>NC_080568.1:14407500-15020000 GCF_030253575.1 Rhododendron vialii
AATAGAGGTTACCTTGTGCTTTACCATTGCTAATCACTTTGCCCGTATCCAGTTCTTGAAAAACACAATGAGTAGGAAAAAAGGTCACTGAACAATTTGCAGAACGAGTAAAACTACTAACAGATAGAAGGTTAGTGGTAAAGTTTATAAAAAGTAGAACTGAAGAGAGGGAAATAGAGGGAGAATAGCAAACGGAACCTTTCCGTGAAATAGGAGAGAATGATCCATCTGCTATTCTGACCTTATCCTTACAAGAACAAGTAGAGTAAGAATCAAATATAGAGGAACAACCTGTCATATGGTCTAAAGCACCGCAATCTATAATCCAAGGAATAACAGAAGAGACAGTAAATGCACTAGCTGGAATACCTGTATGAGCAAAATAGGATGAAGTGGGACCTGTTGTGAAAGTAGGAGCTATAGTAGATGGAGAATCAGCCCGAGTCATTAGGCGGTTGAGAGCTTGCATCTCCCCCTGAGAAAATCCACTAACATGATCAGAAGATGCCTGAACCCCAATACTAAACATAGAATCAGGCAAGGTAGCAATTGTAGACTCCGAAACATGAGCCTGGGCCTGAGAACGCATGAGACCACAACTGCGACCACCGTGTCCACCTCCTCGCCCACGAGAGGGACGGCCATGTAACTTCCAACAGAACTCCCTGGTATGGCCGGTGTTGTGGCAATAATCCAACCGGAGTGACTCACGATCAATAGGCCCACTGCTAGCACCAGATTGTGACTTACCACTATGTGGAACAAGCCCACCACTAGAACCAAATTGACCCTAAGGGCAACCAAGGCAGAACGATCAGAAATAGGAGCATGCACCATAGCACCCCTCCTACTCTCCTCCTGCTGAACAATGGCATAGGCCTTTCCCGAAGACAGAAACGGAACACGACCCAACACCTGCACTTTAATCGAATCATATTCCACATCAAGACTAGCAAGAAAGTCATAAATATGCTCTTTTCTCTATCCTCTTCAGCCAATTAACAGCATCAACAACACAAACAGCCTGAAACCCCTGATAATAATCAAATTTTTGCCATACTCCACTCAAGTCAGCAAAGTACATAGCGACGGACTGCTGATTTTGTTCCAATGTACGGAGTCTCTTCCTCAACTCAAAACACTGTGCATCATTACCTTGCTGAGAATAGGTTTGGGCTGCAGTAGTCCAAATTTGATGTGGAGTATCAAAAAGCAGGAAAGTATAGCGAATATCAGCTCTCATAGAGTTAAACAACCAGGTCATGACTAACGATTTTTGAGATTTAAACTTCTTGAGTTCAACTGCCTCAACAGGTGGAGTAACAGGGCCCTCAATGAACTCGGACAACCCCTTGGCCTCAATAGCCAAAGTAAAAGTACGAGAACAAATCAAATAGTTGGTACCATCTAACTTAGTATGACAAATATTAGGGCTGTCCCTGGATCTGACCAGACCCAACCACCCGACCCGACCGCAAAATAAGCGAGGTGGACGGTTCTGATCGGGATTATCGGGCGGATTCAGGTCCCAAAACTTGGAAATTTCAAGTTGTCGGTTGGGTGTCAGATGCGTAGGATTAAATCCCAATCTGACTCGACTATATATATATATATATATATATATATATATATATAGGTTCCGGAGACCCTTAAAAAACCCCTCCAAATCTTAATCTCATAGTTTCTGATCAAATTTTGATGATTCGAGCCGCTCAATGTGTTCAGAACGTGATTTTAAGGGTGCCCGTGAGAAACTGGCAAAAAAACTAACCGGGAAGGCTTGATTTGAGCAGTTTTTTATTGAACCGTTCAATAAAGTTCAATAAAAAACTGTTCAAATGAATCCCTTCCCGGTCATTTTTTTTGCTGATTTCTCACGAGCACCCTTAAAATCACGTTCTGATTACATTGAGCGGCTCGGATCATCAAAATTCGATCGGAAACTTGGGGGTTTTTTTTTAAGGGTCCCCAGGAACCGCCCCGTATATATATAGGGGAAAAAAACCCTAATTTCATTTCATTATCCCATTCCTTCCCACTTGGCAGCAGTTCTACCCCACCCCCAAACGACGACTCTCTTTCTTGCGCTCTCTCCCCCCCCTTTCTCTCTCTCTTGCGCTCTCTCTCTCTTGATCTGGCTATGGCAAGCGGAAAGCAGAAGAAGAAGCAGCTTTGATGCAGAAGAAGAGAAGAAGTTACCAGTAAGAAGAGAAGTGAAGAGCTGTTCAGGAAAAAAGAAAAGAACAGAAGAGAAGAGGGGACTGGGTGGTATCTCTCTCTCTCTCTCTCTAGATCTAGCTATATGATATCTCTCCCGTCTACAGTGACTGTGTAATCGGTTTTGGGTTGTAAAATGGGTTTTAAGGGTTTTGTTCCATGACTGCGTGTAACGATTGTATAATGGTTTCTAGGGTTTTGTTCCATGACTGTAATCGATTGTATAATGGGTTTCTCTCTCCATTTTTCTTTCTGGATCTGATCACCGTTGAAGACGACTCTGTATTTTTTGACCCGCGAACCCGATTGAACAAAATCAACACCCGGTTCGGTTTGAATCCGATAGCTGTTTCAGTCGGGCTCGGGTGGTGATTTAACGAATCCGACTAGGGTCGGTTCGGGTCAGGTTGGTTCGGGGTCCAACCTGACCCGAATCCGACCAAAATCCGATCGTGGACAGGCGGAACAAATATCCAGAGAATAGTTATCCAGAGTCCCTACACGACTCAACTCATCCTTTGTACTAGCGGAAGCTTTTTGTTTATCCTCAGACATGTTAACAGAGAAACAATAGCTGTTTATCCTCAGACATGTTAACAGAGAAACAATAGCAGACTACCGGAAAAAAAACCTGGCAAGAACCAGGGAATAAATATCGGAAAATACCCCAAAGGCTGATTGAAACCCTTCGTACAAGCTGTAAATACCCAATGATACGCCACAGGCAAACTGGAGATGCTTCAAACAGCTTTAAAAAAACTGAAAAAGCTGAAAATACCTCACGGAGCTTCAGAAAACACAAAAAATAACCTTGAATAATCAAGCCTAGTTGATTTCAAGGAAACCCAGTCAGTTTTGGTTGCAATCGACTGCAGCAAACGTAGAATCAGGGGCAAACAACGCAGAATCATACCCCAAATCACAAATTGGATCCCCAAAATGCTCAATTGCGCCTTATTCGAATCTGTATGAACCCAAAATCAACATACCCAGTTGCTCTTATGCTGCCGAATGGAAAAAAACTGGACGTAGCCCAATCAGTTGATTTCGTGGTCTCCCAGTGGGTTTCGGTAGCAAACGAGAGTAGTCAGAAGTTGGGTATGATGTCGGGAGGGTCATACAGCGTTAGAAAGTTATTGCCTGATTTTGGAAGTTGGTCGTCTGAGGTTGGAATGAGATGGGCTGAGGTAGTCGATCATGGGTTTTGGTCATCTAAGGGAAACGATGAAGATCGTGCTTTGACACCATGTGAAATTAGACGATTGAATTAAGACCCAAAAGTTAGGGTTATTTCTCATTAACGTGATATATGTATACAACACAATAAACTAATTGCACTATGGTCCTAGAGAATGAAACTAGTTACACAATAGAACAAATAATACACTAATTACAAATACACCTGTAATCTGACAAATTCGTAACGTACCCCTGTAGACATAAATTTTGAACCGTAGAATTTATCCACTCTTCGAAATCTATATCTCAAATATCCACTGTTCAAGTGAACAGTGTTGATTGTTTATATGTAGGCTCCTATTTCCGATTTGGATTTCAAATCATTAATTACATACTACAAAAGTAAAACCTCCGATTAATGAAGAATAAAGAACAGAAAACGGACTAGAACAATTTAATTTTATTGATGATTGGGTTTAAAACCCTTGTTTAACATCAAAACAAAGAACATTTGATACATTTAGAGGGATTGGAATCCTTTACCTATCACTTGGTGTGCTTACTCTTACTGATCTTCGAAGTTTGCTGAAGATTGCAGGTGGTAGTGAGCGAGTAGATTGCTTGGTGGTTGTAGATTGTAGTGGTTTTGCTTGAATGGAGTATATCTTCTCTCTCTCTGTATATTTTCTACGTTGAGAGAGAAGAGGTATGTATAGCTTTTATGTTTGGGCGGAGAGTGTGATGGTGAAGAGTTGAGAGATGAGGTATGAGATCTGACGTCTTGAGGTAGATGAGATAGATGAGAGAGATGTTAGGTCTAGATGAGAGATATAGATCAGGGATCCCTTCCTTTGATGATGGATCTCATATTTATAGGGGCTTCCTTCATCAGATGCTTGGCCGCCAAATAATTCCTTTGAATTTGAATAGTTGTTGCCAGAGGATAGGATGATATCATATCTTTTCAGTCTCTTTAAATTTTGAATGTTGGTTGCATCAAATGACATTCGTCTTGTAATATTCTTCTGCTTCCACAGGAGTATTTCTTGGGCTCTACATACCAATTTGAGACTACGTGAACCCATATTTGGTTTGTAGGCCCTGCGAAATGCGGGCCTACATGGTTCAACCGAATATTTGATTGGTAGGCCTTGCGAGATATGGGCTTACATGGTTCAAGCTCATATATTCATTACGCTTGTCGGGCCAACACGTGTTTGTTGATTCGCGGGCTCGCTGGGTCAACATGCTTTTAGGCTCTTTATATGCATTTTAGTCCGCAACCCCTACATATGATATTCATCAATCTTTGGTTGAAATATATATGCCAACAACCCCACGCATGCGTGTTTGCATTTTTTTTATGATTGCATCTCTCTCTGTCCTAGTAGCATCATTTTGTATTGCATTTCCTTGCCTGTGCATGACTCTCTGTCCTAGTAGCACCATTTTGTATTGCATTTCCTTGCCTGTGCTACACAGACTGAGTTTATTGTAAATGGTTATTTTCGGCACATTATTGAGTCTCTTTGATGTCAGTATCTGTTTCGGTGCGGGTTGCGAGAGCGGTACGTTTTTCCCTTGGTTGAACCATAACTATGTAGCCTGATTCCTAAAAGAACTTACTGGTGAGCTCCTCCCATACTCGGATGATTTCTCCTCTACAAGCAGCTGACATGTGACATTTATGTTTGTCAGATTTGCACAAACTTGGGGGCCTATCTGTAGTTATAAGAGGTCTTGATAACCCTGACTCAGAGATAAGGATGACTTCTGCATGGATTCTTGGTAAAGCTAGTCAAAACAACCCTGTTGTTCAGAAGCAGGTACTACTGGTATTTTTGTTCGTGAACATGTAGATGCATTCCTTGTAGTTTTTCTGTCGATTGTGTTTTTTTCTTTGTGATATCGTAAATGTATTCCCATTCCTACATGTTCGGTGATTTTTTGGTTATTGGCATTTGATTGCCATTTGAAAATCAATGTTTGATATATAACACTTGGGGATCTTAGGTCCTGGAACTTGGAGGGCTACCAAAGTTAGTGGTGATGGTAAAATCCAGTTTTATACAAGAAGCCACAAAAGCATTGTATGCTGTTTCAGCCTTGATCAGAAATAATGTGGATGGCCAAGAAATGTTCTATGCAGAATCTGGAGACTTGATGCTTCAGGTGACCGGGTGGGTTTCAATATTGTCATTTAAAGTTTATGTTTCGCATTTCCAATTATTTGTTGTCTTGTAGGACATACTGAGTAACTCCACCAGTGATATTACACTCCGTCGAAAATGTGTGTTCCTTGTAGCTGATCTGGCCGAGTCTCAGTTAGAAACAAGAAACAAAGTGGAGCTACCTTTTTTCAGCAATCCTTTATTCTTGAAGTCTGTGGTAGATTTAACAGCATCAACTGACCTGGATCTCCAAGAGAAGGTATACATATTTCTTTGGCATCAGCCTGCTAGTTTACAACTGGCAAACATACTTTTGATGGGATTATGGGCACTGAAGGTTTACACGTAGCGAAGGAATTGAATGGGCTTTGTGTTTTTGCCATGCACGGGAGATGTTTAAACTTTAAAGAAGTGGTAGTAAAGGGTCAAAACATATCAAGTCTTTTTTTTTATGTGGGTTATGAAGTCCGACCAACAGTAAAAGGAATTTCAATTTGATGAAGAGATCATCATTCAAAGAAGATAGCCAAACAAATGACCTTATATTAGGAAAAAAGCAAAGGCAGATATGAATGTATAATATCTGGTGTAAACAAGATGTTCCGAAAAGTTTTAGAACGTGCAGTTATGAACGTATAATATCTGGTGTAAACAAGGTGTTCCGAAAAGTTTAATGCTTTGTTTGGATTGCCTTTTGAAAAAAAATTCTCAACTCAAAAACTCATTACCCCTACTTCCAATCATTACTCACCCCTATCTCCAATCATTATTCTTATTTCTCTCTATCTCTCTCCAATCATTACTTCTACTTGTAATCATTATTCTCTTTCTCTCTCCACTCAGGACCCTACAAAATTTCTCAAAAACTCATCCAAACACAGGATAAGAATGTAGGAAATGTGGTTATACCAGCTGCCTATCCAATATGTAAGGGAGTTATTTTTATGAAAACGGCAACCCAAAACAAAGATATGGATGATGTTAAATGAAATATTTGGTAAAACGAATGCAGAGCACTGAATTGCCACTACGAAAACATGATTGATCTCTTAATGTTCTAGCACTTAAATATACGATATTGATTTCATGGAGCAAATAGTTTGGTTATGTTTTTATTCCTCTCCTTTAATCATCGGGGGCATAATGTCTGTTGGAAAATATAGCATCATTGATCAAACGGATTCTGTTGTATTTGTTTTCATTGTTTTGTGTCATTGGGTGACCCAACAAAAAAGTGAGAATAGAAAAGGTTAGATCAATATGACACTCACCCACACAAAGTGAGAGCAAACACGAGTTTAGCATTTTTCTAAGAAGAATAAGGCACCAGATGAATTCCCATATACAGACCGACACATCTGAAGTTGTTGCTATGTCGTACATTGGTAATAGAAATTCCAAGTGTAAGAGAGTCGAAGATAATAAATGTGAAGTTGAAGAGAGACATGCTAAGAAATATATCTTGGATGTTGGAAGAACTTCCACGGAGGTAGAGAGCCATGAATTATAAAATATGATGAGATTGAAGGCTTTAGAAGCATAAGAGCAAGTCAAATTGACTTATGGAGGACGTGATCAACATATAGCAGGAGACACTCAACAAGATTTTGCGATGTTTAAGACGGGTGCCTAGTGAATTTTCTGATTCTGCAACTAAAGGGCACAACTCTACAAACATGTCTCTTACTAGTTACAACTCCATATTTGTTTGATGGTCGAGTTTCAAAAAGTTGAAAGGTGGTATGTGGACTTGCCACTTGCGTATAATCTTGTATGAGAATAGTCAAGCTTCTTTTGATCCTTTGTTCCCTTTGGTTCATATTTTTGTTGCAAGTATTCCGATGTGCTTATTTATGTCTTGTTGATGGATATGTTGGAAGGCCCTTGTTGCAATTAAGAATCTCTTGCAACTCAGTGCGACTGAAGCTCTAGTTCTTAAGAACTTCTGTGATTTAGATGGAGCATTGGAGAAGGTAAGGCAGCAGTTGCAACAGTTGATGTTAGAGGACAGTCGGAGAGATTATGCAATGGACGTGGAAAGCCTTCGCAGAGAAGTGGAACTGATTTACCATGGGAAGCTGGAGAAGGTAAAAATCAGAACTACGTATTTGGATTGTCAGCTGTAAAATTTGGATCTTGCAATAGCTTTGATAATGACAGGTAACCGTGGTTCCAACATGATTAATGGATGAATTGTATCAGCTGTGGAGACATGGTACGCTGTGCCTGGACGAAAATAGTCATTTTGATATTGGAGTTGGGTAGAGCTTTGCTTTGAAGCCTGAGTTTGACTTGCAAACCCTTGGCTGGAAAAAAGTAAGACAGTTATTTGAAAGTTTTCAGTGCTAATAGATAAACAGCATGACACCATTGGAAGGAGGTTTATGAGTGCAGGTGATATGTTATATGTTCTACACACAAAAAAAAAATTGTCATTCAAAAATCATGGGTGTTCTGTCATGTGTTTTGCAGTTCCATTGAGAAATTTAACTTTAGGAGGTAAATTGTGAAAAATTGATGTTCCCTCTCCACAGTTTTTCTTCTTCAGTTTGGGAGGCTAAGATTTGAGTGTGAATATAGTTTTGCTAATTAGTCATGGTATTGCATAGTCATCATCATCATTTTTCTATCTGGGTAATTTCAAGTGCAAATGCCTTGTTTCCTAGTATATGCTTAGCTCTTATAAAGAGACTTGAATCCGTTTATATATCATGTTATCTTGAATTTTCAATATCTAATTTCAAGTATGGTGGGATTAGGAATATATTTTAAGTGTGTCAATTAGTGGGCATTGTAGCGGACCGAACGCAACCGCCCGCAACCGGTTGCCAGTACCGTGTCTGAACTGGGGCTCGGCTACTGGCCGAGACTCATCCATGGGGAAAATTCTTATTCAGAGCTCTGGTGACACATGTGGTTCAGGCTCGGCCATCGTCAGTGGAGAACACTTGTCAGCATGTTCCTCACACATGTCACCCATCGGGCTCGGCCGTGTACCGGGTTCGGCCAGGAACGGGGCTCGGTCAGGTATGGGGCTCGGCCACCCGCTGGGTCACGTGGCAGAAACGGTTATGCTAGAAGATAATGATGAGCGCACATGGAAGGTGCCAGCTCACGCCAAAACGGTTATCGGATCTATTCTGTGAGGTCACAATGACGCCATCTGGCTCGTGCAAGGCACATGACGATACTTGGAGAGCAAGTTGGGGAGACTCTATAAATACTAAAGGATGACTACTTTGGAAGGTAGACACTCTACACTATCCTGAAACCCTAATTTCTCACTTGATTCTCTGCACATTCTCATCCTCTCGCCGGAGGGCCTTGCCAGGCAACCCCGGCTAGGTCTTAGTCGTGCGTTCACTGTGCAGGACTGGGCGAGAAGACTAGAAAACCCACGAGGCAACGGAGGAGGATTGCAGGTCAACAAATCACGGGCCACACAGGCATTTTTATCTGTCACTCTCTTAGTTTTGAACTACACTGAAGACAGGGCTTTGCAGATGCTTTCTGTTATCTACATTAAGGCGTGTCTCCGCTGGCTGATGCGGAGGCATGCATTATGCAAAAAGAGCAACACGACCAGATTTTTATCCCCATCTTATGCACTCCCATTATGCCTTCCCAATTCCCATTATCGTCCCCATCTGTGACCCAATTGGGTCGATGCCAGCAAACACTTATGCCTTGTTCAGATGGTGTTTTGGAAAAAATTTCTAACTCCAAAAACACTCATTATCCCCACTTTCAATTATTATTCTCATTTATCTTTCTACTCATTATCCCTATCTTCATTTATTATTCTCATTTTTTTTCAATATCCAATTATTATCCTAATTTCTCTCTCCAATTATTACTCCAAAAATCAAACCCAAAAATTTTCAAAACACCATCCGATTTAGGCATTATTTTCTGGAGATAAAATCTGAAATCACCAAAGAGGGAAAAAACTAACACCCCTTTCTATAATAAGGATAAATATTAACTAGGGAGAAATAAATACTAGCACAAAGGATGGCAAAGAAAAAAAGAAAGGGATCTGGAGTTGGCATATCTTGCACATTTAATCAGCAAAAGTGCTATTGATACACCGGTGGTGTACACCATATGTACACCGTCTATGTACACTATCTATGTGGCAACTGACTTGGGTAAGTAATAGGGCTCATCTCCTATCTTTGCAATTCAAAATTTTACCCAAAATTGCCCGGGAATTTGACCCACCTCTAATAGGGCTCATCTCCTCTCTTTGCAATTCAAAATTTTACCCAAAAATGCCCGGGAATTTGACCCAGCTCAAACCTATTACCCTCATGACTTTTTACCTACCGTTGACCCCATTTACATTTGCCACCATCGATGTTGGCAACCACCACCACCAACGCCAGCGATCGCCACAACCATTGCCGCTAGCGACCACCATCAAGCTGCTCAAATATTTTCAATTCAAATGTACACCCACGAATGCCTGGAAAATCAGAGGAAAGAAGACCCAATTTTTGCCCCAAACCCCAAAGCCATTGACAACCGGCTGTCAATGGATCAAGTACTAGCTCATTGCACAAGAACTCAAATGAGAGTAATAGTAGTTGTGGTAATTAACAAACCCATAAGGCCATCCACAGTAGTATAATAAAAAAAAGGATAATCAAAAACTGACACATCAGTTTTTAATTATTTATTTAAGAGGTTGTTAAGCTTAACAATGTTAAGATTTACAATGGTCACTTCTAGTCCATAACCAAAATAAGGGGTCTATTATAATTTCTCTCTCTCTCTCTCCCCCTCTGTTTTCCACCATTCACTCCCCTCCATTTAAGGTTTTTTTGGGTAAAAATATATCGATTCCCTCCCATAATTTTGGGGAAAAAACCGGTGACTTCCTTCCTATTATGAAAATTTTTTTGGAGGAAAAATAGAAATGGGAAAGAAGAGTGAAATACTTAATCCGGCAATGATAGGTTGAGATGTAGATGATCGAGAGATATGAGTTTCATTTTTGGAGGGAAAGAAAGAGAAATAGTTTGTGGATGAAGTGAAGAAGATATAGAGTATGCGAAGAAGAGAAGAAGAAAATACAAGTTGAAACATGCGTGTATATAAATTTTGGAACTAGTTAACTTATGTGGTGTGGAGTCTACAAATTTTGATTATTAAAAAAAGTTGCTAGTTTTGACTATTCAAAGCCCAAAATTTGATTATTTTTAAGGATGTTGCTAAGTTTGATTATACCATTGTGAGCCATCTTTTGCGTCAATATTGTTAACTTTAAAAATAATTGGTTTTTGATTATACCATTGTGGATGGCCTAAGGACCCAAATGAAAATTCTGAATTGCAGGTACACAAACATCAATGAAATGCAAGCGTCCAACACAGAAGCAAGAAAAAATTTGTTAAATGTTATTTATAACTACGAGTAAAGTCTTGTTATATTATTCACACTTCATTATTTATGATTTATATTAAATGTAAAAGTTTTAATGAGAGAATGTTTGAGCATGGAAGAAAGTTTGAAAGCTTTTTTTTTTTTTTTAAAGTTGTGGTCTTCTGAAAAGTGTAGTGAAAAAAAATATGAACTTTATTAAGAGTGTCACATACGAGAGAGAACTAAGAAGATGATTTTATTTTTGAAAACTACATTTGCTTAGTATATACTGATAGATAGATTGCTTCAAAAAAAGGATATTATTCTATCCATTCCTATTAGACTCATGACTATACCATCCACGTCCAGGTTTTCAAAGCCTTAATTTCAGAGCAACCTGAATTTCAGAATAGGGGAATTTTTTTTTGGTAAATTAGGGCAAATTGATTTGTATTAAAATCAAAGAAATCTAAAAGAAACAGAAAATGGGGAATATTAGAAGGAAAACACGAGTGATTTAAACATTCCGGATCAAGCCATCTAACTTCGAAATTTTTACCTCTTCAAGTTTCATTCGATTTTGTTGGAGAAAGTGTAACAATTGGATTCAATTTTGGAGAGAGAAAGAAATGGGAATCGCAAAGAGTGGTCGCTGGCGTTGATGTAGTGGTGGTCGTTGGCGTAGACGGTGGTAGGTGAAAATAGGGTCGAAGGTGGGAGTAAAAAAGTCAGGAGGGTGTTGGGTTTGAAAATATTGGGGTGGCTTGATGGTAGTTGCTGGCGTCAATGGTGATGGTGGTTGCCTGCGTCGATGGTGGTAGGTGTAAATGGGGTCGGTGGTAGGTGAAATGGGTTTGAGCTGGGTCAAATTCTCGAGCAATTGTGGTAAAATTTTGAATTGCAAAGAGAGGAGGTGGGGCCCTATTACTTATCAAAGTTAGTTGCCACATAGGCAGTGTGTGTACTCCACCGGTGTCCCCATAGCACTTTTGTTTTTTCTTTGTGATTTTATACAAACTCATAAAAAGTAGATCTAGAGTTTATTGAAGATGAGGACATCATAATACCGCATTCAAAAAAAATTACACGGGTGTAGAACGATAATTAGGCTAGAGAGAATTTTTCCGGGTATATATAGAATCACTCAATTGATAATGCATGTAAAGGGTAAATTACTGTTACTATAAATATCTTCCTGCAAGAATTTTGACAACTTTTCATTTTAATCAAATAGATGGAAGAAAATAAATTTGCTTATCACAATAATTTTTTTAATTTTACTCTCATTTTTACTTTCCAACATGGAGTAGTATATTTTTCTTTGTAATCAAACGAACCAACTATTTAATACTTTTTTTTGTTATTTTTTCTTCTCTTTAGAAAGGAGATTATTATTATTATTTTTTTAACTTACTATTTTCCTCATGTTCCACACTAACCATCCAATCAAGGGTGGCTCTACTTGGTTTCCAGCAAGCAAACCCTTTGGATTCAAAAAATGCACTAAAAATTTCATATTTCTTTTATATAATTGTATTTTTTCTTAATATTTTTTTGGGGGTAATTTAGCTTGAAATTAAAAAAGGTTAACCGAATGTACAGCCTACAAGGAGCATACCCCAGGAGGAAAAAGAAAAAAAGAAAAGAAGAAGAGTGAAAAAAAAAGTGCGATAACCCATGCATAACCCGCATGGAGATTAGGATAATGTAAGGAGTGCAACAAACATGCATTGAGATTTGAAATCATATCCCATTGCACTATCCATCTGTAAGGAAGGATAGCACAACGGGGTATGATATACACTGAAGCAAAATGAATCGAAAATAAATGATAAGAAAACTAACAATATCCTGGCACATCTTGCCAGACTAGGAAATAAGATAAATAGTCATTGATATATAATCAAATTAAAGTAAAAAATCACTTAAGTTTGTGAGTAAGTAGGTACTATAGCTTGAGTAAACAAAATAAATTAGATCCAATATAATTTCATCCAAATGTAAATATGTGCATTTTATATAGAGCTTTGTATATAAAAAATTTCTTTGTAATTTTCTCACCGTTTAACTAAAATCCAAGAACCGCTGCTGCATCCAATTCCCTCTTTATATTATTCTAACAAATTACCTTTTTAGTTTTTGTTTTCGTTAATGCAAGATGTTTCGGGCCAATTTGCATGCCCTTGGACTAATCCCTACACTCCCTCCCATAGCGTTTCACACGCTTACGTGTGTGGATAAGGTGACCCCTAGAATTTTTGGCAATATATTTTACCTCGCATTGAGTTATTTAATTTCAAAAACTTTGTCTAATACAACTAATTGAGATGCATGAAAGAAGATTTATATTGTATGAAAAAAAAAAAGCGCCATCACTTGAAAATATAATTTTTTTTATACAGTTGATTTTTGGCATTATTAATTTATTTTTGCATTGAATGAGCTTTTGGACAGGTGTCAAGCTTTGGGTGTTGGCGTAGAGAGCTGAAACAGATAGGCAATCCGAGGCGAGGAGTGCTAGGTACCCCGAAAGAGTATCCAGAAATTACCTTGAATTTGAAAATCAATGGTCCATATTGACTTTAAGTGAATCTGGACCATTGATTTTCAAATTCGGGGTAATTTTTGCGGTACTCTTTCGGGGTACATAGAATTTTCCATCCGAGGCACATTTGAACCCAAGTTTTAGAAAGGGAAAATTACCGGACAGTGGTCCATGGGGCAAACAATGCCCAAGTGATGGAGTAGTTTTTAGGAAATTCATGTAAATATGGGAAGGAGAAAAGTATTTCCCAATACATGGAAAGGTCACATGAAAAGACTATGAAGCCCCTCATCAAAAAAACCCTAAACCTCAAATCCACCCATCCATCGTTCTCATTCATTTGCCCCCAATTCCCACACGGCTCTGAACAGGACGACCGACTGGAAGTGAATAACAAGAGGTAGGGTTTCTTGGGTTTCTTCTGCTTCTTTCCTCCTCTCGACCTCTTCTCCTTCACCTCTTCTCCTTCACCTCTTCTTCCTCTCTGACTTCATCTCTCTATGGTACAGTACTCTTTCCATTCCACGGAAGAAGAAGCAAGATCTTGTCCTCCAAACGGAAAACGTACGCATCTGGTAAGGAATGTTTTGGGTTGGGTGTTTCAATTTTTTTTGCAGTTTTCTCTATTTTCTCTTCTCTCATTTTGTCTATGTGTCTTTGTTTGTGCGCAAATTGGTTTTTTTCATTGTATGAGTGAGGAATAGAAGGGGCAATATTGAGACTTGCCCATTAGTTCCCCCTAGGAGAAAAAAGTACTATATTGATACCAACATTTGATCCACCATTCTGTACCCCCATTGCAATGGAAGTTTGTTTTTCCAGAAAATATAATAGTTGCTCTTTAAGTCACCTAATGTTTCTCCTTATAAGAACTCTTGTTGCTCTCTATGTAAGAAAGTACGCCCTAGACTGTTAAGGGCAGTGACCCATGTTTTTAACTCACTGAATGGCTGTGCCTTTACCCTTGTGTGTTGGTCAGTATGAAATGTGGTTCCTTTTTAAGTTATGTAACACTAACGAATGCCCGTGCCTGAAGGCACGGGTCAACGTGACGTAATATTGCTTCAATTGACAAAGCCAACTAATAATATCAATTACTAAATTATGATCAATGAATCAAATATAAATAATAAATTCAACAAATCAAATTCTCCATTAAATTTAACACGGAAAATGAAAATGAACCACAAAACATGGGTTAGATCTTTTAAAGATTTAGCCGCAAAAAGTATTCCCAAAAAGAGAGAGACTAAATGCACATAAGTGAAAATGTCATGAACATGTATTTTTTGCTCCCTTACACTGAGGTTGCTTTCTTTTTCCGTTGTACACTATTTATGTTCTAGCAAATTTTTCGGTACCCAAAAACAATCAAGCCCTAAGATCTGATCTTATGCCTAGATAACTACATAATACACAAAGGTGTCCAAATAGGAGATAGTTAGGCACAATAATTGGCCCATATTTCAGGTTCCAAACTTGAGGTGCATGTAAACTTGTCTAGTAACTAAGGAGCCATTTGCCTTCTCCGGTTTTGTAAACACCACCAAAACCTCATTTTCCTTTACTTTCATCCGCGTTTAGCTTCAGAGTTCTTGCACCAAGAGGATACCATTTAACTAAAATAAGAGAAGTAGCAAGAGGATTTGGGGGAGGGGAAATTTAAATGCGTCAACACATTTAGATTTGTAAGACTCAATTTTTCTACAACTATTTGGAACATTGGAATCAATTTTATCAAAAAAATTCCTATTTCTATCTTTCCAAATCTTCCATAGGGTAATTGGACAGAGAATACACCAAGGAAATACACTTAGGTACTTTCCTATGCATCCAAGTTGTGTGGGGTATTCAAGTCACTCAATCCTATAGAATTGCTCACACCATTCCTCTGCACCTGTATCGCTATAAGGTGAAGTATCCATTTTTAGATTATGTCTATTCCAAATGTAGAAAAAAAAAAGAAAGGGGGGGGGGGCGGGGGCATGCAGAGCTTCCTTATAATTCAAACAATATCACATAATAAATGTAAATAGAATATCTCAAAAGAATTGATGATAAGAACCGAAGGAAACCATATTGTGAAGCACAATAGAAGGACGTACTCATGATAAGTTTGTTCCAACCCCAACTCATAAAAACGAAACTTGAAAATTAACAACACATTCCATTCTAAATTCAACTTACCAAGAAAGATAAACTTTTTCGATCAGGGTACCATATCAAACAAACCAGTTAAGTAGTTACTACCAATTTCAACTTAAAATACAAAAAAGTGGTCTAACTCATTCTTAATGATGTCGCGGACTCGCAAAACTTCATTAGTAGAAAACACACGCTTGCGTCAAATAGTTATGCAATACCTAGCTCCAGCTCATTGAGCAAAGTATGTCATGACCCACCGCCCTTCATGCCTACTACTTTTTTAAAAATAGACTGTTGCTATGTGTTGGTTTATATAGAAATTAAAATAAAAGTAGACTGCCACTTTTTGATAGCTAGACATTTAAACCATGTCTACATTTTTTTAGAAATCTATGTCCGTGAGCGTGCTACATAGCAATGGATGCTACAATCAAAACTGAGCTAATTTCATTTCAAACATTTGGGATTGAACTATTAGGACTAAAAGAGGAACTCACACATCTAAAGAGGCTCATAAGTCATAAGACTTGAATGCTTCTCTTTTTGTGATTGATTAAGCAGAGAAAACAAAATGGATATTTAAGGGCTTCTTACCTTGAACCAAAACTTACCCTCTGTTTGTACTGGAGGATGGGTAGGTCAACTTGCTAGCGGCACAACCACAACTTAGCCTCCCTGTTTGTACTGGGTAATGGGCATTTCAACAAAAACTGCAAAGAAAGTGAACAACTTATAGCAAAACCATAAAAAAAAAAAAACTACTTTTCCCATCAGAAAGTCTGCAATAAGAGAGAAGCGAGTCTTGTGTATTGTAAAGGTCTCACCCATGTGAGAGGAGCGTTGCAAATAACCGTTAGATGGCATCGTTCACATTAAACCAAAAGTTCGTAAAGAGTGCTCATATCAAAGAACCCCCCGTACCCCATCATCAAGAATATCTCCAACATTAAAGGGTTCAAGCCATTTCCCAACAAGCTGTTCATTTGCCTTGCATCACCATTGATATAAACTTTCCTACATCAAATGGACATGTCACTAAACCTATTGAATGATATTATGGTCTCACAATGGCTTCCAAACTGAAGCACATGCATCTTTGAGATTTCGGAACCATAAACCTAACAATATGATCAATTAAAGAAACCAAAATATCAAGGGAGAATTACTGAACAGTGGAGAAAGGGGTTAACAATTCCCAACTCATGGACCACTTTTCAGGGAATTCAT
Source organism: Rhododendron vialii (assembly GCF_030253575.1). NCBI lineage: Eukaryota > Viridiplantae > Streptophyta > Magnoliopsida > Ericales > Ericaceae > Rhododendron > Rhododendron vialii. Next base: position 14,424,352 of record NC_080568.1, read on the forward strand.
CTAAATATGAGAAGGAGAAAAATAATTCCCAATACATGGAGAGGGCCACCTAAAAAGACTATTATGCCCCTCATGAAAAAACCCTAAATCCCCAATCCCATCCACCGTTCTCATTTCAAAATCCACTCCCAATCCCATTCGTGCGCGGAAAGAGGAAGAGAACAACAGAGGTAGGGTTCTTCGTCTTCGTCTACTGCTTCTGCTATCTTTAGACCTCTTCTCCTTCACTTCGATCTTCTTCCCTTTCTCACTTCATCTCTCTGTTCCATTCGACCCAAGAAGCAGCAGCATCTTTTGCTTCCCCGAGCGAGTTCATCGTCGTACGCAGCTAGTAAGATTTTTGGGTGATTCAATTTTTTTGCAGCTTTCTCTTCTCTCATTTCATCCTTATGTCTCTGTGCACTGTTTGTAAGCAACTTGATATTTTCAGCATGAGTGAGTGGTCTGGTAAAGGCAGAAGTTTGTTAGGTTTTGGGTTAGGTTTTCTCTTTTCTATAGTGACACGAAAACAACGACGCAAGCAAAATGGCAAACAGGAATTTCTCAAATTTCGAAATAGAGCCCAGCCCCAATTTCCAACAGCAAACTGATAGGATTAATGAAACCATTTCATTAGAAAGTAAACTACAATTTCTTTAAGCCAAAAATGCCTCTCTGAAAGATAGACTGAGGACGTACCTATTTTGTCATGCATAACATGTGCTCGATAAATTGTTGAAGAGAAAGAAATAACCTATATTTTAGACGTAGGATATTGTGGGTGTTTCATTCTCCTATCAGCAATGGGCAATGACCTATATTTTAGCTCACTGAATGATTGTCCCTTTACGAAGGTGTGTTGGTTTGTATGAAATATGGTTCTTGTTCAAGTTGTTAGCTTTTGGGATAAGTTTTCTCCTTTCTATAGTGATGTGAAAACAACGCAAGCAAACCATTTTGAGGGCCTTCACTCAAGTATTTTTTCCATTGACAATGTCCTAGCACCATAATTCGTTCCAACTAATGGAACAAATTAGGAACTTTCTAAGTCTAACAATGTGCAAGGCACAATAGTATGACTGCAACAGAAAAAAACAATGTGTTGTCATCCATAATTCTTTCTAACTCATGTAACATGTTTTTCCTGAAAATAAAACTGTTGCTCTTTAAGTTACCTAATGTTACTCCTTGTAAGAACTTTTGTTGCTATCTATGTAAGAATGTATGCCCTAGACTGTTAAGGGCAGTGACCTATATTTTAATGGTTGTCCCTTGACAAAGGTGTGTTGGTCAATCTGAATCCACAATTCCACGCACAAAACCCTCCCCCTCTCTCTCTCTCTGTCTGTGTCATACTCTGTATACTCATAACTCCACAGTCCACAGCATTGTTACAAACACAAATTCAGAATTTTGATCGATGAAGGCTTAAGGAGAGGAGTTGGCTGCAATGGACGATTTTTGTAGCTAATGACAGTTGAATTCACACCATTCTTACACACACAAATCCCGAATTTTGATCGATGAAGGCTTAAAGAGAGGAGTTGGCTGCAATGGACAATTTTTGTTGCTAACGACAGTTGAATCCACACCATTCTTACACACACAAATGTAGAAGTTTGTAACTAATAGCAGAACCAGAATGTGGTATATTTTTTTGTAGCTATTGACAGTTGAATTTGAACTAGTTGAACCTACTTTTGTTTGATAGCTACTGAATCTGTATTTGGCTATGAATCTGCACTTTCAGTTTAAGTTTTCTGTTATGCACTTTCAGTTTCAGCTTTGATTTGCAATGATTGCTATAGTTTGCTGCACTTTGATTGATGCACTTTACTGCACCAGTTTTTAGATGCAGCTTTGTTACCAATTTTGGAGTGTTGAAATCATTTCATTGCACAAACAAATGAAAGGTAGTGGTGAAATCATTTCATTGCAATTTAAGCCACAAATTTTAGATACAGACACAGACACAACTTAGGACACAGTCATTACTTCAGTTTCAGCACTTCAAACATGGACACAACTTCATGGTAGATACTTTAGATTTCTAGCAGTTACACTCTTGTCAACCAAAAAATGATCAATAGGGTATTCATTTAGAGTGTTTCAAGAGGAAGAGGATGAGGAATGCATGGCTAGAGATGGATGGAGGGAGTTCACAGGAAGGGAGGGAAGCCATAGAAAGGGAGAGAGGGCAACGGATGGAGGCTGGTGGTGTACTCTTGGTGTTGTACTTTGTATTTTCTCGTTCTTGTTGTGATAGTCATGTAACGTGTTTTTTCCTGAAAATAAAATAGTTGCTCTTTAAGTCACCTAATGTTACTCCTTGTAAGAATTTTTGTTGCTCTCTATGTAAGAATGTATGCCCTAGACTGTTAAGGGCAGTTAATTCAATTTTAACTCACTGGTTGGCTGTCCCTTTACAAGGGTGTGTTGGTCTATATGAAATGTGGTTCTTGTTTCTTAAGGGCAGTTAACTCATTGGTTTCTTAAACTCACTGGTTCTTGTTTCTATATGAAATGTGGCTGTCCCTTTACATTTTAGGTAACATGTTTTTTCCTGGGTATAAAATAGTTGCTCTTTAAGTCACCTAATGTTACTCCTTGTAAGAACTTTTGATGCTCTCTATTTAAGAATGTATGCCCTAGACTGTTAAGAATTTATGCTCTATATTTTGTCTTTTTAGGTATGGAGAATAGGGAAAAGAAAACATTGATAAGTTTTTGCTACTGGGGCGGAGAACGGAAGGTAAACGCCAATGGCACCTTCTTGTACAACGGTGGGATGTGTGTAGCAGTTCTACTTGAGGAAGGAAGTCAACTCAATGAGTTACGTGAGAAGGTTTGTAGTGCCCTTCACATTAATTTTGAAGGAAAAATGTTTTTCTACAACACAAAGAGGGACAAGACGAAGTATGTAACATTGAATGACGACAATGGTGTTGCAATGTTGTTCCACTTGAACGAAGATGATGTCGACTTATTTGTAGAAGATTTAGGCCAGAATAATGACCCTATCCACAATACCGCTTACAATTCAACAAGGTTAGATGGGATGTTTCATTTAATGAAACAGTTATTATTTATCTGTGTGCATTTGAATAACCATATATATTTTATTTTGTTAGGGAATCGATGGTCACTGACAATAGTAGCTCCCCTGGAGGAATACTGGCAATACCTTCTCCCAGTCAGGTGAGCAATAGTTGTAGCCAAGAGATGGGGTTGGTGCCGTACTTGCCGGACAATGCAAATGAGATTTTAACTGGGAAGGGTTAACTATTTGAAAGCCCCGATCTTTTCAAGCAATCAGTGTTACTATTTGCTGCATCCAACAAGTTCAGCTTCACTTATTTGGATAATAGTAGAGCCTACTATCGATTGGTATGTAAAGTACCAGGGTGTCCTTGGAAGCTAACTGCAAAATGTGAAGGTTCAAGTGATTTGGTTTGTGTCATCATGTTAAGGAATGAGCACCTACACAATCAGAAGATGCTAGTAATTATAAGTTGACCTTTCGCAGTAAACAAGTGGGGTTGCTTTTCAAAAACCGAATTGTGGACAAGCTTGAATATTTGCCGAGGGATATTTGCAAGGACTTTGAGCATGTGTTCCAATGTCGTCTGAATTACAGTCAAGGTTGGAGGACGAAAGAAAAGGCTAAGGAAGCCATCACAGGACCTCCTTCGATGACTTTCCACCTAGTCCCATGGATGTGTCGGCGGCTTGTTGAAGCCATACCAAACACTAGGGCAATATGGACGTCAACAAATGAAGCCAAGTTCAAGCAACTTTTTGTTTCTTATGGTTGCTCCATTGCAGCATTCCGATCAGGTTATCTAAGGCCAGTTTTGAAATTGGATGCATGTTTCTTGATCAGATACTATCGGGGCCACGTTCTATCGGCTAGTGCACATGATGCGGACGATGGGTTGTACCCCCTAGCATATGCCATTGTGTCTAGTGAGAATGATGAAGACTGGTTATGGTTCTTGGTTAATCTTAAGGAAGTTCTTGGAGGATGTCAAGTCATCTTGGTCACGGATCGGAATACTTCTTTGCTCAATGGTATAATAAAGGTTTTTGGCGGGGATTGTAATGCATGGTGTCTCCGTCACCTAAAGGAAAACTTTAGCAAGTTTGCCAGCTCAAAGGGGTTGAAAGCTGAAAGACGAAACACAGCTCTAAAGGTGGTTAATGATATTGCGTACGCAAGGACGGAAGACTCATTCAAGTATCATTTAGCCAAGTTGTATGGAATTTCGGAAGATCTATCAAAATGGGTGGAAGATAACAATCCAAAGCACTGGTCTAATGCTTTTTTCCCTTACAAGAGATGGGACAAGATGTACACGAACCTTGCTGAATGTTTCAATTCTTGGATATTGCCATTAAGGGATTTGGACATCATACAATTTATGACGGGACATGTGTCGAAGACCACTGAATTGTTGCTCCGTAAGCATACCGAGGTTAGGAAATGGAAATTGCCGGTTGGCAAACAAATTGAGAAGGAAATTAAGAAGTCTCAAGAATATGCTCTGAAATTTACGCATCGAAACTCTTCGCCTACCGAGTTCATTGTCGCAAATGACACTAGAAAACTTTATGCAGTAAAGCTGATCCCTCAGCATTGCAATTGTCTTGCTTGGCAGATGTTCGGAATTCCTTGCGCTCATGCTGCTCGTGCTATTCCAAGCTCTGGTTTTTGTATTTATGACATGGTGGATCCTTTCCTCAAAAAGGAGATGCAAATGGCGATATATGATAATACCATGTCCCCAGTGCCGTTGCATGACATGCCTAGTCCATCATCATATTTGGCTGTGAACGAGCTGAATGATAATCACGTCAACAACAGTGTTTCTTGTACTGATCCTTTTTTACATCCCCCTGCTATGAAAAGGCCGGCAGGGCGACCGAAAAAGAGAAGGATTGAGTCACAGACACAAGATAAGGGCACAATTTTTTGCAGCCGATGTTGCGAACCAGGGTATAACCGTAGCACATGCCAATCCGCAATACCGGGATGATAGGTACACTCACACAAATGTCAAACTCTTTTTCCTTATCCTTACTAACTACTCTTACTTTGTTTCATTGGATATTATACCAACTTTGCAATACCCGGATGATAGGTACACTCACACAATTATTTTTTTGGGTTTTGGATTTTAGAATTTACTTCGGCTAAGAAATTTAGTTGCGAAATTATCATAATTTCCGTTGATGGAGCTTATGTGTCCTTTGGAGTTCATTTGGATCAGCGGACCAGAGAGTAATACATGTACCCTGTGCACTGATATGTTCCATTGGATATTTTTGATAAATTTCTTTGGTCCCGATAGAATCCTGCCTCACCTCCCAATTATTGGAGTGAATTCATGTGCGCCTAATTGAAATCTGGTCTTCATCCTATTTTTTCCCCATGTGTGTAGCCATTATTATCGCGTTCAACTGGAAGCAGGTCGATATTTTAGGGTGCTTGCACACACTTATTTATGCTTTTGTGCTTTGATGTAGAAATTAAATTAACATGCTTATACGGATGTGTCCGTGCAGGTGCATTTTGCGGATACTAATAAAGATGGCTGCAGAAAAGAAGGTAAGATTCATAAAACTGGTTGTAGCAGTTTCTTGTTCATAACTTTCTATTATAGCCATTGTAACTATTAAAGCCTTTGAATTGTCAAGTTTCTTTGCTCCATAGGGTTTGTTTGTTCATATCCTAGTTTAGTCCATTTTTTGATTGGGTAAGATGTTGTTGGTATTTTTTCTAGTTGGTTAATTGGAATGGAGCGTGTATCCTACGAACAAAAATGCTAAGCTAACGGTTTTTTGTAGAATGTATTTCGAGTTTTCTGTTTTTAACTCTTCTTTGTATGCTTGTATGGCTTTACAGGAAAATCTGCAGCACTAGTTGACTGATGAGAAGCCTAGAGATCAGTTTGTTATTCGTTCTGGTTCAGACACTGAAGTTTTGTGGAATGATGCAAGACATTTGAAGCCTGATCCTATCTACAAACGCCAAGTGAGTTGCTATCATCCTAGTTTTGTCTTATTATCTCGGACTTCATGAAATCTTAATGATCCACCGTGTCTCTTGGAAAACAAGTTCATCCCACAGTTAGAGGAATTGGTTGGCTGCCCTAACCATTGTTTTCCTTATTGTAACTAATTAATTAACGGCTTTTCCTTCTCTTGTAAATCTTGTTTTTTGGTTATAAACAGTGATATCGTGCATCCTTTCTTGGCTGTTTTCGACAGAAAGTTTTGTGCAATGGTCCCCTCTAGGAACTTAATTGGCTACAGTTCATATACAGGGAGCTGCTGTTTGGGCCGGTGCTAGCTTCAACTGGCTTATGCATTATTCTCATCCCCAGGTTATTTTTCATAAATGTTTTAGTATTCTATACTCTGCTTTTTATATTCTAGGTTTTGGATTGATGCGTAGCTTTTGTGTTATTGACTGTAGGTAAAGTTAATAGATTTCTCTCCTGGTGAGAGATTTTTGGTGACTTACAGCAGCCATGAACCAAGCAATCCTCGTGATACTCATGTAAGATTTATTTATCCTCCACTACTATTCTTTTTTTAATTTTTACAAAGAATTGTTTCCGTGTGGCACCCCTAATGTGAGTTCAAATTCTAGAGGGTGGTTATAAATATCTTCGATATGAGAACTAGAAATGTGATGAGAGATTTCAAGGGAAGGGCAAATGAGTTTGCAGTTGGAGGTGCAGTAAGCGGCGTTTCCTGGTCGTTTTTCAGGTGCATTCAAAATATCATAGATTTGTATGGATGCTTTGTGGCTATTGTTATTCATACTTGTCTCATGTATGAGTATCACTGTCATTTGCAGAAGGGGTTGGGGAAAAGATGATAAGTATTTTGCCCGAATTGGTAAAAGTGTTATCTCTGTCTATGAAACATACACCTTTACTCTTATTGACAAGAAATCCATAAAGGTTGAAAACGTTATGGACATTAGTTGGTCGCCTACTGTTCCCAATCTTGCTCTCTTTGTTCCTGAACTTGGCGGAGGAAACCAACCTGCAAGGGTGAGTCGAGCTGTTCCATTTACATATTCCCTTCTTCTTTTATTTCTTTCTTTGAAAAGTGGAAGTTTATTAACTTGGCATGCTTTTCTCAGGTGAGTCTCATTAAAATCCCTAGCAAAGAGGAGCTGAGGCAGAAGAATCTTTTCAGTGTTAGTGATTGCAAAATGTATTGGCAAAGCAGTGGAGAGTACCTTGCTGTGAAGGTTTATCGGTATACAAAAACTAAGAAGAGCACATACACTGCCTTTGAGCTTTTCCGCATCAAGGAACGAGACATACCCATTGAGGTTTTGGAGCTAGAGAACAAAACTGACAAGATTATTGCATTTGCTTGGGAACCGAAGGACCACAGATTCGCTGTCATTCATGCCGACAGCCCTAAGCCTGACATTAGTTTCTATTCCATGCGTAGCACTCATAAATCTGGCCGGGTTTCAAAGCTGACTACTCTGAAGGGAAAGCAGGCTAATGCTCTGTACTGGTCGCCAGCTGGATGTTTCATCTTACTTGCAGGGTTGAAGGGCTTCAATGGACAGTTGGAGTTCTACAATGTCGATGAGCTTGAAACCATGGCAACACCTGAGCATTTCATGGCAATGGATATTGAATGGGATCCAATTGGAAGGTAATTTTTAGGAAGAATTTGGTTAGAATTATGTTCGAACTAGTGGAAGAACAGATGGTACTCGTACTAACTAGTCACAATCCACCATTTTCTCTTAAACTTGCCCACACTTGTGTTTCTCCCCTTGTATGCGCATACTGGCCTGCATAATGTATTTCGAGTTTTCTATTTCTAACTCTTGTTTGTATGCTTGTATGGCTTTACAAGAAAATCTACAGCAGTGGCTTACTGATGAGAAGGCTAGAGAGCAGTTTGTTATTCATTCTGGTTCAGACACCGAAGTTTTGTGGAATGATGCAAGACACTTGAAGCCTGATCCTGTCTACAAACGCCAACTGAGTTGCTATAATCACTTAGTTTTGTCTTCTTATCTATCCTGGTGAGAGATTTTTTGTGACTTACAGCAGCCATGAACCAAGCAATCCTCGTGATACTCGTGTAAGATTTTTTTATCCTCCACAACTATTCTTTTTGTAATTTTTACAAAGAATTGTTTCCGTGAGGCACCCCTAATGTGAGTTCATATTCTAGAGGGTGGTTATAAATATCTTCGATGTGAGAACTGGAAATGTGATGAGAGATTTCAAGGGAAGTGCAGATGAGTTTGCAGTTGGAGGTGCAGGAAGCGGCGTTTCCTGGTCGCTTTTCAGGTGCATTCAAAATTTCATAGATTTGTATGGATGCTTTGTGGCTATTATTATTCATACTTGTCTCATGTATGAGTATCACTGTCATTTGCAGATGGGGTGGCGGAAAAGAGGATAAGTATTTTGCCCAAATTGGTAAAAGTGTTATCTCTGTATATGCAACAGACACCTTTACTCTTATTGACAAGAAATCCATAAAGGTTGAAAACGTTATGGACATTAGTTGGTCGCCTACTGTTCCAATTCTTGCATTCATTGTTCCTAAACTTGGAGGAGGAAACCAACTTGCAAGGGTGAGTCGAGCTGTTTCATTTCCATATTCCCTTCTTCTTGTTTTTTTCTTTCTTTGAATAGTGGAAGTTTATTAACTTGGCATGCTTTTCTCAGGTGAGTCTCCTTCAAATCCCTGGCAAAGAGGAGTTGAGGAAGAAGAATATTTTCAGTGTTAGTCATTGCAAAATGTATTGGCAAAGCAGTGGAGAGTACCTTGCTGTGAAGGTTGACCGGTATACAACAACTAAGAAGAGCACATACACTGGCTTTGAGCTTTTCCGCATCAAGGAACAGGACATACCCATTGAGGTTTTGGAGCTAGAGCAAAAAAAATGACAAGATTATTGCATTTGCTTGGGAACCAAAGGGCCATAGATTCGCTGTCATTCACGGCGACAGCCCGAAGCCTGACATTAGTTTCTACTCCATGCGTAACACTCATAATTCTGGCCAGGTTTCAAAGCTGACTCCTCTCAGTGGAAAGGAGGCTAATGGTCTGTACTGGTCACCAGCTGGACGTTTCATCTTACTTGCAGTGTTGAAGGGCTTCAATGGACAGTTGGAGTTCTACAATGTCGATGAGCTTGAAACCATGGCAACACCTGAGCATTTCATGGCAACGGATATGGAATGGGATCAAACTGGAATGTAATTTCTAGGAACAATTTGGTTACGATTGTGTTGGAGGTGATGAAAGTCAATTGGCAAGTTCGGGCTTGGTCAAAAACTTGCCTATGATTTGAAGTGAAAAGAAGCTTATCGGTTCCCTGCCCTAGTATGTCCTTAGCTTTCAATAAACAGTTCTCTTGAAAGAGCAAAGAATCCTTGCTTTATTTTTTGACGCACATGTGGAGATAGAATATTTGTTTTATTTCTAAAATAAATTCATCTAATTGTCTTTTTTAAGGTCATCTCCTTGTGATTTCAGGTATGTTGCAACTTCAGTTACTTCGGTTCATGAGATGGAAAATGGTTTCAACATCTGGTCTTTTAATGGAAAGCTTCTATATCGCATACTAAAGGATCACTTCTTTCAAGTAAGATTTCAAGGTTTTGGGGGGAAAAAAAAGTGATCTTCTTGTGCAACGTTTATCCTTTGGGGTTGTAGATAGAGTAATTAGTAATACATGACTGCCTTCGATTTCCCTAGGATATTGCTTTACCATATTTACTGATATGGCTTTGCAAGCTGATTTGATAGGTTTGATCATGCAGCCAACCCCAATGTTTGTGCTGGCTTTGGTTGAATTACTTTGTTCTCACATTGATCAGTAGCGAAAGAAACATTCTATCATGTCATGGTTTCATTTAATTGTTGCATGTGCTACTGCTTGTAATGACATATTAATTGTGAAAATCAATTGGTCCTGGATGTCTTCATGACCCTGTAGATTTACCTTAGGTAAAAATGGTTCTCATTATATAATGGACGAAAACAAAACAATCACTGACGTGGTTACGTCATCAGTTTGCTATTTTTGAAAATTGGGGAACTTGGATTTTGGCTGGAGGTCATGGGGGAGACAGTTTGTGCATACAGTTTTCTTCTCTTAGCAAGGACAATGGAAATTTGAATCCTCAAGCTTTAGGAAATGGAGAAAGAAATGGTGTGGACACCATTGAATAGGTAAGTCAATTGGTTCAATTGTTTGAGAGATTTTAGATGTCAAGTTCACTTTTCATTTTTCGTAGTTTGCTTTGGTTTCTTTTATCATTGTCCTTATTACTCAAAAGTACAAATTGACACCATTGAATGTAATTCCCGAAGCTGTGGATGGAAAATCGAGTGCCACATTGACTTTCATATACAATCAGTCATTACTTCAAATTTTTTTATACTTTGAGTGCAGAGTGCATTTGGTCCATTTCCCCTTCTCCTTTGTCTCCCATCGGCATGGGAGCGAGGTCAAGGATGGACTAGCAAAACACTCTTCTATCTTCTCTTTTTCTCCATATCTACTTCTTCTCCTAATCTTTTACGGACACCACCATACCTACACTGCCCAAACTGCAACATTGACTGTTGAGTTCGTTTTACAGATTTTGGGATTTGGAATTAATTGGGTGTATGGAAAATTTCCTTTTGTGTTGTATTGTTTCTGTCTTGGCTCTGCGTTTGTTTGCCAAATTCGCATGATTTTCTCTTTCTCATGTCCATCATTATTTTTTTTTCCCGGTCAAACAGAAATTCATGTTCATCATTATATGCACGTTAGATGTTTGGTATAATATCCTCATGTATGATTTTCGCTTCGTGCTTTGTATTTCTATTCCAACATACTGGTCTGAAGGGTAAACAATTAAAAACCCCCATCACTATTTGATCTATTGGACCCGATTTCATGTTTATTCACTATAAATTAACACGTTTTTCAACATTAGAAATGGAATTCAGTTATAGGTTGCAAAATATGTTACAAGCAACTCTTTTTTTCATCTATTCCTTCCTCCATCTTTCCTTCGCACACACACGGTGAAGAAATTGTATTTATTACATGAAACGAGACTTTACGAGGATTACAAGAGACTTTATTTCTCTCTGCATATCAATATCATTGCAGTTCCTGTGGCGTCCAAGGCCACCATCCTTCTTGAGCCCAGAGAAGGAGGAGGAGATTGCCAAGAACTTGAAGAACCACAGCAACAAGTATGAAGCGGAGGACGTGTCGCTGCTGTTGAGCGAGTAGGACCATGAGAAGTGGAAGATGTTGAAGGAAGAATGGGAGAGATGGGTTTTGGAGTGGAAGCGATTACACGAAGAAGAGAAATCAGATAGGCAGTGGCTTAGGGATGGAGAAGCCCGTGATGAAGAAGAGGAATATGAGGCAAAGGAAGTCGAGGTTGAAGAGTTTCTTGATGTGTCGGAGGAGGTTCTATTCGACTTTGGGCAGTGTAGGTGGACAAATTCAATTAGTGCTTGAATAGCACTAGATTGTAACAGCTTCTCGTGCCTCTTGACCGGAACCCTAATTCGTCGTCGGAACCCTAGACCTGCAAAACAGACAAGGAGTGAGCGCACCTTTGCCTCTCGTGGCAAAGGCCCTCCGATGCCTTTGTTAGTATCTCGTACTGATTGTAAACCCTAATTATCAATAGGAAATCACGTGTGAATGCAATCTATTGCGCACCTTTTACCTCTAGGTTTACCTCTTATTTATAGATTTTCGTATGCTTGTTGCCCAAGCATCCCTGTTTCCATAGGATTCCCAACTCGTATAGGAAACCCAGTACATCAAGGATTCTCGTTTCCTTTATCAGTTTATTAGAAAAGAGTCCTTTTAGGATTCTTTTCCATTACTGGCCGAACATCCCATTCTCATTGGGTATCTTTCTCAGACCCTATATTCTCGGGATCTTATTCCTTAACGGAATACCACTATTTCTGGATTCTTCCAGAATGTTTCTTATGCTCCAATACTTGACTGAAGTTCTTTCTTTGTTTGGCCAACTCGTTGCCGAACAGATTTCCTGGACCAGCTACTTCACATGTAACTTGATCCAAACGTAATCAGAATGTCTCTATCTTGCCGAAAAGTTTAGTTTACACCACTGACTTCTCATGTCATTGGCCTTTAATTAGCCGAACAGACTGCATGGATCAATGACTTTCCATATCATTGGTCCATATCGCTGTTCACCGAATTGCCCGGCGATAAGTCCTGTCGTTCTTACCACGTGCTCCGAAATATCACGTGTTCAGCAACTAAATGTATGTGCTTGGGAATACCTCCCTACAATTGCTCCCCAGCTTCATTTATTTACCACTGTTCGGGGGCAATGTATGAAGCTTAGAAACAAAATTGTATTTAGACCAGACTCTTCTGATCCCATGCAGTCATAATTTCAATATTTCTTTGATGCCTTTTGGCGCCTTCGTCATTATTCCACTTCGGGGTAATGACTCCACGTGGCACATTTCGTATGCCAATCATTAATTTCGAACTGACGTTCTTTGAAACGGCGTCAGAACGGTCTTTGCTTTCCGTTACCTTAACCTGTAACGGCGTAAGAGGAGACGTTTCGTCTCCGTCTCTTGCCCTTAAACCCCTGAAAGGGCTCCTTTTGGGTTTTCACCCAAAACTTAAACTCGCTCCTTCTCTCTCTAGAAACCAGGCGAGAATATCCCGCCATCCGCCATCGCCACCATCTGCAAATTCGATTGCGTTCCAGGAAATTGTCACAGTATCTTTGTAAGATCTTCGTTCTTACTCCATTTCTTCTGCTTAGGTTTCCATCTGGGATCTTTATTCTCAGATTTGTGGGTCGTTTCTAGGGTTTCAGTCGCACCCATTTCCAGTTTTACTTTTCCTTCGAGTATACCCATGGCGGATGATCATGATCCAAAACCCAGTAAATTTAGGAAGCTTTGCGACACCCCTGCTGCCATGGCGGCATTTAGAACAGAATATGGCATTCCTGATAACGTAGGACTCGAATTCGCCCCTCTAGGAGCAGATAGGGACGGTGGCTCATGGGATAGAATGTGTATCCCAATTGTAGCTATCGTTGAGGGCGGGGTTCGATTTCCCCTTCACCCACTACTCCGCCAGATCCTAAACTCGTACCGTCTCACCCCTATGCAAGTATCAACAAATGTGTTTAGGTTGATAATGGGAGTAGTTGCTTTGAATAGGATTCTAGGGACTCAGTTAGGAATTTGGGATATTCAGTGGTGGTACAGCATTGTACTAAACCCTGAATACAATACCTACTATTTCAAAGTAAGAAGGGCAGAAAAGCGTCTCGTGCTAAACCTGCCAGATTCTGCTCGGGATCATGAGATTGATTTCCTTTACGTCACTGGAGCCTTTGAGCCACTAGGAGAGGATGGTCAAGTGGTGGGCCTCCACTGCCCCCACATACGGGGATACCCACGTATGCTCCTCATTTTTTGATCTTTGCAATTCTTGTTTACTGTTTTCTCGTAGTTTTTCTATGTGTCTAACTGCAATTTTGAATTTCAATCTTGCAGCTGAAAACGCTAACAAGCGCCCCAGAAGAGAGCCGAGCTACGTCTGAACAGAGGACATCAACAAAATCTTGAAATATACAGGCGAACCTGGTACCTGAACAGCAGGTCGGGTCGTGACGCTGACATATTGCTGGAATACGATCCTGCATACAGAGGTGTGATTGACAGGAGGCTTGCCCACCCCAGCACCAGTGCCGCCTCTACTTCAACTGCTCCTCAACCAAGAAGTCAAAGAGCCAACACTGGAGTGACGGTAGCCGGTCAGCTGGGTGAAGTCCCTTATTTCAGAAGGCATCCCATTACCCCGCTTGAGACTCCGAAGACCCTCTCAAAGACAGGTCATTTCTCATCATCAACCCGAACAGCCAGTAGTACATCTCGACACCAGCCAATCAACCTCTTCTGGATATTCTCCCTCTCCTCCAAACTCAGCAAGTATGTCTCGTCAACCTTTAAACTTAAGTTCTCTGCTTACCGTCTCATCCAGAGGGCGTGGTGCTGGCCGGGCAGCCTCTTCTGGTCTTGCTCCCCCACCACCCCGTCGTACCAGGGGTGGTTCTGCTCGGTCTTCCTCTTCCCCTCGTAAAGTGGACACTGCTGTAGAGGCTAGTGATGTTCATAGAGACAAACGGCCTAGGTTTGAAGATCCAACTGGCTCTGCCTCTCGAGCAGAAACTGAAACTCATCATCCTACTTCACCAATTACCCAACTTGTAACAACCCTGAATTTTGGTCAGTAAAAATTTCGTTCAATACTTGAATTTTATTTGAATTACTTATTTTCTCTTGAATGGCTATATGATTTCTTTTTAATTTCCGTCATAGTTAGATTTTGGTCATTGGTTAAACTCTCGACTAGAAACCCTACGTGACCAATTTAGTTAGTTTCCAACCGACTACTTGGAAGAACCGAACAACCAACTCACCTAGTTACTAGATGAACCTTTTGAACCTTTTCCATTACCCGTTGGTCCATAATGGTTAGGGTAATTTTTGTCCATTGGACAATAAGCTATTCATTATAATATTTGACTAAAAGTACATGTAGTCTTTTCAAATCTTATTTTAAAATAAAAAGTACTTGAACTCTTTTGTCCATTGGTCTTTAACCGTTAGGGAAATTATTATCCATTGGGTAATAGCCCAAATCTTCCTACCAAGTACAAAGTTTTATTTTAATAATCAAGATTTGGATTCCCATGTACTTTTATGCATTAAACTATTGGGGTATATCTAAACCCTAGATTTCTTAGTACTTGTACTCTATTATAAACTAATGGGGAGAATCCTAGCCTTTTATTTAATTGGGGTACTTGGTACCACACCTATATTTAAATATAGGGCTTTTGTCACATGCTTTAAAGGACTTTGATTATTTTAAAATAAAAGTTTCCTTTTAACTTTTGTCCATTGGACAATAAAAGTTAGGAGATTTATTATCCATTGGGTAATAGGTCCATCTTTCAATTAACAATGATACACCACATTCACTAATCAACTAACGTAGGTGTCTTTGAGTTCTGAGTTTCTCCTACGCGACTTCTCGTAGACCGTGTCATCTTTTCCACATTTCATTAACCTTATCATTATTTTCAAAATCCGTTTAACACACCCAACCTCGGTTCTGCCGTTCCGGGTTTCCGAGTATCCTCACAATGGTTCCGCCGCACCGGGTTCCCATTGGCACACTTTGCATTGGCTCCTCTCCGCGGATAACGAAGCCACACACCCAACCTCGGTTCCGCCATTCCGGGTTCCCGAGTATCCTCACAATGGTTCTGCCGCACCGAGTTCCCATTGGCACACAAAACACACATCACACAATGGGCTACCATGTCCGGCCACATTGCGGTTTCCAAAATATTTCACCTTTTCAAAACATGCCTTTTCATTAAACCACACCCTAGGTGTCATGTTTCTACTTTCTCGATTTCCGTGTCTCGTTTTCATGCATAGACTCTGAGGTAAGACTTTTCACAAACATAAATCATTCGTAGAAATCTTGAAACTAAACTAGTAAGACCATCCAACTCTATACTAGTAATCATGCTCATAACCATCCTAAAGATCAAAATACGAATACTTCTATTAACGGTAAAGTCTTATTTTTCGAAAACCGTTCTTTCTTCCTTTGTGAGAGATTCAAAACAGCACATGTTTATTAAAGTAAAAGTAGCTTATTCAACATGCCCATTCTTCCATTATTAAGATACACTTTTTGACTACCATGCATGACGATAACAAACGATAGATAACCTTATCTTCTTGAAAACTAAACAATAGATAACCTTATCTACTTAAGGAAAACGATGAGGATATTGATACTTTGAATCAAGAACATTCTACTTTCTAACGTACGATTCTATGCTATACGTAGAGTTATTAGACTAGCGGTTCTATGTATACTTAGGGATAACGTGTATGGGATTCTACCTTTCTTCTTGGCGGTAGTGGCGACTACGGAGAGAATGTGTTCGTCGGGCAGAGTAACTTCCTACGGTTGGCTTCCGGTAGCTTTGAAAGAGAAAGGTTTTCTCTCGAAACTACTTCGTGGCTAAAACTACTAGACTTTATGGATCGAAAAGGTGTTTTAGGATGAGTTTCTTGAAGAACTTAGGAAGAACTTCAAGAACAAGGAAAAACTAAGCAAGAAGAAGTAAGAACACAAGCTTTCTTAGAGAGAGAAGTTGGAGGATGAAGGTGTGAGTTGAATGGTGAGTATGGGATGCTATTTATAGCAAAAATTTGGCTCCCTCTCCTCCCCCCTTGGCCGGCCTCCTCTCCCTCCCATTACCCATTGGATTTTGCTCCATTGACTTGTCATTTCAAGTCTTTCAAGCATGCCATGCCTTGTCACTTCCATTTTAGGCCATAACTTAGGTTATGATGAAGGGTTTTTGACTTGTCATGTCCTAGGATGGGCTAACTTGTAAGGAAGAACAAAATGATAAGGCTAAATTGTGTTTAAATAAGCCTAGGATGGGTTGAGATGTCATAAATAGACTTAAGGCTATAAGGTAACTTGTGCAAGTGAACAAAAACACCATCACACACCTCACTCTCTCGGCCTCCCTCTCTCTCTCTCTCTCTCTCTCTCTCTCTCTCTCTCTCCTTGTACTATGTACAACATATATAGATATATATATATATATATATATATATATATATATATAGTCCGGATCCAATGAGGGATCCCGCACGGTGTTACAGTGCGGGACTCCCCTTTACCAAGTACAAAGTTTTATTTTAATAATCAAGATTTGGATTCCCATGTACTTTTATGCATTAAACTATTGGGGTATATCTAAACCCTAGATTTCCTAGTACTTGTACTCTATTATAAACTAATGGGGAGAATCCTAGCCTTTTATTTAATTGGGGTACTTGGTATCACACCTATATTTAAATATAGGGCTTTTGTCACATGCTTTAAAGGACTTTGATTATTTTAAAATAAAAGTTTCCTTTTAACTTTTGTCCATTGGACAATAAAAGTTAGGAGATTTATTATCCATTGGGTAATAGGTCCATCTTTCAACCAAGTACATGGGTTTATTAAACTAGTCTCTTTCTTAAACCCCATGTGATAAAGTACATAATATTTTATTATAAAAGTACTTAGTAGCCTTTAAGGCCTAAGATTCTTAAAATACTCTTTTATTATTTTATATTGGGGTTTTGTACCCAATTGGATTAGTTTATTGGGGAGTTGATCTTCCTAGAGTACATTAGTACACTAGTTTATTTAAATCAAACATGTGCCTTATTGGATTACTTTAATAGGATTTTGGATTTGGAAAATCTAGTACTTTGGTACTTTTTACTTATTCTTCTTGTTTATATATATAGAGAGGAAGGAAGAAAGAAGAAGATTGGTTGTACCTTCTTTGATCTTCCATGATCTTTCCTACATCTTTCAAATCCTTGGGTAAATCTTCTTCCTAACCAAACATAACTCTCCATTGTACTTCTATGCTTTGTTTAAAACAAAATCTTGTACCATTGTCTCCAAATCTTCCAACAAATCTTCCATAATCCATCCAAGGACAAATCTTAGCCATGCAAGCCTAGGATTTAGACCTTGATCTTCCAAGATTGCTTGCCATGTGTCAAAATTTGAGGTAGAGAGAGAGAGAGGGGGGCCGGCCTTGGGAGAGAGGAAGAGGGCATGCCTTGGCCTATAAATAGCAAGCCATTCCAAGCATTTCAACTCACACCTTCACCTAGCAACTTCTTTCTCTAGAATTCCTTTGTTCTTTCTTTTGTTCTTCATGTTCTTGAGTTGTTCTTGAGTTCTTCAAGAAACTCATCCAAAGCCGCCACTAAACCGCCACTCGACCACCCTCTCGATCCATAAAGTAGAGTAGTGTTAGTCAAGTAGAAGTTTCGAGAGAAACATTTCTCTTTCGAAGCTTCTGAAGGCATACCGTAGGAAGTTACTTCGTCCGACCGCCGATTACCGTCCGTAAGCCGTTACTACCGCCTAGAAGAACGGTAAGGAAATCCTTACTTACTTCCTATTTACTTACTTACTCAAGTACAACGTTCTTGTTTTGAATTGCTAAGAAAGAACGGTAGATTCTCACTATCTACTACTCCTAATTATATGTTGTGTGGCCCGTGATCCTCGATCTCCTCCTCCGCTGATGGCTTGGTGATCGAGTCTTCTCCTAGCCTGCACAGTGAGCGCACGACTAAAGACCAGGCCGGGGGTTGTCCCGGCAAGGCCCTCCGGCGTGAGGATGAATAATGTGCAGAGAGAGTAGGCAGAAGATTACGAGAGTGAGTATGTAGTAGCATGTACCTCTTTAGGGTTTCCACCACTAGGTATTTATAGAGCTCCTTCACTTGCTCTCCAAGCACCAGCACGTGCCTTGCGCGGGTCAGGCAGTGTCATCATGACGTCACCAAATAGATCTGGTAACCGTTTTTAGGGCTGAGCTGGCACACCCATGTGCGCCCACGATCATCTTCTGTTATAACCGCTTTTACACGTGGAAAGACATGCAAATCAGCGGCTAGCCGTGGTCGGCAGTGGCCTTGCTCTGCGGGTGGCCGAACACGCCTTTGCCGATCGTGCACAAGATTGACAGGAGAGGACAGTCACAAATGACCGCCGTGGAAGGTGGCCGAGAACGAGATGACCCGACGACGAGTCCGTGGCAAAAGAAATGGTAGACGTAGAACAGGGACGGGAGCCGTGCTCAAGGTGCGTGCTCGGCAAGGCACGAGCTCGGTCGTTATATAGCGAACTCATGTTCGGCCTGCTACAATAGCCCCTCAATCTCGGTCGTCGCCAAGTGCACGGTCGGGATTGATGTTAACTTTGGCCGAGCATGGAACTCGATTATTGGGCAGAATTGAGCCGAGCCTAAAACCCTTTTCAAAAAAAAAACGGCCAACGACGGGGACCAATGGGGATTCGCCAGGTGTCGATTTCTTGTTGGGTACGGCTGACAGGGAGACGGTGGGCACGCGTGGAGCTCTGCCAACCCGTCTCATCAGGCCACGCGTTAGATGTTTATTGGTTGCAGGTTCGGCGATACAGTGACATGGGCGGGAAACTCGAATCTCAAACCCTACGTCTATATAAAGAGCTGGAGTTAGAGAGAGAAGCCACCGTTGTTTTCTCTCTGTAGACCTCCATTGCCAGAGCTTCGTTCCTTGCCCGTTCGCCTTCCAGCCTTGATTCTCAGCAGATTTTCATCAAATCTCGTTGAAATTTACAGGTATGTGTTCGATCTTTATCCCTCTTATAGTTCGTGTCATTTTTCCATGCTTTCCTTTCTGCTTTCTTGGGTTTTTTGGGAGTTTTTTTGTTCTGAGTGAACAGTAAGAGGTCTGGAGATGAACGACTGTTCATCTTCGTCTTCAATCTGTTCTTCCGAGCACGAGTTTTGTAACGACGCCGTGCTCGGTCTTTGTTGGGATTTGCCGAGCCCAGCATCGGGCGCAGATAGGCCGAGCCCCATTTCGTGTCTTTAGAACTTCCCGAGCTTTAATCTCGAAGGGACAAATAGGGTGGGCCAATAGGGTAGCCGAGCATAGAGATCCCTTGCCTCCTTGCCGATGACGTGGTTTCTCATTGTTTTTTTTCTTGTTTTTGTTAGGTCTGGCTCACCCAACCATTATCATCTCTTCCGACTCTGAAAGCTTAGGGGGAGACCTTGGGGATACGTTTTTCCGTGAGTGGTTGGAAGAACACAGACGCCGACACCAAATATCGTCCATTGCCTCAAATATGTCCGACTCCTGTGACTCGAACGCCGAATGTGTTTTTGAATACGGTGCCGACGAGTTCATAACCGATCCTGAGATATCATTCACACCATCGACCCATTCTGATGCCGAGCCTCAACTGGGACCAGAGGCCGAGTCCAGATTCGTCCCTCAAGCCGACGCCCCAACCCCTATCCTTTCAGGGCATAGTGAATCCCAATCCGAGGGTAGAGGGTTAGACGAACTTTATGAGAGGGGCCAAGTTTGCCCCTATGCCCATTTCTTCACCGGAAGTGCTAGGGAGTACCAAGATTTTTGCCGAGAGTATAGCATCCCAAACGACGTAATACTCAACCAAGTGGCGAGCAACAGAATCACGGATACGAGGGGGGACCATCCCGAGCATATCACTGTCCCATTGATGGCGATATGTGAGGCTGGTTTGAGGTTCCCTCTCCATCCCTTCTTGAGGGAACTTCTTGCTCGGTTCAGCATCGTCCCACATTATTTTGCCATCAATAGCTACCGAATAGTAATGTCGGTGATTAAGCTGAAGGAGCTTCACAACCTTGAATTTACCGTAGCCGACCTTTTCCATACTTACATTATGTCTAGGCACGGCCAAACCGAGCGTCGGTACTTGTCCACACGTGGCAAGAAACAACCATTAGTAGATGGTTTGCCCGACACTGACAAATGGGCAAATTTTTATGTCGAAGTGAGGGGCAATTTTTAGTTCGGCGACCAGACCGTACGTAAGTATACAGTGCCGAAGACGAAAGATTTTTGAGGTAACTACGTTTCTTTTGCTCAGCCGACGTTAACTTTTCTTTCGATGCATGTGATTTTCCTAACAGTTGAATACTTTTGCAGATCACCGAGCCATAACAAAGACTCAGCAATCTTTGTCTGTTGAGGCGCGCGTTGACATACTCCTGTCTCAGGCTTGTAGGAATGCGCCGACGCTTCTTGGCTACGAGCCGTCTTACAAGGGCAAGCTAAGGAGGAGGGGAAGGGAGGCGGCGCCGAGCACAGAAGGTCAGGGCCGAGGAAAGAAAGCGAGGCAGACAGGAGGCAGTAAGCAGTCGAGAGTGAAGTTACCGTCGTTCAGGAAACCAGCTGAGTTTTGGTTCGGAGAAGATCAACAAGCCGAACACCCAAGAGTTAACGTTCCATTAAAAACTCTCGTGCCTGATCTTGCCGGTGACATGGGTCGCCGAAACGTTGTCCGTGTTAATATACGAGATGGCAAAGCGGTTCGACAGGAATCCGGGTTTGCCGAGCCTGCCGAGAAGAGGCAAAAAGTCACCCATGACTTCTTCCCGACCAAGCTGCCGAGTTCCAATCCGAGCGAGAGGGAGAAGACAGAGTCGTCAGCGGCTGGTGGCTCAAAGACAGCCGAACGGCCTTTGGGTTCGGCTGGCCCTGTCGTTGCTCAGGAGTTCTCTCCGTCATACGCCTTGGCGAGGGCAGAGTTGTGACGATGGAGGACTCTGTGAAAGCTGAACCTGGGTTGGCCGCTGCCATTCTCCAAGGTCTGGCATTGCCAAAGGATATCCAAAAAATCCTTCAGGGTCTCCAGCCAAGTTTGGTTCATGCTGGTGCTTATCTTGTTCAGGTATCATCCGACCTTGGTTATTTTGTTTCACTTTCTATCCTCGAGTATTTATATGCCGATGCTTTTTGTTTACCAGGCTGGACAGGCCTTGCTGCGCTCATCAAAGGATGCCGAGCTTGTGTTGGCCGAGCGCGCTCGCTTTCATGACGATTTGAAGGTCGAGCGAGAAAAAGTGAGAAGCTACAAGGGTAGTTTGAAGACGGTGAACGCGCAGGTGGCCGAGCTTGAAAAGGAGAGAGATGAGATGGAGGAAAGAATGAAGAAGGCCGAGGGCGAGGTGGCCAAGGTGCTCAGAAGAGAGAAAAGAAAAATGAAGGAGGTGGACAGGGCGGCGTATCAAGCTGGTTTTGACCGAGCCGGTGCCGAGTACATGCGAGATGCTCGGTCCATGGTTAACGACGCCATCCGAATGAGGATCCCCATCGCCTACCGAACAGGATACAAAGATGGGGTGAATGCAGCTTGTGGAGTCATGCAGCTGGAGGCTGACATGAATTTGACCAAGTCTATTCCAACCCCAGTCACTCCCGAGCTTGTACTGCCGTATACCAAGGACGAGTGTGCACCCCTTCCTCCCGAGCAGTTTCCTGACAGTGATGATGAGGTCGAGGAGGTTTCTGGTGACGATGGTGAGGTGGGGGCCACTAGGCAAGCTGCAGTTGGTGAAAAAATTGTTGAGGTTGCTGAAAAGGTGGTTGGCGGTGTCGAGCACGAGCCATTAAATGTTGATAAGGATGTTCATGCCGAAGGTGGTGCTGGCAGTAGTGGTGCAGGGGTCGGTGTGGACGTAGCTGCAACTGGAGTCCTTGCTGAAGGTGCTGCCCAAGGTTGAGTCTGCTGAAGCCGATGCCGAAGATGAATACTTTTTACTTGTTAATTTTTGTTTTCCTTCATTTTGGACTTTTGTTAGACTGGACGGATCCGAGTTTGGATTTTGCCGAGCCAGGTGTAATGAAGGCTGGAACTTTTCACCGAGCTTGAATACTTGATCTTTTGAATGAATTGACTTCTTTTTGCAATGCTTTCTTGAATTTGTCTTGCTTGATTTGAGATTTGTTTGAGATCATGGTTATCCGTAGCAAAGTAGATATTGCTTCCCAATTTGGTGTTGGCCGAGCTTGAATCAATGCATAATATTGTTAAAATTATTATGTTTATGTTTTACTATTGTTAGTCTTGATATTTGGTTGTACGTAGTTTGGCCGTTTTCAGTAGCTTTAGGTTTTAGTCTAAAAGTGTACAGTAGTTTGTCTGTAAACTACTGTAGCAATTATATATGTGTTACTGTGTAGTGATGCATGCAGTGATGTAAGCAGATGTCTTGGCTGCCTATATATAGCCGAGCTTCTCCCCGTTGTAAATCAAGTTAGGAGATATATCAGTACAAGTTAATAATATCAGTGTACTCCTCATACAACTCTACTCTAGTATTCTCTCTCTTGTGATCCTAACCTACTTTGTGTTTGTACCCACTTAGTGTCTGTAAACTTGGTATCAGAGCCATGTTTTCTATTCTAGCTTAAACCCTCTTCTGGGAACTTCTTTTCCAAAACTACTTCAAATCTTTTCTAAAAGAAAAACTTGAAGCGTATGCTCTGTGGTTGCCTTCACAGGATCCTCCACATCAGAAACTTCATCAACTATTTTGGTTAAAAGAATTTTGTATCAGTGGGTTAAAGTACCTTGAGACTTTTGGCTATTGAGCAGTGTGTCTCGGTTTATCTACCCTAGTATACAGAATTTTAATTAATCAAAATTGGTTGAAGTCCTTTACGATTGAAAAAGAAAAAGGTTTGCTGTACTGAGGAAAAGGAGAACCCAGATTTCTACTCTTAAAAATGAATCACCTGTTTACCACCCACTCCTCTACTTCGTCATCCTTAGTCCCTTCATGTTCTTCTACCAGTAGAAATTCCTCATCTTCCTCTTCTAATCTTGAGTACTTATATGAGTTTGAATACCTACCTGATAATAGTAAGGTTCCTCTTACTGATCTCCCTTTCCTCAACCCTTATAATGCTTTTGTCAGACCACAAACTTCTGTAAAAAAGACCGTCACCCAACTTTTCTCCACAAAACGCCCAACCTCCGTAAAAGAGTATGTTCAAGCCTCTAAATTTGATCAGTGCTTTATAGCAGCTACAGAAGCTGAACAACTTTTACCTTTGGAAATCCCGGTTGATTTGCCTCGTCTTTGGCAACAACAAGGATTTACCCATCTTCACTTTGGAGCAATCAGACTTGCTGTCACTTTCCATGGTAGAAAAGGTTTACCTGTTACGTCCAGACTTGCTCTGGTCGATACCAGGTTTCTACAGTATCAGCACGCATGCATTGCTACAGTTCAAACCACTCTAAATGCTGGAACTGTGATTTTTACCTTCTACCCCAATTTCAACATGCCATTAGCAGATCCTCATCTGCTATCCGCCTTGAAGGTTCAAGTCCAAATTGGTGGTGCCTCCCAAATCTCCTCCACATATGCCGCAACCCTTCATTACCAAATGGCCTACCGTCTCCAAAACCATGCCTTTGATATGTCCTTACCATCCTCCACAGATGAAGCCCTTTTCCTCACCATAAACGCACCTCACCAAGCTTCTTGTGTCCATGTACCCCGACAAATTTCCCGTCCTGAGCTTCTCAAGCTTCTCCCAGAATCTTGGGTTACAGCTTATGAGAAAAACCAAAACAAGCCCATACCTGTCCAATCCTCAAACCCAACTTTCATCACCAAACCTGATGGTACCGTGGAAATTACTTTTCCAAAAGAAACCTCTGCCTCATCTTCAACCCATCCTGTTATTTTTCCCTCGAGAATTAACATGGTTGTGGATGGTTCTAGACCTAGTCCTCCAATTAAATATTTTGAACCCAGTGGCCTTCCAGTCTTCTATTCCAAAAATCCGGAAACAGGTCATTGTTATTTTGATACCTGTGACTGTGATGATTTTCTAGAAGATAGTCTCCTAGAAGATGACGAGGATTCTGAAGAACCATGTCCCATATATCCTTCGTCACCTCCCACTCCTTCGTCACCTCCCACTCCTTGTAAATCTCCACCTCCACCTCAACCTCCATCTGATGATGGTTCGTCGAGTCAACCGAGTGGATGTTTCATGTTCACCTCATCCCCTTCCTGGACAGAAGCAGATTTTCCTCCTTTGGAATTTCATAATTCCCAAGAAAGAATGACCCATCGGCATAAAATTCCAGACTTTACTACCATTCTCCCTGATGGTAGTACCAAAGCAGTGTCAGCAGCCGAAGCAGCAATAAATTGGCAGTCAGCAAATTCTCTGGCTCAGAACAAAATTCTTCAGAGAATTGCTAACTCCCAACAAAATTTGGAGAATGCAGTTCATAAGAAGTTATCAACCTTAGAACTTCTTATCAGAGATTTGCAGCAGAAAATACAGAATGTTCACCAGGAACTTCTTCAGATGGCCTATGCCAACCAAGCATTTTCAGCAGCTTTTTACCATAAGGATGCTGAAATGAAGCATCTCAAGAACCAGCTTCATTCTCTCCAAGCTCAGCAGAATTTTCAGCAAAAAAGCCCGTTTGATATGTTCACATCTTCTTCTCAACAAAGTTTGTTTGGGTATCCTCAAATGTCTCAACCCTTACCTATAAATCCTACTTCAGGATTTGGTGAGTCCAATATTTTTGGGAGCTCATCAGCTTTTCTTCCTCTACCAAAAAGACCATCTCCACCAAAACCTCCTTTCCTAAAGCCCCAGATAAAACCTGTCCAGCCTCCAACAATTCTGTCTCCACCATCTACATCTACACCTACCCCAACAACTTCCACTTCTTCTCAACCATCAGACCCAAATTCCAAATCACCTCAGCTAATGGTTCAACCAACATCTAGCCCTGCTAAAAATCCAATCTCCACTCTCCTACATACCTTAGCTACTATGCCTGAACCAACCATTGAGTTTGATTCAGATACTGAATCCACAGACTCTATGCCCATTCCTCATGTTTTCATGATGAACCCTGAAAACCCAGAAGAACATGTTGAAGATCCCATCATTGAAGAAGGTCCTGAGTTTGAAACACCCTCTGAAATTCCAACCTTTGATTCCTTCTCACATTCCAATATGCATACCCAAGGTTTCTCTTTTGACACCATTCCCCCATCAAAATGGTTGGATAAACTTTATGAGATTCATGCTTGGTGCACAGCTGCTATGCTCTCTCCTAATGCTACACTCAGTGATGTCATTACTAAGTGTACAGCAAAATTCCTTGGCCGTCTCCGTCAATGGTACTTAGCTCTGGGTGAATACCGACAGCTACAGCTCAAACAATTGCCAACCCTTGATCAATTCATCTCAGTCTTGCATACTGAGTTTCTTGGTGACCACAACAACACAAAAGAGTTTGTTCGAGAGGAATATCTCAGCATGAAGTGCTGTTCATTCAAAAGGAAAGATCTCGAGACTCACTATGACCGTATGTCTCAGAGATTTTATCTTCTCAACGGCATGGATGATGTCAATCTCAAGCAAGCCTTTCTCAATTCCCTTCCAGAACCATTGGGAAATGAGACAACAAGATTACTTCAGACAAAAGGATTGACGTTGAATGCAACATCTCTTGGTGGTATTTACCAGCACTCTTTGATTGCCTTGGAAAAATTGTGCAATCACCAGAAATTCCTCAGAACTCTTGAAGAACAGGGAAAACTTCTTGGTAAAGCATGTGACCGACCCGACTTATCCATAAAGTGCAAAGACAAGAAGTGCACTTGCCGTCCTTCATATCGGAAGTCCAAACACTTTCAGAAATGGAAGTTTCGATCTCCTGGTAAGTTTTCAAAGTTTCCAAAATCTGGCAAGTTCCCACGCCGGAGAAAATGGAAATTTTTCAAGAAGAAAAAGTTCAGAGGGCAGCGAAAGTCTGATCGCTGCTACATATGCGGAAAGAAGGGGCACTATGCAAAACAGTGTCCAAATAAAGCAGCAAGAAACAAAATGGTGAACTCTTTGGCTCTCGTTGATGATGACTTCGAAGATGCTGATATCGAATCTCTGTTTTCCATCGATGATGAAGCAACAGATGAAGCAGTTCTTGCATTCACTTTTGATGACTCAGATGATTCAGCAGAATCAGATGACTCTTCTGATGATCCTGATTCATTCCCTTATGAAGTCCAAACAATTGGGTTCCCCAACATCATGCTGGCTCAACCTTTAGCCAAGGTCAAAATCTTGCTTGGAAAATATGAGAAACCTATACCAGTCATCGCTTTCTTTGATACTGGTGCAGCAGCCTCCATTCTCAACCCAGCAATTCTCCCCAGGTCTTACTGGCAGTCTTGTTTCAGACCCTTTACAGCAGCCAATGGAGAAACATTTGTTATCACTCTGATAAGTAAGCCTGTTTCCATTCAACTTTTTCCTGGATATACCATAAAGCATCAAGTCTATGGTTCTGATCTCCCAGGGAAAGATTTATTGTTAGGCTTCGATATTCTCCAAAATCTCAGCAAAGTTTCCTGGCTCAAAAAAGGTTTGAAATACAAAAACTATTTGTTACCCTGGACCGCCCAACCAAATCTCTTTTCCATAGAAACTTTCTCCACCATTAAAGAAGCCATAATCCAAACTTCCTGTGCTGAATCCCATTCCCAGTTTCTCACCAAATGCTCTAACCCACTTTGGAAAAATCCAGACTTCTTCATTTCTCTTCCTTTTAAGAAAAATGAAGACATCAACCCTACCAAAGCTACCCATCATGGAATGAACCCAGAACATTACCAGCTTGCTCTTCAAGAACTTCAACAACTTCAATCAGAAGGTTTGATTGAGCCCACAACCTCTCAGTGGGCATGTGAAGCATTTTATGTCAACAAAAGAACAGAGCAGATAAGAGGAAAGCTTCGCCTGGTTATCAACTACCAGCCTCTTAATCATTTTTTGCAGGATAACAAATTCCCTCTTCCTCGGAGAAGTGTTCTTTTTGCAAACTTGCCTAAAGCTCAAATTTTCTCAAAGTTTGACCTAAAAGCAGGTTTTTGGCAGCTGGGCATCCATCTAGATGATCGTCCCAAAACTGGTTTCTGCATTCCAGATCACCACTTCCAGTGGTCAGTCATGCCTTTTGGATTGAAAACAGCTCCATCCTTATTTCAAAAGGCCATGATTCGGGTATTTGCTCCTATACTATCCTCAGCCCTTGTCTATATAGATGATATCCTACTTTTTTCCCCAGATATTGAGTCTCATGTTGTCTTACTACAAATTTTCCATTCCCTAGTCCAAACCCATGGTATCATGCTTTCAGAGAAAAAGATGTTTCTTGCTCAACCAGAAATTGATTTTTTAGGGATGCACATCTCTAAAGGTCAATATACCCTCCAGCCTCATATAGCCTCCCAACTTGATCTTTTTTCAGATGAAAATCTCACAGTCAAACAAGTCCAACAGTTCCTTGGAATTGTTAACTATATGGCTGAATTTATTCCCAACCTGGCCCAATACCGAACTCCTCTCTCAGCTCTACTAAAGAAAACCCCTCCTCCTTGGTCAGCCCTTTGTACCAAGGCTGTAAAAGACCTCAAAGCCCTAACCAAAACTCTTCCTCCATTAGCCATACCTTCAGATGGAAAGAGAGTCCTTCAGACAGATGCCTCTGATCTATATTGGGGAGCAGTTCTTTTGGAAGAAAAAACAGATCAAAAGCGCAGAATTTGTGGATACAAGAGTGGTGCATTCTCTCCAGCAGAACTTCATTACCACTCTACTTACAAAGAAATTCTGGCAATCAAAAGGAGCATTGAGAAGTTTGAATTTCATCTAATCGGTCATCATTTCCTAATTGAGACTGATATGAAGAGTTTTCCCAGCATGCTCAAGTTCAAACAGAAGCACCTTCCAAAGGCACAGTTACTCAGATGGGCAAATTGGTTTTCCAACTGGAGTTTTGATGCTGTTCACATAAAAGGAAAAACAAATGTCCTCCCAGACTTTTTGTCTAGACTCAAAAAAGAAATCAACCAGTTTTCAAAATCAAAATCACATTCCTTTGTCCCTGGTTGTTTTCCCATGATTTCCTGTTTCCACCCAGTAAATTTTCCTGTCCACCTCCAGTGTCATCTGTTAGAATTAACCCTTCTTTCTAGATGTGTCCAAATGTGTCAAAACCTTCATCATCTCTGTATTTTTAAATATGGTCTTGATGAGTGTCCCATAAAAGGTCTACCTTTTCATCCTGTCTATCCTTTCCTTACTCCGTTTGAGATCTCCTACCATAATGTTTTTCATTTTAAGAAAGAAGCTTATCTTCTCTTGTGGTATTTAGTTGATGTCTATACTATAAGTATCTTTTTTAATAAATCAGCAGTCTTGGTATATCTGGCTCATGCGGCGTTCAGTCAAGTCCATCCTCCAGAAGATTACTTCCTGAAATTTCTTTTGCTCTTTGGAAGCATACCATTCTGGCAACAGAAATTCAGGAGCACCCCCAACAATCCAGATGAAGATCTCCAGTTTGCTTTTTGGACAAGTCGCAACAACAGGAGTCACCCTAATCCAGATGGTTCTATCACCTGGCGAAAGGCATATCACACTATATTCCTTTCAGCATATCCAGTGACCCAAGGAAAGTGGATCGACAGTGGAAATTATCTTGTCATAACCCAAACACTGTGTTCACTCAATGGATTGGCACTCTCAGACGTCCCCTCATCTTTCCTTCATTATGAGTCTGCAAATTGGAAATTCAATGATACTTATCCAGAAGAATGGCGCCAAAATATCCGCTATCTTTTAGATCAGTATCACCTCACAGACAGGACCGAAGACTCTTCTGGAAATAGTGAATCAGAATAACACCAATGTGTTCAAGCCAGCTGTCCCTTTTTTCGTTCTATAAAGTTTCAGCCTTTTCTGAACAGGGTGAAATTATTATGTTTATGTTTTACTATTGTTAGTCTTGATATTTGGTTGTACGTAGTTTGGCCGTTTTCAGTAGCTTTAGGTTTTAGTCTAAAAGTGTACAGTAGTTTGTCTGTAAACTACTGTAGCAATTATATATGTGTTACTGTGTAGTGATGCATGCAGTGATGTAAGCAGATGTCTTGGCTGCCTATATATAGCCGAGCTTCTCCCCGTTGTAAATCAAGTTAGGAGATATATCAGTACAAGTTAATAATATCAGTGTACTCCTCATACAACTCTACTCTAGTATTCTCTCTCTTGTGATCCTAACCTACTTTGTGTTTGTACCCACTTAGTGTCTGTAAACTTAGATGCCGAGCTTGGGCCACATTAGATTTGTGTTAATGTGAAAGTTTGCCGAGCCTTGGCTTATGGAGTAGTAGTTACCCTGTAGCCCCCACTTTGGTTTGGGTTCGGCCTGATGGCATGAATTCCTGTCTTATTGCTTAAGTTACTAGCTGTAGGTATTGCCGAGCTTGAACCAAAGTAGAGTAAAAGAATAAAGAGAGCTTGCCGAGCATGTGTTGGTCTCGGCTAGTTGCTAGTATAGTTGATAGTGAGATTGTTCGCCAAAGTTGTGGAGGGCATACAACCGTAGTTTGGGGCTCGGTAAATTTTCCCTGCCTTGGTCTGTAAGTAAAGTGTCTAATGTTTGTGGGTGGTTTGCTCACCAAAGCGTGAGTGTAACCGGGCTGTAGCCGACCATAATGTCTTGCTAAGCCGTACCGGAGCCCAAATTCCAGCCGTATTGTGTGTCTTTGGGCTCGGTGGACCTGATGTCCGCTTTGCTTCTTTGGGCAGTAATAGTGGCCGAAGCAGAGGCATATGAGCCGTTTGTGGGTGTGACCGAGGTCAACGTTTGTGGTCGGCTAAGTTAGCCAAGATAGTATATATATAAAGTAACAAAGAATAGCTTTGAATTGCAAAATGAAAGCTTGTCAGATAAAATTTCTTTGTTTCTTCAATCATGAAGTACAGGTTGAAATTGTAAAGACATGGGCCGAAGCCGAAAGAAAAATAGGATAGGTAGTGGCCGAACATGTGGCACACTGTTGGGGTTTCGGCTACATGTATGCCTTCTTGAGGTTCTGTGCATTCCATGGGTTACTGAGAACTTTCCCATTCATGTCCTCAAGCATGTAGGCACCTTCACCAGCAATCTTGACAATGCGAAAGGGACCCTCCCAGTTGGGTTTGAACTTTTGCTTCTTGCTAGCTTGCACCACCTTTCGCCAAACCAAGTCGTCAAGTTTGAAGGTTTTGGTTCGAACACTTCGGTTGTAGCCTCTTGCCACTTGTTGTTGATATTCGGCGAGCTTTAACTGAGCGTCGTCGCGTTTTTCCTCTGCTAAAATCAATTCTTGTTCCACTGCATCTTCATTGGTCTTTGGATCGAAATGTTCTGTCCTTAAAGTGGGGAACTTGGATTCTAGTGGGATAACGGCCTCCATGCCAAATGCCATTGAAAAGGGAGTTTGGCCGGTTGAGCGCCGGGTGTAGAACGGTAAGCCCAGAGGACACGTGGTAATTCTTCAACCCATTTTCCTCTCTTGGAGTTCAGTCGTCGCTTGATCCCAGCGCAAACGGTCTTGTTTGTAGCCTCGGCTTGTCCGTTCCCTTGTGGGTATGCTGGTGTGGAGTTGAAGAAGCGTATCCCAAATTC
Organism: Rhododendron vialii; assembly: GCF_030253575.1. Classification (NCBI taxonomy): domain Eukaryota; kingdom Viridiplantae; phylum Streptophyta; class Magnoliopsida; order Ericales; family Ericaceae; genus Rhododendron; species Rhododendron vialii. The sequence continues at coordinate 14,455,364 of NC_080568.1, forward strand.
CTCACAGAGGCTGGTCAGATCTTTACCGACAAATTGGCTTCCATTGTCTGATACGATGGCGTAAGGAACTCCGAATCTTGTAACAATGTTTCGCCAGACAAATCTGCGAACGTTAGCTTCTGTGATTGTCACAAGGGGTTCGGCCTCTACCCATTTGGAGAAGTAGTCCGTTGCCGTGATCAAGAACTTGAATCCTCCTGGAGCTGTTGGTAGTTTTCCAACAATGTCGAGCCCCCATTGTGCAAAGGGCCAAGGGCTGGTAATAGGGGAGAGGTTCTGGGCGGGTTGCTTTGGTATAGGTGAAAACAGCTGGCAAGGTCGGCATTTGCGGACAACTTCTTCGCAGTCTTTCTTCATGTTCTTCCAGAAGTAACCTTGGCTCATGGCTCGTTGATAGAGGGAGCGGCCGCCTGAGTGACATCCGCAGCTGCCTGAATGAAGTTCTGTCAGAATGTCTGGCACTTGGGTTGGGTGGACAACGAGGAGATACGGTCCGGAGATGGATTTCCTGTATAATTGGCCGCTTTCAGAAAGCCAGTAGTAAGCGGCCTTATTTCTCACACGGTAAGCCTCCTTCTTGTCTGTGGGCAGGGTGTCGTGCTTTAGAAACGCAACGATTTCATCCATCCAGCTGGGACCGAGCTCAACGTTGAGTACCTCTGGAGTGGGCTCAAAAGACGGACGGCCAATGCTGCCGAAGTTGATGGTTCTGAATTCTGAGGCTGTGGATGCCGATGCGAGGCCAGCAAGTGCGTCCGCGTGTGCGTTGTGCTCGCAGTTGATCTGCTCAATTTTGAAATTGGGGAAGTTTGTGGTTAGTTCGGCAACGGTTGCCTGGTATTTTGACATCCGCGGATCCCGAGCCTCATAGTCCCCAAGTACTTGGTTAACTATGAGTTGGGAGTCACAGAAAACGACAAGGTTGGAGATTTCCATGGCAATGGCAGAGCGTAAGCCAGCTAAGAGTGCTTCATATTCGGCTTCGTTGTTGGTGGCGGGGAAGTCGATGCTGATAGCACTTTCGTGTAGTGTTCCGCAGGGGGAGACTAGGACGACCCCGACCCCTGCTCCATTGTTGTTTGACGCTCCGTCGACATGTAGACGCCATATGTCGCCTTGGAAAAGGTGCCAAGGTGCTGGTGACAATTGATGCTCGGCGACCGTTTGTGTTGGGATGGGTATGTTGAGGAGTTCAGTGTCTGCTAGCGTAAGCTCAGCAATGAAATCTGTAAGAACCTGTCCTTTGATTGCCGTTCGTGGTTCGAAACGGATATCAAAGTTTGCTAGCTCAACTGCCCACTTGGAGACCCTGTTAGACAGATCCGCCTTTCGAAAGAGAGCTTTGAGGGGGTTCTGTTAGGACGACGATTGAGTGTGATTGGAAGTAGGGCAGGAGCTTCCTGGCCGCTGAGACGAGAGCAAGGGCTAACTTTTCAAGCGGTAGGTAACGAGTTTGAGCTGGAAGGAGGGTCTTGCTTGTGAAATAGATGGGCTTGTCATCGGCGCCTTCCCGCCGTACAAGTGCAGAACTGGTTGCGTGGGCGGACACGGCGAGATAGAGATAAAGAGTTTCAAACTCTTTAGGTTTTACCAACAGCGGGGCCGATTTCAAGTAGTCTTTTAGTTCGGCAAAGGCTGAGTCACAATCTGGGATCCATTCAAAGCTGCGTCGGCTTTTGCCCTTCAAGGCGTGGAAGAATGCGTGGCATTTGTCTGAGGATTTGCTGATGAATCGGTTGAGAGCCGCTGCCATCCCAGTGAGCCTTTGAACTTCCTTGATCGTCTTGGGTGGGCACAAATTTTGAACAGCTTTGATTTGGTTGGGGTCGGCCTCGATACCTCTTCGAGTGACCAGGTGTCCGAGAAATTTCCCAACGCTTACCCCGAACGCGCACTTCTCAGGATTCAGCCGTAGCTTGTGTAGCTTGAGGATGTCAAAAACTTCGGCCAAGTCTCGTAGGTGGTTAGATTCCTTCTTGCTTTTGATGACCAGGTCGTCAATGTAAGCTTCCATAGTGTGGCCGATTTGTTCTTCCAACATCTTGAATATTGCTCTGTTGAACGTTGCCCCAGAATTCTTGAGTCCAAAGGGCATGACGCGGTAGCAAAAGATGCCATATGGCGTGATGAAAGCAGTTTTCTCCATGTCGTCGGGGTCCATGGCAATTTGGTGGTAGCCACGGTAGGCGTCCAGAAAGCTGAGCCGAGCATGTCCTGCCGTTGCGTCCACAAGTTGATCAATCTTCGACAGTGGGAACCAATCCTTTGGACAAGCGTCGTTGAGATTGGTATAATCCACGCAAACTCGCCATTTGCCATTTTTCTTTTTAACGACCACAGTGTTGGACAGCCATGTCGGGTATTGTACTTCTTGGATGGCGTTGGCCTCCAGCAGACGCTTGACTTCTTCAACGATGGCGTCGGCGTGTTCGGCTGCAGATCACCGTGCCTTCTGGATGATAGGTTTAGCATCCTTCTTGATGTTGAGGGAGTGACTGATGAATTTTGGGTCGACCCCCGGCATTTCGTTGGGGGTCCAGGCAAAAACTTCGATATTTTTCTTGAGGTATTGAAACATTTCTTCGCGGTCAGCCTCGCTGATGGCAGAGCTGATGAGGAAGAATCGAGAGCCATCCTCGTTGATCGGCATCTGGACGAGGTCTTCCTCTGCTTTGTCTTTTGCTTTTTGGCCGATGTCGTCGGTTACTACCATGTCGGGGACTTCAACCCATTGTACTTGTTTGGCTTTGGCGGAGTTGTGGACGGCAGAGACATAGCACTTTTTGGAGGCCACTTGGTCACCCCGCAAATCTTCCTGTCTTCCTGTGGCGCCGATGAAGCGGACGACCTGGTGGTACGTAGAAGCAATGGCTTGCATTCCGTGGAGCCAGGTTCGGCCAAGGATGGTATTGTATGGGCTTGGTGCGTTGACGACGATGAATTCGACGGTCAGAGTTTTTGAGCCCACGACGACTGGTAGGAAGATTCGGCTAAGCGGCCAGACGGGTGCACCGTTGAAGCCGATGAGGGGTACGTCGGTAGGTTGTAGGGCTGACTCAGGTAGATCCAACTTTTTGAAAAGGTCGTAGTACATGACCTCTGCTGAACTTCCTTGATCGACAAGAATGCGTTTAACGTCATGCATTCCAATTTGGACGGTTACGACGAGAGCGTCGGAGTGTGGTGTTTGCACACGTTCAAGATCGCGCTCGGTAAAAGTAATCATCCATTTGGGCAACTCTTCTGTTCGTGGACGTTTGGATCCAGGTCCTACTGCAAGTACCTGCCTGGAAGTTGATGCGCGACTGAGGTCGGCCTGAAGAGTTGATTCAAATTCCTTTGATACTGGGCCGTGGATAACGTGTATCAGTGGGCGCTATTCATTGGGGTTGGGATTTGTTTGCCGGGCGGGAGTTTTTGATCGGTCAATGTATTGATCGAGATGACCTTGGGCTGCCAATCGTTCTAACAGCGCCTTGTACGGAGCACATGCCGTTGTGTAGTGGCCGAGCTCATTGTGATACGAGCACTTCTTCCTCGGATTCTGATCAGCTTGGCCGTTGTCTGTGCCGAGCTTGCCTGTCGGCCACTCGAACCATGGTTGCCTCATTATCTCTTTCAGAAAAGACCAAATTGGTTCCTTGAAGTGGGTGGTTTCGGCCACGTAGTCATGCTCTTTTGGCTGGCGTTTTTTTCCATCTTTGATGTTGTGCACCTGCTTCTTGGGTTGCGGGTGCGGGATGATTGCTGGTGCCGACAGTTGGGCTGCGGCGGAGGTGAAGGATGCATTCAAGCTCGGGATGCCCTGAGCTGCACGGTCCGCATAAAACTCTTTAAGAGCACAGAATCTCTCCACGACGCGCATTAATTCTCCCATGCCGTGTGGTGGGCGGATGGCGAGTTCGTCTAGGATCTTGCTGCCGGTTTCCAGACCGTTTTTGAAAGTACGCGCAGCCCAATATTCATCGATTCCAGGGATTTCGTTGAACAGCTGCCAATAACGTTCGGCATATTGTCTTAGTGTTTCATTTGGGAGCTTCCTCATCTGGGTCAAGGATTCAGGCTCCTTGGCTGTCCTGTTACTGGTGATGAAGCGAGTGTTGAAGGCGCGTTCAAGGTCGACCATGTTCCGTATGGATCCAGCGGGCAATTTGTTGAACCACTGGAGTCCAAGAGAGCCGAGGCTGGATGGGAACGCTTTGCATTTGATTTCGTCTCTGGTAGTGCATAGCTCGATGGTTTGACTGAAGTGAATAAGATGGGTGTAGGCTTCGCATGTGGTGGGGTCAAACTTTGTAAACATGGGCAGAAGGAAGTTGGGTTCGGCCGTCGTGTTGATTATGTGGGGTGCGAAGGGAGAGACGCCGAGATCCTTTAGTTGCCGCTCAAAACCAGGGCGTGGCGGCCTGCCGTGCTCGTCCGTCCTTATTCTCTTGGACTCTCTATCTGAAGACCTCTCGCGGTTCCGGCGCCGGAGTTTGTCTCGTAGATCTGTTGTTACCCGGCAATGTTCATCAACCATTTCCCCCCTGTCCTTTCGGGATTTGGTCTCCTTTGGCTCGTCAATACGCACGCCCTTTCCGTTCCGTCGGCCATGGTTGCTGTTTTCGAGCTTTTCTGCAGGGATTTCCCCGAGTCGTTCAGATACATGGCGTCTGGTCTGCGCGGAATCTCGGCTACGGTGTGAAACCGTTGTGCGAGAGAATTCCGCGCGGCCAGTGGAGTAGGTGCTTGTAAACGACTCGGTATCTCTTGTGTTGGTTCGATCGCGGTGTTCTTTTGATCGGTGTGTTCTGGATGCGGTGGGTCGCTTGTAAAGGATAATTTCTTTGGCGTCGCCCGGTGCAGGGGTGAAGCCTAGGCGGTCTTTCACGGACCCGCGTTGGCCTTCCTCGTCCTGACGTCTTTGCGGTGGTGGTGGAGGTGGTGTTCGCCTTCTTCCACCCCCTCCTCCACCAGATCTGGATGCGGCGGGGGTGGTGTCTTACTGCATGTGTTGTTTCATTTGGGCCACCTCCGCCCTTAGCGCGGCCAACTCGTTATCGCGTTCGTCGTTGCGACGCTGCAGCAATCGGATGTAGGCCGTCGTCACGTCGTCCGTGACTGGTGAGAGACCGGATCCTGTTGCGAGGGAGATGGACATGTGTGCCTTTCATGGGGTGTTGTGGGGATGACATTTCCGCTAGCGTCTTTAGTCCCTGAGATAGCTACACCCGTCTGATCTCCGCTCATGGTGAGTGGTTTGGTCGTCGTTTCACGGAGGAGTAGGGGGTTTGGAGGATGTGAGAGCCGTTTGAATCAGAAGCGATTCACGTCAGGTTCACCAATTGTGTGGCCCGTGATCCTCGATCTCCTCCTCCGCTGATGGCTTGGTGATCGAGTCTTCTCCTAGCCTGCACAGTGAGCGCACGACTAAAGACCAGGCCGGGGGTTGTCCCGGCAAGGCCCTCCGGCGTGAGGATGAATAATGTGCAGAGAGAGTAGGCAGAAGATTACGAGAGTGAGTATGTAGTAGCATGTACCTCTTTAGGGTTTCCACCGCTAGGTATTTATAGAGCTCTTTCACTTGCTCTCCAAGCACCAGCACGTGCCTTGCGCGGGTCAGGCAGTGTCATCATGACGTCACCAAATAGATCTGGTAACCGTTTTTAGGGCTGAGCTGGCACACCCATGTGCGCCCACGACCATCTTCTGTTATAACCGCTTTTACACGTGGAAAGACATGCAAATCAGCGGCTAGCCATGGTCGGCAGTGGCCTTGCTCCGCGGGTGGCCGAACACGCCTTTGCCGATCGTGCACAAGATTGACAAGAGAGGACAGTCACAAATGACCGCCGTGGAAGGTGGCCGAGAACGAGATGACCCGACGACGAGTCCGTGGCAAAAGAAATGGTAGACGTAGAACAGGGACGGGAGCCGTGCTCAAGGTGCGTGCTCGGCAAGGCACGGGCTCGGTCGTTATATAGCGAACTCATGTTCGGCCTGCTACATATGTTGTGCATCCTTACTTACTTATCTCGAAGTATTTTTATTTTTGATATTTAAGATGGTTATGAGTATGCATATATGAGTTGCTTGTATTACTTGTGGTGTGATAAAGCATAAGTGATTTCACTCCAAAGGCGTCCGTACATGTGGCGTTGTGCTTTGAATAAGCATAAGTGATACACTCCAAGGGCATCCGTACATGTGGCGTTATGCTATAAATGGTGACTTAGCATGATAAGTAGTATAGAATTGGATGATCTTGTTAGTATGTTTCATGCTTACTTTTGTCCTACCGCGGAGTCTATGCATGATAAACGTGACACGAGAACCGAGGAAGTAGAAACATGACACCTAGGGTGTGGTTAATGAAAGGAAATGTTTTTCGAGGAAGAAAATATTTTGAAACTACATAATGACCAGTTTTGTGTGGCATTATGTGTGTGTGTTGTGTGCCAATGGGAACCCGGGACGGCGGAACCATTGTGAGGATACTCGGGAGACCGGAACGGCGGAACCGAGGTTGGGTGTGTGGCTTGGTTATCCGCGTTACGGAGCCAATGCAATGTAGGCCAATGGGAACCCAGGACGACGGAACCATTGTGAGGATACTCAGGAGCCCGGAACGGCGAAACCGAGGTTGGGTGAGTTAAACGAATGATTTTTGAAATGTTTTGGAAACCGCAATGTGGCCGGACTTGCCCATTGTGTGGTGTGTGTTTTGTGTGCCAATGGGAACCCGGGACGGCGGAACCATTGTGAGGATACTCGGGAGACCGAAATGGCGGAACCGAGGTTGGGTGAGTTAAACGAATGATTTTTGAAATGTTTTGGAAACCGCAATGTGGCCGGACTTGCCCATTGTGTGGTGTGTGTTTTGTGTGCCAATGGGAACCCGGGACGGCGGAACCATTGTGAGGATACTCGGGAGACCGGAACGGCGGAACCGAGGTTGGGTGTGTGCTTGGTTTCCACGATACGGAGCCAATACAATGTGTGCCAATGGGAACCCGGGACGGCGGAACCATTGTGAGGATACTCGGGAGACCGGAACGGCGGAACCGAGGTTGGGTGTGTTAAAAATGAGTTTTTGAAAAGGTGATACGTTTATGAAATGTGGAAAATATTGACACAGTCTACGATGAGTCGCGTAGGAGAAACAAAGAGAATCATGGACACCTACAATAGTTCGAATAAAGATTGCGGATGTGTTTTTGACATTGTCTTTTGTATCTGTGTATATACGTATCATGTGTAAATCGATGTTTGTATAACCTATTGTTTGTAAGTTATGGGTTAGCGGGTATGAGATTACTCTGCTGAGCTTTGTAGCTCACGGTGTTGCCTTTTTGGTGACCCTGACATATTATATCGGTGGTAACGCTGGTATAATGTGTCAGATTTTGTAGATAATCAGGGTAAGCAGATCACCGTGGAGGCTTTTGAAGCTGAGGAGCTGGCAAGAATGGAGGAGCAGGAGGAGCTGTAGTTAGGAACCCTAGAACCCCCTCCATTTGTGTAAATATTGAACTCTTGTGGGAGTTTTATTGTAATAACGAGCCAGATTCCATTTGATTTTATGAATAAAATGTCTTTTTAACGTACCCAAAATTCGGGGCGTTACACAGCTCCTTCCCCAAACGTGGACTCCTCCATTTACCAGGGGCGACCATCTCGTTCATGTTGGGGACAGTGCTAGTTTATCCGAAACAGCACTTGCCCTAGCTCAAGGGTTACTGCTTCCAGTTGATATGCAGAAAGAATCTGGATCTGCACCCGACCGTCTTGTAGCCACTGGTCTCGTCAGTGGTATTAAGGTAGTGTAATTTGATCTTTCCTTCTAATCATATAAGTTCCCATGTATATTTCGTATACTATATATCATATATTGCTACATCCGTTACTTACTGTTCGGTGTTTTGCCAGTTCATTCAAAAGATGGTTACTTTGAGCAAGAAGTACCAAGAAGCCGAGACTGAAAGGACCAAACTGCTGAACGACAATACGCGGCTGCTTCGGACAGTTTCCCGTTTGGAAAGAGAGAGGGATAAAGCCAAAGCTGACTTTGATGGAGCTAAGGGCAAGCTCGAGATTGCTGAGGAGAGCCTAAACCAGGCTTTGTTGAAGATTGATAGCACCAAAAAAGCTTCCTATGAAGAAGGGTACCAGAAGGGTTTTGACGCCACAACAACAAGTTACATCGAACAGATGCCAGCAATACAGGACCAGATTTGGATTGCCAGCTGGGAGGCCTGTCTGACGAAATTAGGGGTTGCTGAGGATTCACCCTTCTGGGTTAACAATGATCTGCCGAGCACCTGTTCTCAAAACATTCAGGAACCAGCAGGACATCCAGAGGACGACATTGCACAGCAAATTGAAGAATTTGCTAATGCTGAGGAAGACACACCCACTGACGTGCACCCTACTCAATCTCCTGCTCGGGATTTATCCCTTGAGCCCATTAACTTGGATGAGAATGCAGTCGAAGATGGTGCTGATGCTGAGATCAACACTAACACTCCAGAGGTCCAGAATGTGGACTGAGTTGGTAAGAATATGAACTGTTTGAGTTTGGTTGCTGGTCCTGCGTGACCATAAACATATTTTGGCCCTGTGAGGCACCAGTACTATCAATACTTTGTTAACACAGGTATTCGGCCCTTCGTGGCATAACCTTTATGTTTTGTTCGGCTATCCTTGTGTTTTGCATCTGTTTGGATGCAAATAGTTTAATCTTAAGTATTTCGTACTTTGATCACATGCGTGTTTGTGCATAAGTGTTCAATACTTAGCAAATCGTGTGAAGCATCATTGCTTGTACTTTGTTAGGTGCTTAGAAACAAATGCTCTAAGTATCTCGTACTTTGTGAACGGCAGTTAAGTATTACGTACTTGACAATCCATACAAGTGTTTTCGTACTTGTTAAGTTTCACGTACTTGAACAAGACATACAAGTGTTTTCGTACTTGTTTTGTTGTGGCTAACATATACTCATTATGTTTTAAGCCAGGCCAATTTGTTTTCCAAATATCTCGTACTTTAAATTCCATACAAGTGTTTTCATAGTTGTACGTATTCGTTAAGTTTCACGTACTTTACTTGTGTTTAAGTTTCACATACTTAAACAAGGCATACAAGTGTGCTCATACTTGTTAAAGTTTTTGAAAATCACACAAGTGTTTCATACTTGTGTTTAAGTTTCACATACTTAAACAAGGCATACAAGTGTGCTCATACTTGTGTTTAAGTTTCACGTACTTAAAATGTTTGAAAATCACACAAGTGTTTCATACTTGTGTTTAAGTTTCACGTACTTAAATGTATACCCTGCTCCCCAATACGAATGAGAGAAACTAATCTCGTAGTTCGTATTTAAAACAAATACCAAGAACACAATAGTTATACTAAAAAAAATGACTTCATTCATAATCTGTAAAACTCAAGAGGGCGTTATTCGTACCCCTTGCAACTAGAATAACAAAACTAGAACACAAAAGAGTTTTATTCGTAACTCTCACACAATCACGATGTGCATAAAGAAAAACATATTCATATAAAAAACTTTCTCAAATTATGGACATTCCAAGGTCTTGGCACCGGGTTCCCGTCCAGGTCTACCAATCGATAAGCCCCAATGCCCACGATCTCAGTAACTCGATATGGGCCTTCCCAATTGGCTCCTAACTTTCCCTCATTAGCCACTTTAGTGTTGCCGAGCTTCTTTCGTAAGACTAGGTCTCCAACACCAAACTCTCGTGGATGCACATGTTTATTGTAGCCTTTGATTAGCTGATCTTGGTATGAGGCCAAGTGCACCAGGGCCCGTTCTCGTCGTTCCTCGGCAAGGTCTAATTCAATCTCCAAGGCTCTATCATTTCCTCCACTTTCAACCAAAGTGGTCCTGTTGGTCGGCAGACCTATTTCCAATGGAATAACAGCCTCTGTTCCATATGCTAATGAATAGGGGGTCTCTCCCGTAGACCTCCTTGGCGTTGTTCTGTATGCCCATAGTACCAATGGCAATTCATTAGGCCACTTCCCCTTTGCTTTATCCAACCTTTTCTTGATTCCATCAAGAATTGTTTTGTTAGAAGCCTCTGCCTATCCATTACTTTGGGGGTAGGCTGGAGTTGAGTAATAATTTCTTATTCCATACTGAGCACAGAACGTTTTGAATTTCTTCTGAAATTGTAATCCATTGTCTGTAATTAATGAGTATGGGACCCCAAAACGAGTAATGATGCTCTTCCACACGAACCTTTCTATCATAGGTTCGGTGATTTTGGCCAATGGTTCTGCCTCAATCCATTTAGTGAAATAGTCTGTTGCAACTAGCAGGAATTTTTGATTTCCAGTTGCTTTGTGTAGTGGACCCACGATGTCCATTCCCCATTGAGCAAACGGCCAAGGACTTGTCAAAGGCACCAGATCCTCGGCTGGTGTTCGAATCATTGGTGAAAACTTCTGACACTTTTCACAAATTTTTATGTATACCTTAGTGTCTTCTTGCATGTATGGCCACCAATAACCTTGGGTGATTGCTCGATGGGCTATCGACCTGCCTCCAGCATGGCTTCCACATGTCCCTTCGTGAATCTCGTGGAGGAACTTTTGCACCATTTCAAGATGCACACAAAGTAAATAGGGTCCTGTAAAAGACTTTCTATACAATTTCCCCTTTGGGGATAACCAGAACCGAGCAGATTTGATCCTTATTTTATGAGCCTCCTTTTTGTCCAAAAGGAGTGTTTCATCTCGTAAAAACTCCACAGTTGGGTCCATCCAACTTGGTCCTTGGTTCACGTCCAAGACCATCTCCACGCTTCTCCCAATGCTCGGCTCAGTCAGATACTCCACGGCTATTACAGCTGCGGCTAACCATGCCAATGAGTCTGCATGAGCATTCTTTCCAGAACTTATCTGCTCAATATACACCCTTTCGAAAGTATCGAGCAGATCTCTGGTCGCCTGTACATAGGCCGCCATCTTCTCGCTCCGGGTTTCATATTGCCCGGACAGTTGATGGACTACGAGTTGTGAATCAGAATATACCCTAACACGCTCAGCTTTTAGGGTTTCTGCACTTCTCAAACCAGCTAAGAGTGCCTCGTACTCTGCCACGTTATTTGATGCATTGAACCCTAGCCGAACAGATAGTTCCAACATTAATCCTTCAGGGGGTAAAAGCACAACCCCTATTCCTGATCCTATGTTGCAAGCTGACTCATCAACAAATAGCTTCCATTCTAGGGGATCTTGTTCGGCTGATGCATGTTTCTTCGTTACAGGTGGCTTTGCTTCATGCTCCTTTCTCGTAGGAGGCAAAGGTGCTACTATGGGCGAGAATTCTGCCACAAAATCAGCCAACACTTAGCCTTTGATTGCTGTGTGCGGCTGATAATCAATGTCATATTGGCTCAACTCAACAGACCAAGTTGAGATCCTTCCCGAGAAGTCTGCTTTTCGTAGCAGTGATTTTAATGGGAACTCAGTGTAAACCACAACTTTATGGCTCTGGAAATAATGTGGCAATTTTTTGGTTGCTGTCCTTAGTGCCAGGACTAACTTCTCGAGGGGCAAATATCTTGTTTCCGCATCTAACAAAGTTTTGCTCACATAATAAACAGGGATTTGCTTAGATCCCTTATTTCTCGAAAGGACTGCACTCACAGCATGCTCAAAAACAGGTAAGTATAAAACTAGAGACTCACCTGGTTCTGGAGTCGAAAGAAGGGGAGGAGAGGCCAAATATCCCTTCAGATCCTGGAAGACTTGTTCACATTCTGCTCCCCATTTGAACCCTTCCCTTTTCTTTAACAGCTGAAAGAAAGGTCTGCACTTGTCACTTGACCGGCTAATAAATCGATTAAGAGCCGCTGCCATCCCAGTCAACCGTTGGACTTCTTTCGTTGTCCGAGGACTCTGCAGATTCTGTAAGGCCTTTATTTGGTCGGGATTCGTCTCTATCCCCCTCAAAGTTACAAGGTGGCCCAAAAACTTTCCAGAACCGACCCCAAATGCACACTTCGAGGCGTTGAGTTTCAACTTGTATTTCCTCAAGATTTCAAAAGCCTCCTTCAAATCTGCTATATGGCCTTGCCCAGTTTTACTTTTCACCACCATGTCATCTATGTAAACCTTCATAGTTTTGCCGAGCAATTTTCTGAACATGATGGTTGCCAATCTCTAATATGTTGCCCCTGCATTCTTCAATCTAAAGGGCATGACATTGTAACAGTACAACCCTCGTGGTGTAATAAAAGAAGTCTTCTCTTGATCTGGCCCAAACATGGCAATTTGATGATATCCCCGATATGCGTCGAGGAAGCTCATTCGCTCGTACCCAGCAGTTGCGTGAACCAACTGGTCTATCCTTGGAAGAGGAAAGCTATCCTTTGGGCAGGCTTTGTTCAGGTCTGTGAAGTCTACGCAAACTCGCCACTTTCCATTCTTTTTCTTCACCACAACGGTGTTGGATAACCACTCTGGGTAGTAGACTTCACGTATTGCTTTGGCCTCCAACAAACGGTCCACTTCTTCAATTACAGCGTCAGCGTGCTGTATGGCTGCCCTTCTTTTCTTTTGAATGACTAGCTTATGCTATGGATCTATATTCAAATGATGGCAAATAACATTTGCACTTACCCCTGGCATTTCTTCTGGTGTCCAGGCAAATACGTCAACATAAGTTTTTAAGAAACTTATCAATTCAGTTTCTTCCTCTGCTGGCAACCATTCTCCAATCAAAAAATACCTATCTGGATCAATCTCGTTGATCTGTGTTTTCTTCAAACCCTCAACTACCCTCTCGATTGGGTCCTTATCGATATCCTCAATGGTCGGCTGATCTGGAATTTCCACTGTGTTGACATGGTGGGTGTTATGGATTCTTTTTATGATGGATACCAAACATTGTTGAGCTACCTTTTGGTTACCCTTGATCTGTTCAATCCCATTGGATCCTGGGAACTTTACCATTTGATGGAAAGTAGAAGAGATTGCCCTCATCTTGTGTAACCATGTTCACCCTATAATCACGTTATAAGAGGACGGTACATCCACCACTAGGAAGTCAGTTCGTAGTACCACTGTCCCAGCCCGAACAGGTAAAGTTACCTTTCCCAATGGCTAGACTGCTCCTGCTCCAAATCCGACCAAAGGGGTTACTGATTGTACCAAGTCTTCTTGAGTTAGTCCCAATTTTTTGAATGCATCGTAATACAACACTTCGGTGCAACTCCCAGAGTCCACCAGGATTCTTTCCATGTCATATTCCTCAACTCGTAGGGTTATGACTAAAGCGTCATTATGAGGTACCTGGACTCCTCCCAGATCTTCATCTGTAAAAACTATGCCTTCGTTGCATACTTCCTCGTTACGCCCTCTCTTCTTTCCCAACTGCATCACATATTGGTCATGTTTTATTTGTCTCTGAAGCAATCTCACCTCATTTCTCGTATAAGGCTCGGCTAATTCATGTATCATATGGATTACTCCCTTTGGATTCTGCTCGTAATCCAACTCCGTTGCTTTTTCTTTGTCCTTGAGATCTTCTTGGATAAATTCCTTGAGATAACCTCGTGAGACCAAATCATCAAGATGTCGTTTAAACATCTCACAATCTTCTGTCATATGGCCCCAATCCTTATGGTAGCTGCAGTGTTGATTCGTAGTACGTTGTGCATCTTTATTCCCACCTAGAGTTGGAGGCCATTTGAAATAGGGCTGATTCTTTATTCGATAAAGAATTCTGTAAATGGGCTCTTTCCATACCGTATTTATTGAGAAGAATGACTTTGGATCCGGAGCTTGTTTGTCCTTGTACTGCTCTTTCTTTGCCTGCCCATAATCTTTCCTTTCATGATAAGTTTTGGGCTCTGGCTTGTCTGCTTTCTTTATAGGCCCCTTGACTTGCTCGGCAGCCAGCTTGCCATCTTCCCGAAGAATATCATCCTCGTTTCTGGCGTGCTGCTCAATTCGCTCCATCAGCTTTGCCAGTGTCTGCACTGGGCTCATGTTTAAGGACTTACGCAGCTCCCCCCGAACAGGCAAACCTGTCTTGAACGTGGCTATGGCGTATTCTTCGCTGCAACCTTCAATTTCGTTAAAGGTTTCCCAGTATTTTTTTGCATATGCCCTGATCGGCTCGTCCTCGCCTTGCTTCATCAAGGAAAGACTCTCAAATGTTTTTGGAGCTTTCCTGCTCATCAAAAACCGTGCAGTGAATTCCTCGGCCAACTGCACCCATGTTCGGATGGAGCGTGAACCCAACCTGTGAAACCAAGACAAAGCTACCTTCCCTAAACTTGACGGGAACATCTTGCACATAATTGCATCATCTCCTTCATGCATAAACATCGCCTGCCGGTAATGCTGTATATGTGCCACGGGATCAGCATCTGTCTCGTAGAGGATGAACGTTCCGTGTTTCACTCTTGTCGGCAACCTAGCCTCTTGTAATTTCTTTGCAAAAGGGGAGGATGCTATATTCTTAAGTGCTTTTCGTGCTGCTTCTCGTGCAGTCATGGTTTCATCCTCTGGTCCTTTCTTTTCGTTGGGCCTAGTTCTTTCCCAATCGGAATCAGGTCTTTCGTACCTGTCCCTATGATGTTTCCTACTCCCTTCCTCCTCAGGGGTAGAGCTTCGACCTCTGCTTCTCTTTTTTCTCGGAGAAACCCTCCTTCGCTCGGGTGTTCGAGTCTTGCTCCTCTCTTTTCGCGGAGAAGCTTTATGTCGCCTTGGGGTTGGACTTCTGCTTCTGCTCCTTCTTCCTCGTGAAGGAGCTTTTCTGTATTGTATCATAGCATATCCACTGTCTCTAGAATTTCTTCGAGACAGTCCGGAATCTTCTGGATGTTCGTTGATTCTCTCTAGTTCTCTGATCTCGTGTTCTCGTTTTTTAATCAAACGAGCATACTCCTCAATTTCTTGCCTCTTTTTGTCAAGAACGTCTTCGCTCCGGTGCACACTCCTGGAGCGTGCGACCGATTCATCCCTTCGATGGGATTTACTCCTTCTCGTGGATCTCGAAGCCGTCTCTCCATCTTTATTTTTGTTGTGGATGGTAAGGGGGCGGCCCTTACTCGTGGTCCTCCTATGTCCTCCCTCGGGCTTTCTCGGAGCCCCAGGTGGAGAATTATCTCTTCCTCTGTCTAACACGTCCTTCGGGTCGTGCGGTGTTGCTGGATCTACTTCCACCATGGTCGTATTTCAAAGGGAACTCTTTCGTTTCCCACAGACGGCGCCAATTGTAGGTGGACAAATTCAATTAGTGCTTGAATAGCACTAGATTGTAACAGCTTCTCGTGCTTCTTGACCGGAACCCTAATTTGTCGTCGGGACCCTAGACCTGCAAAACAGACAAGGAGTGAGCGCACCTTTGCCTCTCGTGGCAAAGGCCCTCCGATGCCTTTGTTAGTATCTCGTACTGATTGTAAACCCTAATTATCAATAGGAAATCACGTGTGAATGCAATCTATTGCGTACCTTTTACCTCTAGGTTTACCTCTTATTTATAGATTTTCGTATGCTTGTTGCCCAAGCATCCCTGTTTCCATAGGATTCTCAACTCGTATAGGAAACCCAGTACATCAAGGATTCTCGTTTCCTTTATCAGTTTATTAGAAAAAAGAGTCCTTTTAGGATTCTTTTCCATTACTGGCGAACATCCCATTCTCATTGGGTATCTTTCTCAGACCCTATATTCTCGGGATCTTATTCCTTAACGGAATACCACTGTTTCTGGATTCTTCCAGAATGTTCCTTATGCTCCAATACTTGACTGAAGTTCTTTCTTTGTTCGGCCAACTCGTTGCCGAACAGATTTCCTGGACCAGCTACTTCACATGTAACTTGATCCAAACGTAATCAGAATGTCTCTATCTTGCCGAACAGTTTAGTTTACACCACTGACTTCTCATGTCATTGGCCTTTAATTAGCCGAACAGACTGCATGGATCAATGACTTCCCATATCATTGGTCCATATCGCTGTTCACCGAACTGCCCGGCGATAAGTCCTATCGTTCTTACCACGTGCTCCCAAATATCACGTGTTCGGCAACTAAATGTATGTGCTCGGGAATACCTCCCTACAGGCAGGAGTGAGCTGATAGATGATACACTCCCTAACATAGTTTGCAGAGCAACACTCTCCGGCTTACACTTTTTTTTAAAACATGAAATTGTGTTTTGAGGAATTTTGTTCATTCACCGAGATCATAAATATGTGGTGTTTGTTATCTGGTGTGTTGAAAGCATTATACTGGAGCAACTTTTTCAGTTTCTGGATCCTGGATTGTTGGATACGCTATTCTTAGTTAAATTGTTATATTTAGCTGGTTAAACCCAATTTTTTAACTTTTTCGTTTTCTTACCCGTGACACTTGCTCTGTCACTCCACATATGTGGCTCCTTTTATGAAATTAAATTGCCCATTCTAGTAATTATGTTGCCCTGTCTATGAAAATATGTAACACCATATACACGACAAGGGGGTCAGTGAATTGTCATATCAGCTTCTTGTTTTCTTTCTTACCCGTGACACTTGCTCTGTCAGTCTACATATGTGGTAAATTGTTTTGAAATTAAATTGCCTCTTCTAGAAAATATGTTGCCATCTGTATGAATTTCGGGTAAAGTTGTTTATATGTGGCTATCTACATTGTTATATTGACATGTCATCACAATCCCCAGAGTCTTCATGAAGGCCGCTCATGTTCGCCTTTCCACCTATCCTGTAAAGTCTGCTGTATGCGGTGGTGGGTTTTTGGAGCCGATTACACTGCCGTCGGTCAAAAGAATAGATGGCGAAGTCGGCACGGAGTTCAGTTCTAGACCAGGATTTCTCGTTCGATTTTTTCCAAACGTTTGAGTGTTCTTCATAATAGTTTTTTCTTTAGGTATTGTTAGTTGGAGTTTCATGTTGGTATTCCTGTGATGAAGCATTTAAATTAGCATAACAAGTTTAAATTACAATATACAAGCATGACTATATCTATATTCCTTACAACATCTGCACCACTGCAAAGCCATGAGTGTTTATGCCGCAATTGTTGGTCTGGTAGTAACACCTATAATAGTTATATAGAAGGCTTCTGCAACTACCAAAAATGGACGTAATGACATTAAAAAAAAAACGTAAAGACATTTCTTCAATCGAAGCTGGAACTATTCCCCGAAGGGCTTCAATCTTCATATGAACACAAATTTACAGTCTAAACATTTGAAAAGGAGAACTGGGTTTTCAACTGCGTTGTCACTTTGCATCAGACATTTAATTGAAGTTTCAAGTTAAGACAACAACTATTATATTGACAACCACGATGGTTAAGAGGTACAAGGTACAACAACTTAACATAACCTACAATCATAACTTAACATAACCTACAATCATAACTAGACATGAGTCTTTCAGTTTTTAACCTAAGATAGCACTTGGGTGATGAACAAGTCGTACCGCGTGTGACTAATAACAACATCGAACCCATTCCCATCATGCCAATCAGGCTCCACTTCAAAGCTGTAGCTCTTGTATGCGATCAAAACATCTCCATGGCTTTCGCTTTTCATGGAGTGAACCTTGGTAAAATGCGTGTGACCTGAAGGACCAAATTTCCTGTGGTGGTTTTCAATGTGAGGTGCCCCTACAAGCACAACAATGTTTAGGTTGTGAACAATTACAAATGCACGAACCGTGCTAATAATTTCCTCTTCTGTACACCCACAACAATCCCATGCCATTATTTGCATACTTGGATTGTTTGGAATGTCAGGCAAGTTGTCATCTTGTCCCCACTGCACCATCGAGCGGACATCAGCATCGGCTTGCTCCTTTGATTTTTGAGTCTCCATTTTCATTGTATGCCACCTGCCTCCGTTCCATTCCGGTGCAATTTGTAGCACCATGGAAAGCTCGTTGAAAGTGTAATTCAAGGTAATAAGGTGGGCGTCATTGACCCTTGGAATTATGTCAAACTCTAACGGCGCACTTGTAGCAATGTCGTGTTGGAGGATTGGAGGATTTCCTTGTCTAGGCATTGCTTTGTTTGATGAGTTATGAGAAGGTGTGATGAATTTATAGGTGAAGAAAATAATTGTCTGCATGCTTTTAAGAAATTAAGTTGCCCCGTTTATGAAAATACATGCCCCTTTTATGAAATAAAGCTGCCCCATCTGTCAAATAAAGTTGCCCCATCTGGAAAATTTTGTCGGCCAGGCCAGGTGTACGAAAATAACTTAACGCAATATACACCACAAGGGGGGCCAGTGAATAATGTGGGTAAAGAAAAGGGGTATGGACTTCTAAACCAGGTGGTATTGTCATTTATAGAAGACATAAGGCCACATAAAATAATGTATTTTGTAATTATTCAAACGTTCCTTTTCACAACAAGGGGGGCCGTCAAAGTTGCTATGTCAATTCACTTAAGTGGATCTGTCTGTTTAATAACGTTGCCCATTCTAGCAAGAAGTTTCCCTGTATACGACCATGAGTTACAGCATAATCATGACAAGGGGGGCAGTCAAAGGTGCTTTCCTTTCCCCTTTTCTGCATTAGGGCCGTGACAGTTGCTCTACGATTTGGTGTGTTCAAGGTCTGCAGTTTATGAGAAATAAGGTCGGTGGCAGCTATTCAATAGGTCTCAGAGAATCTGACTACAACTCTTTTATCGGGGCCAGTGAATGGTCATGTCAGCTTATTGCTTTATTTCTCACCCGTGACCCTTGCTCTGTCACTCGGCATATATGGCTCCTCTTATGAGATTAAGTGGCCCTGTCAGGAAATTATGTTGCCCTGTGTATGAAAATTAGTTACACCATATAGACGACAAGGGTGGGTCAGTGATTGGTCATGTCAGCTTATTGCTTTATTTCTCACCCGTGACCCTTGCTCTGTCACTCGACATATATGGCTCCTCTTATGAGATTAAGTGGCCCTGTCAGGAAATTATGTTGCCCTGTGCATTAAAATTAGTTACACCATATAGACGACAGACCACAGCCCCGGGTGAGATCGGGGCGGCCCGAAAAACAAACACCGCTCCGTCGAATCGGTTCGAAAAATTTTGAAGAGTCGCCACCCGGATTGTGGTTCGCCACCCGAGAAACCGTTTTGATTTGAAAATTGATTGATTGAAAACCAGAGATCATTCGAGGGTTCGGAAGCCACGTTACGAGGGGGGAAGGGTTTTATGGCACCCCCCTCGCCCGACGCGATGTCGGTCTCTACTAAACGTTTGTGGGATTTTTCAAATGGATTTTGTTTCATTAAACACGTAGCAGGTATCCGCAGGTATAGCACGTAGAAGATGTATGCTGGTGTTTGTGTACAAGGAATGATAAAATGATGATGGACACATGCATGATGGCAAAGTAGTATAAACTGCCACTGAATTAACTCTCGAGCGCTTGAGAATGCTCTCGAGCGCTTGGGAATGTTACTGACCGAATCCTGCAGAGTTCATTAGTCACAAATAGGATGCCAAATAACGGTGTATACTGATGCATGTGCATGGAAGGGTGAAGGTGGTCACACGATGAAAGACAGTAAGATAGCAAGGAATGAAACAATGCTCGCTGGCTTCACTCTCAAGCGCTCAAGAGCACTCTTAAGCGCTTGGGAGTGTCTGGACCCACACCTGCACCTTCTGTTAGTACTGACAGAATGTAATGTGAAGACTACAAAGCGAAATGCTATTTACACAGATCACTGGCTCAGCAGAGGACTTGAAAGACCGAGATAGGACCTCAAGTTTTCAAGTCGTGTATCCTAGCCATTGAACAAACAGATCCACGATTTTTAAAAGAGAGAGAGTACACGCCTATGCATGCAGAAGTTCATAAAGCAAAGAAGAATGGGAAAATGAAATGCAATGGCCTGCATGCACTCCCAAGCGCTTTGGAATGGATTCGAGCGCTTGGGAGTGAACTACATACCAGCTTACTCTTAGACAGAAATGGCACTGTTTCACCATGCAAACACTCTTATCTAACTTTTTGACAAGAAAAGGTCTTATTTTTAACCTAGGAAAACTTTTATTATGACTTTAAATTTTTAAGGAACATTTATGCTTTAGAAAAAAAATGATATTCTGTGTCTGCATGACACAACAAAACCATTTTGTTTAAGAATGTATCTCATCCCAGCCTGCTTAACAAAATGCCATGCATGGGACTGGAAACAGTCCCGAGCGCTTTAGAGTACTCTGGAGCGCTCTGGAGTGTTTCCAGTAAGGGGTTTTGGGAAAACGTTCTTTGTGGACCCTTTATTTTTGCTTTCTTCACTAAGGTCTCCCAACCATACACCAGTATTAAGGACTGGGACCGGCTGAGGGACCCTCCCTCAGAATGAAGGACAGCCTCTTGACGTGGACCAAAGATAGAAGTGGTTCTACCTTTACTAGACACCCTGCTCCTTGGATGGTGGTGAAAGAACAAAAACTGCAAACACACTGGGTTTCTTGCCCTTTTCTTTGATGATTTTGGAGAACACCTTTGAGGTTAGGAAGAAAATTTTTGAAAGATATTTTCTCTATGAGCAGAAGAGAGACCAGAGATAGAGTTTCTAGAGAGAGGGAGGGAGCCCCCTTTTCAGCTGCAAAACATGGGATATATATAGGGGATATATCCTATGGTTTTGAAAAATCAAGTGGTTTTTGAAAGAAATCTTTCAGATGATTTCCTCTCTGACTGAGGTTGAGTGTTGACTCACCTCAGTCGGAGCAATGATGACTTGCATGGATAGTGGGAATCTCCTTCATCCATTGGGCACTGGGAGAGGTCTCGAGCGCTTGGGAGCAGTCGCGAACGCTTGGGACTTTATTCTCGAGCGCTCGAGAGTGAGCCATGCCAGTGGTTTTTGGAAAACAGTTTTGAGTGCTTGGGAGTGATTCAGAGCGCTTGGGATTGATTTTGGTCATTTCTTCCAAGGAGCAACGTCTCAATTGGTTCAAGGTTTGTTTTGACCTATATTCATCATCGGGGGGCCTCAGGGCCACAAATTGAGGAAATTCGACAAGTCCAAATTGGGGTGTCTACAGTTGCCCCTCTTTGGACGGCGCTCGGCATCATGTTTGGATGCGAGTGTCACCCAAAGATCGAGACAACCCAATTCGAGCCGAACCAAATCCTCAATTTACGAATCAAATGCAAGTGAAAAGCATATAAGCACTCAATGCATGAGGTCGTGTCTTTTTCAGACTGCCTACGTACCCCGTTTGTAAGGATCAGACCAGCGTAGTTCTTTTGGGGCAAATGCAAACACGTGTAATGCATGCATTGGAAGGAGATCGACGAATGCTTCGATGATGATAGAGACAAGAACTGAGGCCCAGCCGTTGCTCTGTTCGGTGGACAAAATGATAAAAGAAGTACCACGCCCTGGGTAAAACTTTTTGTGAATACATCGACAAACGTGGAATTTGGAAAACTTTTTTTTCGACATCTAAGCAGAACTTCTGGGGAAATGAGGATGATCCAGAATAGATTACGAAACGAAATCCGTTCTCGATTACTCTGTCTCGACTAAGATTTAAACAGGACTGAGATTGATTTTAAAAAAAATTCTTGAAGGACAATGATCCTTAATCAAGGTGCTATGCATGAGCTTACGAAGGGTAACAAAAAGAGGCAGGCACTGGGGGACCCACTCCCGAGCGCTTGGGAGTGGTCTTGAGCGCTCGGGACCGCTGCTGGGGACCACCGACCCTTCATCTTCTTCTTTAAATCGGGGGTTAAAACTTCTGGTTCTCGAGCGCTCGAGAACCAGACCGCCGTCTGCTCTTATTTTCTCGACTGCCCTCATTCTCTCATTGTCTCATTGTCTTGGCTCTCTTAGCTCTCTCACTCTCTCATTGTCTCTCATAGTTCTCACCCACGACCCTCTCTCTTTCTGGATCTTGCAATGGCGCGGGAGAACGAAGACATGGTGGTCGGGAGCGGAGCTGGGACGGATCCCGCTGGTCAGGAGGTCGAGGTTGGCGCCACGGCGGTGGCAGCCGAAGGAGGAGATGATGGTACAAGGGCGGAGCCGGGCAGTGGGGGTGCCTTGGTCGACGCCACAGCGGTGACAGCTGCCGGTGACCAGAGAGTGGTGGTTGCTGTCGGCAGTCGTACAGAGGCGACAGTAGCAGGGGGATCCGGTAGCGGGGACGGAGGTTCGGGTAGGCCTCCCACCCCTACCGTGGAGGAGTTGCTAGTGGCTGCCGAGCGGGTGAACGACGAGGGACCAGCCGATCTCGGCGGTGAGGAGGTAGTTGTCGGGCAGTTCAGCGCGACGCCGGTGCTGAGGACGGCGACGGCATTGGAGCCGAGGAGTGGGGACAGTGGGATTGGGTCGTCACGCCCTGTTCCCTTCGTGGACGGGGAATTCTTGGAGGGCGCGGAGCCTCGGGGCATCCTAGACGCACTCGTCCTCGACTCCGTGGTCTCTACGGTGCTGAGGGACGCTAGTAGGCCTGAGGACAGGGCTTCGGCGTCGCTTTCGGGGGTTCTGCTGAGCGGAGCGGGCTCGGACGCCCGAGAGGCGGTTGTACCGGAGATGGAGGAATTGGGAGGGGATGCCGAGGCGGCTGCTGAGGCGCGTGTTACCGCGGTAGACGAGGCGAAAGCCTATCTGGAGGAGCGGTGGGCCTACCTGGCGAGGGAGCGGCCCGAATTCATTCCGGCTACCTATGCTCCTCGACTGCACTTCTTCGAGCCTGTGGGGATGACAGCTTATATCCCCGGCCGCACTGATTATCCCGAGGAGATGCTCCTACAGGATCGAGCTTCACATATTTCGTCTGGGTGGACAACGGTGAGCCTCCGATCATTATCTTTTCTCGAATTACGCAATTCATTTCCAAATTTTATTTCATGTTTAAGATCTAACGCCATTTCTTGCTTTATTGAAACAGCGTACGACAGACGTGTACGGCCACGGGGGCTCGGCCAGCTCACTGGCGCACTTCAAGGCCTTGCCTGAGAGGGTGCAACTGTTGGTGGAGGCGGCAAGGTTCGGACCCTTCGTACAGCTGCTGACGGTGGTGAGGGTAGATCGGGCCGTGCTTACGGCGCTGGCGGAGAGGTGGTGGGACACCACCAACACCTTCCACTTCCAGTTCGGGGAGATGACGGTGACGCCCCTCGACTTCGCTGCGATCATGGGGCTCAGGGTTGGCGGAGACCCGATTCCTTACGACTCGAGCCTGGTGCTGGATGACGCGGCTCTGAGGTGGTTCCTGGGGCGAGTGCCACGCCACAGCGGAGGGATGGCAGCCTACGGGCAATTCGTGGAGTACTGGGATCACGAGCCCACGACTGACGAGGAGGTAGCCCAGATGGCCCGAGCGTACCTGCTATACATGTTCGGGGCTTCTCTATTCCCAAACAGGCGTAGTTGAGTGCACCTATGCTATCTAGCGGGTTTAGTGGACCTTGGACAGGCAGGGCGCTTCGACTGGGGAGGTGCTGCTCTGTGCACGCTCTACTGTCTCCTTGGGGCTGCTTCTCGCGGGGTCGGAGATACAGTTGGAGGATACTGGCGGGTGTTTGAGGTACGATTTCGAATTATTTGCTTATGAATTGCTTTCGACTCGAATCATGTATTTGAGATTGATTCACCCTGAATTATGACGTTTGCAGCTTTGGGCTTACGAGGTTCTCGGGATGTTCCCGCCCGAGAATACTTGTACGGACCCGAACCTGCTTCCACGCGGCTTAGCCTGGGGTAAGGCGTACCGGCGGGCGAAGGAGCAACGAGGGGAGGTGATGACTTTCCGGCGCTCGCTGGATAATCTGACAGGGGTTGTGGTACGATCGACATTTCTTGCTTTTCTTTTATCAAAAGAATTTTTACCGAGTCGACTTATGAATGGATCCCAAAATTTGAATTGCAGGTTCACTGGGACCGGTGGGCGGGGATGGAGGCTGACTTCCTCCCGAGGAGTCGGGAGGTGACACGGAGCAGGGTCCTGCTGGAGTGCCCTTTGGGCTGGCAGTGGTACCTGGGGGACCGAGTGACTCGACAGTAACTTGGCCTCCCAGCGTTCGCGGTTCCCGGGCTGCTCCCCCCACGCGTGCAAAGGACCGAGTCCTACACTCGCGCCGAGCTCGAGCTGTTCACCGTGCCGGACACGGATCTGGAGAGGCACCTGCGACGCTCCCTGGACTACGCTGCTTATGCTGACCGGTACTTGGCGAGGAGCCTGGGGGTGGAGGAGGAGTTTGAGAGACGGGTGTGGGCTACCACAGCCCCGGGTGAGATCGGGGCGGCCCGAAAAACACATACCGCTCCATCGAATTGATTTGAGAAATTTGAAGAGTTGCCACCTGGATTTATGGTTCGCCACCCGAGAAATCGTTTTCGATTTGAAAATTGATTGATTTGAATTGAAAACCAGAGATCACTCGAGGGTTCGGAAGCCATGTTACGAGAGGGGAAGGGTTTTACGGCACCCCCCTTGCCCGACGCGATGTCGGTCTCTACTAAACGTTCGTGGGATTTTTCAAATGGATTTTGTTTCATTAAACACGTAGCAGGTATCCACAGGTGTGGCAAATAGAAGGTGTATGCTGGTGCTTGTGTACAAGGAGTGATGAAGTGATGATGGACACATGCATGATGGCGAAGCTGTATAAACTGTTACTGGCTTCACTCTCGAGCGCTTGAGAGTACTCTCGAGCGCTTGGGAGTTCTACTGACCGAATCCTGCAGAATTTGTTAGCCACAAATAGGATGCCAAATAACAATGTATGCTCGTGCACATGTATAGGAGGGGATTATGTGATGATGGACACATGCATGATGGCGAAGCTGTATAAACTGTTACTGGCTTCACTCTCGAGCGCTTGAGAGTACTCTCGAGCGCTTGGGAGTTCTACTGACCGAATCCTGCAGAGTTTGTTAGCCATAAATAGGATGCCAATTAACAATGTATGATTGTGCACATGTATAGGAGGGGATTATGTGATGAAAGACAGCAAGATAGCAAGAAACGCAATACTGCTTACTGGCTTCACTCTCGAGCGCTCAAGAGAACTCTTGAGCGCTTGGGAGTGTCAGAACCCTCACCTGCACTTTCTGTTAGTACTGACAGAACATAATGTAAAGACTGCAAAATGAAATACTATTAAGCAGACCACCGGCTCAGCAGAGGACTTAAAAGACTGAGATAGGACCTCAAGTTTTCAAGTCATGTATCCTTGCCATTACACGAACGGATCTACAATTTTAAAAGGGAGAATGTACACATCCATGCATGCAGAAGCTCGGAAAACATAGAAGACAGGGAAAGTGAAACGCAATGGCATGCATGTACTCCTGAGCACTTGGGAATGGATTCAAGCGCTTGGGAGTTAGCTGCATGCTAGCTTACTCTCAAATAGAAAATGGCACCACTTCATCGTGCAAACACCCTTATCTAAGTTTTTAAGAAGAGAAGATCTTATTTTTAACTTAGGAAAATTTTGTTCTTACTTGAGATTTGTAAGAAACATTTCTGTTTCAGGAAAAATGATCTCCTGTGTCTGCATGCCGGAATAAAACCACTTTACTTGTGAGTGCACCTCACCCCTAGCCTACTGCCCACCAAAATGTCATGCATGGGACTGGAAACAGTCCCGAGCACTCAGGACCACTCTTGAGCGCTCTGGAGTGTTTCCAGTAGGGGATTTTGGGAAAACATTGTTTATGGACTCTTTGCTCTTGCTTGCTTTTTTTTTTTTACTAAGGTCTCCCAACCATGCACCTAGAATTAAGGTCTGGGACAGGCTGAAAGACCCCCCTCAGAAAGGATAACAGCCTCTTGATTTGAACCAAGGATAGAAATATTTCTACCTTTGCTTGACACTCTGCTCCTTGGATGGTTGTGAAAGGTGAATGTAGAGTGAAAAAGACAAGAGATCAGAAGTTGAGAGTGTTTTGGATTTCTTGCCCTTTTCCTTGATGATTTTGAAAAAAAAAAAAACTTTGAAGTTGGGAAAGAAGTTTGAGTTTTAAAGCTTTTTTCCTTGAACAAGAGAGAGAAAAGAGGAGGGGTTTAGAGAGAGAGCCCTTTCGTCCTCCCTTCAGCCGAAAAAAACCAGGTATATATATAGAGCATATAACCCATGGTTTTGAAAAATCAAATGATTTTGAAATAAACCCCTTTTTTAAAGAAAGAAATCTTCAGCTGATATCCTCTCTGACTGAGGTTGAGTGTTGACTCACCTCAGTCGGTTCAAAGGGAAAGCAATGATGGCTTGCATGGATAGTGGGAATCTTTTTCACCCATTGGGCACTGGGAGAGATCTCGAGCGCTCTGGAGTGGTGTCGAGCGCTTGGGATTTTATTCTCGAGCGCTCGAGTGTGAGCCAGGCCAGTGGTTTTTGGAAAACAGTTTTGAGCGCTTGGGACCGCTTCAGAGCGCTTGGGATTGATTTTGGCCATTTCTTTCAAGGAGCAACGTCTCAATTGGCACATGGCTTGTTTTGATCCACATTCATCATCGGGGAGCCTCAGGGCCACAAATTAAGGAAATTCGACAAGTCTAAATTGGGGTGTCTACAGTTGCCCCTCTTTGGACGGCGCTCGGCACCATGTTTGGATGCAAGTGTCGCCCAAAGATTGAGACAACCCAATTTGAGCCAAATCGAATCCTCAATTTACGAATCAAATGCAAATAAAAAGTATATAAGCACTCAATGCATGAGGTCGTGTCTTTTCAGACTGCCTATGTACCCCGTTTGTAGGGATCAGACCAGCGTAGTTCTTTGGGGCAAATGCAAACATGCGTGATGCATGCATTGGAAAGAGATCGACAAATGCTTTGACAATGATAGAGGCAAGAAATGGGGCCCATCCGTTACTCTGTTCGGTGGACAAAATGATGAAAGAAGTATCACTCGTTGGGTAAAACTTCTTGCGAACAAATCGACGATCGTAGAATTTAGAAAACTTTTATCGACCTCTAAGCAGAACTTTTTTGGGCAAACTAGGATGATCCAGAATAGATCACGAAACAAAATCCGCTATCGATTGCTCTGTCTCGACTCGGACTTGAACAAGACTGAGATTTATTTTGTAAAAATTATTGATAGACAATAATCTTTAATCAAGGTGAAATGCATGAGCTTACGAAAAGCAACAAAAAGAGTCAAGCACTGGGGACCCACTCCCGAGCGCTTGGGAGTGCTGTCGAGCACTCAGGACCTCCGTTGGGGTCCACCGACCCTTCGTCTTCCTTTTTTGATTTGGAGGTCAAGACCCTGGTTCTCGAGCGCTCGAGAACCAGACCGACGACTGCTCTCATTCTCTTGACCGCTCTCACTCTCTCGACTCTCTCACTCTCTCGATCTTGATATGGCGCGGGGGAGCGAGGACGGGGTAGCCAGCAGCGGCGAAGGGACGAGGGTCATCGATCAAGAGGTCACCGCCGGTGCCACGGTGGTGGCAACCGGGGGGAACGATGGCGGCGCAGGGGTGGAGCCCCGCGGCGGGGATGCCACGGTGGTGGCGGCTGCTGGTGACCAGGGAGCGGCGGCTGCTGTCGATGGTGGTGCAGAGGTGGCAGTAGCAGAGGGTTCCGGTAGCGGGGACGGAGGTTCGGACAGGCCTCCCACCCCTACCGTGGAGGAGTTGCTAGTGGCTGCCGAGCGAGTGAGCGACGAGGGACCAGCCGATCTCGGCGGTGAGGATGTTATTATTGGGCAGTTCAGCGAGACGCCGATGCTGAGGACGGCGACGGCGCTGGAGCCGAGGAGCGGGGATAGCGGGATTGGGTCCTCACGCCCTGTTCCCTTCGTGGACGGGGACTTCTTAGAGGGCGTGGAGCCTCGGGGTGTCTTGGACGCGCTTGGTCTCGACTCCGTGGTCGCCGCGGTGCTAAGGGAGGCTAGCACGCCTGAGGACCGGGCCTTGGTGTCGCTTTTGGGGCCTCTGTTGAGCGGAGCGGGCTCGGATGCCCAAGAGGCGGTTGTACTGGAGGCGGAGGAGTTGAGAGGGGATAGGGTGGATGCCGAAGCGGCTGCTAAGGTGCGGGTTACCGCGGTAGATGAGGCGAAAGCCTATCTGGAGGGGCGGCGAGTCTACCTGGCGAGGGAGCAGCCCGAGTTCACTCCGGCAACTTATGCTCCTCGACTACACTTCTTTGAGCCTGTGGGGATGACGGCTTACGTCCCCGGCCGCGCCGACTATCCTGAGGAGATGCTCCTCCGGGATCGAGCTTCACACATCTCCTCTGGGTGGACTACGGTGAGCTTCTGATCACTATCTTTTCTCGAATTTCGCAATTCATTTCCAAATTTTATTTCATGTTTGAGATCTAACGCCATTTCTTGCTTTGTTGAAACAGCGTACGACAGACATGTACGGCGCTGACGGAGAGGTGGTGGGACACCACCAACACCTTCCACTTCCAGTTCGGGGAGATGACGGTGACGCCCCTCGACTTCGCGGCGATCACGCGGCTCAGGGTTGGCGGAGACCCGATTCCTTACGACTCGAGCCTGGTGCTGGATGACGCGGCTCTGAGGTGGTTCCTGGGGCGAGTGCCACGCCACAGCGGAGGGATGGCAGCCTACGGGCAGTTCGTGGAGTACTGGGATCACGAGCCCACGACTGACGAGGAGGCAACCCAGATGGCCCAGGCATACCTGCTATACATGTTCGGGGCTTCTCTGTTCCCGAACAGGCATAGTCGGGTGCACCTATGCTATCTAGCGAGTTTAGTGGACCTGGGACAGGCGGGGTGCTTCGACTGGGGAGGTGCTGCTCTGTGCACGCTCTACTGTCTCCTTGGGGCTGCTTCTCGCAGGGTCGGAGATACAGTTGGAGGATACTGGCGGGTGTTTGAGGTACGATTTTGAATTATTTGCTTATGAATTGCTTTCGACTGCTTTTTGACTTGAATTATGCATTTGAGATTGATTCACCCTGAATTATGAAATTTTGCAGCTCTGGGCTTACGAGGTTCTCGGGATGTTCCCGCCCGAGAATACTTGTACGGACCCGAACCTGCTTCCACGCGGCTTAGCCTGGGGTAAGGTGTACCAGAGGGCGAAGGAGCGACGAGGGGAGGTGATGACTTTTCGGCGCTGGCAGGATAACCTGACAGGGGTTGTGGTACGATCGACATCTCTTGCTTTTCTTTTATCAAAAGAATTTTTACCGTGTCGACTTATGAATGGATGCCAAAATTTGAATTGCAGGTTCATTGGGACCGGTGGGCGGGGATGGAGGCTGACTTCCTCCCGAGGAGTCGGGAGGTGACACGGAGCAGGGTCCTGCTAGAGTGCCCTCTGGGCTGGCAGTGGTACCTGGGGGATCGAGTGACTCGACAGTCACTTGGCCTCCCAGCGTTCGCGGTTCCCGGGCTGCTCGCCCCACGCGTGCAGAGGACTGAGTCCTATGTAGGGGGATGAAAACAATTGACGCTTCGGATCAACTGGATTGCAACGGCTTATTCGTGCCTCTTCACCGGAACCCTAGCTCGACGTCTGAACCCTAATCTGCAAAATAGACAGGGGGTGAGTGCACCTTTGCCTCTCGTGGCAAAGGCCCTCCGATGCCTTTGTTAGTATCACGTACTAGAAAACTCAGCCCTAATTATCAGTAGGAAAGCAATAATAATGCAACGTATTGCGTACCTCTCACCTCTAGGTTTTCCTCATATTTATAGATTTATGGATGCTTGCTGTCCAAGCATCCTTATTGCCATAGGATTCCTAACTCGTATAGGAAACCCTAGGATATCAAGGAGTCTCGTTTCCTTTATCAGTTTATGGAAAAAAGTCCTTTTAGGATTCTTTTCCTTTAAGAGCCGAACATCCCATACTCGTTGGGTATCTTTCTCAGATCCTATATTCTTGGGATCTTTATCCCTATATGAGACATGACTATTCTGGAATCTTCCAGAGTATTCTCTCTGCTCCTACTCTCGATTGGAGTTCCATCTTTGTTCGGCCGTCTCATGGCCGAGCAGACGGCTTGGACCAGTTACTTCACATGTAACTGGTCCTTGAGCCCGTACAACCTTTCTGGACCATTGACTTCTCATGTCACTGGTCCATATTGCCGAACACTTGTTTAGCATGATGACTGTCCTGTCTATATTCAAACTATGGTCCCACGTACCATTTATTCGGATATCAATTGCATTGCTTTCAACCCGTGATCACTCGTATCACGTGCTAGGTTTTTTTACTACATCTGTTCGGCTGTATCATAACCGAACAGTCTGCTTGGACCAACTACTTCACATGTAACTTGGTCCAATGTAATCAGAATGTCTCTAACTGCCGAACAATCTATTTATAGCCATGACTTCTCATATCACTGGTCCATATCGCTGTTTACCGAACTGCCCGGCGGTAGGTCCTATCGTACTTACCGCGTGCTTCCAGACATCACGTGTTCGGCAACTAAATATATGTGCTTGGGAATACCTCCCTACAATTGCTCCCCAGCTTCATGTATTTACCACTGTTCGGGGGAAATATATGATGCTTAGAAACAGAATTCTATCTAGACCAAACTCTTTTGATACCGTGCAGTTATAATTTCAATATCTCATTGATGCCTTTTGGCGCCTCTGTCATTATACCATCTTGAGGTAATGACTCCACGTGGCATGTTTCATATGCCTAACATTAACTTCGAACTGACGTTCTATGAAACGGCGTCAGAACGGTTTCTGCTTTCCGTTACTTTTACCTGTAACGGCGTGAGAGGAGACGTTTCGTCTCCGTCTCTTACCCTTAAACCCCTGAAAGGGCTCTCTTTGGGTTTTTACCAAAAACTTACTCGCGCTCCTTCTCTCTCTAGAAACCAGGCGAAAGCATCCCGCTATCCGCCATTGCCGCCACCTGCAAATTCAATTGCATTCCAGGGAATCGCCACATTATTCTTGTAAGATTCTCGTTCTTACTCCATTTCGTCTACTTAGGCTTCCCTCTGAGATCTCACTCTCAGATTCGTGGGTCGTTTTTCTAGGGTTTCAATTACACCCTTTTTCAGTCTTTCTTCTTTCCTGAGTATACCCATGGCTGACGATGGTGAGAATCCTTTGAGACCCAGTAAATTTAGGAAATTATGTGAAACCCCTACTGCCATGGCGGCATTTAGGAGGGAATATAACGTTCCAGAGAACGTTGGTCTCGAACTCGCCCCCCTGGGCGCAGATAGAGACGGAGGTTCCTGGGATCGAATGTGTATCCCCATTGTTGCCATCGTCGAAGGTGGAGTTCGATTTCCCCTCCACCCATTACTTCGCCAGATCCTAAACTGGTATCGTCTCACCCCCATGCAAGTATCAACAAACGTCTTTAGGCTGATAATGGGTGTAATAGCTTTGAATAGGATTCTGGGGACCCAGTTAGGAATTTGGGATATTCAGTGGTGGTACAGTATTGTACTAAACCCTGACTATAATACCTACTATTTCAAAGTTAGGAGGGCAGAAAAGCGTTTCGTGCTCAATCTGCCTGATTCTGCTCGTGACCACGAGATCGACTTCCTCTATGTGACTGGAGCATTCGAGCCTTTAGGGGAAGATGGCCAAGTGCTAGGGCTCCATTGCCCCCACATATGGGGTTATCCACGTATGCTCTTGCTTTTCATCTTTTGTAATTTCTTCATTTTACTGCTTTCTCGTAGCTTTCATTGTGCCTAATTGTGGTTTTACAACTCCAATCTTGCAGCCGAGAACGTTAACAAACGACCAAGACGAGAGCCTAGTTACGTCCGAACAGAGGACATCAACAAAATCCTCAAATATAAAGGCGAACCTGGTACCCGAACAGCTGGTCGGGGTCGAGACGCCGATATACTGCTGGGATACGATCCTTCGTACAGAGGGGTCATTGATAGAAGACTTGCCCATCCCAGTACCAGTGCTGCATCCACCTCAACTGCTCCTCAAGAACGTATTTCAAGTCTTCAAACTGGGGTTACTGTTGCTGGCCAACCTGGTGAAGTTCCCATTTCAGAAGGCGTGCCGCTTCCTTGTTTGAGACTCAGAAGATCTACTCGTGGATCAGTCTCTAATCAACAACAACCCGAGCAGTTAATTGCAAATCGTGATACCAGCCAGTCTTCTTCCTCTGGTTATTCTCGATCCCCTTGTAACCCAGGTACAATGACCCGTCAACCTCTTAATCTGAGCTCTTTACTTACTGTGTCCGCACGAGGACGTGGTGCTACCAACAGGGTAGCATCAACTGGCGCCCCTCCCCCGCGTTCACGTCGCAATAGGGGGGGATCTGCAAGATCATCATCTTCTCCTCGGGAAGATAGTCCAGTTGAGGCTACCGATGCTCATCGGGACAAACGTCCCAGGAGCGAAGAGACTGGAGAACCTCTCAACCAAACTACTACTGTAGTCCAACAACCCCCTTCTTCGAGTACTCCAGTGCTTCCCGAAAGCTGGACCCCTAATCTCATTAGGGGTGATCGGCCTGTTCACATTGGGGATAGTGCCAGCTCTTCGGAGACAGCACTCGCCCTTGCCCAAGGTCTACTGCTCCCTGTGGATATGCAGAAGGAGTCTGAAGCTACTCCTGATCGGCTTGTCGCCACTGGACTTGTCAGTGGTATTAAGGTAATGTGACTTAACTTTTTCCACATAAGTCTTTGTGCATATTTCGTGTACCATGGATATTCTCATTATCTTCTATTCGGTGTTTTGTCAGTTCATCCAAAAGATGGTCTCGTTGGGCCAAAAGTTTGAAGATGCTGATAATGAGAGGATCACATTGCTGAACAACAATACCAGACTGCTTCGTACGATTACTAGACTTGAAAGGGAAAGAGACAAAGCCAAAGCAGACTTCGTTGAGGCCAAAAACAAACTTGGAGCTGCTGAGGAGGGGCTCAATCAGGCACTGTTGGAGATCGATAACACCAAAAAAGCATCATATGAAGATGGCTACCAGAAGGGCTATGATGCCACAACTGCCAGTTACGTGGAACAGATGCCAGCTTTACAGGACCAGGTCTGGATTGCCAGCTGGGAAACCTGTCTGACAAAACTAGGGGTTGCTGAGGATTCACCCTTCTGGGTTGACAACGAGCTGCCTAGCACCCGTGTTCAAAACATTGAAGACACTCCAGAGCCAGCAGGTCATCCAGAGGAAGACTTTGAACGGCAAATTGAAGAATTTGCCAATGCTGAGGAAGATATCCCCACGGATGTGGATCCTACTGAAGCTCCTGCTCGGGATGTACCTATTGAGCCCATCAATTTGGAAGAGAATGTAGTCGAGGGTGGTGCTGATACTGAGATCAACACTGATACTTCGGAGGTCCAGAATGTGGATTGATTTGGTAAGTATAAGAATTGTTTTGGTTGCTGGTCCTGCGTGACCATAAGCATACTTTGGCCCTGTGAGGCACCAGTTCAGTTTAAATACTTTGTTAACACAGGTATTCGGCCCTTCGTGGCATAACCTTATGTTTTGCTCGGCGTCCTTTGTTGCTGCAACTGTATGCAATTTTTCAATCTAAGTATGTCGTACCGTTTACGTATCATTCGTTTGCATAAGTATTTCATACTTGTTAGCAAATCTTTCACGCCTGTTAAGTTTCACGTACTTAATGTTGTTTAAGTTTGTTTAAGTTTCACGTACTTAAAAACATTTGTTTCCCAGTGTCTCGCACTGTTTTAAGTTTAGTACTTTACAAGTGTATTCATACTTGTTAAGTATCACGTACTCACACAAAATCGCCTAAGTATCACGTATTTAGAACATCACACAAGTGTTTCGTACTTGTGTTTCAGTTTCACGTACTGAACTAAATGTGGCTTACATTTAAGTCAAGCCAATATAGGTTCTCAAGTATCACGTACTTAAAACACCATATAAGTATCTCGTACTTTGAACGTCCATACAAGTATTTCGTACTTGTATTTGTTAAAAGAAAACACACAAGTATTTTCATACTTGCTAAGTATCACGTACTTTAAGAAAAGACATACAAGTGTGTTCATACTTGCATTCAAATGTATACCCAAGTTTCACATACTCAAAAGGTATACCCTGCTCCCCAATACGAATAAGGAGAACCAAACTCGTAGTTCATATTTAAATACCACAACAATTATTCGAAAGAAGTGATTGTATTCATAATCTGTAAAACGCAAGAGGGCGTTACTCGTACCCTTTTAAAAAATAATCAAAACTAGAACAAAGGAATTATATTCGTAATTCCCACACAATCACGTAGTGTAAATCCAAAACAGGATTTAATACTTCTAAACAAAGAACTTTCGTAAATTATGAACATTCCAAGGCCTTGGAATTGGATCACCATCCAAATCTGCCAATCGATAGGCTCCTATGCCTATAATCTCAGTTACTCTATATGGGCCTTCCCAGTTGGCCCCCAGCTTGCCTTCATTTGCCACCTTGGTGTTGCCGAGCACTTTTCGTAGCACAAGGTCCCCAACACCAAATTCTCTAGGATGAACATGTTTGTTGTAGCTTTTCATCAGCTGTTCTTGGTAATAAGCAAGATGTACCAAGGCCTTTTCTCTCTTCTCCTCGGCAAGATCAAGCTCGATTTCAAGGGCCCTATCATTGCCTCCACTTTCAACCAAAGCTGTCCTGTTGGTCGGCAGACCCACTTCCAGAGGTATGACAGCCTCTGTTCCAAATGCCAACGAATAGGGGGTCTCTCCCGTAGACCTCCTAGGCGTTGTTCGGTGAGCCCACAAAACTAATGGTAACTCATCAGGCCATTTTCCCTTTGCTTTGTCCAGCCTCTTCTTTATCCCATCTAGGATAGTTTTATTGGATGCCTCCGCTTGCCCATTACTCTGAGGGTAGGCCGGAGTGGAGTAATAATTTCGTATTCCATACTGGGCACAAAAAGCCTTGAATTTCTTCTGAAATTGGGATCCATTGTCTGTAATCAATGAATAAGGGACCCCAAAGCGAGTGATGATGCTTTTCCACACGAACCTTTCTACATAGGCTCGGTGATTTTGGCCAATGGTTCTGCCTCAATCCACTTTGTAAAATAGTCAGTTGCAACAAGCAGGAATTTCGATTCCCAGTTGCTTTGTGCAATGGACCCACGATATCCATCCCCCATTGAGCAAAAGGCCAGGGACTTGTCAATGGCACCAGATCTTCGGCGGGCGTTCGAATCATTGGTGAGAACTTTTGACACTTCTCACAAATCTTTACATACACCTTTGCATCTTCTTGCATGTGTGGCCACCAATAGCCTTGAGTAATTGCTCGGTGGGCAATAGATCTGCCTCCAGCATGACTCCCACATGTTCCCTCGTGGATTTCATGAAGGAACTTCTGCACCATCTCAGGATGTACGCATAGCAAATAGGGACCTGTAAAGGATTTCCTATACAACTTTCCCTCTGGGGACAGCCAAAACCTAGCAGATTTGACCCTTATCTTGTGGGCCTCCTTTTTATCAGAAGGGAGTATCTCGTCTCGTAAGAACTCCATTATTGGGTCCATCCAACTTGGTCCTTGGTTCACGTCCAAGACCAAGTCTACATTTCTTCCTATGCTCGGCTCATTTAGGTATTCTACCGCCACCCTTCTTTTGAACTCTGTTGGTACTGCTGCAGCCAACCAAGCTAAAGAATCTGCATGAGCATTCTGTCCAGAACTTATTTGCTCAATATATACCCTCTCGAAGGTATCGAGCAAGTCTTTTGCTGCCTGCACGTAGGCCATCATCTTTTCATTCCGAGTCTCGTACTCGCCGGACAGTTGATTCACAACGAGCTGGGAATCACAATACACCCTGACCCGTTCTGCCTTAAGGGTTTTTGCACTTCTCAATTCTGCCAAGAGTGCTTCATATTCAGCCACATTATTCGATGCACTGAATCCAAGCCAAACAGAGAGTTCAATCAGAACTCCTTGAGGAGGAAAGAGGACAACTCCAATTCCGGAACCAGTATTACACGCTGATCCGTCAACGAATAACTTCCATTCTTTGGGATCGTGTTCGGCTACGGGTTGATCCTTTAATGATGATGTCTTAGCTGCCTGTTCCTTTCTCGTAGGAGGCAAGGGAGCAACAGTCGGGGAAAACTCTGCCACAAAATCAGCCAACACTTGGCCTTTAATTGCTGTGCGTGGCTGATACTCGAGATCATACTGACTTAACTCTACGGACCACGTCGAGATCCTTCCCGAGAAATCTGCCTTTCGAAGCAATGATTTTAATGGATACTCAGTATAAACCACAACCTTATGGCTTTGGAAGTAGTGTGGCAATTTCCTGGTTGCTATCCTAAGTGCCAGGACAAGTTTTTCTAAAGGCAGATATCTCGTTTCTGCATCCAATAATGTCTTACTAACATAATAAATGGGGATTTGCTCGATCCTCAAATCCCTCAACAAGACTGCACTTACTGCATGCTCGGAAACAGCTAAGTACAGGATTAAAGACTCACCAGGCTGTGGAGTTGACAACAGTGGGGGCTCGGCCAGGTATTTCTTCAGGTCCTGGAAAGCTTGCTCACATTCTGCTCCCCATTCAAATCCCTCCCTCTTTTTCAATAGCTGAAAAAAGGGTCTGCATTTGTCGCTTGACCTGCTGATGAATCTGTTAAGTGCTGCTGCCATTCCAGTCAGCCTCTGGACTTCCTTGGTGGTTTTGGGACTCTGTAGTCTCTGTAAGGCATCAATCTGATCGGGATTTGCCTCTATCCCTCTCAAAGTTACCAAATGGCCCAGGAATTTTCCTGAACCAACTCCAAACGCACACTTCGAGGCGTTGAGTTTTAGTTTATACTTCCTCAGGATTTCGAACACTTCCTTTAGATCAGAAATATGCCCTCCCTTTTCTCGACTCTTTACCACCATATCATCTATGTAAACTTCCAATGTCTTCCCGATGAGCTTCTTGAACATAATGGTTGCAAGTCTTTGGTATGTAGCCCCAGCATTCCTCAGCCCAAATGGCATGACACTGTAACAGTATAACCCTCGTGGTGTGATGAACGAAGTCTTCTCTTGATCAGGTTCAAACATAGCAATCTGATGATATCCTCGATATGCATCAAGAAAACTCATTCGCTCGTAACCAGAGGTTGCATCAACCAATTGGTCGATCCTAGGCAAAGGAAAACTGTCCTTAGGACATGCTTTGTTCAGGTCTGTGAAGTCCACACAGACACGCCACTTCCCATTCTTCTTCTTTACCACAACAGTGTTGGATAACCACTCTGGGTAATAGACTTCACGTATTGCCTTGGCCTCCAATAAACGATCGACCTCTTCGATCACAGCATCTACATGCTGTACGGCTGCCCTTCTTTTCTTCTGAATGATCGGCTTATGCAGAGGATCAATGTTTAAATGGTGACAGATCACATCTGCATCCACCCCAGGCATTTCCTCAGGTACCCATGCAAAAACATCAATATATTCTTTCAGAAATCTTATCGACTCAGCCTTTTCGTTTGCTGGTAATGATTCCCCAATCAAAAAATATCTTTCAGGATCAATCTCGTTGATCTGAATCTTCTCCAGGCCCTCAACCACTTTTTCAGCCGGGCTTCTTCCAACATCCTCGATGGTTGGTTGGTCTGGTACTTCTAATGTGTGAACATGGTGGACCTTCGGGGCTGTTTTGATGATGGAAATCAAGCATTGCTGTGCCACCTTCTGGTTTCCTTTAAGGACTTCAATCCCATTTGATCCTGGAAATTTCACCATCTGGTGATATGTCGAGGAGACTGCCCTCATTTTGTGCAACCATGTCCTCCCTATAATCGCGTTATAGGAAGATGGGACATCGACTACCAAAAAGTCTGTTCTTAACACCACAGATCCAGCCCGAACAGGTAAAGTTACCTTTCCTAGGGGCCAGACTGCTCCTGCACCGAACCCAATTAGAGGTGTTGTTGATTGTTCTAAGTCTGATTGGGCCAGACCCAGCTTCTTGAATGCATCATAGTACAATACCTCCGTACAACTCCCCGAGTCCACTAGAATTCTTTCGATGTCGTATTCCCCAACTCGTAGGGTTATGACCAATGCATCATTGTGGGGTATTTGGACCTCTGCCAAATCATCATCACTGAATGCCATGCTCTCGTTGCATTCATTAGTCTCTCGCCCTCTCTTGTTTCCCAACCACATCACGTGCTGATCATGCTTAACTTGCCTTTGAAATAGCCTAACCTCACTTCTCGTGTAAGGTGTGGCCAATCCATGTATCATATGGATAACGCCTTTAGGGTGTTGCTCGTAACCCAGTTCCATGGCCTTCCCTTTCTCTTTAGGGTCCTCCTGGATAAACTCTTTGAGATAGCCCCGAGAGACCAAATCATCAAGGTGCCTCTTGTATACCTCACAATCCTCGGTCATATGGCCCCAATCTTTGTGATAACTGCAGTGCTGATTCGTAGCACGTTTTGCATCTTTGTCTCCACCTAGACTTGGGGGCCATTTAAAATATGGCTGATTCTTTATTCGATAAAGAATCCTGTATATTGGCTCTTTCCAAACCGTAGTGATAGAAAAGAAGGACTTGGGGTCAGGAGCTTGCTTGTCCTTGTATGCCTCCTTCTTAGCCTGCCCGTACTCCCTTCTGTCTTTGTAAGACTTGGGTTCTGGCTTATCCACCTTTTTGGCAGGTGCCTTCTGCTGTTCGGCAACCGTCCTGCCATCCTCACGGAGTATGTCATCCTCCATTCTGGCGTGTTGCTCTATCCGTTCCATCAATTTAGCCAAGGTGGCTACTGGATGTTTATTCAATGAACGGCGCAGCTCCCCCCGAACAGGCAAACCAGTTTTGAACGTAGCAATTGCATACTCTTCACTGCAACTTTCAATCTCGTTGAAAGTTTCCCAGTACTTCTTTGCATAATCCCTGATCTGCTCGTTCTCCTCCTGCTTCATGGTGGAAAGACTCTCAAAAGTCTTTGGGGCCTTTCTGCTCGTTAAGAACCGAGCAGTGAATTCCTCTGCCAACTGCCTCCATCCTCGTATGGATCGTGGGGCCAACTTATGAAACCAGGATAAAGCCACCTTGCCAAGACTGGAGGGAAACATCTTGCACAAGATGGAATCATCCCCCTCATGCATAAACATGGCCTGTTGGTAATGCTGTATGTGAGCTACGGGATCCGTATTTGTCTCGTAAAGTACGAATGCACCGTGCTTCACTCTGCTCGGCAACCTTGCTTCTTGTAGCCTCTTCGTAAAGGGAGAGGCTGCAATATTACTCAGGGCCTTGCGTGCTGCTTCTCGTGCAGTCGCTGTCCCATCCTCTTGCTCCTTTGACTTGTGGGCCGAAGTCTTGACCCAATCAGCATCAGGTCTCTCGTACCTGTCTCGATGATGCTTTCTCGTGTCCTCTTCCTCGGGGGTAGAACTCCGGTCTCTGCTCCTCCTTTTTCGTGAAGAAGTCCTTCTCTCTGGTGTTCGGCTTCTACTTTTTCTTCCCCTTTTTCGTGGAGAAGCTTCATGACGCCCTATGACAGGACTTCTGCTCCTTCTTCCTCGTAAAGGATCTTTTCTGTATTGTACCATAGCATACCTACTGCCTCTAGAATTTCCTCGAGACAGGCCAGAATCCTCCGGATGCTCCCTAATTCTTTCCAATTCTCTGATCTCATGCTCTCGTTTTTTAATCAGACGAGCATACTCCTCGACTTCTTGCCTCTTCCTATCAAGAACGTCGTCACTATGGTGGACACTCCTGGAGTGCGCGATCGATTCATCCCTTTGATGGGATTTACTCCTTCTCGTGGATCTCGTAGCCGTCTCTCCATCTCCTCTATTTTTGGAGTTATGATGCACGGTAAGGGGGCGGTCCTTACTCGTGTTCCTTCTGTGCCCACCCTGGGGCTTTCTCGGAGCCCCAGGTGGTGATTTGTCCCTTCCCTCATCTAACACATCTTTTGGTTCATGCGGCGTTGCTGGAGTTACTTCCACCATGGTCGTATTTCAAAAGGGAATTCTTTCGTTTCCCACAGACGGCGCCAATTGTAGGGGGATGAAAACAATTGACGCTTCGGATCAACTGGATTGCAACGGCTTATTCGTGCCTCTTCACCGGAACCCTAGCTCGACGTCTGAACCCTAATCTGCAAAATAGACAGGGGGTGAGTGCACCTTTGCCTCTCGTGGCAAAGGCCCTCCGATGCCTTTGTTAGTATCACGTACTAGAAAACTCAGCCCTAATTATCAGTAGGAAAGCAATAATAATGCAACGTATTGCGTACCTCTCACCTCTAGGTTTTCCTCATATTTATAGATTTATGGATGCTTGCTGTCCAAGCATCCTTATTGCCATAGGATTCCTAACTCGTATAGGAAACCTTAGGATATCAAGGAGTCTCGTTTCCTTTATCAGTTTATGGAAAAAAGTCCTTTTAGGATTCTTTTCCTTTAAGAGCCGAACATCCCATACTCGTTGGGTATCTTTCTCAGATCCTATATTCTTGGGATCTTTATCCCTATATGAGACATGACTATTCTGGAATCTTCCAGAGTATTCTCTCTGCTCCTACTCTCGATTGGAGTTCCATCTTTGTTCGGCCGTCTCATGGCCGAGCAGACGGCTTGGACCAGTTACTTCACATGTAACTGGTCCTTGAGCCCGTACAACCTTTCTGGACCATTGACTTCTCATGTCACTGGTCCATATTGCCGAACACTTGTTTAGCATGATGACTGTCCTGTCTATATTCAAACTATGGTCCCACGTACCATTTATTCGGATATCAATTGCATTGCTTTCAACCCGTGATCACTCGTATCACGTGCTAGGTTTTTTTACTACATCTGTTCGGCTGTATCATAACCGAACAGTCTGCTTGGACCAACTACTTCACATGTAACTTGGTCCAATGTAATCAGAATGTCTCTAACTGCCGAACAGTCTATTTATAGCCATGACTTCTCATATCACTGGTCCATATCGCTGTTTACCGAACTGCCCGGCGGTAGGTCCTATCGTACTTACCGCGTGCTTCCAGACATCACGTGTTCGGCAACTAAATATATGTGCTTGGGAATACCTCCCTACATCCTATACTTGCGCCGAGCTCGAGCTGTTCACCGTGCCGGACACGGATCTGGAGAGGCACCTACGACGCTCTCTGGACTACGCTGCTTATGCGGACCGGTACTTGGCGAGGAGCTAGGGGGTGGAGGAGGAGTTTGAGAGACGGGTGGCCGGTGTGGGGGCTTGGAGAGACGAGAGTGGAGCGCCGAGCCGCGATGGCCGCTCTGCACGGGGCCGAGGACGAGGTGCTAGGGTCCCTGCTGGTGGGAGAGGTACAGGTGCTGGAGGTAGGGGAGAGGGGAGCACGAAGGGTCCGCGAGGCCGCGGACACTTCAGCTCCACCGGGGTTGCCGACGCCGAAGTGGACCTAGGCGTGACGAGTCCGTCGGGCGCACGGGAGGTGATTGACGTGCCCCGTCTCCCACAGCCGCCGATGCGGTTTCCTGCTCAGGTACAAACAATATTTCTGCTTGCTTTGCACATTGATCAATCCTTGTTTGCATGTCATGAGTCTTGGATTATTCCACAGGTACCGCGAGAGTGGGCTGAGCAAGCCGTGATGCTGATGGTGGGGATGCGCCACCTGCTGAAGGATTGCGCTAAGGGGAGGGTCCTCCAGACGAGACCCGCCCCTGTGGCTTCTCCTCCTGCTGCTACCCAGGTATAACATTTACATATTCCATATTTTGATTTGAGCAACGTTACTTTCGAACATGCATAAGATGATAAAATGTTTGTGATATGCAGGTGCAGCCACGGCGTTCGGCTAGGACGCGTCCGCGCGGTACCACAAGCCTTCCTGTTCCTGCCAGCACGCGAGGTCGGGGTGCAGGACGTGCGCCACGGGCTGCTGCAGGTGCAGGTCGGTTCAAGGTTTTGCCTCGGGAGGCGTCCCAGCGGAGGCCAGCTCGCGTGGAGCCGGAGGAGGAGACAGAGGAGGGGACAGAGGAGTCCTCTGAGTCACGTGTCTTAGGGACATCGGACTCGAGTACTGCTTCTGGTTCTCCTGACGACGGCGATGATGACGAGCCCGAGAGTTCTGAGTCCGCAGGATCACGGCAGAAGAGGGTTCGACGGGTCTGAGCCTCGTGTTTTTGCTTTGCTAGCTTTACCTTGTACATAGGCCTGCGTGCTATCGTAGTTGTAGATTTCGGGCCTGCGTGCCCCAGTTTTTGTTCGGGCCTGCATGCCCCGGTAGTCAGGATTTGGGCGTGTGTTTGCCCCAGCTTTTGTACTTCTTTCTTCACTC
Organism: Rhododendron vialii; assembly: GCF_030253575.1. Taxonomy (NCBI): domain Eukaryota; kingdom Viridiplantae; phylum Streptophyta; class Magnoliopsida; order Ericales; family Ericaceae; genus Rhododendron; species Rhododendron vialii. The sequence goes on from NC_080568.1 coordinate 14,497,561, forward strand.
ATTGTAAACACCGTGTTCATTTATGAGAATTCGCACTTTATTTCTTTTATTCGTTCGCACTGCTGTTACAGAATTATATTTTATGAAATATGTTCGTCTAGCTTTGAAAGAACGTAAAAAGTACGCGAATTTCGACCGATACTCTCAAAGTGAGGAATAAAACTCGACATCGACACCAAACGACAAACTTTCGAGCGATCGACCATGAAATTTAGATTTAAGGGCTTTTGATCGTAACCGAGTGCGCTGCGTGGTTGACAATGAGTGCTGTGACTCGAGGGGACCGGGATAATTACTAAAATGTTTTTGACAATCGACACTTGCATTTAAAATGATGATTTTGGTACGATTGAATGATGAAAGCTTGAATTAAGAGTGCTGACACGTTTTTGGAGTGCGTCAAACAGTCATTGAGACCCGTCACGGCTCGAGCGTGTTGCTCGATTCGACCGAATGCCCAAAATACAGATCCCGACGTGTCTAAGGTGCGGAGATTTTGGCGAACTTGTGATTTTTCACATAACACACTTGAATGCAAAACGAAACACATGGGTAGAACTGCTGTACTCCTTATATAACTGCTGGGAATCATCAAACTTTCAACGTTTGCGTGGAAACCAAAGTGGGGAAGTTAGAGTCTGCTGCAAAACAGCAGAACTCTCGAGCGCTCGAGAGTGGTCTCGAGCGCTTGGGACTTTACTCCCGAGCGCTCGGGACTGCTGTCATGGCCTGTCCCTTGCTGTTTCCCAATGCCACTTGTTGGTTGTCCCTTGTTGCTTTCCTCTGTTTGCACGTTTTCAATGTACTTAAATGGCTTTGTATTAGCTGCTTCCCCAGAACAGAATGGCCTCCCAAGGCCTGACTTGTGGTTTTTCCAACATTTTCCAAGTTTCCAAAGTTTGAATTTTGAAAAGGTTTTTGAAAATGATGAATTTGATGAGTTTCAAAGTTGGTGAGGCAGTGGTGTTGTTCACTTTAAGCTTCTATAAATACTAGGCTCTCCCTTGGTAAGCCATTCACACTTCATTTCACCATTTCCCTCCAAAAATCCATTCTTTCCATCACCATGCTAAACCAAGCCTTACTTCGCCCTTGGTTGGACAGCCTTGAGGGTATCGATTGGTTGAACTTCCGAGGGCATCGGCTTCATGCCCTAAGATATCTCCGAGAGGTTGCAATTCATCCTGTCTTGTTGCATGCGGCGGCGCGCTTCTGGGATCCAGAGGTGCATGTCTTTCGCTTTGGCTCTCAAGAACTGTGCCCCACCGTCGAGGAGTTTCATGTTTACCTCGGAAGCCATGATTCTGCTGAGCCGGTTGTTCCTATGATCAGGGAGAGCATGAAGAACATCCTGAAGGCAAAGCTGGGTGTTAGTGGTAATGCCGTGAGTTTCTTACTCGGGGCAATGCCATTAACGTGGTGCAGTTGTACGAGAGGTTCAGCCCACCTGGGGGCTTGACAGATTTCGAGCACCAAGGACGTAGGATGATGGCTTGTTGCATTTGCCTCCTGGCAGCTTTCTTGTTGGTTTCGTCCGTAGGTCAACCAAATTCCTTATTGGTGGGGGTTGCTGCTCAGATTGAGGCTCGCAAGGATGTTGCGCCATTGGTTCTTGCCGAAACCTTGATGGGGTTAGATGCTATTTATGCCGGTCGCACAAGGGTTTTTGGTGGTAGTCCGCTGTTGCTGCAGGTTAGGGACCTCACTCAGCTCTCCTATTTCTATTTCTCTCATTCATTTTACCTCGACACTCGGTTCAGGCTTTATCTGGCTCCTTACTTGTTTTCTCTCTTTTTGACAGATGTGGCTTTGTGACAAATTAAGCCTGTTGACACCCCCGGCCAACGATTGGTGGTATCGTGCGAGTGGATGGAACCGTCCCTTTCAAGTTATGTATGGTAGCAAAGACGAATGGACTGATTTCCTTGCTTCTGCGGAGGAAGATGACATTGCTTGGCAGTGCCATTGGCTGAGGCTTCCTGCTATGACTGTTGGCAATATGGGCTCGACGCATGCGTTTGTGGCTGGCTTGACAGGCTTCTCTTTCTATTCACCCTTCCGTGTTTTCCGTCAGCTTGGACTTAGTCAGGGGGTGCCGCAGCCGGGCTCTGAAGTGCTTCGTCTCCCTCCTTTCAGCATTCCGGGCCTTCGGAGTTACACTCGGTCGTGGGGAACTCGTAGGACCGAGCCAAGTGACCCACTGTTTTCTATTGCTTCGACCGGAAGGTACCGCAAATGGCTAAGGAGGGATGTGAAAGCAAGGATGGGTTGACTGCTTACTTTGCCAGACTTTGAAATAAAAAGTGTGCTTTGATTTTGTGCTTTTTCATTTTCATGCTCAGCTTGTAATAAAGAAGTAATCTGAATAAAATCGATTGATTAAGGGTTTCCCCCTTTTGGTTCATTTGATCACATGCGGCTCTGAAAAGCGTTTTGGATTTGTCATTTTGGACTTGATTTGGGATCGAATTTTGATATTTAGGAATTAGGACTGAATCTCGAGATGAGATTGCCTACGTATCCCTCGTAAAAGAGAATCAGGCCCGTGCGTAGTTCAGGCTACGGGTTCACTCGGGTATTGACACTCTCCTTTTGCGCTCTAAATTTTGCCTAGTACTGCCCTTTCGGGTTTTCGGTCTAGCGAGCTCTTCTTTGATTATTTGCCTTAATTTTTGCCTAGGCCGCCCTCTCGGGTTTTCAACCTAGCAGGCTTGCTCTAATTTTTTCCTGGAACCGCCCGCCCATGCGGTTTTCGGCCCAGCGAGCTCTCTCAGGGATAATAGCGTTTGAGTTGATCCAAATTGACAAGATTCGCAAATTCGTTGCCATCGAGGTCGACGATTGAAGCTGCTCCTCCAGAGAGAATAGTGTTGATGATGTAGGGCCCTGCCCATTTAGGTCGGAACTTCCCTCGTAACTTGAAAATCGGCACGCGGATTTCTTTGACTACCATGTCCCCTTCCCGTAGGTCCATTGACTTCACCCTTTTGTTGAATGCCCGGGCGATTCTTCGCTGATAGCCCTGAATGTGGTACAGCGCGCGCAGCCTTCTTTCATCAAACAGCATGAGTTCTTCGAATCTTCCGCTGATCCATTCAGCTTCGTCCACTCCACATTCCGCCATGACCCTCAAAGATGGCACTTCTAGCTCGATAGGGAGAACGGCTTCCATACCGTACACCAAAGAGTAGGGTGTTGCCCCTATCGGTGTACGGATAGAGGTCCGGTATCCCCACAAAGCTAGTGGTAGCTGCTCGTGCCAATTTCTTGCTGACTGCGTAGTCTTTTCCAGAATCGCCTTAATAGTCTTGTTTGCTGCTTCGACTTGTTTGTGGCCGATAGGTGGTCGAATGATGTATTTGGATCTTGAATTCCTCAAAGAGTTCCAGAACTTTTCCTTTAAAATGAACACCGTTATCAGATACGAATGCTTGAGGGACCCCATACCGATAAACGATATTTTGCCTGATGAAGTGAGCCACTTGAACCGTCGTCAAAGTTTTGTACGAAGCTGCTTCGACCCATTTAGTGAAGTAATCGACCGCCACCAAAATGAACCTGTGACCATTAGAAGCTGCGGGCGTGATCTTCCTGATGACATCGATGCCCCAGGTAGAGAACGGCCATGGTGTTGCCATCGAGTGTAACTCCGAGGGCGGGACATGGATGAGGTTGGCATGAGTCTGGCACTTGTGGCACCGTCGTACGTACTCGATGTAATCTGTCTCCATGGTTGACCAATAGTAGCCTAGCCTTAACACCTTCTTAGCTAGCATCATCCCATTCATATGAGGTCCACAAACTCCTTCATGAACTTCTTCCATTACCGCTCTGATGTCGTCTCCGTGAATACACAACTTGTGAACTCCGCAAGGAGATCGCCGGTACAATTGTCCTCCACAGGCGATGTATTGAGACGCGAGTCGCTGCAGTGCGATCCGATCTTTCCTAGTTGAATCCGCAGGGAACTCCCCCTTTTCAACGAGATTCCGAATGTCGTAGAACCAAGGGAGCCCATCGTCCGGTTCGTCGATGTTCATGATATGGTCGTACACACGTTTTCCCCTCTGTTCAATCATGACAGGCCTCAACTTTACCCCAATTGGAAGTTCCAGCATGGATGCCAGAGTGGCCAGGGCATCTGCAAAGCGGTTCTTCATCCTCGGTACATGCGTGAAAGTCACTTTTTGAAAATTCGGGAGGAGTTCGTCAAGCTGTTGATGTTACGGCTTCATTTTCTCATCTCTGACCTTCCATTCTCCGTTTGCTTGCGATATGTCCAGGTTGGAATCTCCGACAACTTCTAGCACCTTGACACCAATCTCCAATGCGGCTTCCATTCCTACAATACATGCTTCGTACTCGGCTTCGTTGTTCGTAACTTCGAAGTTCAACTTGAATGCAAGGGGAATATGCGACCCCTCAGGCGAGACCAACAGTATGCCAATCCCGTACCCTTTCTGATTTGCAGCCCCATCGAAGTACAACATCCACGTCTCATTAACCATCGACATTACATCTTCATCCGGAAATTGAAATTCTGTGTGCTCTGGCCCTTCAATCGGGCGATCTGCCAAGAACTCCGCCACTGCTCTCCCTTTCACTGACTTGCGAGTGACATATTTGATTTCGAATTCCGCCAACAAGAGCAACCAACGTGCTAGCTTACCAGTGAGTGCTGGCTTCTCGAATAGATATTTGAGAGGGTCCATCCGAGAGATCAGCTTCACTGAGTAAGCGAGCATGTAGTGTCTCAACTTCTTCGTGGCCCATATAAGCGCCCAACATGTCTTTTCCAACGAAGTGTATCGCTCCTCGCATCCTACCATCTTCTTGCTCAAGTAATAAATCGCCCTTTCAACCCCATCTTCTCCTTCTTGTGCCAGCATGCACCCCATTGATGAGGACGTGACGGACAAGTATAGGATCAAAGGTTTTCTTGGTGTAGGCGGCATCAGGATCAGAGGGTTCTGGAGATAAGTTCGCACCGCTTCGAAAGCTTTCTAACACTTCTCGTTCCACTCGAACTTTACATCCTTTTTGAGCAATCGAAATAATGGTTCACAAGTCAAGGTTAGCTTGGCGATGAATCGACTAATGAATTGAATTTTTCCCAAGAAGCATCGAACCTCCTTCTTTGATCGGGGTGGTTCCATCTCAAGAACGGCTTTGATTTTAGAAGGGTCTACCTCAATCCCTCGGGTTGTGATCATGAACCCGAGCATTTTCCCAGCAGTGACTCCGAATGTGCACTTCTGTGGATTAAGGCGCATCTTGTATTTCTGGACTCTCTCAAGGAACCTTTTCAGCGCTGGGAGATGATCTTTCCGCTCCTTCCCCTTCACTATCATATCATCGACATACACCTCGACTTCCTTATGGATCATGTCATGCAGCAGTGTCTTAGCACCCCTCTGATACGTAGGACCGGCATTTTTCAACCTAAACGGCATAACCCGATAGCAATAGGTTCCCCACTCGGTGATGAACGTAGTCTTTTTCCTGTCTTCTGGAGCCAAGAGAATCTGATTGTACCCCGAGAAATTGTCCATGAAGGACAGTAAAGCGTGCCCCGCAGTGTTATCAACGAGTATGTCTATGTGCGGCAATGGGAAGTCATCTTTAGGGCTTGCTTTGTTCAGATCTCTAAAATCGACGCACACTCTGATCCTTCCATCCTTTTTGGGAACAGGCACAATGTTTGCAACCCAAGTGGGGTATTCAGTTACGATTAGAAAACCAGCGTCGATCTGTTTCGTTAGTTCCTCTTTTATTTTTAACACCCAATCGGGCCGCATTCTTCTCAGCTTTTGTTTAACGGGTTTTGCATCGGGATAGAGGGGGATCCTGTGCTCGACGATATCTGGGTCGATTCCGGGCATGTCAGCATGGGACCAAGCAAAGACTTCTTTAAATTCTTTTAGTGAATCAGTGAGTTCTTGAAGCTCATCTGGGGACAGCCCGGAACCGACCTGAACCAATCAAGGGTTCTCCTCATCACCCAAGTTTATCGAGATTATTTCTTCTTTTAGAGGCTGAGCATGCCTTTCATTTTCACGCTCGATGAGGGAACGGATTTCCTTGGGGATGTCCCCATCGAAATCTATTCCTTCATCGTCGGGATCCAAGCAATTTATTTCAAAATCCGAGAAGTAAGCAAAGGCGTCGTTCATTTCATTGATAGGCTCCTCGGAGGGAGGGAATACAACAGTTGAGACTCAAACTCGAAGTGAAAGCTACGACGAGGAGGGCCGATAGGCACAAACTCCGACTCACTACTAGACGAAGAGTCAGTATCGGACTCAGACTCGGACTCGGACTTGGTGCTAGTGTCGTGAGTGCGCGTTACAAAAGGAATGAAAGTGCAATTTTCATAAGCGCCCACAGCGTCCACAATGAGCTTAAAAGGGTCTTCTAACTCATCTTCTCCTCCCAGCATGAGCACAGCCGCGTCTTCTATCATACCCTCGGGTTCCTCACCTTCGAACAGAGACTGGAGACTACCCAAACCAAAGGCTTCAAGCCAATCCAGCGCTTCGGACAATTCTTCCATCTCAGCTACCTCTTCCTCATCCTCCCAAGTGTCATTGGCGAAGATTTCAAATCCAGGGTGTTTCACTTTTGTTTCGAGATCGATGAAGGGCTCGGGTTCTCCTCGATACGATGCTTCTTCTTCCTTCTAATCCTTTCCGACTGTATGAGCTTGGGCACGGTTGCGCCATCTTTTCTCTGGATCACTGTTCTTGAATTCGTAGCCCAGGCCAAAGCGTTCATTGCTCCCGGGGAAATGAGGAAACTCGGAGACTCCTTGCTCATGGAGCCCCAAGCCCATACCTGGCAGGTAATTCATTCGCTTCATGATCTTCAATGCCGCGGAACTCACCAAGAAACCATCTTCGGCCCGAATGGTGCAAACCTTCGAGGTTACGACAACAAATCCTCCCATGGCCACGTCTTCTTCTCCGTGCATGATTTCAAGTAGCGGGGAATTATCTTCAGAGTGTGGACGAATACCAGAATCCCCGTGGATGATAAGGGTCCCAGAATTCAATCCTAGGATGAGCTTCTGATGTAGCGTAGAAGGTACTCCCATAATGTCAGAACGGTGCAGCCATGGCCTCCCCAGTAAGAGGTTGAACGAAGCAGGTATATCTAGTACACAGAATTCCACGGCCGTCTTAAACTTCCCAGTTGCTAGTTCCAGGTTGATTGTTCCCAGGACATCACGTCTGGTGTTATCATAAGCACGGACACCCAGAGTCGATGGCGCAAAGTCCTTATTTTTGAGGCCCAGGCAGTAAGCAGTGCGGAGAGGGCACACATTGATGGCCGAACCATTATCTATGAGTATCGCGGGGACCCACTTTCCCAGGCATTTCATGGTCACATGGAGAGGCTTATTATGATCGATTCCTTCAGGCTGAAGGTCTTTTTCGGTGAAGGACAAGGTGTGTTGGGTGAGGTTTGGGTTATAAGGGCGATGAGGGCTTCTGGGGCTATGTCGGAAGGGACCTCAAACTTGGAGAGAGAGTTGACAAGCCTTCGGCGGTGCACGCGGGATGCTGCCAATACTCCCTACATGGACATGCGGGCAGGGGTTTCATGAAGTTGCTGGATGATGGGGTCATCATTGGTATTTGGGTTTTGGTGGTGAGAGGCATTCTGGTTAGAGCTGACAAATGGATTAAGGTGGGTGGGCGGGTCTAGTTGATGTGGAAGGTCATTGGAGTTTGAGGGGCTATTTTGTGGAGCTGGCGAGACAGGGGTGAGGTTGCCGGCATTCTCGGGGATGCGAGGGTTACTCTGTTGGGGGGGGGTTGCTCGGGATGAGCTTCCTTGCTGGAGGTTGGCGGGCTGGTATACCCTACTGCTCCTGGTGAGGTTACTGACTGCCATGGGAGTAGATTCCCATCGAAGGCCCTCCCAGAAATCGGAGAGATCGGTATTGGCTTTGCGTTTTCCTTTATCGAGCTTTGTCTTCTCAAGGGTGTCATTTAAGAGTTCCATCTCCAGGGTATTCCATATGATCTCTTCTTCAAAAGAGTTCCAGAAGTCGACGTTGTCGCTGTTGTTGACCTGTAGAGAGCCTTCGTCCAACATAGCCTTGTTGACGGTTAGTTCTTCACCATCGACCCATACGTTCACCATTTCAGCCTTACCCCAAAAGTCTTCAGGATCCAGTACACAGACATGAGGTTCGTTAGGGATCTCAAGGACTGGTTGTGGGACAAATTCATCAATGATGTACTCTTGCGGGCAGAAGACACGATCCAAGGTACGGACGAGGGCGTCAGAATCCCTATTGATATTGATTATAGTTGAAGCAGAAAGCCTAGAGAAGAAGCGGGGGTTCATTAGATCAGGGCCTTGTTCCTCTTCCTGCTCCCAGAATAAGCACACCAAAGATGTTTCATCAAAAGGGTCCGAATCGTCTTGCCAGAGCCACCCACTGGGTTCTGGGTCCCATTCGTCAAACTCCTCGACTGGTTCAGGCTCCGAGAATAGAGCAAACAGGGAATATCCATCGAAAGGATCTGCCATCATCTCATCCCAGGCTTGTCTCCACTCACCATGTTCCAATTCTTCGACTTGCTGAGCATTAACTGACACAGGCCACACTTCGCTGACGATGGCTCGTTGTTCCACTGTCAGGAAATCATTCGCTAGGTCCTCCCACCTTTTTTGAAAATCCCATTCCACCGTTTCAAGCGCACAGATAGCATCCTCGGCCGGACTCTCGACAATTGGCTTGGGCTCAGTGACAGGGATGATGTGAAGGCTTGGGTTGAAGGGGTGGCTTAGGGAAATGTGGTTTGTACGGGCGTTTGAATGTTTCGGGAGTGGGTTGGAGACGGTATTGGGCTTTTGGTGAGGCATAGGAATGGTCTTGTTGTCTATGAGGTCTTGAATGGCATGGCGAAGGCGGAAGCAGTTATCGGTTAGGTGGCCAGGATTTTGGTGATAGGCGCAGAAGGCGTTGGGGTTGTGAGAGGCAGGGAGCTTTTGTGGCTGTGGGGTGGGAGCAAGTGGTTTAAGGAGATCACTTTCGACCAACTTTTCAAACACCGCGGAGAGAGGTGCTCAAAATTGGGCGAACACACGGGGTTGAGACCGAGGTTGACTGGTTTGGGCTACAATCTGGTTGACTGGTTCAGCTTGGGTCGTGTTTGAGGAGGTGTTTGGGAGTTGGGTGTAATTGGAGTTTCCGAACAGCGTGCTACTGTTACCGGAGTAGACCTTCTTGGCTTTGGGAGGAGGTTCAGGTTTGTCGAGGATTCCCAGTTGAACTGCTTCTTCGACGGCCAAGCCTGTATCGAAGAATGTTTTAAAATCAGAGCAGGCCTGAGCCATCACCATATGCGAAGGTTCATCTGTGCTGCTTTAGATCTCCACCTTTTCACAAAGTCTGCGAAGGTTTCCTTGGCTTCCATCTTTGTAGATTCGAGTTCCCGAGTGGTAACCTCCAGTTGGATGTTGTAATCATATTGCGCCACGAAAGCCGCGCATATGTCTTCCCACGAGCGTTTCTTCCTTTCATCCAACGAAGTGAACCAGTAAAGAGCATGTCCCACCAAAGTCTGGGAGAACATCTGGGCCATGGCATCTCTCTCTACTCCCCACATAGACAGTGCTCCGATGTACCCCGTTAAATGTGCTTTCGGATCCCCGGTCCCGTCGAATTTAGCGAAGGCGATCGGTCTGAATTTCTCCGGGAGCTTTGCATTGGGAAAAAGGCAAAGCTTGTTGATGTCAAAACCTATCGAGGCAATCTTCTCGTTTCTCGCAATAGACTGTTCTAACTGGGTGATCTTTGCCAAGACTGCTGCCATCTCGGTGTTCTGCGGGGCTTCCACTTCGAGGATCGGCTGCTCTGGGTTGGGATTCAGGTTTAGATTAAGGTTTGGATTTGGGTTTGGATTTGGATTAGGGTTTGGATTTGGGTTTGGGATTCGGTTTGGATTTGGATTAGGGTTTGGATTTGGGTTTGGAAGCCGTCGGGCAACCCCGGTTGTCATCGTCATGAGTTGGGCGATTTGATTGTCGGTACGTTCGCCCAGACGCTGAATAGCTTGCGTGATCTGCCTCATTTCTCCATTTGAGATTTCCTGGTTCGGTTCCGGGTTTGGATTGGGATGTAGATTTGGATTAGGGTCTGGATTGCCTTCGTTAGGATTTGGATTGCCTCCGTTAAGGTTGAGGTTTGGGATTAGGTTAGGGTTTGGGTTGTCTCCGTTTGGGTTGAGGTTTCCGATTAGCAGGTCCATTTCCGCCCTTGAATCCGATGCATTGGCGGGGTCTGCCTGAAGTTGGAGCCGTTCCAATCTCTGTCCCAAGGGTCTGGTCCAGGAGGGTATGATATTCTTCTTCCTTGGCCCAATTGCTCAGAACTGATAGCAAAGCAAAAACCGTGCTCAGATTGTGGTCCCTGCTTACATTTTATGAAGTTTGTGCATAATTCTTTGGAAAATGTGTGCGTCACGATCACCGTCATCGACTCTGATTTTTGAAAAATGATTGAATATCTGTTATGAGAGGTTGCCTTGATCCTCGAATTTTTAAGGTGTATCCTCATTTAGGAAGCGTCGTTCCCCAAAAGATGCTAAAATAAGTTAAGTATTCGGCTAGTATTTCATCAAGAAATTGACCATTGGTTTGGAATGACTTGGGGTGAACAACGTGATACGATAACCGAAATGGCGTAAGCAGCACATTTGCTTTTAGCCTGGGCGGTGTCGGTATCACGATGTTCTGTTTCCGTGTCATTCCTCCCTTTGGTTAATTCTCCGACCAAACACTAGTCAAGGACTTAACAAAATCCTAGTTTCCTTTAGGTTTTCGCTTGAGGACTCATACGGTTGACAACACGCACAAGGGTGCGTGACTCTTCATCGGGTCTCGGCAACCTCCCAAAGACCGCGCGAGCAAGTCTCGAGAACCGTGGCTGACTGCATGATGACGTGAGATGAAATGTAGCACACAGACAGGATATAGCACATAACCCTACCCTGCAGGCTCCTGTCCTAATTTGGAATGTTCTAAAGCTTGCTGAACATGTACAAAGTCCGGTTTTGGCTTGAAATGGGTTCCCCGGACTAGAGTCAAAGTATACCTCCTGTTATTGAGTGTACACCCAATAATGGTACAAACGGTAGAGATGACTCATCACGGTCGAGGGTTGCTGAGCGTCCCGAGATTCCCTATCACCGGCAAGCCGGGTAGGATTGCCGAAACACAACAGCGGGGCTGCACAAGATATATACACAAGAAATAGACAATGAAACAAAATCAATTTGAAAATCCCACAAACATTTTTCAAGCTTGGCTCACAAGTTTAATAAAATCATCTCCCCAGCAGAGTCGCCACTGTGGGCTACCACAGCCCCGGGTGAGATTGGAGCGGCCCGAAAAACACATACCGCTCCATCGAATTGATTTGAGAAATTTGAAGAGTCGCCACCCGGATTTATGGTTCGCCACCCGAGAAACCGTTTTCGATTTGAAAATTGAATGATTTGAATTGGAAACCAGAGATCACTCGAGGGTTCGGAAGCCATGTTACGAGAGGGGAAGGGTTTTACGGCACCCCCCTTGCCCGACGCGATGTCGGTCTCTACTAAACGTTCGTGGGATTTTTCAAATGGATTTTGTTTCATTAAACACGTAGCAGGTATCCACAGGTGTGGCAAAATAGAAGGTGTATGCTGGTGCTTGTGTACAAGGAGTGATGAAGTGATGATGGACACATGCATGATGGCGAAGCTGTATAAACTGCTACTGGCTTCACTCTTGAGCGCTTGAGACTCTCGAGCGCTTGGGAGTTCTACTGACCGAATCCTGCAAAATTTGTTAGCCACAAATAGGATGCCAAAAAACAATGTATGCTTGTGCACATGTATAGGAGGGGATTATGTGATGATGGACACATGCATGATGGCGAAGCTGTATAAACTGTTACTGGCTTCACTCTCGAGCGCTTGAGAGTACTCTCGAGCGCTTGGGAGTTCTACTGACCGAATCCTGCAGAGTTTGTTAGCCATAAATAGGATGCCAAATAACAATGTATGATTGTGCACATGTATAGGAGGGGATTATGTGATGAAAGATAGCAAGATAGCAAGAAACGCAATACTGCTTACTGGCTTCACTCTCGAGCGCTCAAGAGAACTCTTGAGCGCTTGGGAGTGTCAGAACCCTCACCTGCACTTTCTGTTAGTACTGACAAAACATAATGTAAAGACTGCAAAATGAAATACTATTAAGCAGACCACCGGCTCAGCAGAGGACTTAAAAGACTGAGATAGGACCTCAAGTTTTCAAGTCATGTATCCTTGCCATTACACGAACGGATCTACAATTTTAAAAGGGAGAATGTACACATCCATGCATGCAGAAGCTCGGAAAACATAGAAGACAGGGAAAGTGAAACGCAATGGCATGCATGTACTCCTGAGCGCTTGGGAATGGATTCAAGCGCTTGGGAGTTAGCTGCATGCCAGCTTACTCTCAAATAGAAAATGGCACCACTTCATCGTGCAAACACCCTTATCTAAGTTTTTAAGAAGAGAAGATCTTATTTTTAACTTAGGAAAATTTTGTTCTTACTTGAGATTTGTAAGAAACATTTCTGTTTTAGGAAAAATGATCTCCTGTGTCTGCATGCCAGAATAAAACCACTTTACTTGCGAGTGCACCTCACCCCTAGCCTACTGCCCACCAAAATGTCATGCATGGGACTGGAAACAGTCCCGAGTTCTCAGGACCACTCTGGAGCGCTCTGGAGTGTTTCCAGTAGGGGGTTTTGGGAAAACATTGTTTATGGACTCTTTGCTCTTGCTTGCTCTTTTTTTTACTAAGGTCTCCCAACCATGCACCCAGAATTAAGGTCTGGGACAGGCTGAGAGACCCCCCTCAGAAAGGATAACAGCCTCTTGATTTGAACCAAGGATAGAAATATTTCTACCTTTGCTTGACACTCTGCTCCTTGGATGGTTGTGAAAGGTGAATGTAGAGTGAAAAAGACAAGAGATCAGAAGTTGAGAGTGTTCTGGATTTCTTGCCCTTTTCCTTGATGATTTTTGAAAAAAAAAAAAACTTTGAAGTTGGGAAAGAAGTTTGAGTTTTAAAGCTTTTTCCCTTGAATAAGAGAGAGAAAAGAGGAGGGGTTTAGAGAGAGAGCCATTTCGTCCCCCCTTCAGCCGAAAAAAACCAGGTATATATATAGAGCATATAACCCATGGTTTTGAAAAATCAAATGATTTTGAAATAAACCCCTTTTTTAAAGAAAGAAATCTTCAGCTGATATCCTCTCTGACTGAGGTTGAGTGTTGACTCACCTCAGCCGGTTCAAAGGGAAAGCAATGATGGCTTGCATGGATAGTGGGAATCTTTTTCACCCATTGGGCACTGGGAGAGATCTCGAGCGCTCTGGAGTGGTGTCGAGCGGTTGGGATTTTATTCTTGAGCGCTCGAGTGTGAGCCAGGCCAGTGGTTTTTGGAAAACAGTTTTGAGCGCTTGGGACCGCTTCAGAGCGCTTGGGATTGATTTTGGCCATTTCTTTCAAGGAGCAACGTCTCAATTGGCACATGGCTTGTTTTGATCCACATTCATCATCGGGGAGCCTCAGGGCCACAAATTAAGGAAATTCGACAAGTCTAAATTGGGGTGTCTACAACGGGTGGCCGGTGTGGGGGCTTAGAGAAACGAGAGTGGAGCGCCGAGCCGCGGTGGCCGCTTTGCACGGGGCCGAGGACGAGGTGCTAGGGTCCCTGCTGGTGGGAAAGGTACAGGTGCTGGAGGTAGGGGATAGGGGAGCACGAAGGTCCCCGAGACCGCGGACACTTCAGCACCACCGGGGTTGCCGACGCTGAAGTGGACCATAGGCGTGACGAGTCCGTCGGGCGCACGGGAGGTGATCGACGTGCCCCGTCTCCCACAGCCGCCGATGCGGTTTCCTGCTCAGGTACAAACAATATTTCCGCTTGCTTTGCGTATTGATCATTTCTTGTTTGCACGTTCTGAGTCTTGGATTATTCCACAGGTACCGCGAGAGTGGGCTGAGCAGGCCGTGATGCTGATGGTGGGGATGCGCCACCTGCTGAAGGATTGCGCTAAGGGGAGGGTCCTCCAGACGAGACCCGCCCCTGCGACTTCTCCTCCTGCTGCTACCCAGGTATAACATGCATACATATTCCATATTTTGGTTTGAGCAACATTACTTTTGAACATGCATAAGATGAGAAAATGTTTGTGATATGCAGGTGCAGCCACGGCGTTCGGCTAGGACGCGTCCGCGCGGTACCACGAGCCCTCCTGTTCCTGCCAGCACGCGAGGTCGGGGTGCAGGACGTGCGCCCCGGGCTGCTGCAGGTGCAGGACGGTTCGAGGTTTTGCCTCGGGAGGCGTCCCAGCGGAGGCCAGCTCGCGTGGAGCCGGAGGAGGAGACAGAGGAGGAGACAGAGGAGGGGACAGAGGAGTCCTCTGAGTCACGTGTCTTAGGGACATCGGACTCGAGTACTGCTTCTTGTTCTCCTGACGACGACGGTGATGACGAGCCCGAGAGTTCGGAGTCCGCAGGACCATGACAGAAGAGGATTCGACGGGTCTGAGCCTCGTGTTTTTGCTTTGCTAGCTTTACCTTGTACATAGGCCTGCGTGCCATCGCAGTTGTAGATTTCGGGCCTGCGTGCCCCAGTTTTTGTTCAGGCCTGCGTGCCCCGGTAGTCAGGATTTGGGCGTGTGTTTGCCCTGAGTTTTGTACTTCCTTTTTCACTCACTGTAAACACCATGTTCATTTATGAAAATTCGCACTTTATTCTTTTATTCTTTCGCACTGCCGTCACAGAATTGTATTTTATGAAATATGTTCGTCTAGCTTTGAAAGAACGTAAAGAGTACGTGAATTTCGACTGATACTCTCAAAGTGAGGGATAAAACTTGACATTGACACTAAATGACCAACTCTCGAACGATTGATCATGAAACTTAGGCTTAAGGACATTTGATCATAACCAAGCGCGCTGCGCGGTCGACAATGGGTGTCGCGACTCGAGGGGACCCAAAATTTTTGACATTCGACGCTTGCATTTAAAATGATGAGTTTTGGTACGACCGAATGACGAAAGCTTTGAATTAATAGTGTCGGCCCGTTTTTGGGGTGCATCAAATAGTCATTGGGACCCGTCATGGCTTGAGTGCGTCGCTTGATTCGACCGAATGCCCTAAATACAGATCCCGACGTGTCTAAGGAGCGGAGATTTTGGCGAACTTGTTATTTTTCACATAACACGCTTGAATACACGACGAAACACATGGGTAGAACTGCTATACTCCTTGTATTACTGCTGGGAATCATCAAACTTTCAACGTTTGCGTGGAAACCAAAATGGGGAAGTTAGAGTCTGCTGCAAAACAGCAGTACTCTCGAGCGCTCGAGAGTGGTCTCGAGCGCTTGGGACTTTACTCCCGAGCGCTCGGGACTGCTGTCATGGCCTGTCCCTTGCTGTTTCCCAATGCCACTTATTGGTTGTCCCTTGTTGCTTTCCTCTGTTTGCACGTTTTCAATGTACTTAAATGGCTTTGTATTAGCTGCTTCCCCAGAACAGAATGGCTTCCCAAGGCCTGACTTGTGGTTTTTCCAACATTTTCCAAGTTTCCAAAGTTTGAATTTTGAAAAGGTTTTGAAAATGATGAATTTGATGAGTTTCAAAGTTGGTGAGGAGTGGTGTTGTTCACTTTAAGCTTCTATAAATACCAGGCTCTCCCTTGGTAAGCCATTCACACTTCATTTCACCATTTCCCTCCAACAATCCATTCTTTCCATCACCATGCTAAACCAAGCCTTACTTCGCCCTTGGTTGGACAGTCTTGAGGGCATTGATTGGCTGAACTTCCGAGGGCATCGGCTTCATGCCCTAAGATATCTCTGAGAGGTTGCAATTCATCCTGTCTTGCTGCATGCGGCGGCGCGCTTCTGGGATCCAGAGGTGCATGTCTTTCGCTTTGGCTCTCAAGAACTGTGCCCCACCGTCGAGGAGTTTCATGCTTACCTCGGAAGCCATGATTCTGCTAAGCCGGTTGTTCCTATGATCAGGGAGAGCATGAAGAACATCCTGAAGGCAAAGCTGGGTGTTAGTGGTAATGCCGCTGAGTTTCTTACTCGGGGCAGTGCCATTAACGTCGTGCAGTTGTACGAGAGGTTCAGCCCACCTGGGGACTTGACAGATTTCGAGCACCAAGGTCGTAGGATGATGGCTTATTGCATTTGCCTCCTGGCAGCTTTCTTGTTGGTTCCGTCCGTAGGTCAACCCAATTCCTTACTAGTGGGGGTTGCTGCTCAGATTGAGGCTCGTAAGGACGTTGCGCCATTGGTTCTTGCTGAAACCTTAATGGGGTTAAACGCTGTTCATGCTGGTCGCACAACGGTTTTTGGGGGTAGCCCGCTGTTGCTGCAGGTGAGGGACCTCACTCAGCTCTCCTTTTTCTATTTCCCTCATTCATTTTACCTCGACACTCGGTTCAGGCTTTATCTGGCTCCTTACTTGTTTTCTCTCTTTTTGACAGATGTGGCTTTGTGACAAATTAAGCCTGTTGACACCCCCGGCCAACGATTGGTGGTATCGTGCAAGTGGATGGAATCGTCCCTTTCAAGTGATGTATGGTAGCGAAGACAAATGGGCTGATTTCCTAGCTTCTGCAGAGGAAGATGACATTGCTTGGCGGTGCCATTGGCTGAGGCTTCCTGCTATGACTGTTGGCAATATGGGCTCGACGCATGTGTTTGTGGCTGGCTTGATAGGCTTCTCTTTCTATTCACCCTTCTGTGTTTTCCGTCAGCTTGGACTTAGCCAGGAGGTGCCGCAGTCGGGCTCTGAAGTGCTTCGTCTCCCTCCTTTCAGCATTCCGGGCCTTCGGTGTTACACCCGGTTGTGGGGGACTCGTAGGACTGAGCCAAGTGACCCGCTGTTTTCTATTGCTTCGACCGGAAGGTACCGGAAATGGCTAAGGAGAGATGTGAAAGCAAGGATGGGTTGACTGCTTACTTTGCCAGATTTTGAAATAAGAAGTGTGTTTTGATTTCGTGCTTTTTCATTTTCATGCTCGGCTTGTAATAAAGAAGTAATCTGAATAAAATCGACTGATTAAGGGTTTCCCCCTTTCGGTTCATTTGATCACGTGCAGCTCTGAAAAGTGTTTTGGATTTGTCAATTTGGACTTGATTTGGGATCGGACTTTGATATTCAAGGATTAGGACCGAATCTCGGGATGAGATTGCCTACGTATCCCTCGTAAAAGAGAATCAGGCCCGTACGTAGTTCAGGCTACGGGTTCACTCGGGTATTGACACTTTCCTTTTACGCTCTAAATTTTGCCTAGTACCGCCCTTTCGGGTTTTCGGCCTAGCGAGCTTCTCTTTGAATATTTGCCTTAACTTTTGCCTAGGCCGCCCCTTTCGGGTTTTCGACCTAGCAGGCTTGCTCTAACTTTTGCCTGGAACCGCCCGCCCTTGCAGTTTTCGGCCCAGCGAGCTCTTTCAGGGATAATAACGCTTGAGTTGATCCAAATTGACAAGATTTGCAAATTCGTTGCCATCGAGATCGACGATTGAAGCTGCTCCTCCAGAGAGGATGGTCTTGATGATGTAGGGCCCTGCCCATTTAGGTCGGAACTTCCCTCGTAAGTCGAAAATTGGGGCACGAATTTCCTTGACTACCATGTCCCCTTCCCGTAGGTCCCTCGACTTCACCTTTTTGTTGAATGGCCGGGCGATTCTTTGCTGATAGCCCTGAATGTGGTACAGCGCGCGCAGCCTTCTTTCATCAAACAACATGAGTTCTTCGAATCTTCCGCTGATCCATTCAGCTTCGTCCACTCCGCATTCCGCCATGACCCTCAAAGATGGTACTTCTAGCTCGATAGGGAGAACGGCTTCCATACCGTACACCAAAGAGTAGGGTGTTGCCCCTGTCGGTGTACGGATAGACGTCCGGTATCCCCACAAAGCTAGTGGTAGCTGCTCGTGCCAATTTCTTACTGACTGCGTAGTCTTTTCCAGAATCGCCTTAATAGTCTTGTTTGCCGCTTCGACTGCTCCGTTTGTTTGTGGCCGATAGGTGGTCGAATGATGTATTTGGATTTTGAATTCCTCAAAGAGTTCCAGAACTTTTCCTTTGAAATGAACACCATTATCAGATATGAATGCTTGAGGGACCCCATACCGATAAACGATATTTTGCCTGATGAAGTGAGCCACTTGAACCGTCGTCAAAGTTTTGTACGAAGTTGCTTCGACCCATTTAGTGAAGTAATCGACCGCCACCAAAATGAACCTGTGACCATTCGAAGCTGCGAGCGTGATCTTCCCGATGACATCGATGCCCCAGGTAGAGAACGGCCATGGTGTTGCCATCGAGTGTAACTCCGAGGGCGGGACATGGATGAGGTTGGCATGAGTCTGGCACTTGTGGCACCGGCGTACGTACTCAATGCAATCTGTCTCCATGGTTGACCAATAGTAGCCTAGCCTTAACACCTTCTTAGCTAGCATCATCCCATTCATATGAGGTCCACAAACTCCTTCGTGAACTTCTTCCATTACCGCTCTGATGTCGCCTCCGTGAATACACAACTTGTGAACTCCGCAAGGAGATCGCCGGTACAATTGTCCTCCACAGGCGATGTATTGAGACGCGAGTCGCTGCAGTGCGATCCGATCTTTCCTAGTTGAATCCGCAGGGAACTCCCCCTTTTCAACGAGATTCCGAATATCGTAGAACCAAGGGAGCCCATCGTCCGGTTCGTCGATGTTCATGATATAGTCGTACACACGTTTTCCCCTCTGCTCAATCATGACAGGCCTCAGCTTTACCCCGATTGGAAGTTCCAGCATGGATGCCAGAGTGGCCAGGGCGTCTGCAAAGCGGTTCTTCATCCTCGGTACATGCGTGAAAGTCACTTTTTGAAAATTCGGGAGGAGTTCGTCAAGCTGTTGATGATACGGCTTCATTTTCTCGTCTCTGACTTTCCATTCTCCGTTTGCTTGCGATACGACCAGGTTGGAATCTCCGACAACTTCTAGCACCTTGACACCAATCTCCAATGCGGCTTCCATTCCTACAATACATGCTTCTTACTCAGCTTCGTTGTTCGTAACTTCGAAGTTCAACTTGAATGCGAGGGGAATATGCGACCCCTTAGGCGAGACCAACAGTATGCCAATCCCGTACCCTTTCTGATTTGCGGCCCCATCGAAGTACAACATCCACGTCTCATTAACCATCGACATTACATCTTCATCCGAAAATTGAAATTCTGTGTGCTCTGGCTCTCCGATCGGACGATCTGCCAAGAACTCTGCCACTGCTCTCCCTTTCACTGACTTGCGAGTGACATACATGATTTCGAATTCCGCCAATAAGAGCAACCAACATGCTAGCTTACCAGTGAGTGCTGGCTTCTCGAATAGAAATTTGAGAGGGTCCATCCGACCAACATGTAGTGTCTCAACTTTCTTGTGGCCCATACAAGCGCCCAACACGTCTTTTCGAGTGAAGTATATCGCTCCTCGCACCCTACCATCTTCTTGCTCAAGTAGTAAATCGCCCTTTCAACCCCATCTTCTCCTTCTTGTGCGAGCATGCACCCCATCGATGAGGGCGTGACGGACAAGTATAAGATCAAAGGTTTTCCTGGCGTAGGCGGCATCAGGATCGGAGGATTTTGGAGATAAGTTCGCACCGCTTCGAAAGCTTTCTGACACTTCTCATTCCACTCGAACTTTACGTCTTTCTTGAGTAGTCGAAATAATGGTTCACAAGTCGAGGTCAGCTTGGAGATGAATCGACTGATGAATTGAATTTTTCCCAAGAAACATCGTACCTCCTTCTCTGATTGGGGTGGCTCCATCTCGAGAATGGCTTTGATTTTAGATGGATCTACCTCAATCCCTCGGGTTGTGATCATGAACCCAAGCATTTTCCCAGCAGTGACTCCGAATGTGCACTTCTGTGGATTAAGACGCATCTTGTGTTTCCGAATTCTCTCGAGGAACTTTCTCAATGTTGGGAGGTGATCTTTCCGCTCTTTCCCCTTCACTATCATATCATCAACGTACACTTCAACTTCCTTATGGATCATGTCATGCAACAGTGTCGTAGCACCGCTCTGATACGTAGGACCGGCATTTTTCAACCCAAATGGCATAACCCGATAACAGTAGGTCCCCCACTCAGTGATGAACGTGGTCTTTTCCCTGTCTTCCGGAGCCAAGAGAATCTGATTGTATCCCGAGAAACCGTCCATGAAGGACAGTAAAGCGTGCCCCGCAGTGTTATCAACGAGTATGTCTATGTGCGGCAATGGGAAGTCATCTTTAGGGCTTGCTTTGTTCAGATCTCTAAAATCGACGCACACTCTGATTCTCCCATCCTTTTTGGGGACAGGCACAATATTTGCAACCCAAGTGGGGTATTCTGTTACGATTAGAAAACCAGCGTCGATTTGTTTCATTAACTCCTCTTTTATTTTTAATATCCAATCGGGTCGCATTCTCCTCAGCTTTTGTTTAACAGGTTTTACACCGGTATAGAGAGGGATCCTGTGCTCGACGATTTCTGGGTCGATTCCGGGCATGTCTGCATGAGACCAAGCAAAGACTTCTTTAAATTCTTTTAGTGAATCGGTGAGCTCTTGGAGCTCATCTGGAGACAGTCCGGAACCGACCTGAATCGATCGAGGGTTCTCCTCATCACCCAAGTTTATCGAGATTATTTCTTCTTTTAGAGGCTGAGCATGCCTTTCATTTTCACGCTCGATGAGGGAACGGATTTCCTTGGGAATTTCCCTATCAAAATCTATTCCTTCATCGTCAGGATCCAAACAATTTATTTCAAAATCCGGCGAGTAAGCAAAGGTGTTGTTTATTTCATTGATAGGCTCCTCGGATGGAGGGAATACAGCAGTTGACTCAAACTCGAAATAAAAACTACGACGAGGAGGGCCGATAGGCACAAACTTCGACTCATTGCTAGACGAAGAGCTGGCGTCAGGCTCAAACTCGAAATCGGTGCTAGTGTCGTGAGTGTGCGTTACAAATGGAACGAAAGTGCAGTTTTCATAGGCGCCTACGGCGTCCACAATGAGCTTAGAAGGGTCTTCCGATTCATCTTCTACTCCTAGCATGAGCACAGCCGCGTCTTCCATCATACCCTCTGGCTCCTCACCTTCGAACAGAGACTGGAGACTACCCAAACCAAAGGCTTCAAGCCAATCCAGTGCTTCGGACAATTCTTCCATCTTAGTTACCTCTTCTTCGTCCTCCCAAGTGTCGTTGGCGAAGATTTCAAACCCTGGGCATTTCACTTTTGTCTCGATATCGATGAAGGGCTCGGGTTCTCCTCGATACAGTGCTTCTTCTTCCTTCTGATCCTTTCCGACTGTATGAGCTCGGGCACGGTTGCGCCATCTTTTCTCTGGATCACTCTTCTTGAATTCGTAGCCCAGGCCAAAGCGTTCATTGCTCCCGGGGAAATGAGGAAACTCGAAGACTCCTTGCTCATGGAGCCCCAAGCCCATACCTGGCAGGTAATTCATTCGCTTCATGATTTCCAATGCCGCGGAACTCACCAAAAAACCATCTTCGGCCCGAATGGTGCAAACCTTCGAGGTTACGACAGCAAATCCTCCCATGGCCACGTCTTCTTCTCCGTGCATGATTTCAAGTAGCGGGGAATTATCTTCGGAGTGTGGACGAATCCAGAATCGCCGTGGATGATAAGGGTCCCAGAATTCAATCCTAGGATGAGTTTCTGATGTAGCATAGAAGGTACTCCCATAACGTCAGAACGGTGCAGCCATGGCCTCCCCAGTAAGAGGTTGAACGAAGCAGGTATATCTAGTACACAGAATTCCACGGCCGTCTTAAACTTCCCAGTTGCCAGTTCTAGGTTGATTGTTCCCAGGACATCCCGTCGGGTGTTATCATAAGCACGGACACCCAGAGTCGATGGCGCAAAGTCCTTGTTTTTGAGGCCCAGGCAGTAAGCAGTGCGGAGAGGGCACACATTGATGGCCGAACCATTATCTATGAGTATCGCAGGGACCCACTTTCCCACGCATTTCATGGTCACATGGAGAGGCTTATTATGATCGGTTCCTTCAGGCAGAAAGTCTTTTTCGGTGAAGGACAAGGTGTGTTGGGTGAGGTTTGGGGTTATAAGGGCGATGAGGGCTTCTGGGGCTATGTCGGAAGGGACCTCAAACTTGGAGAGAGAGTTGACAAGCCTTCGGCGGTGCACGCGGGATGCTGCCAATACTCCCCACATGGACATGCGGGCAGGGGTTTCATGAAGTTGCTGGATGATGGAGTCATCATCGGTATTTGGGTTTTGGTGGTGAGAGGCATTCTGGTTTGAGCTGACAAATGGATTAAGGTGGGTGGGCGGGTCAGGTTGATGTGGAAGGTCATTGGAGTTTGAGGGGTTATTTTGTGGAGCTGGTGAGACAGGGGTGAGGTTGGCGGAATTTTCGGGGATGCGAGGGTTACTCTGTTGGGGGGGGGGGGGGGGGGGGGTGCTCGGGACGAGCTTCCTTGCTGGAGGTTGGCGGGCTGGTATACCCTACCGCTCCTGGTGAGGTTACTGACTGCCATGGGAGTAGATTCCCATCGAAGGCCCTCCCAGAAATCGGAGAGATCGGTATTGGCTTTGCGTTTTCCTTTATCGAGCTTTGTCTTCTCCAGGGTGTCATTTAAGAGTTCCATCTCCAGGGTATTCCATATGTTCTCTTCTTCAAAAGAGTTCCAGAAGTCGACGTTGTCGCTGTTGTTGACCTGTAGAGAGCCTTCGTCCAACATAGCCTTGTTGACGGTTAGTTCTTCACCATCGACCTAAACGTTCACCATTTCAGCCTTACCCCAAAGGTCTTCAGGATCCAGTACACAGACATGGGGTTCGCCAGGGATCTCAAGGACTGGTTGTGGGACAAATTCATCAATGATGTACTCTTGCGGGCAGAAGACACGATCCAAGGTACGGGCGAGGGCATCAGAATCCCTATCGATATTGATTATAGTTGAAGCGAAAAGCCCGGAGAATAAGCGGGGGTTCATCAGATCAGGGCCTTGTTCCTCTTCCTGCTCCCAGAACAAGCACACCAAAGATGTTTCATCAAGAGGGTCCGAATCGTCTTGCCAGAGCCACCCACCGGGTTCTGGGTCCCATTTGTCAAACTCCTCGACTGGTTCAGGCTCCAAGAATAGAGCAAACAGGGAATATCCATCGAATGGATCTGCCATCATGTCATCCCAAGCTCGGTTCCACTCGCCATGTTCCAATTCTTCGGTTGCTGAGCATTAACTGACACAGGCCACACTCCGCTGAGAACGGCTCATTGTTCCACAGCCAGGAAATCATTCGCTAGGTCCTCCCACCTTCTTTGGAAATCCCACTCTACCGTTTCAAGTGCACAAATGGTATCCTCGGCCGGAATCTCGACAATTGGCTTGGGTTCAGTGACAGGGATGATGTGAAGGCTTGGGTCGAAGGGGTGGCTCAGGGAAATGTGGTTTGTGCGAGCGTTTGCATGTTTCGGGAGTGGGTTGGAGACGGTATTGGGCTTCTGGTGAGGCATAGGAATGGTCTTGTTGTCTATGAGGTCTTGAATGGCATGGCGAAGGCGGAAGCAGTTATCGGTTAGGTGGCCAGGGTTTTGGTGATAGGCGCAGAAGGCGTTGGGATTGTGAGAGGCAGGGAGTTTTTGTGGCAGTGGGGTAGGAGCAAGCGGTTTAAGGAGATCACTTTCGACCAAGTTTTTGAACACCGCAGAGAGAGGTGCTGAAAATTGAGCGAACACATGGGGTTGAGACCGAGGTTGACTAGTTTGGGCTACAATCTGGTTGACTGGTTCAGCTTGGGTCGTGTTTGAAGAGGTGTTTGGGAGTTGGGTGTAATTAGAGTTCCCGAACAGGGTGCTGCTGTTACCGGAGTAGACCTTTTTGGCTTTGGGAGGGGGTTCAGGTTTGTCAAGAATTCCGAGTTGAACTGCTTCTTCGACGGCCAAGCCTGTGTCGAAGAATGTCTTGAAATCAGAACAGGCCTGAGCCATTACCATGTGCCTTGCAAGGTTGGGCTGAAGATTCCGAACAATCATCCGGATTTGATCTCTATCGGTAGGCCTATCCTTCATCTGTGCTGCTTTAGATCTCCACCTTTTCACAAAGTCTGTGAAGGTTTCCTTGGCTTCCATCTTTGTAGATTCGAGTTCCCGAGTGGTAACCTCCAGTTGGATGTTGTAATCATATTGCGCCACGAAAGCCGCGCATATGTCTTCCCACGAGCGTTTCTTCCTTTCATCCAACGAAGTGAACTAGTAAAGAGCATGTCCCACCAAAGTCTGGGAGAACATCTGGGCCATGGCATCTCTCTCTACTCCCCACATAGACAGTGCTCCGATGTACCCCGTTAAATGTGCTTTCGGATCCCCGGTCCCATCGAACTTAGCAAAGTCGATCGGTCTGAATTTCTCCGGGAGCTTTGCATTGGGAAAAAGGCAAAGCTTGTTGATGTCAAAACCTGTCGAGGCAATCTTTTCGCTTCTCGCAACAGATTGTTCCAACTAGGTGATCTTTTCCAAAACTGCTGCCATCTCGGTATTTTGCGGAGCCTCTACTTCGAGGATCGGCTGTTCCGGGTTGGGATTCAGATTGGCGTTCGGATTTGGATTCAGGTTTAAGTTAGGGTTTGGGTTTGGCATGGGGATTAGATTTGGATTTGGATTAGGGCTTGAGTTTGGATTAAGGTTTGGATTTGGATTAGGGTTAGGGCTTGGATTTGGGTTTGGAAGTCGTCGGGCAACCCCGGTTATCATCATCATGAGTTGGGCGATCTGATTGTCGGTACGTTCGCCTAGACGCTGAATGGCTTGCGTGATCTGCCTCATTTCTCCATTCGGGATTTCTTGGTTCGGTTCCGGATTTGGATTTGGGTTTGGATTGTTTCCATTAGGATTTGGATTGCCTCCGTTAAGGTTGAGGTTTGGGATTGGATTTGGGTTTGGATTGTCTCCATTCGGATTGAGGTTTTCGATCAGCAGGTCCATTTCCACCCCTGAATCCGATGCACTGGCGGGGTCTGCCTGAAGTTGGAGCCGTTCCAATCTCTGTCCCAAGGGTCTGGTCCAGGAGGGTATGATGTTCTTCTTCCTTGGCCCAATTGCTCAGAATTGATAGCAAAGCAAAAACCGCGCTCAGATGTGGTCCCTGTTTTTATTTATGAAATTTATGCATAATTTGTCCAAAAATGCGCGCGTCACCCTCGCCGTCATCCACTTTGGTTTTTTTTTTTTTTTGTTTTTTGAAAAATGATTTGAACATTTGAGAGGTTGCCTTGATCCTCGGATTTTTAGGGTGTGTCCTCATTTAGGGGGCGTCGTTTCCCGAAAGATGCTAAGATAAGTTAAGTATTCGGCTAGTTATCTCATCAAGGAATTGATCATCGGTTTGGAATGACCTAGGGTGAACAACGTGATACGATAACCGAAGCAGCGTAAGCAGCACATTTGCTTTTAGCCTGGGCGGTGTTGGTATCACGATGTTCTGTTTCCATGTTATTCCTCCCTTCGGTTAATTCCCTGACCGAACGCTAGTCAAGGACTCAACAAAATCCCAGTTTCCCTTAGGTTTTCGCTTAGCAACACGCACAAGGGTGCGTGACTCTTCATTGGGTCTCGGCAACTTCCCAAAGACCGCGCGAGCGAGTCTCGAGAACCGTGGCTGACAGCATGATGACGTGAGATGAAATGCAGCACGTAGACAGTATATAGCACGTAATCCTACCCTGCAGGCCCCTGTCCTAATTTGGAATGTTCTAAGGCATGCTAAACATGTACAAAGGCTGGTTTTGGCTTGAAACGGGTTCCCCGGACTAGAGTCAAAGTATACCTCCCACTATTGAGCGTACACCCAATAATGGTACAAACGGCAGAGATGACTCATCACGGTCGAGGGTTGCTAAGCGTTCCGGGATTCCCCATCACCGGCAAGCCGGGTAGGATTGCCGAAACACAACAGCGGGGCTGCGCAAGATATATATGCACAAGAAATAGACAATGAAGCAAAATCAATTCGAGAATCCCACAAACGTTTCTCAAGCTTGGCTCACAGTTTAATTAAGACTTTGGGTCCCCAGCAGAGTCGCCACTGTGGGCTACCACAGCCCCAGGTGAGATCGGGGTGGCCCGAAAAACAAACACCGCTCCGTCGAATCGGTTCGAAAAATTTTGAAGAGTCGCCACCCGGATTTGTGGTTCGCCACCCGAGAAACCATTTTGATTTGAAAATTGATTGATTGAAAACCAGAGATCATTCGAGGGTTCGGAAGCCACGTTACGAGGGGGGAAGGGTTTTATGGCACCCCCCTCGCCCGACGCGATGTCGGTCTCTACTAAACGTTTGTGGGATTTTTCAAATGGATTTTGTTTCATTAAACACGTAGCAGGTATCCGCAGGTATAGCACGTAGAAGGTGTATGCTGGTGTTTGTGTACAAGGAATGATAAAATGATGATGGACACATGCATGATGGCAAAGTAGTATAAACTGCCACTGAATTAACTCTCGAGCGCTTGAGAATGCTCTCGAGCGCTTGGGAATGTTACTGACCGAATCCTGCAGAGTTCATTAGTCACAAATAGGATGCCAAATAACGGTGTATACTGATGCATGTGCATGGAAGGGTGAAGGTGGTCACACGATGAAAGACAGTAAGATAGCAAGGAATGAAACAATGCTCGCTGGCTTCACTCTCAAGCGCTCAAGAGCACTTTTAAGCGCTTGGGAGTGTCTGGACCCACACCTGCACCTTCTGTTAGTACTGACAGAATGTAATGTGAAGACTACAAAGCGAAATGCTATTTACACAGATCACTGGCTCAGCAGAGGACTTGAAAGACCGAGATAGGACCTCAAGTTTTCAAGTCGTGTATCCTAGCCATTGAACAAACAGATCCACGATTTTTAAAAGAGAAAGAGTACACGCCTATGCATGCAGAAGTTCATAAAGCAAAGAAGAATGGGAAAATGAAATGCAATGGCCTGCATGCACTCCCAAGCGCTTTGGAATGGATTCGAGCGCTTGGGAGTGAACTACATACCAGCTTACTCTTAGACAGAAATGGCACTGTTTCACCATACAAACACTCTTATCTAACTTTTTGACAAGAGAAGGTCTTATTTTTAACCTAGGAAAACTTTTATTATGACTTTAAATTTTTAAGGAACATTTATGCTCTAGAAAAAAAATGATATTCTGTGTCTGCATGCCACAACAAAACCATTTTGTTTAAGAATGTATCTCATCCTAGCCTGCTTAACAAAATGCCATGCATGGGACTGGAAACAGTCCCGAGCGCTTTAGAGTACTCTGGAGCGCTCTGGAGTGTTTCTAGTAAGGGGTTTTGGGAAAACGTTCTTTGTGGACCCTTTATTTTTGCTTTCTTCACTACGGTCTCCCAACCATACACTAGTATTAAGGACTGGGACCGGCTGAGGGACCCTCCCTCAGAATGAAGGACAGCCTCTTGACGTGGACCAAAGATAGAAGTGGTTCTACCTTTACTGGACACCCTGCTCCTTGGATGGTGGTGAAAGAACAAAAATTGCAAACACACTGGGTTTCTTGCCCTTTTCTTTGATGATTTTGGAGAACACCTTTGAGGTTAGGAAGAAAATTTTTGAAAGATATTTTCTCTTTGAGCAGAAGAGAGACCAGAGATAGAGTTTTTAGAGAGAGGGAGGGAGCCCCCTTTTCAGCTGCAAAACATGGGATATATATAGGGGATATATCCTATGGTTTTGAAAAATCAAGTGGTTTTTGAAAGAAATCTTTTAGATGATTTCCTCTCTGACTGAGGTTGAGTGTTGACTCACCTCAGTCGGAGCAATGATGACTTGCATGGATAGTGGGAATCTCCTTCATCCATTGGGCACTGGGAGAGGTCTCGAGCGCTTGGGAGCAGTCTCGAGCGCTTGGGACTTTATTCTCGAGCGCTCGAGAGTGAGCCATGCCAGTGGTTTTTGGAAAACAGTTTTGAGCGCTTGGGAGTGATTCAGAGCGCTTGGGATTGATTTTGGTCATTTCTTCCAAGGAGCAACGTCTCAATTGGTTCAAGGCTTGTTCTGACCTATATTCATCACCGGGGGGCCTCAGGGCCACAAATTGAGGAAATTCGACAAGTCCAAATTGGGGTGTCTACAGGTGGGTCAGTGGTCATGTCAGCTTATTGCTTTCTTTCTCACCCGTGACCCTTGCTCTGTCACTCGGCATATATGGCTCCTCTTATGAGATTAAGTGGCCCTGTCAGGAAATTATGCTGCCCTGTGCATGAAAATTAGTTACACCATATAGACGACAAGGTGGGCCAGTGAATGGTCATGTCAACATATTGCTTTCTCACCCGTGACCAGTGCTCTGTCAGTCCACATATGTGGCTCCTTTTATGAGATTAAGTGGCCCTGTCAGGAAATTATGTTGCCCTGTGTATGAAAATTAGTTACACCATATAGACGACAAGGGTGGGTCAGTGGTCATGTCAGCTTATTGATTTCTTTCTCACCCGTGACCCTTGCTCTGTCACTCGGCATATATGGCTCCTCTTATGAGATTAAGTGGCCCTGTCAGGAAATTATGTTGCCCTGTACATGAAAATTAGTTACACCATATAGACGACAAGGGTGGGCTAGTGAATGGTCATGTCAACTTATTGCTTTGTCACCCGTGACCCTTGCTCTGTCACTCCGCATATGTGGCTCCTTTTATGAGATTAAGTCGCCCTTTTTATGAAAATAAGATGCCCAACCTTGAAACCCTTTGTTTTCGGTCAATATTAGTCTTCAACAATGAGTGAGATTTCGAATTTTTTTGAAGGAGGTTTATGGAAGGTTTTAAGTGATTTGGTTGGGGATTTAAGAGAGGATTCAAGTTTAGGAGGTTAGGGTTCGATTTTATGGCCGTGGGGTGAAACAAGTAAAGTGACTTGAATGTTTTGGGCCAGGAGGACAGAGAAAATGAGCCTAAAAAATTATTTAATCGGCGAAATCAATACCGGTATTGGGTTACTGAATTTATGATTATGAGCTATGCGAAGTGGGTACCGGTACTGGGAATGACTAATTCTTTGAATACAGATGAAATGTGGTATGAGAAAAGTAACTTCCACAATTTATGACAAATAAGGTCGGTGGCAGCTATTCAATAGGTCTCAGAGAATCTTACTACAAGTCTCTTATTGGGGCCAGTGAATGGTCAAATAACCATTATGTTTTCTTACCCGTGACACTTGCTCTGTCACTCCACATATAAGGCTCCTTTTATGAAATTTGAAATTACGTTACCGTGCCAGGAAAATATGTTGCCTTTTGTATGAAAAAAGTTACACCATATACACGACAAGGGGGCCCATTGAATGGTCGTATCACCTTTCTGTTTTCTTACCCGTGACCCTTGCTCTGTTGATCCACATATGTGGCTTTTTTATGAGATTAAGTTCCCCCTATAATGATAATAAGATGCCACTTTTATGAAATTATGTTGCCTTATTTGTGAAATTAAGTTGCCCTGTCGGGAAAATATGTTGCCTTTTGTCAGGAAAAATTGTTACACCATATACACGACAAGGGGGCCCAATGAATGGTCATATCCTCTTTCTGTTTTCTTATCCGTGACCCTTGCTCTGTCGATCCACATATGTGACTTTTTTAAGAGATTAAGTTCTCCCTTTTATGATAATAAGATGCCCCTTTTATGAAATTATATTGCCCTATTTGTGAAATTAACTTGCCCTGTCAGGTAAATATGTTGCCTCTTGTCAGGAAAAAAAGTTACACCGTATACACGACAAGGGGGCCCATTGAATGGTCATGTCAACTTATTGCTTTCTCACCCGTGACCCTTGCTCTGTCACTCCACATATGTGGCTCGTTTTATGAGATTAAGTCGCCCCTTTTATAAAAATAAGATGCCCAACCTTCAAACCCTGGATTTCGGCCAATATTAGTCTTCAACAATGAGTGAGATTTCGAATTTTTTTGAAGGAGGTTTATGGAAGATTTTAAGTGATTTGGTTGATTTAAGAAAGGATTCAAGTTTAGGAGGTTAGGGTTCGATTTTCTGTCCGTGGGGTGAAACAAGTAAAGTTCCCGCTTTGAAAGTTTTGGGCAAGGAGGATAGAGAAAATGGGACTGAAAAATTATTTAATCTGCGAAATCAATACTGGTACTGGGTTACAGAATTTATGATTATGAGCTATGCGAAGTGGGTACCGGTACTGGGAATGACTAATTCTTTGAATACAGATGAAATGTGGTATGAGAAAAGTAACTTCCACAATTTATGACAAATAAGGTCGGTGGCAGCTATTCAATAGGTCTCAGAGAATCTTACTACAAGTCTCTTATTGGGGCCAGTGAATGGTCAAATAACCATTATGTTTTCTTACCCGTGACACTTGCTCTGTCACCCCACATATAAGGCTCCTTTTATGAAATTCATTTGCCCCGTCAGGAAAATATGTTGCCTTGTGTATGAAAAAAAGTTACACCATATACACGACAAGGGGGCCCAGTTAATGGTCCTATCACCTTTCTATTTTCTTACCCGTGATCCTTGCTCAGTCAATCCACTTATGTGGCTTTTTTATGAGATTAAGTTCCCCCTTTAATGATAATAAGATGCCCCTTTTATGAAGTTATGTTGCCCTATCAGTGTAATCAAGTTGCCCTGTCAGGAAAATATGTTGCCTTGTGTATAAAAAAAAGTTACACCATATCCACGACAATGGGCCTAGTGAATGGTCATATCACCTTTCTGTTTTCTTACCCGTGACCCTTGCTCTGTCAATCCACATATGTGGCTTTTTTATGAGATTAAGTTCCCCCTTTTATGATAATAAGATGCCCCTTTTATGAAATTATATTGCCCTATTTGTGCAATTAAGTTGCCCTGTCAGGTAAATATGTTGCCTCTTGTCAGGAAAAAAAGTTACACCATATACACGACAAGGGGGCCCATTGAATGGTCATATCCCCTTTCTGTTTTCTTACCCGTGACCCTCGCTCTGTCGATCTACATATGTGGCTTTGTTATGAGATTAAGTTCCCCCTTTTATGATATGAAGATGCCCCTTTTATGAAATTATATTGCCCTATTTGTGAAATTAAGTTTCCCTGTCAGGTAAATATGTTGCCTCTTGTCAGGAAAAAAAGTTACACCATATACATGACAAGGGGGCCCATTGAATGGTCATATCCCCTTTCTGTTTTCTTACCCGTGACCCTCGCTCTGTCGATCTACATACGTGGCTTTGTTATGAGATTAAGTTCCCTCTTTTATGATATGAAGATGCCCCTTTTATGAAATTATATTGCCCTATTTGTGAAATTAAGTTGCCCTGTCAGGTAAATATGTTGCCTCTTGTCAGGAAAAAAAGTTACACCATTTACACGACAAGGGGGCCCATTGAATGGTCATATCCCCTTTCTCTTTTCTTACCCATGACCCTTGCTCTGTCGATCCACATATGTGACTCTTTTATGAGATTATGTTGCCCCTTTTATGAAATTAAGATGGCCCTTTTATGAAAATCCCCATCTCTGAAATAAAGTTGCCCCCTTTGCTAATTGTGTCGACTTCATTGTACTAAACCCTTTTAAATTTAACTATTGGTTATTTATTTTTTGTATGGTAATATATAAAACAAAACAGTATGACCAACAATGCAACAACAGAACCCCATTCATGCTACAGCCATAATACAACGTGCTTTTAACCAAGCCAAGAGATTTTAACCTGAGAATGCAAAGTAAGCACATATGTGGCTCTTTTATTAGAATAAATTGCCCTTTTTATGAAAATAAGATGCCCCTTTTATGAAACTAAGTTGCCCTATCGATGAAATTAAGTTGCCCTATGTATGAAAATAAGTTACACTATATACACGACAAGCGGGGCAGTGAATGGTGGCTTCCATATACTACCTTGGCTTAACTACCCTTGGCTGCCATTCACTGGACAACATCTCCGTTCACGTGCAAATGCGAGTAAAATTAATCAGTTTCGAAAATTCTTCCAGTTTGCGTTAATAGGAATAATTAATGACATAACCCATGACAACAACCTCGTACAATAATTTGAACTAGAAGCCCGAAAACTTAAAGGTAAAATAATACACACGAACTACATTTATACTGGAACAATTTATTTGTTTCCCTTATTTTTCGTTGTAGCAGATTCACAACGTGGCGCTCATAACCTTTACGGGTCATTGTCACGTTGATCTCCTCATTGTCATGCACCTCCATTTCCACTTTTACGTTCTTGCCTGTGTAGAGGAACCATGCATTGCCGGTCACGAATATTGCGTCCTCGATGTTAGGGAGTGGTTTGTCCCATTGCATACCGCAACAATAGACAACGATGTCAAAGCTTCCATTGGTTGAATGGTAAGGCAGTATTGCATCATCGTTCCAACCCATTATACTTCGAATTGCATTTTCTCGTTCTTCTATTGAACCTTTGGCATGGACTCCTACTTTATAATATTGTGGCACCCAATGTAGATGCCCCAGCCGATAAGGTGGCACTTTCACATTGATGGAAACTTGTTTGACTTTGTACCCCACGGAAATCATGTACCATGCAGAGATGTTGTTAATGATATCAGCTCGAGACGCCCTTTCAGCATCAACACATGCATTGATAGCTTCTTCTAAATCTTCCATTATGAACTTCTGAATATATGGAAGAGTTCTGTAGATGGAATTTAACAAGTTAATGTGGGGCTATGGACTGTTGAACCAGGTGGTATTGTCATTTATAGAGGACATAAGGCCACATAAAATAATGTATTTTGTAATAATTCAAACGTTCCTTTTCACAACAAGGGGACCCGTCAAAGGTTCTATGTCAATTCACTTAAGTGGCTCTGTCTGTTGAATAACGTTGCCCATTCTGGCAAGAAGTTGCCCTGTACATGACCATGAATTACAGCATAATCACGACAAGGGGAGCAGTCAAAGGTCCTTTCCTTTCCCATTTTCTGCATTAGGGTCATCACAGTTGCTCTGCGATTTGGTGTGTTCAAGGTCTGCAATTTATGAGAAATAAGGTCAGTGGCAGTTATTCAATAGGTCTCAGAGAATCTGACTACAACTCTCTTATCAGGACCAGTGAATGGTCATGTCAGCTTATTGCTTTCTCACCCGTGACCCTTGCTCTATCTGTCCACATATGTGGCTCCTTTTATGAAATTAATTGGCCCTGTCAAGAAATTATGTTGCCCTGTGTATGAAAATTAGTGACACCATATACACGACAAGAAGGGCCATTGAATGGTCAAATCACTTAATTTACCTGTCTATATACACACTTGCTCGGCCATTGATGAAGCATTCAAAACAATTACAATATGGATCCAAACTGTCATTTTGGAAGAAGACTAGAAAAGGGAGAGAGTTCTGGTTCTCGTACACGGGCACGGGCACGTACACCCCCACCTGTTCATCATCCAAACACCCGGCTTTCCTTTGGTTCGGCAGAAGATCACGAACTGCATCGTTTACTTCAAACAAGAACTATGAGAGTTCTCACAAACGGGGAAGTTGTGGAACGATCGATAGACGAATATGGTGGATTACCAATCGAAGTGTCACCACCAGTACACCCCCCACCTGTTGATGTACCGAACAACTCCCGTTTTCGTCGTTTCCGACTACCAAGTGAGATGGAAGAAGGGGACGATCGTCGACATTCACGGCTTTCTGTTGTGGATGCTTCGTTGGCCGACAACAAAGCAAGGACTCGTGATGATTTGCCCGTAAACCATATGCGTGGGTACCGAGGGGTCATGTCGCGCAATTCATTTCACAAGTGGCCGAGGACAGGCAGTGAACCTGTAACGCCCCAAATTTTGGGTACGTTAAAAAGGACATTTTATTGATAACATCAAATGGAGTCTGGCTCTTATTACAACAAAACTCCTACAAGAGTTCAATATTTACAAAAATGAAGGGGGTTCTACGGTTCCTAACTACAGCTCCTCAGCTCCTCCATTCTCGCCAGCTCCTCAGCTCCAAAAGCCTCCACGGTGAACTGCTTAACCTGATCATCTACAAAATCTGACACATTATACCGGCGTCGCCACCCATATAATATGTCAGGGTCACCAAAAGGTAACACCGTGAGCTACAACAGCTCAGCAGGAAAATCCCGTACCCGCTAACCCATACTTACAAACAACAGGAAATAACACATCGATTTCCACATGATACATATATACGCAGCTAACAATGACACATCCACATTCATTAATCAACTATCGTTGGTGTCCAAGAGTTTCGTGTTTCTCCTACGCGACTCATCGTAGACCGTGTCAACATTTTCATTTACAAAACAATCTTTCAAAAAACCATTTGTTTAACACAAAACATTTGCATTGGCTCCGTACCGCGGATAACCAAGCTACACACCCAACCTTTTAAAATCATTTGCATTGGCTCCGTACCGCGGATAACCAAGCTACACACCCAACCTCGGTTCCGCCGTTCCGGACTCCTGAGTATCCTCACAATGGTTCCGCCGTCCCGGGTTCCCATTGGCACACAAAAATATTTGCATTGGCTCCGTAATGCGGATAACCAAGCTACACACCCAACCTCGGTTCCGCTGTTCCGGACTCCCGAGTATCCTCACAATGGTTCCGCCGTCCCGGGTTCCCATTGGCACACAAAACTTGCATTGGCTCCTCTCCGCAGATAACCAAGCCATATTACCAATGAGGCTACCACGTCCGGCCGCATTGGCAATCTTCACAATGGGCTACCAAGTCCGGCCACATTGTGGTTTTCACAATCCACGCAATGGGCTACCAAGTCCGGCCACATTACGAGTTTTCATACACACAACGGGCTACCAAGTCCGGCCACGTTGCGGTTTTCACAATCCACACGATGGGCTACCACGTCCGGCCACATCGTGGGTTTTCATACACACAATGGGCTACTAAGTCCGGCCACATTGCGGTTTCAAAACACATCACCCTTTTCAAATGTTTCTTTTACACACGCACACAACTCACATAATGCCACCCAAAACCGGTCATTATGTATTTTCAAAATATTTTCTTCCTCGAAAATCATTTCCTTTCATTACTCACACCCTAGGTGTCATATTTCTACTTTCTCGATTCTCGTGTCTCGTTACATGCAAAGACTCCGCGGTAGGACAAACGTAAGCAAGAATCATCCTAACAAGATCATCCAATTCTATATTACTCATCACGCTCAATTACTACTTATAGCATAACGCCACATGTACGGACGCCTTTGGAGTGTATCACTTATGATTTATTCAAAGCACAACGCCACATGTACGGACGTCTTTGGAGTGAAATCATTTATGCTTTATCACATACCACAAGTAATACAAGCAACTCATATACGCATATTCATAACTATCTTAAAGATCAAAGTACGATTACTTCTAATCAAACGATAAGTACGTAAGGATGAACTACATATAATTAGCGGTTCAAAATAACAACGTTATACTTTGAGTTAGTGGACACGGGACTCTACTTATACTTAGGGAAGTGAGTAGAGGTATTCTACCTTACTTCTTGGCGGTAGTCGGCTACGGAAGGTACGTCGGCTATCGGAAAGTACGTCGGTGGTCGGGCGGAGTAACTTCCTACGGTGGTCTCTGGTAGCTTCGAAAGAGAAAGGTTTCTCTCGAAACTTCTACTTGACTATTACTACTACTACTTTTGGATCGAGAGGGTGGTCGAGTGGCGGTTTAGTGGCGGCCTAGGTTGAGTTTCTTGAAGAACTCAAGAACACTCAAGAACAAAGAAGAATTAAAGATAGAACAAGAATTTCTAGAGAGAAGTTGGAGCAAAGTGAGAAGGTGTGAGTTCAATGCTTGGAATGGGGTCCTATCTATAGAAAAACCTTGGCTCTCTCTCCTCTCTTCATGGCCGGCCCCCCTCTCTCTCTTTCTCTACCTCAAATTTTGACACATGGCTTGCAATCTTTGAAAGATCAAAGTCTAACCCTAGGCTTGCATGGCTAGGTTAGGCTAAATGGTAGGCTTGCATGGTTATTCTTAGTACTTTGGATGGGATTTGTGGAAGATATGTTGGAAAGGAGGAGACATAGGTACAAGATTTGGTTTTAAACAAGCATAGAAGTACAATGGAGGAAGTTTCTTAGCTAGGAAGAAAGATATCACCAAGGATTTGAAAGGCTGAGGAAGGTCAAGTCAAGGTACAACCCATCTTCCTCCTTTCTTCCTTCTCTCTCTCTCGGCTCCCCTCTCCCTCTCCCTCTCTCTCTCTCTCCCTCTCTCTCTCTTGCAAAGGTACACTACACACACACACACACACACACACACACACATATATATATATATATATAAATGAAAGAAGGAATAAGAATGGTACAAAGTACAAGATTTACAAAATCAAGTAAGAATCTTAATTAAACACATGTTTCCAATAAATAAATAAACTAGTGTACTAATGTACTCTAGGAAGATCAACTCCCCAATAAATTAAACCAATTGGGTACAAAACCCCAATATAAAATAATAACAAAGTTCTTAGGAGAATAATAGGCTTTAAAGGCTACTAAGGCTAATAAGTACTTTAATAACAAAATATGGGTACTTCATCACATGGGCAATAAGGAAAAATGACTAGTTTAATAAGCTCATGTACTTGGTGAAAGAATAACTCTATTACCCAATGGATAATAAACACCCTAACTTTTATTATCCAATGGACAATAATAACTAGGAAACTTTTTATAATAAAATAATCAAAAAGTACTTAAAGCAATTATAAAAGTCTATTCAAGTACTTTTGCTCAAAACCCTTTTAATATAAAGAATTGGGTTTCTATTATCCAATGGATAATAGTTCCCCTAACTTTTATTGTCCAAAGGACAAAGAATAAAACCAATTTAACAAAAGGAAATAAATAAGTAATTTTCTAGGGTTGAAAAGGTTGACTAGTCACATCAACTTTATTGGAAGGTTTTCTAGTCACATCGGTACTTTATTTGGTCAAAAGACTCTATTATCCAAGGGTCACTAACTTTCCTAACGGTTATTACCCAATGGATAATAGTTTCCCTTGTAGTTAATAACCAAAGGATAAAAGGAGTACAAGTACCTTTTATTTTAAAATATGATTTTTGAAAGACTACATGTACTTTTATAATAAAAAATTTATTATCTAATGGACAAAAATTACCCTTGTGGTTATTATCCAATGGATAATGGAGGGGTGGGAGAATCCCCAATAAACAAAGAATAAATGTACTTTGCACATGTGTTTATAAACCCATTAAAATACTATATCTTGTACTTTACCAAAATATTTAAATGGGGGGCCTATTGTCTAATGAACAAAAATTACCCTAACCATTATGGACCAATGGGTAAAAGCAAAAGTTTCAAAAAGTCCAAAAGGTTCATCTAGTAACTAGGTAAGTCGGTTGCTTGGTTCCTCCAAGTAGTCGGTTGGAAATTAACTAAATTGGTCACGTAGGGTTTCTAGTCGAGAGATTAACCAACGGCCGAAATCTAACTACGACGAAAAATAACAAGAATCATATAGCCATTCAAGAGAAAATAAGTAATTCAAATAAAATTCAAATATTTAACGAAATTTTTACTGACCAAAATTTAGGGGCGTTACAGAACCGCCACCGCCAACGGTAAGTCCACGTGAAGATCAACGGCTCCTTCCTAGATTGGACTATACCCTTGCTATATACGATAGGTGTGGCAAACGAATTTTTTTTGAACCTTTGTTGCAATACGGTGCAAGTGAAAATGCTTATTTCAAACTAGACTGGAACCAATCTTCATTTGAGGGTGAAGCTGCTGATTTACTTAACTGGCCTAACATGTTTGTAAAGAGGTACAAGTTGGAAGCGAAATGTCGTAAGTACCTACTTAAGGTGCCTAAAGCACGGTCAGCACAGATGATGGCCTGAAGAAGGCCAAACCGTCTCCATAACGACGTGTGCGAAAGGTTGCAGGTCGAGATTAACGCAATGTGCAAGCGACTAATCCGTCAAGTCCAGATAGTAAAGAAAGTGAGGGAAGCTGAAAGAGACGGCTTCGACCCCAGAGATTCTATTAGAGAAATTAAGAGGAATCCACAGTATGCATCCGACCCCGAAGTATCTGATTATTCTGATGACGAATAGGAGTAATTGTATTCATACATTGATTCTAGTAATTATAATTGGATCTATGCAAGAACTTTATGTTTTGTTGTTAGAGACAGCTGCTCTATGAATTCACATATGTTGCTCCTATGAAATAAAGTAGCCCATTGTGGAAATTAAGTTGTTACGTTATATTCTGCTGGACTGATATAGCAGCAGAAACAGCAGCATAGAACAGCAGCAGCAGGATACACAAAACAGCAACACAATATAGTAGCAGCAAGAGCAGATAACAGGCAGCTACTATTCATTACAGCAGCCAGAACAACAACACAATACAATAGCAAACAGCTGCAACATTAGTAACAGAATTGATACAGCACAAAAACTGACATATAATTCGTCATTGTAAATGCAATAGCTACACACTTTAGGAAATAACTGCCCTCAAAACTAAGAGACAATGGGACAATAGCTATATAAGATGTCACAATTCATAACAAAAGAATATATGAAACTGTAGTATTTGTCCCCATCCACATCCACATGTACTGCCACCTTACAACTCAAAAAATTGTAGTATTTTATTTGTGCATTAACCTAACTGACAAAGGAGAAGTACCCAGTCTCCGTTTGGGTAGCAAATCAGTTACACCATATAGACAATAAGGAACCCACGAACCCATAAAATCACTTCAAAGTATCTTGCACACAATCCACAGGAGTATCAACTACATGAATTTGACCACCAATACCCCATAATCTCCAACAATGAAATATTGAATTTGGGGGGTTTGTATTTGTGCATTAACCTAACTGACAAAGGAGAAGTACCCAGTCTCCGTTTGGGTAGCAAATCAGTTACACCATATAGACAATAAGGAACCCACGAACCCATAAAATCACTTCAAAGTATCCTGCACACAATCCACAGGAGTATCAACTACATGAATTTGACCACCAATACCCCATAATCTCCAACAATGAAATATTGACAAGGCTAAATGATACATCTTTGAGAGTCCATGTAGCTAGGGAAACAAAGAAAAAACATAAACGAAAATTGTAGAATAGCATATCACAAAACGAAAACCATAAAAAGTGTGACAAATTAGAAACCCGTGAAAAGTGATGGACAGAAACAAATAGTGCCATTATTGTTTCGTGCAATTGGAATATGAAAATTGAACTCAACCTTCACTTCACTAATGGTATAGCATAGGATCTGCATAGATATTCGCTGAACTCAAATTGGCTGTACAAACCAACTACTATCATTCACAAGTCAACCTAATTAAGGGATTCATGTAAGTTCCGAACATAGGTCCTAGCTCGGTCGATAAAT
This sequence comes from Rhododendron vialii, assembly GCF_030253575.1. Lineage (NCBI taxonomy): Eukaryota > Viridiplantae > Streptophyta > Magnoliopsida > Ericales > Ericaceae > Rhododendron > Rhododendron vialii. The sequence continues at coordinate 14,537,128 of NC_080568.1, forward strand.
ATTGCCAACCTTTGGTTCAATGGAACTAAGCAGGAATGGAATGCTCATTCTCCCGAAACAAATCTTCATTAAGACATTGGAGGTTTGGTAAAAGGACGACGTAACATGGATATCCCATCTAGATTCATCATTTTGTAAAAGGTAAATGGCCATTCCACCGTAAAGCTAAGGAAGGGACACTCAGAGTGCTACTGCAAAGGGATACGGTTGTCTACGAGGAATAGTAGACAATCTACGTATCCTCCAAGTTTATTTCTAATTTTCACACACGTTCAGAAAGCAAGTTTGATGGAGCGTGTCATATATAAAACCCAACCCTATATGCTGTTTAAAACAACATAGAAATCTGCTACCTTAAAGGTTTCATAACCTATGTACTTCCTAGCTAAAAATCCTATCCGCACATATATTCCAACCTTTCAAACATGCAAAATGCATTCAGAAAAAGGGCAGAAATAAGATGTCCATGCAGAGGTTCTTGAACACAATGTGAACATCTTCAAAACAAATACCGTAATAACATATTTACTTCAGGATCCCTTTTTCTTTGAATTACCCTTTTTTCATATTCTTTGAACCAGCAAGGACTTCCAACTTTCTTAATCCTAGTCGAGATCGAGACCTCAGAAATGGAAATAAAATAGCATCCCAATATACTTACAGTTACAAACAATTATATCATTAACTATAAAAACACAAGAGTAATATGCTTACGTTTATCACCTTGGGATGATTTTTAATATGGAGTCTCTTTCCTTATTTGCTTCATCCATGAAAAGATGAAGCAAAAGCCTTTTACGAATGGTTGGAATATGACCTCCATGAAGTTCAGTCGAAGGATAAGTTCGACCATCCCAACGGTCCACATACTTCATGACATAAATTCCACAATCATGGCTACAAAAACAAAATTGAAAGACATGACTACAACGCCCAAAAGAATGACAAAATAAGTTGCACAAGTCAAGGAAGTTATGACTAACAAGTTTGTCTGTTGTGGCACATCCGCATATTGAACTTCAAATATGCGGGAATCATTTCATGAACTTCGCGTACGTCTCTTCTTCAGGAGTGCAAAAAGATTCTTTTGCTATAATCGAAATTGAAAACAAGTTTGTAAGTATAATATAAAGTGCGCCAATCAATATATAATGCATTAGGTCGAGCGACAACTTACTAAAATGTTAACTTGGTCCAATTGATCCAAGTTTTGTCCCACGTGTTTCATTGAGTCAAGAATATAAACGCGTGACTCAACAAGGGATATGCAAATGCAAAACCAATGTTCACTTTCAAGCACAGGCAAGAAAAGCTGCAAAATAATAGGCCACCATTCAGTCAAAATAACATTGGGGCACACATCATAAACAATGGAATACGGTATATATTGGGATTAGTTACGTACCATGTCGCATTTTAACAAGTCATAACCTAGTTTATCAGGGTCGCAATCATCCCGCAATACATTGTTGTACTTGTTACTTTCAGTTGCAAGTAGATTGGACTGGGGAAATTTTTTTTGAAATACATCAGAAATAAAGTCAAAAAACAAAAAAGTTTAACCATAATAAGAAGGATATGTTACCGCAAAGGCTGGAGAGAAAATGTGACGTGATGGATGAGCCTTGGTCGCATGGGCTCTTTCCTTCAGCATTCGCCAATCCGTAAAAGTGTACATAACCTACGTGTAGTCTAGCGTATGATAGTTATTCAACGTTATGACACAAATAACACAAATTGAAGTATGGAACATACCATATTAGACACAAGGCCCCTCGGTTTAAACGATTGAGCAACTTCCTTGCGAGTAAGAGGCCACTTTGCCCCTTGAATATGGATCAACACCTCGCTGTTGTGCCAAAATATTTTGTCAGTATACCAAAATCGGGAAAGAGATAGCATGGTTTCAGAAATGTAACCAATGGTCTGTCCCTTACAAGTAATATGGTATGTCGCGAAAAAGATAAAGGTACCTTAAATCTTTTGTCGGTCCCCTAATAAGATAGTTAATGACTGATTCTTCGTCTTCCTTTAATTTTGTTGTCTTGACGAAGGGTTGTGCAACAAAAAGAGATTTAATAGATGGGCTCGGCTTCACATTTCTTCGACGTTTTCTCTTTGTGGGATCAGTTGAGATCGCCATCGCTTCTTGCTTTCGCTTACAGGACGCCAACCCATCCATGATTTTGGATGTCCCGCCCACCTCCCCTTCCTCCTCAATCTCATCCCCCTTCTCCTTAATATGACCCCCCTCCTCCCCCTTATGAATCTGATCCCCCTGCTCCTGAATATGATCCCCCTCGTCCCCCTTATGAATCTGATCCCCCTACTCCTCCTCCCACTCCCCCTGGTCCTCATATTCATGTAGTTCAAAATTTGCACTAAATTGTGGCGAATGGCCTTCATCTTCTACAGGTTCTGCCCGTGGACCATCTTGAGGGCTTCGAAGAACAGGGCTTCCAACGACAGGCTCGCCCATAGCAGCATCCATTTCATGCAACCTTTTTAAGTTATTCATAAATTGACGCATGAAATCTTTGTACATATCAATGCAGATCTGAAATGGTATAAGATAAACCAAAATATGAGCATATGTGAAAACTAATTGAGGCAATCTATAAGAACCATGAATATATGAAATATTGAAACTAAGCCAATACCATCACCTGATTTTTCAAATTATGGGGAGGGAACTGAGAAAAAAAATAATCCTCAATTGGCTTGTCCTCCGCCTCTTTGGAAATGCGAATATCGATCAATTCCTTTGTCCATAAGCCAATAGGAGGCTCAGGTTCCTTCCCAATTTCAACATCCAATGGATGTAAGTCAAAATATATGACCTGCAAAACAAATCAGTCATAATTTTTAACTTCCTACATAAACCATAATATTGTTATTGAAAGTGTTAAATAGAATGCTACAAAAGATTAAGTAAACATACCATCAAAAGGAACAGACTACCACCAACTCCTTCCGCCTTCCGTCCATGACCTTTGGTTACCCGAACCTTATAATTTCGAATCTCGTTCACCAACCAATCCAACACAAATGCCGGCCACTTATACGTCTTTAAGGTTTCAAGGTCGTCGGCAATCACCCTAGGGAACAATCTATTCCCCGCAACTTCCTTTGTGGTGGGGCACAACAAGCATCCTAATGTAAATAGCATGTAAGCCCTATGAAACTTCCCATCAGTATCGCCTTTCTTAATCACATTTTCCAATTTCACGATTTCAATCCCCTTAAAACCTCCCTTAAAGTCCTCTTCAATTTTTGTTCTGTGTAATTCAAGGCATTCCGTAGGCACTGGTGTGTCCCCTATTGGCATCCCTAAAACTCTTCCAACATCTTCTTCAGTAATATGAACAATTAGGCCCCTCCTAAATTCGATGCTACAGGTTTCTGGATTGAAACATTGAACCAAATGCATAGCAAAAACTCTATGCATATGGCCACACTTCACATGAAGTAATGAATGGAATGGATTACATGCTTTGATTGCATTACGTTGGTCTTGAGTCAATTGACCAATCAAGGAAACAAATTTCCTAGGGGAACACCTTGTCTTTATAATAAGCTGTAAGTATAAACAAACAGAAAATTATATTAGCATGGTAGTAATTTCATTATCACAAAGGTAGCACACATAGCAGGTACTGGGTGGTAATTTTGTTAGTATGAAACATGTACATGTTAAAACAATCAAAAAGTGATTTGTGGTAATGAATTAAGTAGTTGTGTTAAAGTGGGGCTCAACTCAAATTGGATAAGACCACAATGAAAAAGGATACATATTCAAAGGCATAACTACCTATATATGGACATAAATGCACATAAAGGTGAAATCCCATGATTAAGCATTTCAACTCCTAAGCACGATACAAAGCATCGTTAGTTATTGACATACCGGCACTTTCTTCTTCTTTTTACTCTCCCCTATACTCTTCTTCTTCTTCTTCTTTGGACGGGGCGGACAATTGTCGCCCTCTTGTTCACTCGATTCCTCATCATTCACATCGACCTCATCATTCTCTTCCTCACTGCTTGATCCAGAATAGGTTTTGTAGTACTTCTTTCGCAAGTATCCCTCATGCCACCATTCCGACATGGCTGCCATCACCTACATAGGAAATGAATATCATAGACGAGATTAAAAAATGGAACTGATAAAAAAAATACAATTTCTTTCCATCCCTCAATCCTAACCTCTGTTTGTTTTATTATATTGTCTTCTTGAAATATTGCCTTTAAACCTCGAGTAAAATCCTTCCTGCATTTAACCAAGGATTCAGTGGTCAATACGTAAGCGGGATAACAAAAGACATGAAATATCATATATTAAAACTCACACATAAACAACGAAACAACTAGGTTTCCGTTGCTTCTGGTGTGAACTACTTCCCTCGTGAACTATTGCACCCATCTTGACCTGCACTTTCATAGGTGGTACTACTGATTTCCTAGCATTGGCCTTTGAACGTACCATCATAGAGATAACTGCACATGAAATGAAGAAGTTTACACATAAAACCATAATAAGCAACCTGTGAAGTATAAATCTTGAAAATATGTTTCAGATCATCTTAGTTTCCTAGGGCCAGCCAAAACTATTTCAGACTTAGCCAAATTGCATTGCATTGTTAATGGAAGAAGACAATGCAATGCAATTTTGAACATCGGCATCAACTACTTTGATTTGCAAACAGCAGCATCGACTGAGGTAAATGATCAGAAACAGCAGCAGAAAATATCATCAGGGTGATAGCAAAACAGGTTGTAGCAAATAGGAGATTGGAGCTGCCAAAACAGAATATACAAAACAGCAGAACAACATTTTGCAGCTGATTGCACCAGCAGTGTACCAGTAGCAGCCGCCATAACAGAGACAGCAGTAGCATCCACACACGAAATAGCAGTAAGAACTAGGGACATGCCCCCTACAAAAGGCCTAAACACTCCATAGTAAGCTCAAACAAATTCTATACATCCTAGACTTCTATAGGATGGTCAAAAAAAAAGGTATAACCATCTACACATGGATCCCATGGACTATGTGCATGACTGTTATAAGGTGACCACTTACCTGAGTTGTTATGGAAATGGATTGGGACCAATTAATGGCAGGGAAATGTGGCCAACAATTGATCATCCTATCATACTTCCACCGGATGTCAAGAAAATGGCTGGTAGGCCTAAAAAGGCTAGGAGGAGGGAACCAGAAGAACAGGAGCCAGTGGATCCAACTAGGGTTGGAAGGAAGGGAGTTAAGATGACTTGTGGCAAATGTGGTCAGGTAGGACACAACAGAAGAAGTTGCAAGGGGGATCCAACTGCAGCAACAACAGAAGAAGGTTCAAATGCAGCAACAACAGAAGGTCCAAATGCTCCAACTGAGCAGGCTCCAAATGCAGCAACACAGCAGGGTTCAACATCCCAAATGGTAAGTCATATGCAAGTACTGTGAGGTTTTTTTATTTTTTTTAATTTATACAATCCATGCATAGTGGTAAGTAATTAAAATACGTTGTGGCTTGCAGAATGGTGCAACAAGGCAGAATGGTGCAAGCATTGTACCAGCTACAAGGCTCAAACTACCAGTGAGTTATAAATTTTTTGTTTGAAAATTTATATGAAGTTAAAGTTATTTTAATTAGTTTTGATGACGTATTCAACATGGTTGAAAATTTGCATTTGTGGTGCAGGTGAAGAGGAATAGAGGCGCAGGGAGGACTGCAGGGGAAGTTCAAAAGAGAAACTGAAGCTGGCAAGGGGAATGGTGGTGTAGGTGCTGATGAAAACAGACAAATTTGCACTGTTTTTGTTCAAAAGAGAAAATTTGTGCTTCATCCTTCCGTGCTCTTAACGTATTCAGCAACTCTTTGTTTTTGTTATCAAACCAACTTATTTCATTTTTACTTAACTTATTCGGTTTTTAAGTGCTGAAATTGGTTATCAAACAACCGCTAACTGTGGGTGTTTAATTGGAATATTGGGTGAAAGGGAAATTGGGTAACTTTATTGCAGAGATTGGTGTATTCAATAATCTGTTGTTGTTGTGGTGTGAACAATAGTATGAACATTCAGCCTGCAATGTATTTGATGATATGGGGAAACGGGAATGGAACCAAATATAGCATGGCCTCATTCTCTGCAATAGTGCCAAGCGTGATTGTTCATTTTGCTTAAAACTGACGCATGTACCTGTGATTGTGTCTAACACAACTAAACACTATTGCTTGACCAACATTTGCTTCAACATAAAAGAATAGCGAAGAAGGTTACCCACCGTGTCAAATGTTAATTCAAAAGTGGTATGTATGTAAGTGAAATCTGAAGGTATATCCAGATACAAGGTAAAAAATGTGCTGGCATTCGAAGCCAGTGTCTATCGGATTCGATGACTCTTACTCTTGCGGCATTGTGACTGCACCATTGAATTCCCCTATTCAAGTGCCTAAAGGAACCTAGACTACTCCAAAACTACTGTTGAAGCAAGCCTCAAAGGAACCTTGGGGACATGTGTGGGTACATAAACCTTGCCCTAATTAGTAATTATTAGTGACATGAGATGCATGGAGTTTTGTTGATCTCGAAGTTGGAAATAAAGGACTCCGTGGAGAAATCTTCTTAGATGTGCAGTAGTTGTTCGACAGTGTAACATGCATGCTTGATGTGCCTGAAATTTCATTTTCCTTTGTAACTTTCCATGTTGAGATATCTGAAATAGTTGAATATACATGTAGCAGCAGAAAGTGATATTGCTTAAAACAAGTATATCAGGGTACTTATGATCAAATTGGCAATGTTTTAAATGGGAGTGATATGTACATTTTCTGGTGGTGTTACAGGCGCAAGTAATATGTTAATTCTGAACATAACAGGTGAAAGTTGACAATTTGAAGGGTAAAAAGGTCGGGTTGTATTTTTCAGCATCATGGTGTGGTCCATGTCAATAGTTCACCCCAAATCTGGTGGAGGTTTACAATGAACTGTCCGCCAAGGGCGATTTTGAGATTGTGTTTGTCTCAGCAAATCAAGAACAAGAGGCATTTAAGGGTTATTTGTCCAAGATGCCCTGGCTTGCCATCCCATTTTCTGATTCAAACACGCTCGATTAGTTGGATGAGTTGTTCAAGGTGATGGGAATATCGTACCTTGTAATCCTTGATGAGAATGGGAAGGTTATGATAGAGGATGGTGTTGAGTTCATTCGGGATTATGGAGTTGATGCGTATCCTTTTACCCAAGAAAGGATCAAGGCCACACCCAAAAAAGCCATACCCAAAATGCTTCAAAAGTTCAACGTAACAAAGGAGAAAGAAGCCATACCCAAACTTGTACAAGAATGGAAGTCGAGGAAGCGCTGCCACACACCCACTGAATATCGATCGAGGAAGAGGGTTGCTCTATAGTCGTCGTCAGTTGGCAACAAAGAGAGGACGAATCAACAGAGCAACGAGATGGAGGGAGAGAGCAACAGAGAGAGAGAGAGAGAGAGGTTTCTCTGGTTGTTGGAGAAGAGGAGAGAGGGAGCAACGCACTGAGAGAGGGAGCAACCCACTGAGAAAGAGAGGCGCTAGGGTTTCAGAGTGATTTGGGTGGGAGCCTGGGAGGGTTTCACGAGTTTTGGGTAGGAGAAAAAAGGGGAACGACGTCGTGTGTAGGAGAAGGGGTACTTTTGTCCAATTCTGTTTTGGATTTCATGTATTGGGAAATATTTGTCTCCTTCACATGACTTTTGAATTCCTAAAAACTACTCCATGACTTGGGCATTATTTACCCCTTTCTCCACTGATATGCAATTTCCCCAAAAAATCAGATGTTAACTCTGTGGAAATAAGAGGCCACGAGGATATTTGACTGCAATGCCAAATTGGAAACCCAAATTGTTGCAAACATTTTCATAAATCCTAATATACCAAATAAGGACCTAAAAAAATACTATCCATGCTATCCAACAAGAACTTAAGCCAAAAAAAGAGTGCGGAACATATCAAACCTATCATAGCCGCCTAGTGAATGAGGAAACCGACAGTAATGAAGTATTAATTGCTAGAAGGATTGACACATTAAGAGAATGGATTGATTATGCTGCTTGCCTGATCGAGTTCAGTGCTAGATCGGTGATCTTCGTAAGTTTCTTTGGAGCCATGTGTTTCTGTTTGGATTGTCTTAGTTGAACGAAGTTACTTTCTGTTGGGTAAACCAAGGATTTTATTCTCTATTTGGGATGTTTAATCATATGACTCCTTTTTCTATAAATAAAAAAAAAAGTACATTAATTACATGCATTAACTCCCAACTGTTTTTGCCATCCCAAAATTGTATTCATAGCCCTATCTAATACCAATATACCCACGGCAAAATATGTGTTCTTGTTCCTAATCATGTGACTAATTGTATTTTAGTGCCACTGGTCTCAACACATAATACACAAACATCAAAAAAAAATTACCACAAAATCCTAACAAACACATGCACGACGAATGGCATACGGAAAAGAGATGGGAAACTGAAAATCAAAGTTCTATGTTTTATATATCAATGGGCCCCCTATATCAATCCCCACAGCGAAATCAAACAGATACAAATCCAAAAATTTGTCAGAACAAACCTCTGCACGACATACTAACCCTGTAACCCAGAAAAACCAAAACAACTAATCATCATAGAAAAATACCTGTTACAGACGGCAAGAAACAGTAGAAATATCTCCAACCCAGGGGATTTCGGAAGCTCAAACCTAGATAAACTTGAAGAATGTGGCAAAAACAACAATAAAGCACTGGAACAAATAATAGTAAGTACGTATTAATGAGATAAAATTGAAGTTGTGTAGGTCAAGAACTCTTACCCTGGACTCGAAGAATTAGCTCTTTAGTTCCGACAAATCCGTGCTGGAAATTCCCCCAAGTTCAAACCCACTAAATTCCGAAACCTGATCGAGGAAGAGGGCTGCTCTCTGGACGTCGGTTGGCAAGAAAGAGAGGAAGAGAGAGGGAGCAACGAGAGGGAGGGAGAGAGCAACAGAGAGAGAGAGAGAGAGAGAGAGAGAGAGAGAGAGGGGTTTCGGCGCAAGGGTTTCAGAGTGATTTGGGGTGGGACTGTGGGAGGGTTTCACGTTTTGGGGAGGGAAAACGTTGGGCAAGAGAAGGGGGTATTTTTGTCAAGGTTTGTTTTGAATTCCATGTCTTTGTAATTATTCTTCTCCTTTTCATGAATTTTGAATTCTAAAAAACTGGTCCATGACTAGGGTATTTTTTGCCCCTCTTCCCACTGTTCTGCAATTTTCCCTTTTAGAAAGAAAGTACAAGTACTTGCCCATTAGATATGGAGGGAAAAGTATAAAAGACAGTTTCAAGGACTGCTTATGGGTGCCTCTGTGTTGGGTGCTATGATCATCAAAGAAGCCAGAGCATGCCTCTGTTCATGGCAGAACTTGAAACGTAATGATGCTAATAGACTTTTAGTTAGAACCTGGAATCTTAAGTTCCAGGATTCTTAATTCTTTGTAAGTATAAAGTTGTTTGTTTTTGTTGTGCTTCTCTCCCTGGTTAACTGGGGGAGGGTAAGCTTGATGTAGTTGGTGAGGATCTCCTATTGTCTTTGATTTGGTCGCTAATACTCCGTCCATCCTAATTTATTTGTCCCAATTCTATTCTAACTAGATAAAAAAACTAGTTATATCTTTAAATTGATAATGAATTTTATATTCAATAGGGATCTTGTCTGATAGATCTCGATTTGTTCTATAATATAATATTTTCAAAATCAGCTAAAACATTATAAATTACTAGATATAATCAATTGAAAAGTGACATGAACAATTAAAATAGGACGGAGGGAGTAGTAAATGATTAATTTACCCAAAAAAGAAAAGAAAAGAAAACTCTCAAATGACTGGCTACCAGTTCTCTCTCTCTCTCTCAATGTCTCATTCACCTCTCCTCTCCTCACCTCACCTCACCTCTCTCTCTCTCTCTCTCTCTCTCTCTCTCTCTCTCTCTCTCTCTCTCTCTCTATTCCAGAGCAAAACCAATAACAACCAACGACTAGAACTCTTGCCATGTCAAATCCCTCCTCCTCCAGCCAATGACTCCCCACTCACTCTGTTATCATCTTCTCTTTCGTAACCCACGAGTTCGAGTTTGCCATCTCTGACGACGATGATTGTCCCACTGCTTTGAAATCCTCCGTCCTCAACTCCTATTACGGGCTCTGAAACCCTAAAATCGTGAACCTAACCGCCCTTTTCTCTCCATTTCAAACCCTAAAATTTGCAATATGCTCGCTCTCCATTTTAGTGGTCAAAGCCCAAGCATAATTTGTGTAAGAAAGGTAAAAATTCGGGATTTAAAGTATTCGAAAAAGTGATGGACAAGGATACGATTAATAGATGATTAATGAAGGATTAAGGGAGAATCTGGACTGGTAAAAAGGAACAAGGCTAAACAGTATGAGAGAATCCTTGGTAGGGATTTCACCCAACTAGAGCAAGAAGCAAGGATCAAGTACGATTTCTCTAGATAGTTTCTCTCTCTAGAATCGCCCTAGAACTCTGTCTAATCATCCACCCTAAGTGTGGGGGGAGTGTCCTATGTATAGGCACACATGGCCTCTCTTTCTGTGCCAAGTGGGATTATAAAGTTTGGACATGTGTCCTGCAAATCGTGCATAGATATTCCTTCCTACTGTCAGTTTGCGGTGCCCGCGACACCCACAGTAGTCCCGTGGGTGCTATTCCTTGAGCACCTCTCTGCGATGATTCCTTATTCTCTATCCACCAAGCCACAAGATCTCTATTAATCCTGGATAAGCGATGTGGTCAAAGTCTATCTTAGTCTTGCCATTGCCACCATCGGGCAAGGTCAAGTCTCGGCTCTGCCTTGCCATTCTCGCATAAGTGGACATGGTCATGACTCATTTCTTGGTCGTGCCAATACCGCTACCAAACCTCTAATGGCTCTCCTCGGGTCTTGCCAAGTCAACCGAAGCGGAAAATTGTCCGAGTCAAGTTGTTTAAAGGGTCAACATCATTTTTTGTCGTGCCCAAGCCTTTGTGGAGTTGCGATCGGTCCCATATCAACATCTCTTAACCAAATTGGCTCACGGCTAAGGCTTAGCTCGGCCAAGGCTTAGTGCTTAGCCTCGAACCTCGCCTTCAAATATAAGGTTGACAACCCGAAGCGTAGGGCTAGATTGTCGGTAGCATAATAAACCGGCAAGACCGGGATCCTACCATAGGGAATTCGAATATAACTTAATCGGATTGTAGGTTTTATACGGTGGTTTGTGGCGTTTAAGACGACCAACTTGGTTTTACTTTGAAAGGTGGAAAGGCTAAAGCAACAAATTAGATACGAGCTTTATAAACTAAAAGAGGCAAGTCTAGGGATTGTCTAACCCTTGACTTAAGTCGTTACCGGTTCTCGATTATAACTCAGGCAAGAGTCACGACCACGTGCTCACGCCCGGAGAATTTAGCTTTAATGACTATGTTTAACGAAAGATATGATTAAACGGAGACGAACCAACTTGTTTTTAATATTTATCGAACACATAGGAGGCCATGAGCCCTCAGTAAGCTGCTTGCCAAGACCGCTTGACTAAACATCTTACCAAGGAGTAAACACCCCTTGTTTAGACCAAAAATGCAAGTTAAGCTCTATTCCGAAAATCATGATTTTAAGCTCGAGGACTTGAGAACCAAGTAACCACCTAAGTCCTCAAGAAAGATTACCCCGAGACTTAGCCTATCGACTACTCGCACATAGCTAAAGCATAAAAGAAAGCATAAAAACAAGACATGATTTTTTACCGAGAAAAACAAAAACAAACTTGATATTATAAAGGATCCAAGTCGTACGAACAACTTTAATTAACGAGAAATTAACAAACGAGAACAAACTTATTTGAGTTCTATGGAAATTACTCTTGAAAAGCTTAAAAGAACATTAATGGAGGAATCACTAAAGTTAATCATGTGCTAGGTACAAGAAAGAGAAAGAGACATGCCTATTTATATACAAGGCTTTCTCTCTCTTAAAAATATCTGAAAATATCCAAAAAGGCAACTATTCCACAAATGAAAAGTCCAAAAAGTAACAAAATATCTGGCCGAAAGCTCCCTGTATCGATACAAATTATGCAAAGTATCGATACCACAACGTTATCTTGAATTGGCCATTTCCCACGTAACACGCCCGTATCGATACGGTTTAAGGCTGTATCGATACGGAATAACCTGCCTTCCCATTTAACCAACGCGTATCGATACGGATTATGGGCGTATCAATATGCAAAGCTTATCTTCAGAATTGAAAACCAGCCTCCCGAACTTGAAACCCGACAACCACTGGCTTGCCCGATGCTTCTCGCCTTCGTAATTTGATCACTTTGGCACAAGTTCCACTGGGCGAGGATACTTGAACTGACTTGGGGGTCGGCTTTGCGATCAAAATATGCCTTTTAAGGGCGTTTTGCCTGAAACACTTAACAAACTACCTTACAAGTAAAATCACATAAAAACGACGATAATAAATGAAAACGCCACAAGCTAGGGAACTTTTAGCACCACGATCTCACAATCTTAGGTGCTAATCATGCCCCCCAACTTGAACATTGCTAGTCCCTAGCAACAAAATCATAACAAAAAGGAAAAACCAACAATCATTCCGACAAAGCTACTTAGCACCTACTCATACCGCAGCTGATTAGCAAGAGTTAAAACAACTTAATTATTCCAAAACAACTCGCAGCCGAAAATTGAGCGATCAACTAAACATTGAGCAAGTTATAATCAAGTATCCAAAATGAGTGTCAAAAGACAAAAGGTGGAAACGAAGCTATAACTAAACCAATTGCATTCGAAGTAACCATATCCCACAAAAAATGGTGCTCGAATTAGGCGCGGGGAAGAAAAATACCGTGCCCATTAAGTGGAGAGCGCCATTAAACATAACTTACAACTACACAATTAAAAGTTCGATTGCCGAAGAAACATGCCACGTACCAAATATGCTAACCGTCATGCGATAAATCAAAATGGAATCAAGGCATATTAGGGATCTACTAAGGGATTTAAAGCTTGTAATGACCTTGGTTTAATCAAAGAACGGTTAGCAAAATAAGGTGGTGGCCATATACTAGTTAGGTTCAACTACCCCTGGCCGCCACCAATTCCAACTACCAAATCAACGGCCACATGCGGGCCTCAACAAAAACTTACTAAGCTATTAAGTTAGAATTCTACTGAACTAAAAACAGTAAAGAGATAGGAAGGTGGGCTGTCAACCACCAAGCACCTCAACCAAGTATAAGGATTTCAAAACACTCCTTGACCCTACTCATCATCCACAAACACGGGTTCATCCCCAGCAAAATCATCACTGTCCGCATCTGGCTCCTCTAGTGGTGGTACATACTGCTCACTAGTTTGCCCCACTCCTTGACTCAGAACCCAATCCAACTTGTGATCTATCTTTCGTTGCCTCCGTGCATTGGCTCGGGTTTCCTTCTTAATTTTCTTCAGGCATCCCACAGTGGCCACCCCTTGGCAAAATAGCAATTTATTCCAAGTAGCCGACTTTGCACCCTTTGGTGGAAGAGTAGTCAAGTATGCCCCACGTGGGGCAGCAGCAGTGGATGGTCGGGACTGAGAGATACTCTGCGTGAGTATGGAACTATTAATATCCCCCGGATTGAGCTTCTCACGCTCCTGAAACTTTGAAGCAGGGACCTTTTGAGCCAAACAAATGATGGTCACCAAACATGGGAAAGGCAACCTAGAATTGGTTGGGGTCTTGGCTTTGAAATTGATCATCTCCTGAAATATGACCTTCACCCAATCACACACCACATTCGGATTCATGAACGCGTGAATCATCCCCCCCTCGTAACTATCCGGCTTGTTCTCCGTCCCCCTCGGATTGAAATTGTGGAGCACTAGTTGATTGACAAGCCGATAAACATCCTTGAACTTTCTAGGCACATGAGGGAGACTCGCCACCCTAGGGTTTTGGTATAATTCCTGAACAATGGCCTCGTCTGCCACATACTCCTCATCCGGATAGTTCACGTCATTTGCAGGTGGCTGGCAGTAATTCAAAACCCGCGCAATAAACCCTGATGTCACCTCAATAGGAATCTTTCCAATCTTCAATGTTACCTTAGCATCATCCATCTTCTCAAACTCCTCGGGTGGAATCTTAATGTTTTTGTAAAATTCTATGACAAGCTCTTTGTTATAACTCGGATTAGGGGCAAGGTAGTAAGACAAACCTTGGTCTTGGATGCGACGAACAAACGGATTCTCAATGCCAAGGTTGTCGACATCCACATGACGCTCATTCTTGAACCCCCGGTTGCGAATTCCCTCTTCCCATTTCTTTTGAGTTGCTGCTCGCATCTCAGCGGCTGTCCTTCTTTTAGCACGGCCCCGTTGCGGATTCGCGATCATTTCCTCCTCCTCCTCCATTTCCCGCACTATCTCGTCCGCTTGTTGCGAAGAAGAAGCCGGAGCTTTGCCCTTACCCTTAGCAGCCACAGTCTTTGTTCTTACCATTGCAATAAAAACCTACCAAGCAGAGCAACACCCCAAACCTTGAAACAAAACACTACAGAAAATAACCCAGAATGCAGCCAGGAACACAAAAGTTTCAACAAAAACAGGCAACCAGTCAAAATCCACAGAACTCTGAGTTGTACAACACAAATTCAGCCTCTAATATTCAGTACAATAATGGTAACAAGGCAGTGCAATTTCAGTCCCTAATCCAATCAAAATTTCAAAAATCTCGGATAGGGTTCATGGGTGATTTCAGAACTGGGGGTTAGAGTACATGGTAAAATGGTTCAAAATGATAATGTATGGCAATATATGGTGGGTAATCGAGGGTTTAAGCTATTATAGAGAAAAAAAAATTGGGAAATTTCATGTATATAGAGAGAGGAAGCGGATTTACCTTTGTACTAGTAGGATTCGACTTGCAAACCTTGAAATCCTTTGGAATTCCTCGAAAGCTTGGAGGTTTAGTGGAAGATTATGGAGTTTTGGTGAAGATTAGAGGGAGAACATGGGAGATTTGGGGCTAGGGTTTCATGGAACTTGGATGGTTATGGAGGTTAAGAGAGAGAATAAGGTTTGGGAAGATGAAGTGATCGGCCTGAGTTAACTGCAGATTTCAATTTTTACCCACGCGTATCGATACGGCCCTTAATCCATATCAATACGGGATAACCTGTCTCCCCACGAAACAAACGCGTATCGATAGAGCTTGAGGCTGTATCGATACGGGGAGCTTAACTCCAGAAGTTCAGCTTTGCCACCCGATAGCCAATGCCGACGCCCGAAACCACTTTAAAAACACACCCGGAGCCTGTAAACCCTGGAGCCAGCCCAGCAAAGCTCAAAACCAACTTCCAACCATCCACCCGAACATCCGGTTTCCTATGGATATGAGCGAGACGCGGACAAGGCATTATTTTAATGGACAATGGGACTCTCTTGTGGTTTTAATCAAACACAGATGGCCTTGTATCATTTCCTAAATATGCCATAGATTCCGAAACAGTTTAAAGTAGATAACGAACATGCTTAGGCATGACATGAGATTAATACCTAACTAAGAATATAATGTGAAAAACAACGGGATATGGGTCAAACTTGCTCACAACACACTCAACACCTAATTTCTCACTCTTTCAACATGCATACGAGTTGGACAGTACAAGTTCACCAAAAATATTTACACGAACTCTTGCCAATTAACGAACTAATGACCAAATGCTAAGTTGCTTCATTCCACTAACTTTGTAATAACGGAAGGATTGATCTACCAAAAACGAAAAATTTAAACAAAAAGCATAAAACATAAATATCCGATTTATGTCCCTCCCCCCAACTTGAAATATGCTATGCCCTCATAGCATGGAGAACAATAGTAGGGAAAAAGGAACAACAGATTCCCCCAACTTTGGCTCTTCCAACGGAACCATAGCTAGTCACACAGGATCATGGCCAAAACTTTATTGGACTAACAACCACGACACGTAATCACACCCATGCTTAGGGCTCCTGAATGCCTCAATCACTCCGACGTTAGATCCAATCCACCAAGGCTGGTGTGGTAGCACATTCACCCTGCAAAAGACTTAAGCTCGAACTACCTACTAAGCGCCAAATGACATTAGAACCACCCAGCTCGTGGGATCCGGGCACCATCAAACATAAATATATACAAAGGAACACATCAAAGAACACCACCCTATCTTCACGCAATCTCACTAGTCATACTTTTCTTCCCGAGTCTCACCGGAGAGATAAAACACGGGTGGCTATACTAGACCGTCAAAAGAGAAAAAGAAAAAAGAAAAGAGAGGGAAAAAAAGAAAGAGTTTATGTACGTTCAGCCAAACACGGACTCCGAACATTTAATATGCCAATGAGAGCTAATAAAATGAACATAGCACTCCACTCCACACTTTGGTTCAAAAATTGAACCCGACCATGCCACAAAAATAGATATTTTGAGTACCGCAATTGCCGAATTCGTTTAAGACATTTAAGTTCAACCAAGTGCGCATTCCAAACTAGATTGATTTTCAAAGAGTTGACAAAATCTACAATATAAGGATGGTAAACCAAATCAAATTCATCAACACCAACAAAATCAATCAATTCGACTTTTAAAAACTCTTGCGAAAGTGGAGACTTAGTACGAAGGGTGGCATCATCGAGAGCTGAACTCTCAGGTCTATTCACATTCTTCCCATCCCGCTCATTCAGCAGAGCATACAAAAAGTCTACCTCCGCATTCGGTTATTCAACAATGAGAAATTTCTCCCCCGGATCGTCACACAGAGGGGGATACATAGGGGGAGAACACTGGACATCAGGCTCAACATTCGGCTCACTACTCCATTCAAACTCTGAGAAGCTATCAAAATCTAAACTAACATCTTCAACAAAGATATGTGGCTCAATATCCTCTTCCATGGCATTTGAGTTGGACTCTTGACAATGTTTAACAAAAACCCTAGATTGTAAAATTGCGGCCAAATGATCAAAGAAATCTAAGGCTTGAGCAGATTCTTTTTCAAAAAGTTTGCCATCGCATATCATGTCTAAGAACCGTTGACTCATTTGAGAAAGTCCATCATAAAAATAGTTATCAATTTGGAAATTATCATAGCCATGATTCGGGACCGCAATGAGCAAATCCTTATATCTTCCCCAACATGCATAAAATGACTCATTCACTCTTTCGGCAAAAGTTTGAATTTGGTTCTTGAGATCAAACCAATTGGTAATAGTCATACAACTTTTAAAAACATTGGTGTCATGAGTAGCTATGCAAGGGGGTGTG
This sequence comes from Rhododendron vialii, assembly GCF_030253575.1. NCBI lineage: Eukaryota > Viridiplantae > Streptophyta > Magnoliopsida > Ericales > Ericaceae > Rhododendron > Rhododendron vialii. Next base: position 14,554,494 of record NC_080568.1, read on the forward strand.
AAGATTTGATTGGGACAAAGGTACTCCCGCAAAGTCTTTGTGGGGTGTTTCCCAATTTGCCACCGCCATTCTATTAGATAGATAAAACATAAAGTAAACAGGCTAGAGGGGCTATGCCGCCACCTCTTTCTTAAGGCAGTTCCGTGGGGTTATGCCACCACCACGTTATATACACAATAAAAGAAAAGGCAATTGATGCTCAATCTAGCTTTGTTACACCTTAAGTCGAATTGGTGGCTCGGTTAGAGGTATCCGCTAAGTTGAGTTCAAATTTCACAAACAAAAAAATAAATGGAGTACTTACAGTGGTTTGTCGATCCTCCAAATGAGTTATATAAAGAATTCTCCGGCAACGGCGCCAAAAATGCTTAGCCTCGAACCTTGCCTTCAAATATAAGGTTGACAACCCCAAGCGTAGGGCTAGAGCCTCCGCAACCTTGCCTTTAAATATAAGGTTGACAACCCCAAGCGTAGGGCTAGATTGTCGGTAGCATAATAAACCGGCAAGACTGGGATCGTACCACAGGGAATTTGAATTAATCGGATTGTAGGTTTTGTACGGTGGTTTGTAGCATTTAAGACGGCCAACTTGGTTTTACTTTGAAAGGTGGAAAGGCTAAAGCAACAAATTAGATACGAGCTTTATAAACTAAAAGAGGCAAGTCTAGGGATCGTCTAACCCTTGACTTAAGCCGTTGCCGGTTCTCGATTATAACTCAGGCAAGAGTCACGACCGCGTGCTCACGCCCGGAGAATTTAGCTTTAATGACTATGTTTAACGAAAGATGTGATTAAACGGAGACGAACCAACTTGTTTTTAATATTTGTCGAACACATAGGAGGCCATGAGCCCTCGGTAAGCTGCTTGCCAAGACCGCTTGACTAAACATCTTACCAAGGAGTTAACACCCCTTGTTTAGTCCAAAAATGCAAGTTTAGCTTTATTCCGAAAATCATGATTTTATGCTCGAGGACTTGAGAACCAAGTAACCACCTAAGCCCTCGGGAAAGATTACCCCGAGACTTAGCCTATCGACTACTCGCACATAGCTAAAGCATAAAAATGAGACATGATTTTTAACCGAGAAAAGCGAAAACAAATTTGATATTATAAAGGATCCAAGTCGAACGAACAACTTTAATTAACGAGAAATTAACAAACAAGAACAAACTTACTTGAGTTCTACAGAAATTACTCTTGAAAAGCTTAAAAGAACATTAATGGAGGAAACACTAAAGTTAATCATGTGCTAGGTACAAGAAAGAGAAAGAGACATGCCTATTTATAGACAAGGCTTTACTTAAAAATATCTGAAAATATCCAAAAAGGCAACTATTCCACAAATGAAAAGTCCAAAAAGTAACAAAATATCTGGCCGAAAGCTCCCTGTATCGATACAAGTTATGCAAAGTATCGATACCACAACGTTATCCTGAATTGGCCATTTCCCACGTAACACGCCCGTATCGATACGGTTTAAGGCCGTATCGATACGGAATAACCTGCCTTCCCATTTAACCAATGCGTATCGATATGGATTATGGGCGTATCGATACGCAGAGCTTATCTTCAGAATTGAAAACCAGCCTCCCAAACTTGAAACCCGACAACCACTGGCTTGCCCGATGCTTCTCGCCTTCGTAATTTGATCACTTTGGCACAAGTTCCACCGGGCGAGGATACTTGAACTAACTTGGGGGTCGGCTTTGCGATCAAACTACGCCTTTTAAGGGTGTTTTGCCTGAAACACTTAACAAACTACCTTACGAGTAAAATCACATAAAAACGACGATAATAAATGAAAACGCCACAAGCTAGGGAACTTTTAGCACCACGATCTCACAATCGTAGGTGCTAATCACTTAGCCCAGCTAAGGCCTAACTTGACCAAGGCCACTCGCGGCCAAGGCTTAACTCGACTAAGGCCTAGCTCACCCAAGGCCACATGCGGCCTAACTTGACCAAGGCCACTCGAGGCCAAGGCTTAACTCAGCTAAGGCCTAGCTCTCCCAAGGCCACATGCGGCCAAGGCCTTGCTTGCCCAAGGCCACATGCTGCCAAACCCTTGCTCGCCCAAGGCCACAAGCGACCAAAGCCTTGCTTGGCGAAGGCCTTAGAGGGTCGACATCTTTGGGGAACCACAATCGGTCCTTTATTGGTTTCTCTTACCCAAACTTGGGTGACACCAGGCCACGTCACTGTGGAGCTGCGTTTCGGTTCTTGGTTTTCATTATATCCAAGAAGAGCATGCTTGCTTTTCTCTTCAGATCTTCTCAAGTACCTCTGGACGGAGACGGGTTTCACATTCTTGAACCAAAAGATCAAGGTCGGGGCCTGAGACTCCAAGGAGCCAAAAAAGACCCTGCCTATTAAAATCTGGCTAAGTATGGAAAAATGACTTTTTGAAAAAGTATCGATTTACGAAATAAAAAATTGCAGTAATTATCCTTGGATTTTTCCAAAAGCAACTATAACTTTGCATGGTTTTATGTGAAGAACAAGTATATATTTCAAGCCATTACTTCTAGAGAAAAAAGTGTAGTTTTCTATTTTGTACTAAAAGTGGAGGGTCAACATTTTGATATGATTGAAATCTTGATTTTCTGGCAATGCTAGGGCTGAGTTGAGCTGGGAGCTATGGCCTCGAACTAGAAGCTGTGCCCTGCAACTGGGAGTTGTGGCATGCAGCTTGTGGGGGTGCTACAGAAGGGACGTCCAGCGGGGGGAAGGTACGCAGTCTGGATAGACCCGAGGTCGTGCTAGCCCGTGGTTGGTTGAGAGCCCCCGCGATCGGGCTGCACCAGCGGTCGGGATGGCTTCGTGGTCGGGTTGGACCCGCGGTCAGGTGAGGTCCGCGGTGGAGGGTATTTAGGCATGAGGTCTCTTGGACCATGGGGTATGGTGACCCATGGGTGTCTCGGCCCACGGGGCCCGTGGACCATAAGTCTGTCAGCCATAAGTCTCTTAGCCTGAATGGGGCTAGCGGCATGGGGGTATCGCGGCCCACGACCTAAATGGTTTGGTCTTTCGCACTTTTTCATCCCACGCATCATTCGGGTTATCGTTCCACGTGTTAGGCTATTTTTACCATTTACAATCTAGAAAATCGGGGTGAGGGATTGAGGTGACCTAGGGTTTTTTCTAGGCACTATAGAAATTACTTCGTATATTAGTGGTAAAAAATGTTTTTGTCTTGCTCTTCTCTAATCAGGTATTTATTGTTGAGTACTCGAACCCCACATTCCTTTTCTGTGAGTGAGTTTGTGAAGCCCCAAATTCCTTTTCTCCCTCCCTCTGCATGTGTTTGTTGAGCCCTAAATTCCTTCTATGCGTGTGTGTCAAGACTTTAATTTTGTGAGAAACCTTAAATAGACGACTCTTTCACTTCACTAGTTCCATAGTAGACCAGTCTGATAAATCGGCTATTGTCAGACCATTAAGCCTTGTGTCTACATACGTTACAACTGTTTGTTGTGTATTGTATAATTTAAATTTACTTGATTAATCCATCAAAATAGTTTATAGTATGTGTCTTGATGATTTAATGATTTGGTTCTCAACTTATATCACATCTCAACTAATTGGGATGTTGCTGCAATTTTCCTTTAGGCTCTTCGGATGTATTGTTAAGTTGTTATTTTTGTATGACTTGAAGATCGAAATGAGTGTTTACTCTGTTTGCTCCCTAGAAAGTAAGAAAAATTGAATTTTGAGAATTAGTTTGTCATTACCTCGGACCTACAATCATTTCTTTTTCTTTTGGGTAAACCAGCTTGAAATAGAAAAAAAGATTAACCGAATATACAACCTACAAAGCCATACCCCAGGAGGAAAGCAAAAGAAAAGAAAGAAAATTGACCCATGTCAAACGGCTATATTAGCTAAATATAGTGCTACCGGATGTTTCCAACCCATCTAAAAAGAGGGATAGGAAACAACAAGATAAAGTAACCAAAAAACTTATTCCAAATGGCTACATAAGCTAAAATTAACGCTACATGATAGTCATATGCACCCAGATACATAGGGTGAATTTCCTGATAATTTAGAATCCATGAGATCGACTCACTTAGTCACTTCCATTAATCAATCTTCTTTCATTATGTGGCCAACCCATAGCCAAAACAATTTCTGCACTGCTCAATCTTGAATGCGCCCCAACTCATAACATAAAACCACCCTGAGAATTAAATTTTAAGGGACAACCCCCAAGGATAGGAGAATTATGACAATTGAAAATAGACATTCCAGGACATCCCCATGGATAGGCTAGCCAACACACTGCAGCTTAGAGATCAAGAACTCAAATGAACCTTTCTTTCTTATTAATCAACTCATTGTTGTCTCTCAACTCCCATTTTATGCAAGGTACATCTCAACCTATCCAAGTCAAGTGATTCATGTTCTAGGAGTTTAGGATCCCATATATCCCCCGTTGGTTTTAGATATAAGCTTGAGAAGCTCCTTACTAGCATCACACCGAATGGACCTACAAACATTCCGGGTTTTAGGACCCTGTATACCCAATTCTTGTTCCGGGTTATCATGACCCCGTACATCCGTTTCACATTTCGGGTACTTGGACCCCATATACCCTTTTCATGTTCCGGGTATTAAAGACCCCGTATGTCCATTTCACATTCTGGGTACTTAGACACCGTATATCCATTTCACGCATTTGAAACCCAACTCCAAGTTCAGGAGGAAACAACTTCGACAACACATATTTCTCATTTCATCGACTATTATCCGTTATGTTACTTGTGTTCGTAATTTATCTATAAATTTATCCTCGAATCAACATTTCACTTCACCACACTTCAATTATGTCTTAAGAACTTATGTATATCATTTTGATCATCAACCGTCCATGAAACGTCATTAATTCTCCTTTCAACACTAGGTATATCTATCACCTCAAATTATCCACATAGCACATGTCAAATGTACACTAAAGCACTCTAACTCATCATGATACATAATATAAACTAATTGAACAAACTACGAGTCCAAGTAACTAACAACCATAGTGATGAGAGTGAAAGGCCATCAAGTCCAAATCTCACTCAATATGGATATAGAGAGTCCGAATGTTTTGAAGGGCCATTGGAATCTATATTTCAATGTTATGAGTTGGTTTGGAGGTGTTGAGAATGTATTAGAAGTGATTTGAGTTTTAAAATAATGAACGACAATGAAAAGGTCAATAGGATTTAAACGATGCCCAAAGAGTACGAACATGTCCATCTCAAAGACCTTGAAGTGTACCAAGTCATACGTGAAGTTCGTACGGTACATAGTCTAACAACCACCCTGTCTTATTTTGGCTATAACTTTTTATAGGTTTAGAATTAGATCATGAGACCACAACCATTAGAAAGTAGACATTTGGTACATTAATTTTGATATATAATTTGCCCCAAACGGAGTCTGGATGACAAAGTTATGCTCATCCGAAGTTCACCTGTCTGAGTGGTACCAGTACCGAAAAAAAGGTGGTACTGGTACCAAAATAAAAAATCTGGAGATCAGAAACTTGGGTACCGGTACCAACCAAAAAGTGGTACTGGTACCACCTGGGAAATTTTGGGCCATTTCCAGATTTTCAAAGGATGAACACCAAACACCGAAACAACATTCCAAGGCACTATTTGAACGTCAAAACTTCTCACAAACACATAAAGAAGGTAATAAATCTCTACCTCAAAGGTTCGCAAGCAAGCACACGACATTGAACAAGCCCTAGGTTTCCAAATCACCAAATCTCCAAGAACACTTCCTTTCAAGTTACACCCTCACGATCCACAAGTCAAGAGCTAGGATACGTTGATATAGTTTCCAAGGGATTTGAGAGTTTGAGGTGTGAGTGAGAGGCCGTGAGGGAGAGAGAGATATCGTGAGAGGGGAGAGAGGGAGAGAGACATGAGTTATGGGGGAGAAATGAGATTTCTCTCCCAACTTTTCTATTTATAGACAGTGCCGGCCCCGACATTTGGGTTGTCCAATCCCAACTTCATGCTTTGTTGCCCACTTATTATTAAGTCATACAAAATTTTAAAAAAAATACAAGTACAAAAAAAAAAATCAAAGTTTCAATTCTTTAGCTTGAATAACATCGGAAAAAATCAACATCGAATATAACCCTGATTATAGTGCTTTATCATTAGCACGATCCGATTCAAAGAAAATAACTTCTCCTTGCATTTTTTGAAGCAAATTTGTCAATTCAGTCATCATACTCTACTTATCCAAAAACTTGGGGCATGTTCCTCTAATTTTTGGTTATTCGGCTTTTTGGACTTTTTAGTTGATATATGTGACGAGAATATCGATATCTTGTCTCGAAAAGCATAAAAAGTTAAAAAAATCCCTAATGCTCTTAGTGGAATGGCGCCTCAGTTTCAATTGATACCTCTCTTGCGAAATGGTAATTTGAAGGTAAAAACAAAAAAGGAGAAATGGAAAGAAGGGGGGAGGGGGGATGGATTGCCTGGGATTCGAACTTGGCCCATCTAGATCCTTGATCCACATGCAGTGGCCACTCAACCAAGCAACTGGTTTGCACAAGTTGTGGAAACTTTTTTATATTTATACAAAACTTTAAAAAAAAAATTTGGTTGACCCAGCCTAGGGGGTTGTCCAAGCCCGGGGGCTTGATGGGCTCATCCCGGGGCCAACCCTGTTTATAGAGCCAACTACACCTCAAGTCCCTCAAACAATTGCACATTTCATCAATCACCACAACTTTTATACTTTTACACTTACACCTCAACATAGTACCACATCATCATACATAATTAAAAAGGCTCAAAGATATATCCAACGTTAAAATTAAGAATATAAATATAGGTCTCTACAGATTTTATCCTAAGAATTCTTAACGTAGGAATACAACCACAATTGATATTTACAAACTTTCAAGGAGATAACATGAAATTTTCATTTAATGAAGAATGTAGCTAAATGGTCCTTTGGTCATGTAGTGTTTTAGCAGTGTTGTTTGAGTATTGGAGTCTTTCAAGTCTTTTGAGTCTCTTCGTTTTCATTAACCTAAGCCGCTTGGCTTGTGAGGGTGTTCGCATCTTGTGGTGTAGAAGAAGTACATGAGTACGCGCGAAAGTTGAAATGTTCCAAAACAAATTTGCTTGCATATCACAATAATCGCTAGATTATTTGCTTCACTTGCCTTGGCCTCTTGGCATGCACACTTTAGAAAAGAGATGGACATAGAGAAGATGGGAGAGGAGGGAAGAGGTGTTCGAATAACTGTTGTAAAATAAGGAACAGATTACCTTAATAATCCGTAACCGAAATACAAATTTACCAATCGAATAATGGTTGCAGCGTTTGGGTTGAGTCGCGGACTAGGTCGCTCTCTGTAAGACGTTTCACGGCTCTGCCCAGAATGTGCAAGCAGTTCGATCAATACCACGCCGTCCCTAGGATCAATCAGCCCAGAGTACACAACCTCTACTCGACCTTCTCTGTACAGAAGGAAACTGAAACAAAACACAATATCGACCTATTGCTCAAACTCAAACAGAAAACATTTTTGGGGAGGAAGAGGGAGATGTTTTTGCTGTATAAGAAACGATTCTGAAAAACTAAGAATTTGGTTTTTGGAAAGAAACTCAAATCAGTTCTATTTCGGCACTAAATAAGAATAGGTTTTGTAATCAATCATTAGGAACACGTTTTAATTGACTAGTAGCAAAAGGAAACTAGTGAATATTCACTAATATCTGTACTTGGTATTACACTAGAACTAGTGAATATTCATTAATACCTCTTCTTGGGTATTACACTAGTACGAGTGAATATTCACTAATATCTTGGTCTAGCCACATTGAGGAGGTGCTGCGGCGGCGGCGGCACCAATGTGGAAGTTCGAGAGAGAGGGGGAAGCAAAACATTTGTAGAGAGAAAGGGGGAGCTAGAGATACCACCATGTGACCTGTTAAGAACAGGCGAAAGTTAAATTAATGGTTTGTACAGATTTTGAGGTGCAACAGAGAATATGTCATAACTATGTTGGGTGTGTAGCAAAAATCATCCATAAGCCTCTCTCTCTCTTTCTCTCTCTCTCTCTCTCTTGTTAATTGCGATGATAATATTAGGTGACATACTGTTAATTGCGATGATAATATTAGGTGACATACATGATGACCCAACGCATTTGTAATTGTTCTTTTTCTCCTAGCACTCTCAGACGTACCTTAGCTGTCTTGCTTGGAAATTTGCATGAAAACCAACAAACATAGGTATATACTACATACCTATTTAAAATAGGGTTAACAAAAAATGAAATTCTTGAGATTTGACAGAAAGAACACACTTCTTGTGGATATTGATTATGTCTGAACAAACTTATTATGACAAACATACATACCTATTAGTAGGTTGCGGTGAGTTTTGATAAGTTAGAGATGAGTTTTGGGTGGAGAGTTGACAATTCTGTTGCTCACTGTATGGCCAAGAATGTTCAATGTGGTAAGAGGGAGTGGGATTTGCACTTGGAAATTTTATCCTCCCTCCTAGCTGTTACCTCTTCCCCAAGAGGCTATTAGCTATTCCTGATGTAATGGTTCTACTTTCTATTAATGGAATCCTATTTAAACTGTCATAAAAACAAAAAAAAATACTTGTTCAAAATTAGTACTCCCTCCGTCCTTTTTTAAGTGTCCTGCTTCGTAACTCCAACTTATTAAAAAGACATCATTATTATACCTTTCACATCAACTTTTTTCTCTACTTTTCCTACTTACCCATCATCATTACACTTTTACTCACTAACTTTTCAAAATGGAATATACTTTTAGGGATAAAATAGACAATACACCAACTTTTACTCACTAACTTTACAAAATGGACACTTATTAAGGGACAGCCTAAAATCGAATACTAGACTCTAAATAAGGGATGGATGGAGTACTATTTCTTTTTGAAAAGTTGGGTGTCAACAATGTTCAATGAGTTTTTAAATGTTTTTTAAAATTGATAATTAATTAGTATTCGTCTTGACGAGAAAAATAAAAAAAAGTATAAGTTGAGTTATACATTGTTGTTGGGAATTAGGAGGCATGTATGTGAGTACTCAAAGCCAAACAAAGCTGGCTTCTTTTAGATTGTGCTTGAGTTACACATGGTTCTTGTTGACAAAGTTTTCGGTGGAAAGAGAAAAAAACTATGTGATCCATGATTTTTCATCGAGTGTACTAAGAAGTAAGAACATGGGTGTAGAAATATTTTTACGTTCCAATAGATTCACTCTATTATACAAACTTCTTTTAGATTATGCGGACTATGTAACGAAATTCATGTGAATATTATTGTCATTGTCTATTTAACTTAACAGCAATTCATGAACTGTATACCCAATTAAAATAGGGTTCATCAAGCACTCTTATTGAAATTTGATAAGAAAAACAAACTTCTCATGGATATTGATACTGTCATCTACTATGAGTAAATCAATGTAACTGTTGAATTTCACTATTGTGTATCTTTCTCAAATTCATAATGTAAACACAATCTAAGTGTTTTCGCTAGTACGATATGGGATTGTTTGCTTGGGAGGATTGAAGATGGGATTGGATTAGGAGAAAACATATGGATTCCACCTTGCAAGGGATTGCCCCCAAATTCCATCGGGTAAACCAAGAAGGGGATTGAAATTGAATTATGGTAGGAAATAATTGGGACCAATAATCCTTGGTATGACTAACTAATCACTATTGTATCCCACCTTCCTCCTAGGATTAATGATCCTAGGACTAAGTTCGGATTATCTTACCACTTCGATCCAACAGCCAATATTACTTCTCAACATCTTATCCCATCATCCACAAACGCAGTTCAAAGCTAAATATTATCTCCATCCTTATTCACCTGAGATAAAATTTAAAAAAGAAAAAGACAATGTATAGACCCCATAGTATTAGCTAATCCCATGGTATTCACTTATCCCCCATTTTCCAAAGCCATCAAAACAAACAGGCCCTAGGTTAATCGCGACTGCTCTGTTTACTTTGTGGCTACTTATAGATTTTGTTTAGCTTTGGAACTGTGATGTGTCTGTAACATATTTTAGTGCAATCTCTAGTCTTGACAGTTTCTGGTGTACTTGACACCCGGCTTGCATTTTGGTGTATTTCTATCGAAACTCTCGTATTATGTGGAAAAATGAAAGCACGCAAACACAAAAATCCTACTAAAATATACAGGATGATTTCATCTATCCCAGAAAATTAGTCGTTTGATAAGATGTTTGCTCATTGCTGATGACCTGCCTCTTGTTTTCATCAATCTGCATTGCCATTCGAACATTCCAAGTCTTATACGAGGCTCCAACACCATTAACATCCCATTATGATGCACACACAAGTATTGTTCTTAAATCTTGATACTTTAACATCATCTGGAAAGGTGATGTCGTATTAATCTCTTTCTTCATCCAACTCAAAGTTGCCTCTCGAGAACAAAGTGCTGGAGATGAATGGTTTCAAGTCGGTGATTTAATAATCCAGTGCTGCAAGGAAACACATCATAACAAGTCAATATACTTGAAATGTGCAACAGAGAGCTATTTGGAAGAGTTCAGTCTTTCCCAGGATTCCAGATAATCCTTCCACGAATTTGATGCGGTAATAATGAGGGAATCAAAACTACCAATCTTTTGAGAAATTTGAGGCTTCCCTTGGTATCTTTCAAAATTTCCTGCACAGACAATTTTCAACTGCTTTCTGGGGATGTAGTCCTTATTTTGTTTCTCTTTGAATAAATGGGTACCCCTTTTGCACGGTTTCAAAATTTAATGACATTTGCACTACTTAATCAATAAAAATCACTAGGAGAGAAAAAAATGTTAATACAAATGTGATGTACCTTGCTCTGGAGCTCCTCCAACTTAACATCAATATGGGAAAGATTTAAAGTAGAACCACATATGATTTCTTCAAGGTGTAGTGCATACTTCACGAGACCTCTCAGGAGGTGGAGGATCAACTCATTGAAATCCTTCTTGAAAGTCATAGACTTCTTGAAGCTCTGCAAAAGAATACCCAATAATGAACTGATCGAGAATTTGCAAGGTTTATAATCCCCTTCATGTCCTCCTCTTTAATTGCATAAAATCCACATTAGAACGTTTAGGCAACCAATAAGAACTTACAGAACAATAATGCTCACCTAGAATGATAATTTTAGTACCAAGCAAGGAAACTCTGAAGAATCAGAAATAAAATGTATTCCAAACCAAGTATGTAGATTTTAAAGTTTTCTGAGAAAAATACTGAAGCTCAAAACTCTCGAAGAGGGATTTAACTCCACAACGGTATGACCACAACAAGTAACATCATTATTGAATGTTGAAACCTCGCCAACCAATAGTAGAAAAGGGAGTATGACACCACAAACAAACAAAAATCCAGCAAGTAAACATCAAATTTGAGAAAATGGTCCACACAGAATATAGTCTAAAGAACACCAGAAATGAGATAGTAGGTTCATAAAAGAATGATCCATTGCAAGATCTTTTAGTACATTTTGCAAGGCTTTCTAGACCCCAAATTTCTGTGTTGAAATGAACGAGTCAAGCAGGACATGTATTACCATGTCAACGTTTACTTTAGTAACATGCTGCCTAAGGTGGATCCTTGCATGTGCTTCAGACATCCGACTCATAGATTCTATGTGCCTGACCGCAATAGGAACTCCATGCCCATGCTACCAACATATAAATCATGCAATATAAAATTTGACAATAATTGAATAATCATTAGAACCCAAAAAAGTGGAAGGGAATTGAACCAAAGATTCTCTCCGTAGTTCGGCATAAACTTCTTGGAGCTTGTTCAAGTCAGCATCATGAAAGCTTGGGATTACATCTAACTTGGCGTAAGTTAAGTATTTCTTCAGCAAATCTTGAGGGAGTCTCATTATGAGTAAACAATAAATAAGCCAAATATACAAGCATTTTCGAAACAACAGGGTGAAATTAGAAAAGGACTCCAACTGATGTCAGTATCGAGTGGCATGGCAGAGGGGTCAAATTAATCTTGGAAATCGGTTCCGGACTTATCTTCCATGTTAGCACCTTTTGGTTGGGACTTGAAATGACTATCAACTACAAACTTCGCAAGCATCTCGTCCTTGATTGGGTCAACTATGTCTTGCATACAACCAATGTCCACGTATTTGACATGTCCTATTTAATAGGTTCCATAAGTAAATACTTGACGAGAATAATAACCTTAACGACACAAAGGATATCAAAATGTGAAACAATTGGATCTGTCAATACGACATTTTGTGAAAATGTCTTTGATGAATATATCTAGAGAACAGAAGTATTAGTCAGATACTAGAGTAAGATGGAACTACATAAAAAGGAAAAGGTTAAAAAGAAAATTTGTCAAAATGGCATCATATTATGGCTCGTATTTATGGTTTTGCGTACGTTCCACCAATAGGATTTGCAGCAGCAATGACAGAGCACCTAGCTTGGAGAGAAGTGACAATTTCGCCTTTGATATGCTGATACTTTGCTGCTCCATTGCTTCATGGATGCTTACCCTGATTAATGATAACTATTTCCAAAATCAACTGGATGTTTTAGAACACTGAAAACATAGGCACATGTATGAGTATTTATTGACCTATCCTGATCATTCATCTTGTCAAACTCATCAATAAGGCAAATCTCTTTATCAGCAAGTACAAGGGTTCCTCCTTCAAGTGTCCACTCTCGTGTGACTGGGTCCTTGTGAACTGCTGCTATTAGCCCAACAACAGAAGCTCCTTTCCTAGTTGTATAGACAACCCTATGGCCAGTCTTTTCAACATACCTTAGGAAGAATATCAAACAATCAAAACTTGACACATTTAAGAGACCAAGTCACTTCATCTTTGAACTGGGAATTAAGGCTATCTCTTACTTGAGAAACTGAGATTTGGCTATTCTTGGATCACCTAGCAGGAGCACATTTATGTCCCCACGCAACCGATGCTTCTCGTGGACATTTTTCTCTTGACCTCCGAACATCGCAAGAGCTATTGCGATTTTTATATCCTCATGGCCATAGATTGCGGGGGCAATTGACTTGATAATCTGAGGTTTGTTCTTAAATGAAAGTCGTTAAGAGAAATCTGCTAGAGCTGAATATTTAGTGAAAGAACTAAAAAAGTTCTGATTGCACAAAATCATGTTGTAATCGAGAAAGTACTAAGCAAAACCACATTTTCTCTGCTATTTGGATCCTTAGATAACTTTCCAATCTCTTCTTTGTCCTCCTCTGTGAGTTTGTAAGCTAAAAAGAGGTCTTGCTTCTTTGTAACATAGTTTGCCTCAACGACAGTGGCAAACACAGGAAATCCATTTTTTTGTGTTCAAAGACCGGTCAAAGTTGTTTTGTAAATGCTAGTGACCTACTAAAACAATACATGGAACAAAGGAGAGAAAATCAGAAGATAATCACTAACCCAAATAATAACAAAAGAATTATAAATCCAAGTCAGAGCTCTACGATCTCTTCCCCAGGGCGAGCACAGTCAATTAGATCATTGAGGAGTATCATTTCCTTGTATCTTGAAAGTTAATCTGGAGGCACAATTCCCGGGCTCTCTTGGAGAGTAAGTTTCTGGTAATTCCATAAATTGTCTGCAGCAATGTGTGGAAGACAGTCAGAAGTCTTAGTTTGTGTTTTTTCCTCATCAATCAACACTATCTAGAGATAATTTACCTGCTCAATAATGACAGTGAATGGTCCTTTACACTGGCATTTTGGGCACGAACCAACCTTGACCCCGAGTATGAGTTCTAGAAAAATGGTCCAAGAATCATCCCACATTTGCTTAAATCATACTTTACCTACTATAGCTGGGGGAATACTCCGAAGCATCGAGTCACAACCCCCCATACGGATCATGGTGTTGAAATGGATCTTCCTGGAAAGTAAGAAGGACATAAGTGATAGAATTCCTAAAATCCTAACTAACTTATGGACATAAATTGGTATTTTAAAATCCTAACTATTTCCCCACTACCTTATGTTCCATATTTGATCATAAACTGGCAAATTGGTGATGCAGACATAGATCTTTTGATGGATTTGCTTGTACTTTGGATGCAATTCAAAGACAACAATTTTAGCAACTTCTTCCATAACCTCCAGCTCAGATTGAGGTGCATCAGCTAGCCAGATCGCAATGTTAGGGTGGACATATGTGAATTGTTTGTAATCAATCTCTAGACTACACTTATTAGTTACATACCAAAAGTCAGCCAGCAAAGAAAAGCACAAGATCAATCCATTTTGGAAAGTGAGTAAATAACAGAAAATAAGGATGTAAAATGGTAGGATTCTAAAAGTTTCAAAACTAAAAGAAGACGCCTAAAGAGACTTACTGAAGACCATCTCATTTATCTGCCTCACAGACTATATCCTTGTCATTATTTGATTTGTGATATGTTAGTAAAAACTCCTTGAACTTCTTGGCAATGAAGCGGCGCACTTCATCCCCAATAACCCACTCCCTTAAAGTTCCCTGGACACGATACATCTCAAATTCACCTTCTTCATTCATTTCATCCTGTTAGAAGTGTTTATTAGAAAGAGTGGGTTTGTCCCACATCGTCTATCTTATGAATGTGTAACTCTCCCGAGTAATATAAATAAAAGGTATATGTGTAAGGGTTCATTAACACCCTATATACTTTTCCTCATCTCTAATATCATGGTATCAGAGCCAAACTTTAACCCTAATCCTAAACCACCACAATCCTAATACACCACCATCTTAACTTTAATCCTAAACCACCACAACCATAGCCTAAACCCTAGCCTTTGTACATAATCCCTAAAATCACAAAATCCTAGCCCCTGCTTTAACCCTAACCCTAATCCTAGCTCACCAATTACTGTTCATCATCGATATTGTTCATCGCGCACTGTTCACCATCGTTACTGTTCATCGTGCACTGTTTGTCGGTACTATTCATCATTGTTTCAGTGACCATCTTCATGCACTGACATGCATCACCAGGACTTGTTTTATCGTCTTTGCAATTTCCGTTGATGTTTCTCTCGTTCTGGTAACTATTTTTCTATGTTCTTGTCATGTATCTCTGGCATGTGGTGTATTGGTGGTTGTGAAGAATCTGTCATGTTGGGGTTGCTGATATTGGGTACCTATCCAGTCTAGTGACTAGTTCAATGTTAGTATATTAGTTGATTTTGTTGATCAGTTGTTATTGATATTCTGCTTGATTGGTTTTTGTAACAACTCCGATTTTTCATTCAATAAAAATCTCGTTGTTATTCGAAATTTCGTAATTTCTCTTAACTGCTCGATGGTTTTCATATTAATTATTAGCGATTGGTCTTTAAGCAATCGATCGCCTTATCATCTTACTCCTCGACTAGAAACTCTAATTACACTTTAGCCCTCAAGAAACGTTTCTTGACTTTCAAGCTCTACTTAGCAAGCCTAGTTAGCTTCTAACCGGCTTGATGGAGTAACCAAACTAGAAAGTCACCTAGTTACTTTTCCCTAACCATAGATGGACCGTTTTGCCCATCTTGAACCTTTTGAACCCTTTCAAACCCTAGACTAGTAATTGTTTAATTATTTTTCTTTTATTGTTTTGGTTATATTCTTTACCCTTTGGACGATAAATGTTAGGGGAACTATTATCCATTGGTTAACAGAAACCCATTTCTTTATATTAAAAGGATTTTGAAAAGATTTAAACAAAGTACTATGATAGACATTTATAATTATTTTGAAAAGTACTTTTAATTATTTTTTCTAATAAAAGTACCATAGTAAATTTGGTCCATTGGACAATAACCGTTATGGCAATCTTTACCCATTGGACAAAAGCTTTTCCTTTATTATATTTGGCAAAGTACATATATATAAACACATGTGTAAATTTCAAAAGGACATGTAGTCTTTTAAAAGACTTAGTTTAGTATTTAAAATACTCGTACCTTATTATCCTTTGGTTATTAACCGTTAGGGATTTTATTATCCATTGGGTAATAAGCTCATTTTTCAACTAAGTACTTAACCCATTAAACTAATATTTTGTTAAGATTCCCAAGAGTACAAAAGTACATTATTATATTAATTAAAGTACTCGTACCTTTATATTAGTTTAAAGGGTAAATCTTGACCTTAAATCCTTTTAGATTTTAAAGTACCAAAGTACCCTTTTATTTATTTGTATTCTTACAAATTAGTACATACATATATATATATGTATATAGCTAGTACATGAGAGAGAGAGAGAGAGAGAGGAGAGAGGAGAGAGAGAGAGCCGTGAGGGAGAGGGAGAGGAGAGAGGCCGAGAGAGAGAAAGAGGGAGAGGGAGAGAGAGAGAAGGAAGGAAGAAGGAAGGAGAAGAAAGATGGGACTTGTACTTTGATATTCTTCATCTTTTCAAACTTGGAAGATGAATATCTTCCATATCTACCACCATTGTCGTCCTTTGTACCACTTTCAATTGTTTAACCAAGAATCTTGTACCAATGTCTCCTTCTTTCCAACATATCTTTCAAAAATCCCATCCAAGGTATTAAGACTAGCCATGCAAGCCTAGATAGCCCCATGGCCTAACCCATCAAGCTTTCAATCAAGCTTGACAAGTGAAAGAAATCAAAGATGTAGAGAGAGAGAGAGAGAAAGATTCGGTTGAGAGAGGGAGAGGAGGAGCCTTGGCCTATAAATAGCAAGCCATTCCAAGCTTAAACTCACACCTTCAACCATTTCTCTCACTTCTCTCTAGAAATTTCAAGAGTTCTTGCTTCCAAAGTTCTTGTTTTCTTATGTTCTTGAGTGTTCTTGAGAGAAACCACTAAACCACCTTCCAAAACCACTTTTAGATCTTTTAAAGTAGCTTAGTTAAGTTAGAAAGTTGTTTCTAGGAAAAGAAAGTGCATCTCTTTTCCTTTCGAAGCAAACCGACGCCGTTACGCCGCCGAAATCCAAAACCGATGACCGAATCTTCGTAGCCGACCACCGCCAAGAAGAATGGTAGTTATCCTTACCTACTATCCCAAATATAAAGTAGTTTGTATCATAACTCTAAAATAAGTTCAATAGAAAGTAACTTTGATCGTTATGTTTAAAGTAGATAAGGTTATCTTTTGTTGAGAGCATATGAAATGCATGATGTTCGTTGTTGTGATTCAAGCATGTTATGTAGTCTAAAGTTGGATAATCTTGTTGGATTCATTTTGAGATTTATAAATGTTTGTTATGTGGAAAAGTCCTACACCACGGAGTCTATGCATGATAACGTGACACGAAAATCAAGAAAGTAGAGACATGGCACCTAGGGTGTGTTAACGAAGATGAAAATGTGTGTATCCGAGGGAGGAAATATTTTTGAAACTACATAATGACCAGTTTTGGGTGCATTATGTGAGTTATGTGTGTGTATGCCAATGGGAACCCGGCGCGGCGGAACCATTGTGAGGATACTCGGGAGACCGGCGCGGCGGAACCGAGGTTGGGTGTGTGCTTGGTGATCCGCGGTACGGAGCCAATGCGGTTGTATGCCAATAGGAACCCGGCGCGGCGGAACCATTGTGAGGATACTCAGGAGACCGGCGCGGCGGAACCGAGGTTGGGTGAGTTAAAAAGGAGTTTTTGGTAAAAAGGAAAGTGAAGTAAAAACATGGTCTACGATGAGTCTAAATAATGAACAAAACGTTAGTTGAGTAAGGAATGTGATTTACTTGTTGAGATTATATGCATGATCTTAGTAGAATTGTTATTATTATGATCTTTCGTCCATAAGTTAAGGGTTAGAGGGTTTGGATTACTCTATTGAGCGTTTAAGCTCACGGTGTTGCCTTTTTGGTGACCCTGGCCTATTATATTGGTGGTGACACCGGTATAATATGTCAGACTTCATAGATGAACAGGATGAACTTTACACCTTGGAGGCCTTCGGAGTCGAGGAGCTAGCTGTGATGGAAGAACAAGCGGAGCTGTAGTTAGGAACCTTAGTTCCCTTCCGTTTGTAATAAAAGTACTTCTTTTTAAGCTGGTTTGTAATAAAGAGCCTGACTCAGTGTCTTTTTCAATAAAATGTTTTATTTAACGTACCCAAAATTCGGGGCGTTACAGTATTGCTTCAGTAGAATGTTTGAGAAGAAAGATTTCGATTCTGGTACTATTTCTAGCTCTAGTTCTACTCTTGTTGGTAGCTTATCGAGTCGTTCTTGGTCTCGCGAGAGGCGCCTTATTACCTCCACACCATTAAATAGGGGCAATTATGTTCTTTGGGCTAAAGCTATTGAGGTGTATTATATGGGTCAGTTTAAGGACTCTTATTTGACTGATGAGCCTCCTGCTACTGCTGAACCCACATATAGGGCATGGAAAGCTGTTGATGCCCGTGTTCGTTAAGAGTTATGAAATAGTATGATGGAACAGATTGCAAGTACGTTGATGTTCTGTGATACAACTACAGAGGTGTGGACGCAGGCAAAGGAGTTGTATTCAGGTGTCGATAATCTCCGTCGCATATATGATCTTCATCATTCTTTCTTTAATATATCTCAAGGTAATGATTCTTTTGAGGATTATTATGCTAAGTTTCGACGCATTTGTAATGAATTGGATATATGTGAGCCACTTACTGTTGATATTCAGGTTATTCAGTGCTAGCGTGAACGCATGAAGGTTACTCATTTTTTATTCGGTGCATCATCCACTTTTGGCCCTGTGGGTAATCAGATTTTGAGAAATCGTGACTTACCTCTTCTCAGCGAGGTATTCAGTCGTCTCCGGCAGTCATCGTCTATTTTTGCATCGACTTCTGGTCGTTTTGCTTTGTCTTCCACTATTTTTGATAGCTCTATTCTCTCTGTTAGCCATGGTCGTGGTCACGGTCATGATTCTGGGTTTTGTAGTCGTGGCTGCGATTATGGGGTAAGTGGTCGTGGCTGCGATTATGGGGTAAGTGGTCGTGGCTTTGGCGGCCGTGATTCTAGGTTTGGAGGTCGTAGTCATGACTCTGGAGGTCGTAGTTTTGGTCGTGGTCGTGGCTTTGGTGGTCGTGACTCTTGTTTTGATAATCGCGGGGGTCGCATATCAAGGTGAGGTGGCCGCGACCTGATTCAAAATTTCGCACTCATTGTTGAGGAACAAATCATACGGTGGAGTTCTGTTATAATCTTCACGGCTTTCCCCAGGCTCATCAAGCTGCTATCTCTCAGGATACTGAACAGTTTACTCAATCCTGTACCGATAGTGTGGCTATTTCAGCTAAGGAGTACCAGCATTTTTTGTCATTTCAGGCTGTGACAGGATCCTCTACTACTACGCTCGCTCAGACCGGTTCATCCGTTGCTTGTGTTGCCTCTTTTTCTTCCTCTCCTTAGGTTATTGACTCAAGAGCCACAAATCATATGACTAGTATATCTGCTTTCTTTGATCGACAACCAGTTGGTAGAACATCTCATGTTACCTTGGCTGATGGCTCTACCACTGCTGTTATTGGTTTCGGTTCAATTCTTGTCACTTCCTCTTTTACTTTGTAATTTGTATTACATGTTCCTCGTTTTCCGTTTAATATTATGTCTGTGAGCCGCATTACAAAATCTTTAAATTGTTCCATCTCATTTCTTCCTCATGGCTGTGTTTTTCAGGATCTCAAGACGGGGAGGAAGATTGGTGGGGGCATTGAGGTAGGTGGCCTATATTACTTAAGTGTTCCTCAGCCTGTAGCTCTTCAGACATCAGAGTCTCCATACCAACAGCACTATCGTCTTGGTCATCCCTCTCTTCAGAGTTTGAAGCATCTTGTGGCCACCTGTCGTTCAATTAATAAGTTGGTTTGTGAGGTCTTTGAGTTTAGTAAACATCGTAGAGTCACTTTTTTATCTAAGGTTAAGCATCGTGCGTCGCGTCCTTTTCAGTTAGTTCATTTAGACATTTGAGGGCCTATTCATGTGCCTAGTGTTTCTGGTTTTTAGTATTATGTTATTTTTGTGGATGACTTACATATCTTTATCTAATGAAAGAGCGGTCTGAATTGAAATCTATTTTTAAAACTTTTTACATGGAAGTCAAAAATCAGTTTGATACTTGTGTTAAGATATTTCGTTCTGATAATGCCCGTGAATTTTTTCACCTTCTTCTTTCTCAATTTTTCGATGATCATGGCATTATTCACCAATAGTTGTGTTCTCGGACTCCACAACAAAATGGAGTTGTTGAGCGAAAGATTCAGCACTTGACTGAGGTTATGCTTGTCTTATTATTTCAAATGCAGGTTCCTACGTCATATTGGAGTGACGCCTTTCTCACTGCATGTTATCTAATCAACCGTATACCCTCTACGGTCTTAGATGGTCAAGTTCCCTATACGGTCTTATTTTTCGGTCGGCCTTTTTACTCTTTACTCCCTCAGGTTTTTGGGTGTACCCGTTATGTTCATGATCTTGATCCTGATAGGAGTAAATTTGATCCTCGATCTTTTAGGTGTATCGTTTTGGGATACTCACACACCAGAAAGGCTATCGATGTTACTCTTCTACTTTACGTCGTCACTTTGTTTGTGCTGATATCACGTTCAATGAGTCATTGCCATATTACTCGGACCCTGTTACTACCAATGATCTTCTTACACGCGAGTCTGTGTTACCTATGGTTGTTCCTACTGGCACTGTTCCACCCCAACCTTTGCAGGTATATGTTTGTTATTTCCAAGCATCCACATTGCCTCCGCCTCTAGCACAAACCCCGCCTCTAGCACCACCTTCGCCTGTAGAAATATTCCAATTTGCCGATCTTTGTGTGCCCATGCCTCCATCTTCTTCCCCGTTGCCGGATCCACCTGCTCCTCGATATCCGACTCGTGAGAATCGTCGTCCACTGGTAAAATATGGTTTTTCTAATCTCTCAAGCACTTCTCATCCTATTTCTCAGTTTATTTCTTATACTCATCTCTCTCCATCCCTTTGTGCTTTCACTACTATTGTTTCTTTCATTTTTGTTCCTAAAACTATTCAGGAGGCATTATCTCGGTCTGAGTGGCGGACAGCTATGGCAGATGAAATGTCTGCTCTTCATACTAATGACACATGGGAGTTGGTTACTCTTCCTGCTGGGAGATCTACTGTTGGCTGTCGTTGGGTCTATACTGTCAAGTATCTTCTTGATGGCACTGTTGAGCATCACAAAGCTCGCCTGGTTACTAAAGGCTACACCCAGACTTATGGTGTTGATTATTCCGAAACGTTCTTTCCTATTGCCAAGTTTGGCTCTGTGCGGATTCTTATTTCTTTTGTCGCCACTCTTGGTTGGCCGTTGTATCAGCTTGATGTCAAAAATGCCTTTTCTCCATGGTGATCTCCAGGAGGAAGTCTATATGGAGCAACCACCTGGGTTTGTTGCTCAAGGAGAGCATCATAAGGTATGTCGTCTTCACAAGGCACTTAATGGACTTAAGCAATCTCCTCGAGCGTGGTTTGACAAGTTTAGTGAGGCTATTTTGAGGTTTGGCATGCATCGAAGTCAATCAGATCATTCTGTATTTTCTCTTATGTCGGCTCGAGGGAAAGTATTGCTCATTGTCTATGTAGATGACATTATTATTACTAGAGATGATCAGAAAGGGATTGGTGAGTTGAAATAGGTCTTACATAGTCAGTTTCACACTAAAGACTTGGGTTAGATACAATATTTCTTGGGTATTGAGGTAGCAAGGTCCAAGGATGGGATTAGGTTGTCCCAGAGGAAATATGCGTTGGATATTCTAGAGGAGACAGGTTTGATGGGAGCCAAACCTGTGGAGACTCTGATGGATCCTAATGTCAAACTTTGCGTTGATCAGGGGGTGGAATTTCCTCATCCAGACCAATATCATCTCTTGGTTGGTAAGTTGAATTATCTTACCAATACATGTCCTGATATCTCATTTGCTATTAGTATGGTGAGTCAGTTTATGTCTGCTCCTCGTCTTCCACATTGGGAAGCTTGTATTTGTATTGTGAATGTCACGCCCTCGATTTTCAACTAAAATAATAATATATTTTCTATAAACAAAAAAATCTTTTTCCTCAACTATATTTGCCATTAAATGTCAAACCAATCCAAACAAAGAATCACAGCCTCTTCTTCTTCTTCTCTCTAAATTTTTTTTTTTTTTTACATAAAGTCTCCCAAACGTATTCCATAAAAAGGGCTTCACAACAATCAAAGAGAGGAGTTTATACCTAGCTTTACATATGTTCTAACCAACAGATACAACCTTCAATTGTGAGTAAAGTACACAACATGAATTTGACTAGATGATAAAACACCTCCTTAATGATTCCAATGAAGCTCCCAAGAGACGTCTCAATATGCACTCCATGCAATCCAAGCTAAGTGCCATGACGAGTACCTGAAAGGATAGGGTGAGCTACACTAGCTCGTAGAGATGTCCATACCTAAATTGCATGCAGAAGTGAAGACAGATCACAAGGGAAAACATTTTCCAAAAACGTACTTGTTTTGTCAAATGTGAAGCTCAAAATGTCATACTCACGCTGGAAAATATTTAACTCCATTTCTCAAACACCAACACTCTCACCCACACACACACCAATATTCTTAAAAATCTCAGCTTACCGCTACGGCATTACCCAACCCAATCCCTGCACTTTCATTTCCATTTCAAAGACCTAAAGATTAGTCTGAGTTCTTTAACAAAATGTTTTCACTTCCTTTTCTCATACAACCAACCAACCTCTCACCAAAAATATACACACTAGGCATGTAGAGCTAGAACCTAAGGTAAGCAATGACAAGTCGAACAATACCGCACCTCAACAACAAGGAAAACTCATCCGTCAATCCCAAATCAAACTTCAAATCTCAACATCTAGCAAAACTCCTCCACATTAAGATTTCCCTTATAAGTCTGACAAGCAAATACCATACATGAAACTCTCACAATGCATCACACCACGAGGTACCACTTATACATTCACACAGAACTGCCCATCACACATCAGGAGAACAAGCCACAAGGATTTGGCGGTCTAAAGGGAAAAATAAAAGAAAGCATGTATTGACACATTAGACGTTCCAAGTTACCAACTCAAACTGACATTTTCAATCTTAGTTTGATCATAAATAATAACAAGATTCTCCGTTTCACCATGTCACGCGTTTCGAGTTTATTTCCGGGCACTAAGGACCCCATGCGTCCTATGTTCATTTCGGCATCACACCTTTCGGTAGATCCGTGGCTTTCTTGTGCCCTTCCGGGCACTAGGGACCCCCGTGCGTCCACTAAAATTCTTTCGTTCAATTCCGGGCTTTTGGGACCCCCGTGCGTCCACTAAAATCCTTTTGATTCAATTCCGGGCTTTTGGGACCCCCGTGCGTCCACTAAAATCCTTTGAATCAATTCCGGGCTTTTAGGACCCCCGTGCATCCACTAAAATCCTTTGGATCAATTCCGGGCTTTTAGGACCCCCGTGCGTCCACTAAAATCCTTTCGATTCAATTCCGGGCTTTTAGGACCCCCGTGCGTCCACTAAAATCCTTTGGATCAATTCCGGGCTTTTAGGACCCCCGTGCGTCCACTAAAATCCTTTCGATTCAATTCCGGGCTTTTAGGACCCCCGGACCCCCGTGCGTCCACTAAAATCCTTTCGATTCAATTCCGGGCTTTTAGGACCCCCGTGCGTCCACTAAAATCCTTTGAATCAATTCCGGGCTTTTAGGACCCCCGTGCGTCCACTAAAATCCTTTCGATTCAATTCCGGGCTTTTAGGACCCCCGTGCGTCCACTAAAATCCTTTCATTCAGTTCCGGGCTTTAAGGAGCCCCGTGCGTCCACTAAAATCCTTTCGATTCACATC
This sequence comes from Rhododendron vialii, assembly GCF_030253575.1. Lineage (NCBI taxonomy): Eukaryota > Viridiplantae > Streptophyta > Magnoliopsida > Ericales > Ericaceae > Rhododendron > Rhododendron vialii. The sequence goes on from NC_080568.1 coordinate 14,578,368, forward strand.
TCATATTACCACCTAAAGGACCCCCTTTGTGACATCTCCATTAAGAGTCTAATTTGCAAATACTTATAAAGATCCTCATCTTTGTAGTACCCATCAGTGCTTAACAACCATGCACTCATGCCAAGTGATTCACCAAATCCTGTTTAATTCACTGCAAGTATCCCGCAAGCCCACAGACTCAATCTCATGGAAAGACATCGAATAATTTACACATCGCGTCAAACATTCTACAACTTAATTTATCATCGATCATATCATCCATCTAATCCATTTTCTATTCCAATCGTTTACAAGTATTTTAACCCTTATGCTCACTAATTCTCATATCCCAATAATTAATCATCTAGATCAACTCATCATATCCCCACATATCCAATAGGTGAAATTAATCATTCACACTTGAAGTTCTGACTATATCCGATCAAATAACATAAATTTAAGAACGACATTTAAACCATTGAAAAGTAGGCTTCTCCTTTGAATCCATAGATCATACATCAAAAACGGAGTTCGGGTAACTTAACTACGGCCTTTCAATTATAGCTCCAACATAACAGTAAAAACTGGTACAAAGGCAGAATTTAGGTCAACTTCGGATGCAAATCTGTTATCGTTCGGACATACACATGATGCATGGGATGTATCGTTGGAAAGCTCTATGTGTCTAGTTTCTACCAAAACAAACGGTGTGTCCTGTCGAGTCCCGAGCTAGGAGTTATGGCCATTTTACCTAAGTCCGCCAGTGCTGTCAGATTCTACGCGGGAATAAGTAAAATTGATTGAAAAATCATAACTCTTTCATCTTAAACCCAAAAATAGTGAAACCAAAGCCAAAAGTTGCACCACGACAAACCCTACACTCAGTAAAAATCCCAGGTTCAGAAACGAGAGGAGATTAACCCAACAATCAAAAGAAAAACAGTTTCGCAACCATTTTCGCACCTATCAGCCAACCCAGCTTTAGAAATTCACCAAAAATTGTATACTTAACCAAATTAATTGATTCCAACGCAATCTCTTCTTAACTTAAATATGCACCTCCGATCCTGTAAAAGACCCAAAGCCACCCAAAATGTTCATCATGCCCAGAAAATTAAAAGAAGACAGCCACGCACAGGTTCGCGTATCCAGGAAACAGCCGGTATTCAAAAATTCATAACTAATTGTGTGATTATCGGTTTTTCATGATCTTGGTACCGAAATCTTCGTATTGAAACGTACTTTAACTGTTATGAAGGCACCAAAAATTTATTCCTAGCAGAAAGGCTCCAAAAAGACAGATTAGCAGAACCCACGAAATTTTCAGCATACAAGATTTATTCAAGACTCAAAATAGATGATCAAACTTGATTCTCGTACATCCAACTAACGCTTAAACATGTAAAGAAAGGTAGGAGATCCCTACCTCGAGGGTTAGAAGCAAGCCCGAACATGGAGGAAACTTCGAAGTGCTCCGATCGTGAATTTTCTTCGATGGATAGGAAGCTCTCGTCGCGTAGAACAACTTTAGTACTTGGGACTTTTCAAAAGTCTCACTCGCGGTCGATGAAACCGAAGAGAGAAGGTGAGAGAGGTGAGAGCCGAGAGAGACGCCGGAGAAGAAGAAAAGAAAGGAAAGGAAAGGAGAAAAATAATCTCTTGCTCCCCTTTTTTTTTTTTTGACTTATATAGCACAAATAACACTTTCACCCTTTCACTCCTATTGTATCACGTCAACTCCCACAACTTACAAGTCATCTCACATTGACCCAACTCATATCCACATTGTTATACACACTTTGATAATCCAAATACATATTAAACATTTAAAATTTGAGAAAATAATTATGGGTCTCTACATCCTACCCTCCTTAAAGAAATTTCGTCCTCGAAATTTATAACCAAGTTAACAAGTCGTGAAACAACTGAATTACACAACACAACCGTCACAACAAATAGCACAACATCAGGGAAGGTTCAACAAGTTAGCCACCATGAAATCTAGATTCAAGAAATCTACACCGATCACAATAAAATCAAGTCCGAACACTTCCCTCCATTTCATCTCTCGTTATCCACATATCTCTTTCTCTTCCCTTGTAGCTCAAATCCTCACATTAGAACAACTCCATCATGTTTCCTCATAACCAAGCGTTCCTTTCAAGGCTTAATCCTAAGTTCAACATTCTTCAAGGCGTAGCGTCAACATGACATTAAACTCTATCATACTCTCACACGAGTTCTTATTAATCAAATTACATCATCAAACCATGTCATTGCATCGCCAAATTTCAGGAACACATATACCAACTCAATCTCATGAAGGAAAGTATGGCAATTTTAAAGGATTTAATCATTTTGTTTCACTGTTCTTAATTCTCAATAGGATACAAAGACACTTACTTACAGAAGACTAGTAAGCAGAGCGACTTAGACATGCATAGTCTTCACAACAGAATGGTTCCACGTTTAAAAGTATAAAATCGTCAAAGGGATACAAATCTTTAACTATAGCGTCACATGATCTATCCTTATCCAGTTCCACGGCAGAAGGTAAATCATTTTCTTTTATCTTGTTCAAAAAGCTTCTATTCTAGGTATTCAATCTTGAAGTCGCGGTGGCCAGCCGCACTTCAAACTGAATATCCGGAAGTAGATCCTCAAGTCCAAGAAAAATGAGTTTCACATAGCAGTCAACATATCACTTATCATGCACACATTGGATACACTATCAATTCAAGTTTTACCACTTAGGACAACACCAAATAGACACCAAACATAATGGTGCAAAACATAAGCAAATACATAGAGCAAATTTCAATCGATAACTTTCCACAAATATGCATATTCTTAAAACATGCAATTTCCAACTACTACAACAGTTAGAGAAGAGAAACTAGTAAACTACCATCAACCATCACATCGCACAAGATCTAGAAGGCTCACACATACCCAACTCATGGTTCTAGGAAGTCCAAAAGTAATCAAGTTCATTTCAGTCTCGTAACATCTTACACAATTTCTATCCATTTTATCGATCTCAACACAAGTCAACAAGTCTATATAGCCCTACACAAATGCAATTGCAATGCCACATAAACAGGTGAAAGCTATTCAAGTACACACACACCATTCATGCCCCAATGCAACTGCTAGACCCATAAGACTAAGTGCCTCCCCACGGTCCCGAGGTATTCCAAACCTATGCTTTGATACCAAGTTGTCACGCCCTCGATTTTCAACTAAAATAATAATATATTTTCTATAAACAAAAAAATCTTTTTCCTCAACTATATTTGCCATTAAATGTCAAACCAATCCAAACAAAGAATCACAGCCTCTTCTTCTTCTTCTCTCTAAATTTTTTTTTTTTTTTACATAAAGTCTCCCAAACGTATTCCATAAAAAGGGCTTCACAACAATCAAAGAGAGGAGTTTATACCTAGCTTTACATATGTTCTAACCAACAGATACAACCTTCAATTGTGAGTAAAGTACACAACATGAATTTGACTAGATGATAAAACACCTCCTTAATGATTCCAATGAAGCTCCCAAGAGACGTCTCAATATGCACTCCATGCAATCCAAGCTAAGTGCCATGACGAGTACCTGAAAGGATAGGGTGAGCTACACTAGCTCGTAGAGATGTCCATACCTAAATTGCATGCAGAAGTGAAGACAGATCACAAGGGAAAACATTTTCCAAAAACGTACTTGTTTTGTCAAATGTGAAGCTCAAAATGTCATACTCACGCTGGAAAATATTTAACTCCATTTCTCAAACACCAACACTCTCACCCACACACACACCAATATTCTTAAAAATCTCAGCTTACCGCTACGGCATTACCCAACCCAATCCCTGCACTTTCATTTCCATTTCAAAGACCTAAAGATTAGTCTGAGTTCTTTAACAAAATGTTTTCACTTCCTTTTCTCATACAACCAACCAACCTCTCACCAAAAATATACACACTAGGCATGTAGAGCTAGAACCTAAGGTAAGCAATGACAAGTCGAACAATACCGCACCTCAACAACAAGGAAAACTCATCCGTCAATCCCAAATCAAACTTCAAATCTCAACATCTAGCAAAACTCCTCCACATTAAGATTTCCCTTATAAGTCTGACAAGCAAATACCATACATGAAACTCTCACAATGCATCACACCACGAGGTACCACTTATACATTCACACAGAACTGCCCATCACACATCAGGAGAACAAGCCACAAGGATTTGGCGGTCTAAAGGGAAAAATAAAAGAAAGCATGTATTGACACATTAGACGTTCCAAGTTACCAACTCAAACTGACATTTTCAATCTTAGTTTGATCATAAATAATAACAAGATTCTCCGTTTCACCATGTCACGCGTTTCGAGTTTATTTCCGGGCACTAAGGACCCCATGCGTCCTATGTTCATTTCGGCATCACACCTTTCGGTAGATCCGTGGCTTTCTTGTGCCCTTCCGGGCACTAGGGACCCCCGTGCGTCCACTAAAATTCTTTCGTTCAATTCCGGGCTTTTGGGACCCCCGTGCGTCCACTAAAATCCTTTTGATTCAATTCCGGGCTTTTGGGACCCCCGTGCGTCCACTAAAATCCTTTGAATCAATTCCGGGCTTTTAGGACCCCCGTGCATCCACTAAAATCCTTTGGATCAATTCCGGGCTTTTAGGACCCCCGTGCGTCCACTAAAATCCTTTCGATTCAATTCCGGGCTTTTAGGACCCCCGTGCGTCCACTAAAATCCTTTGGATCAATTCCGGGCTTTTAGGACCCCCGTGCGTCCACTAAAATCCTTTCGATTCAATTCCGGGCTTTTAGGACCCCCGGACCCCCGTGCGTCCACTAAAATCCTTTCGATTCAATTCCGGGCTTTTAGGACCCCCGTGCGTCCACTAAAATCCTTTGAATCAATTCCGGGCTTTTAGGACCCCCGTGCGTCCACTAAAATCCTTTCGATTCAATTCCGGGCTTTTAGGACCCCCGTGCGTCCACTAAAATCCTTTCATTCAGTTCCGGGCTTTAAGGAGCCCCGTGCGTCCACTAAAATCCTTTCGATTCACATCTCATATTACCACCTAAAGGACCCCCTTTGTGACATCTCCATTAAGAGTCTAATTTGCAAATACTTATAAAGATCCTCATCTTTGTAGTACCCATCAGTGCTTAACAACCATGCACTCATGCCAAGTGATTCACCAAATCCTGTTTAATTCACTGCAAGTATCCCGCAAGCCCACAGACTCAATCTCATGGAAAGACATCGAATAATTTACACATCGCGTCAAACATTCTACAACTTAATTTATCATCGATCATATCATCCATCTAATCCATTTTCTATTCCAATCGTTTACAAGTATTTTAACCCTTATGCTCACTAATTCTCATATCCCAATAATTAATCATCTAGATCAACTCATCATATCCCCACATATCCAATAGGTGAAATTAATCATTCACACTTGAAGTTCTGACTATATCCGATCAAATAACATAAATTTAAGAACGACATTTAAACCATTGAAAAGTAGGCTTCTCCTTTGAATCCATAGATCATACATCAAAAACGGAGTTCGGGTAACTTAACTACGGCCTTTCAATTATAGCTCCAACATAACAGTAAAAACTGGTACAAAGGCAGAATTTAGGTCAACTTCGGATGCAAATCTGTTATCGTTCGGACATACACATGATGCATGGGATGTATCGTTGGAAAGCTCTATGTGTCTAGTTTCTACCAAAACAAACGGTGTGTCCTGTCGAGTCCCGAGCTAGGAGTTATGGCCATTTTACCTAAGTCCGCCAGTGCTGTCAGATTCTACGCGGGAATAAGTAAAATTGATTGAAAAATCATAACTCTTTCATCTTAAACCCAAAAATAGTGAAACCAAAGCCAAAAGTTGCACCACGACAAACCCTACACTCAGTAAAAATCCCAGGTTCAGAAACGAGAGGAGATTAACCCAACAATCAAAAGAAAAACAGTTTCGCAACCATTTTCGCACCTATCAGCCAACCCAGCTTTAGAAATTCACCAAAAATTGTATACTTAACCAAATTAATTGATTCCAACGCAATCTCTTCTTAACTTAAATATGCACCTCCGATCCTGTAAAAGACCCAAAGCCACCCAAAATGTTCATCATGCCCAGAAAATTAAAAGAAGACAGCCACGCACAGGTTCGCGTATCCAGGAAACAGCCGGTATTCAAAAATTCATAACTAATTGTGTGATTATCGGTTTTTCATGATCTTGGTACCGAAATCTTCGTATTGAAACGTACTTTAACTGTTATGAAGGCACCAAAAATTTATTCCTAGCAGAAAGGCTCCAAAAAGACAGATTAGCAGAACCCACGAAATTTTCAGCATACAAGATTTATTCAAGACTCAAAATAGATGATCAAACTTGATTCTCGTACATCCAACTAACGCTTAAACATGTAAAGAAAGGTAGGAGATCCCTACCTCGAGGGTTAGAAGCAAGCCCGAACATGGAGGAAACTTCGAAGTGCTCCGATCGTGAATTTTCTTCGATGGATAGGAAGCTCTCGTCGCGTAGAACAACTTTAGTACTTGGGACTTTTCAAAAGTCTCACTCGCGGTCGATGAAACCGAAGAGAGAAGGTGAGAGAGGTGAGAGCCGAGAGAGACGCCGGAGAAGAAGAAAAGAAAGGAAAGGAAAGGAGAAAAATAATCTCTTGCTCCCCTTTTTTTTTTTTTGACTTATATAGCACAAATAACACTTTCACCCTTTCACTCCTATTGTATCACGTCAACTCCCACAACTTACAAGTCATCTCACATTGACCCAACTCATATCCACATTGTTATACACACTTTGATAATCCAAATACATATTAAACATTTAAAATTTGAGAAAATAATTATGGGTCTCTACATCCTACCCTCCTTAAAGAAATTTCGTCCTCGAAATTTATAACCAAGTTAACAAGTCGTGAAACAACTGAATTACACAACACAACCGTCACAACAAATAGCACAACATCAGGGAAGGTTCAACAAGTTAGCCACCATGAAATCTAGATTCAAGAAATCTACACCGATCACAATAAAATCAAGTCCGAACACTTCCCTCCATTTCATCTCTCGTTATCCACATATCTCTTTCTCTTCCCTTGTAGCTCAAATCCTCACATTAGAACAACTCCATCATGTTTCCTCATAACCAAGCGTTCCTTTCAAGGCTTAATCCTAAGTTCAACATTCTTCAAGGCGTAGCGTCAACATGACATTAAACTCTATCATACTCTCACACGAGTTCTTATTAATCAAATTACATCATCAAACCATGTCATTGCATCGCCAAATTTCAGGAACACATATACCAACTCAATCTCATGAAGGAAAGTATGGCAATTTTAAAGGATTTAATCATTTTGTTTCACTGTTCTTAATTCTCAATAGGATACAAAGACACTTACTTACAGAAGACTAGTAAGCAGAGCGACTTAGACATGCATAGTCTTCACAACAGAATGGTTCCACGTTTAAAAGTATAAAATCGTCAAAGGGATACAAATCTTTAACTATAGCGTCACATGATCTATCCTTATCCAGTTCCACGGCAGAAGGTAAATCATTTTCTTTTATCTTGTTCAAAAAGCTTCTATTCTAGGTATTCAATCTTGAAGTCGCGGTGGCCAGCCGCACTTCAAACTGAATATCCGGAAGTAGATCCTCAAGTCCAAGAAAAATGAGTTTCACATAGCAGTCAACATATCACTTATCATGCACACATTGGATACACTATCAATTCAAGTTTTACCACTTAGGACAACACCAAATAGACACCAAACATAATGGTGCAAAACATAAGCAAATACATAGAGCAAATTTCAATCGATAACTTTCCACAAATATGCATATTCTTAAAACATGCAATTTCCAACTACTACAACAGTTAGAGAAGAGAAACTAGTAAACTACCATCAACCATCACATCGCACAAGATCTAGAAGGCTCACACATACCCAACTCATGGTTCTAGGAAGTCCAAAAGTAATCAAGTTCATTTCAGTCTCGTAACATCTTACACAATTTCTATCCATTTTATCGATCTCAACACAAGTCAACAAGTCTATATAGCCCTACACAAATGCAATTGCAATGCCACATAAACAGGTGAAAGCTATTCAAGTACACACACACCATTCATGCCCCAATGCAACTGCTAGACCCATAAGACTAAGTGCCTCCCCACGGTCCCGAGGTATTCCAAACCTATGCTTTGATACCAAGTTGTCACGCCCTCGATTTTCAACTAAAATAATAATATATTTTCTATAAACAAAAAAATCTTTTTCCTCAACTATATTTGCCATTAAATGTCAAACCAATCCAAACAAAGAATCACAGCCTCTTCTTCTTCTTCTCTCTAAATTTTTTTTTTTTTTTACATAAAGTCTCCCAAACGTATTCCATAAAAAGGGCTTCACAACAATCAAAGAGAGGAGTTTATACCTAGCTTTACATATGTTCTAACCAACAGATACAACCTTCAATTGTGAGTAAAGTACACAACATGAATTTGACTAGATGATAAAACACCTCCTTAATGATTCCAATGAAGCTCCCAAGAGACGTCTCAATATGCACTCCATGCAATCCAAGCTAAGTGCCATGACGAGTACCTGAAAGGATAGGGTGAGCTACACTAGCTCGTAGAGATGTCCATACCTAAATTGCATGCAGAAGTGAAGACAGATCACAAGGGAAAACATTTTCCAAAAACGTACTTGTTTTGTCAAATGTGAAGCTCAAAATGTCATACTCACGCTGGAAAATATTTAACTCCATTTCTCAAACACCAACACTCTCACCCACACACACACCAATATTCTTAAAAATCTCAGCTTACCGCTACGGCATTACCCAACCCAATCCCTGCACTTTCATTTCCATTTCAAAGACCTAAAGATTAGTCTGAGTTCTTTAACAAAATGTTTTCACTTCCTTTTCTCATACAACCAACCAACCTCTCACCAAAAATATACACACTAGGCATGTAGAGCTAGAACCTAAGGTAAGCAATGACAAGTCGAACAATACCGCACCTCAACAACAAGGAAAACTCATCCGTCAATCCCAAATCAAACTTCAAATCTCAACATCTAGCAAAACTCCTCCACATTAAGATTTCCCTTATAAGTCTGACAAGCAAATACCATACATGAAACTCTCACAATGCATCACACCACGAGGTACCACTTATACATTCACACAGAACTGCCCATCACACATCAGGAGAACAAGCCACAAGGATTTGGCGGTCTAAAGGGAAAAATAAAAGAAAGCATGTATTGACACATTAGACGTTCCAAGTTACCAACTCAAACTGACATTTTCAATCTTAGTTTGATCATAAATAATAACAAGATTCTCCGTTTCACCATGTCACGCGTTTCGAGTTTATTTCCGGGCACTAAGGACCCCATGCGTCCTATGTTCATTTCGGCATCACACCTTTCGGTAGATCCGTGGCTTTCTTGTGCCCTTCCGGGCACTAGGGACCCCCGTGCGTCCACTAAAATTCTTTCGTTCAATTCCGGGCTTTTGGGACCCCCGTGCGTCCACTAAAATCCTTTTGATTCAATTCCGGGCTTTTGGGACCCCCGTGCGTCCACTAAAATCCTTTGAATCAATTCCGGGCTTTTAGGACCCCCGTGCATCCACTAAAATCCTTTGGATCAATTCCGGGCTTTTAGGACCCCCGTGCGTCCACTAAAATCCTTTCGATTCAATTCCGGGCTTTTAGGACCCCCGTGCGTCCACTAAAATCCTTTGGATCAATTCCGGGCTTTTAGGACCCCCGTGCGTCCACTAAAATCCTTTCGATTCAATTCCGGGCTTTTAGGACCCCCGGACCCCCGTGCGTCCACTAAAATCCTTTCGATTCAATTCCGGGCTTTTAGGACCCCCGTGCGTCCACTAAAATCCTTTGAATCAATTCCGGGCTTTTAGGACCCCCGTGCGTCCACTAAAATCCTTTCGATTCAATTCCGGGCTTTTAGGACCCCCGTGCGTCCACTAAAATCCTTTCATTCAGTTCCGGGCTTTAAGGAGCCCCGTGCGTCCACTAAAATCCTTTCGATTCACATCTCATATTACCACCTAAAGGACCCCCTTTGTGACATCTCCATTAAGAGTCTAATTTGCAAATACTTATAAAGATCCTCATCTTTGTAGTACCCATCAGTGCTTAACAACCATGCACTCATGCCAAGTGATTCACCAAATCCTGTTTAATTCACTGCAAGTATCCCGCAAGCCCACAGACTCAATCTCATGGAAAGACATCGAATAATTTACACATCGCGTCAAACATTCTACAACTTAATTTATCATCGATCATATCATCCATCTAATCCATTTTCTATTCCAATCGTTTACAAGTATTTTAACCCTTATGCTCACTAATTCTCATATCCCAATAATTAATCATCTAGATCAACTCATCATATCCCCACATATCCAATAGGTGAAATTAATCATTCACACTTGAAGTTCTGACTATATCCGATCAAATAACATAAATTTAAGAACGACATTTAAACCATTGAAAAGTAGGCTTCTCCTTTGAATCCATAGATCATACATCAAAAACGGAGTTCGGGTAACTTAACTACGGCCTTTCAATTATAGCTCCAACATAACAGTAAAAACTGGTACAAAGGCAGAATTTAGGTCAACTTCGGATGCAAATCTGTTATCGTTCGGACATACACATGATGCATGGGATGTATCGTTGGAAAGCTCTATGTGTCTAGTTTCTACCAAAACAAACGGTGTGTCCTGTCGAGTCCCGAGCTAGGAGTTATGGCCATTTTACCTAAGTCCGCCAGTGCTGTCAGATTCTACGCGGGAATAAGTAAAATTGATTGAAAAATCATAACTCTTTCATCTTAAACCCAAAAATAGTGAAACCAAAGCCAAAAGTTGCACCACGACAAACCCTACACTCAGTAAAAATCCCAGGTTCAGAAACGAGAGGAGATTAACCCAACAATCAAAAGAAAAACAGTTTCGCAACCATTTTCGCACCTATCAGCCAACCCAGCTTTAGAAATTCACCAAAAATTGTATACTTAACCAAATTAATTGATTCCAACGCAATCTCTTCTTAACTTAAATATGCACCTCCGATCCTGTAAAAGACCCAAAGCCACCCAAAATGTTCATCATGCCCAGAAAATTAAAAGAAGACAGCCACGCACAGGTTCGCGTATCCAGGAAACAGCCGGTATTCAAAAATTCATAACTAATTGTGTGATTATCGGTTTTTCATGATCTTGGTACCGAAATCTTCGTATTGAAACGTACTTTAACTGTTATGAAGGCACCAAAAATTTATTCCTAGCAGAAAGGCTCCAAAAAGACAGATTAGCAGAACCCACGAAATTTTCAGCATACAAGATTTATTCAAGACTCAAAATAGATGATCAAACTTGATTCTCGTACATCCAACTAACGCTTAAACATGTAAAGAAAGGTAGGAGATCCCTACCTCGAGGGTTAGAAGCAAGCCCGAACATGGAGGAAACTTCGAAGTGCTCCGATCGTGAATTTTCTTCGATGGATAGGAAGCTCTCGTCGCGTAGAACAACTTTAGTACTTGGGACTTTTCAAAAGTCTCACTCGCGGTCGATGAAACCGAAGAGAGAAGGTGAGAGAGGTGAGAGCCGAGAGAGACGCCGGAGAAGAAGAAAAGAAAGGAAAGGAAAGGAGAAAAATAATCTCTTGCTCCCCTTTTTTTTTTTTTGACTTATATAGCACAAATAACACTTTCACCCTTTCACTCCTATTGTATCACGTCAACTCCCACAACTTACAAGTCATCTCACATTGACCCAACTCATATCCACATTGTTATACACACTTTGATAATCCAAATACATATTAAACATTTAAAATTTGAGAAAATAATTATGGGTCTCTACATCCTACCCTCCTTAAAGAAATTTCGTCCTCGAAATTTATAACCAAGTTAACAAGTCGTGAAACAACTGAATTACACAACACAACCGTCACAACAAATAGCACAACATCAGGGAAGGTTCAACAAGTTAGCCACCATGAAATCTAGATTCAAGAAATCTACACCGATCACAATAAAATCAAGTCCGAACACTTCCCTCCATTTCATCTCTCGTTATCCACATATCTCTTTCTCTTCCCTTGTAGCTCAAATCCTCACATTAGAACAACTCCATCATGTTTCCTCATAACCAAGCGTTCCTTTCAAGGCTTAATCCTAAGTTCAACATTCTTCAAGGCGTAGCGTCAACATGACATTAAACTCTATCATACTCTCACACGAGTTCTTATTAATCAAATTACATCATCAAACCATGTCATTGCATCGCCAAATTTCAGGAACACATATACCAACTCAATCTCATGAAGGAAAGTATGGCAATTTTAAAGGATTTAATCATTTTGTTTCACTGTTCTTAATTCTCAATAGGATACAAAGACACTTACTTACAGAAGACTAGTAAGCAGAGCGACTTAGACATGCATAGTCTTCACAACAGAATGGTTCCACGTTTAAAAGTATAAAATCGTCAAAGGGATACAAATCTTTAACTATAGCGTCACATGATCTATCCTTATCCAGTTCCACGGCAGAAGGTAAATCATTTTCTTTTATCTTGTTCAAAAAGCTTCTATTCTAGGTATTCAATCTTGAAGTCGCGGTGGCCAGCCGCACTTCAAACTGAATATCCGGAAGTAGATCCTCAAGTCCAAGAAAAATGAGTTTCACATAGCAGTCAACATATCACTTATCATGCACACATTGGATACACTATCAATTCAAGTTTTACCACTTAGGACAACACCAAATAGACACCAAACATAATGGTGCAAAACATAAGCAAATACATAGAGCAAATTTCAATCGATAACTTTCCACAAATATGCATATTCTTAAAACATGCAATTTCCAACTACTACAACAGTTAGAGAAGAGAAACTAGTAAACTACCATCAACCATCACATCGCACAAGATCTAGAAGGCTCACACATACCCAACTCATGGTTCTAGGAAGTCCAAAAGTAATCAAGTTCATTTCAGTCTCGTAACATCTTACACAATTTCTATCCATTTTATCGATCTCAACACAAGTCAACAAGTCTATATAGCCCTACACAAATGCAATTGCAATGCCACATAAACAGGTGAAAGCTATTCAAGTACACACACACCATTCATGCCCCAATGCAACTGCTAGACCCATAAGACTAAGTGCCTCCCCACGGTCCCGAGGTATTCCAAACCTATGCTTTGATACCAAGTTGTCACGCCCTCGATTTTCAACTAAAATAATAATATATTTTCTATAAACAAAAAAATCTTTTTCCTCAACTATATTTGCCATTAAATGTCAAACCAATCCAAACAAAGAATCACAGCCTCTTCTTCTTCTTCTCTCTAAATTTTTTTTTTTTTTTACATAAAGTCTCCCAAACGTATTCCATAAAAAGGGCTTCACAACAATCAAAGAGAGGAGTTTATACCTAGCTTTACATATGTTCTAACCAACAGATACAACCTTCAATTGTGAGTAAAGTACACAACATGAATTTGACTAGATGATAAAACACCTCCTTAATGATTCCAATGAAGCTCCCAAGAGACGTCTCAATATGCACTCCATGCAATCCAAGCTAAGTGCCATGACGAGTACCTGAAAGGATAGGGTGAGCTACACTAGCTCGTAGAGATGTCCATACCTAAATTGCATGCAGAAGTGAAGACAGATCACAAGGGAAAACATTTTCCAAAAACGTACTTGTTTTGTCAAATGTGAAGCTCAAAATGTCATACTCACGCTGGAAAATATTTAACTCCATTTCTCAAACACCAACACTCTCACCCACACACACACCAATATTCTTAAAAATCTCAGCTTACCGCTACGGCATTACCCAACCCAATCCCTGCACTTTCATTTCCATTTCAAAGACCTAAAGATTAGTCTGAGTTCTTTAACAAAATGTTTTCACTTCCTTTTCTCATACAACCAACCAACCTCTCACCAAAAATATACACACTAGGCATGTAGAGCTAGAACCTAAGGTAAGCAATGACAAGTCGAACAATACCGCACCTCAACAACAAGGAAAACTCATCCGTCAATCCCAAATCAAACTTCAAATCTCAACATCTAGCAAAACTCCTCCACATTAAGATTTCCCTTATAAGTCTGACAAGCAAATACCATACATGAAACTCTCACAATGCATCACACCACGAGGTACCACTTATACATTCACACAGAACTGCCCATCACACATCAGGAGAACAAGCCACAAGGATTTGGCGGTCTAAAGGGAAAAATAAAAGAAAGCATGTATTGACACATTAGACGTTCCAAGTTACCAACTCAAACTGACATTTTCAATCTTAGTTTGATCATAAATAATAACAAGATTCTCCGTTTCACCATGTCACGCGTTTCGAGTTTATTTCCGGGCACTAAGGACCCCATGCGTCCTATGTTCATTTTGGCATCACACCTTTCGGTAGATCCGTGGCTTTCTTGTGCCCTTCCGGGCACTAGGGACCCCCGTGCGTCCACTAAAATCCTTTCGTTCAATTCCGGGCTTTTAGGACCCCCGTGCGTCCACTAAAATCCTTTTGATTCAATTCCGGGCTTTTGGGACCCCCGTGCGTCCACTAAAATCCTTTGAATCAATTCCGGGCTTTTGGGACCCCCGTGCGTCCAGTAAAATCCTTTGGATCAATTCCGGGCTTTTAGGACCCCCGTGCGTCCACTAAAATCCTTTCGATTCAATTCCGGGCTTTTAGGACCCCCGTGCGTCCACTAAAATCCTTTGGATCAATTCCGGGCTTTTAGGACCCCCGTGCGTCTAAAAGCCCCCCGTGCGTCCACTAAAATCCTTTCGATTCAATTCCGGGCTTTTAGGACCCCCGTGCGTCCACTAAAATCCTTTGAATCAATTTCGGGCTTTTAGGACCCTCGTGCGTCCACTAAAATCCTTTCATTCAGTTCCGGGCTTTAAGGAGCCCCGTGCGTCCACTAAAATCCTTTCGATTCACATCTCATATTACCACCTAATGGACCCCCTTTGTGACATCTCCATTAAGAGTCTAATTTGCAAATACTTATAAAGATCCTCATCTTTGTAGTACCCATCAGTGCTTAACAACCATGCACTCATGCCAAGTGATTCACCAAATCCTGTTTAATTCACTGCAAGTATCCCGCAAGCCCACAGACTCAATCTCATGGAAAGACATCGAATAATTTACACATCGCGTCAAACATTCTACAACTTAATTTATCATCGATCATATCATCCATCTAATCCATTTTCTATTCCAATCGTTTACAAGTATTTTAACCCTTATGCTCACTAATTCTCATATCCCAATAATTAATCATCTAGATCAACTCATCATATCCCCACATATCCAATAGGTGAAATTAATCATTCACACTTGAAGTTCTGACTATATCCGATCAAATAACATAAATTTAAGAACGACATTTAAACCATTGAAAAGTACGCTTCTCCTTTGAATCCATAGATCATACATCAAAAACGGAGTTCGGGTAACTTAACTACGGCCTTTCAATTATAGCTCCAACATAACAGTAAAAACTGGTACAAAGGCAGAATTTAGGTCAACTTTGGATGCAAATCTGTTATCGTTCGGACATACCCATGATGCATGGGATGTATCGTTGGAAAGCTCTATGTGTCTAGTTTCTACCAAAACAAACGGTGTGTCCTGTCGAGTCCCGAGCTAGGAGTTATGGCCATTTTACCTAAGTCCGCCAGTGCTGTCAGATTCTACGCGGGAATAAGTAAAATTGATTGAAAAATCATAACTCTTTCATCTTAAACCCAAAAATAGTGAAACCAAAGCCAAAAGTTGCACCACGACAAACCCTACACTCAGTAAAAATCCCAGGTTCAGAAACGAGAGGAGATTAACCCAACAATCAAAAGAAAAACAGTTTCGCAACTATTTTCGCACCTATCAGCCAACCCAGCTTTAGAAATTCACCAAAAATTGTATACTTAACCAAATTAATTGATTCCAACGCCAATCTCTTCTTAACTTAAATATGCACCTCCGATCCTTTAAAAGACCCAAAGCCACCCAAAATGTTCATCATGCCCAGAAAATTAAAAGAAGACAGCCACGCACAGGTTCGCGTATCCAGGAAACAGCCGGTATTCAAAAATTCATAACTAATTGTGTGATTATCGGTTTTTCATGATCTTGGTACCGAAATCTTCGTATTGAAACGTACTTTAACTGTTATGAAGGCACCAAAAATTTATTCCTAGCAGAAAGGCTCCAAAAAGACAGATTAGCAGAACCCACGAAATTTTCAGCATACAAGATTTATTCAAGACTCAAAATAGATGATCAAACTTGATTCTCGTACATCCAACTAACACTTAAACATGTAAAGAAAGGTAGGAGATCCCTACCTCGAGGGTTAGAAGCAAGCCCGAACATGGAGGAAACTTCGAAGTGCTCCGATCGTGAATTTTCTTCGATGGATAGGAAGCTCTCGTCGCGTAGAACAACTTTAGTACTTGGGACTTTTCAAAAGTCTCACTCGCGGTCGATGAAACCGAAGAGAGAAGGTGAGAGAGGTGAGAGCCGAGAGAGACGCCGGAGAAGAAGAAAAGAAAGGAAAGGAAAGGAGAAAAATAATCTCTTGCTCCCCTTTTTTTTTTTTTGACTTATATAGCACAAATAACACTTTCACCCTTTCACTCCTATTGTATCACGTCAACTCCCACAACTTACAAGTCATCTCACATTGACCCAACTCATATCCACATTGTTATACACACTTTGATAATCCAAATACATATTAAACATTTAAAATTTGAGAAAATAATTATGGGTCTCTACAGTGAAGTATCTTAAGGTTCATCCTGGACATGGCTTATTTTACCATTCCAATGGTCATTTGCGTGTTGAGGCGTTTACTGATGAATGTTGGGCAGGGTCACCTTCTGACAGAGATTCAACAACTAGCTACTGTACTTTTGTCGGTGGCAACTTAGTTACCTAGAAAAGTAAGAAACAGACTGTAGTTGCAAGGTTTAGTGCAGAAGCAGAGTATCGTGCCATGGCTCATACTACATGTGAGATTGTTTGGCAGAGATCATTTCTTGAGGAGCTGGGATTTCGGGTGTAGTTACCCATTCCTATGTATTGTGAGAATCAGGCGGCAATACATATCGCTTCGAACCCTGTGTTTCATGAGAGGACCAAACATATTGAGGTAGATTGTCATATCGTTCGAGAGAAGGTCGATGGTGGTGTGTTGGCTATGCCTTTTGTATCCACAGGTTCTCAGATAGTAGATGTCTTTACCAAATCACTGTTTAAACCTCGTTTAGAATTTTTATGTAACAAGCTGGGATTTTGTGATATCTATTAGAAGTGTTTATTAGAAGTGTTAAGCTTGAGGGGGAGTGTTAGAAGTGTTTATTAGAGAGAGTGGGTTTGTCCCACATCGTCTATCTTATGAATGTGTAACTCTCCATGGTAATATAAATTAAAGGTATATGTGTATGGGTTCATTAACACCCTATACACTTTTCTTCATCTCTAATATCACATCCTACAAAAGACAGTCCAATGGTTAGAAGTTTTAGTCCATGATGCATCCAAGATTTCATACAGCTCATCCACAATGGCAAGAACACCTCGTATTGTTCATAATCAGTCTGATCTATCATAGGAACATCCTCTCTTGAGTGTCCTCGCTTTGATCTACCTGGTGAACTTTGCATTGCATCAATATCCTCATCAATTCTTGCTGCGGTGGGAGGCCTAAAATCAGCTCTGAACCGTTTAGAAGGCCTATAGCTATCTTCATCTGTATCTGCAACAAAATGTCTAGTTTTACAATTTTTTCTTATATCAAGCTCATAGCCATAAAGTGACGATCCTATTAAAAGCTAAATTATACAAAAGTATTTATGCCAACAGGTTCCCAAGCATGATCATAATGCAATTAAATTCTTCTCATGAACCAAGGATGACTCAAGTTTCTAAAATATGTACTTGAGATTGTGGAGTACAATCAATATATTTTCAGGATCACTTAGCATGTGACACTCTTTTGACCATTTACTGAATAAGAGTACAAACAGCAACAACTTTCCACTTGCATGATGCTTCTTCCTCATACCTCCCACTTTTTTTTTTTTTGAATAGTATAGGGAATAAGTCCAAAGTCCAATGAAGAAACAATCTTTCACAACCTCATTTTCAGGAGCAAGGCCATGGCCCTCCAAAGCATGGAAAATTCTCCCAAGGCCCTTTACATGTATGTCATACGTAAGATGACTCAGCTTCGCTCCACCTTGCCACCTAAAAAACCCCTGGTCATGTTCTATGCACCAGACAAGAAAACCTTATAAAAGCTGGGTTGGATGTCTATGCGACACTTCAACAACTTTTGAATGTCCATTTCATGCCATTTGTCACAAGAAAAAAGCGGGGCCATGGCACTCTAGAGCACGAAAAACTCTCCTAAGACCCTTTACATTTATGTCATAGGTAAGATGACTCTGCTTTGTTCCACCCCGCCACACGGCAAGCCCCTAGTCATGTTTTGTGCATCACACAAGAGAACCTTGTATAAGCTGGTTTGGACATATATGCAACACTGCAACAGCTTATGAATGTCCAGTTCATGCAATTGTCTTGAGTAAAGAATGATAGTTATCCCTTGTGGTAAACTTCTGCATCTTCAAGCAAAAGAAAAATACCATGTGAACTTCCACCTTGACAGTATAATTAGTCGCGACTGTACAAATCCAATTCTTACAGGTCTAGATCCTTTGAAGTTGGTTGTGCACTTAACCACTGAGTAAACATTTCACTGTGCCACTTGCATTTGATGAGTAGTGAAGAAAGTAACATCATCTTCTATGTTTTGTCCCTACTCTCAAAGCCAAAGCCAATTTTTGGCCAACACCAGTGGTACTTTACCATTTTGGCCATGTTGCTCCAATGGTGCCAAGCCATTTTACATTATAACTACAATTTTAGAGCATCCATAAACCCATGGCACCATGCTATTTTGGCAAAGCCGAAAGCATTTGTTGGCTTGATAGTGTCAAAATGCTTAACCTGGCACTGCTGCTTCATTAAGGCAAACAATATTACAATAGCTACCATTATGTCCTTCAAACTACAATTTATCAACACATGACATGTAGCTTCCTGATTTTGGGTCGCGAATTTTTTCGTATGTTTCTGTGATTTGCTGAGAAATGATAATGAGATCCAGATTTCTCCAACTCTGTACCTATGGTGGAGTCAAGTTTCGGTTCATGGATATATTTTTTCGGTATAAATTTTTATTGGTTTCAGCCAACCTTGCTACCAAATGTGGCAATTATCTTTGGCCTTTGCCAAGTTTTGAGATGAAATTTGGCTCATTGGCGGCCGTATTTTGTAGACTTTCCAGCCAATTTTAGCATCAACAGTGAGTATAGATCATCCCCGGAGCTGGTCTAAGCCCTAACCTTTGCTCCCAACTCCTGTTCACGACCATTCTAGTCAACGCGGCCAATCCTAGGTTGGCTCAAGGTTTGACAAAACCAACATTTAGCTAAAGATTAGCACATCCATTGGAGATCTTATCCAAAGCCAAATATGGCTTTGGCAATAGAACTGGCCTAATTCTTTGGAAAGTGGCTTTCTAATTTCCTTTAGTTAAACCGTTATTATAGGAGGCTTGTTATTGTTTTCACGTTTGTGAAACTATTAAATTTATTTATCCAAGCAAACCAAACAACATAGGATTTAGAGACATTTCCTAGTACACAGACTACATCTTTTATTGCTCACCTAGGGCAAAATTTTTTTATCAGAAGATATGTTTAATATTCATAAAATGCCTTACGACTATTACAAAGCTATCCATCCATTAACTTTTGGAGCTGAAAGAACAATAGAGGCAGCTAACCAGCTGGGGGGGTTGTGTCCTACCCATACACTTTTTATGGTCCCCTTTGTAAGGATAGGCAATGATAGGCAAACCAAATCAAAGACAACCATGAGCTCCGATAGAATCCAAGACACCCAAACTCACTCGGGACCTTTAACCCATAGTGCCATGCTGGCAGCTAATGGCGTGAGGTGACAAGCAGGACACCACTCTGAGGCAAACTCTCATTGTCACGATAGGCTCTGGACGCGAAAAGCAAAACATCAGCTAACCCACGCAATCACGACGAGCACTGGCGAATCCTCGCAGCCACGGCAAGCAGGATGCACTTTGAGGACCAATCGTGCAGCAGAGCACACCAGACATACGACCACACAGCTGTTGGAAAACCCGAAACCACAGGTGAGTGACGAACAACTTCGATCTCTGAAACATCCGAAGCACCCACCACAAACGACTAACAGTAAAGAGACTAAAAAAAAACCCCGCTGAGCACATCCGCAAACCTAAACAACAAACCCGAGGTGCATCACTGGTGTCGAAATGCTGACGACTACGTAGTGGAGATGATGGAGGTGCGGCGGCGGAAGAAGAGTAGTCAAGGCATTTGGCGGTGATCGGGTGAGGGTGAGGTTGAAGAGTGATGAGAGCAAATAGATCCAATTGGAGAAGAAACACCCCCCCCCCCCCCCCCCCCCCCCCCCCCCCCATCTTGTTGTGAATATGCACCATTCGAAAATGCTCACCCAGTAAATATATTTAGCTTATTGTCAACAATCCAAAGATTGCTGAGCTTTAACTACGAAAATGCATTCAAGTTTCCTGGAAAACTCCTACAACTATCGTGGGGTGGGAACTGAACCACATAGAGATAACTTGCAAGCACTAGATAATCAAACCAACTAACAAAAATACTAGAAAATTGACTGCAAAGGACACAAGGTTCGATGAGAAACAATATCAACCACATGCACATCTACAGCTAGGCAAGACTCATCTAGTTTTGAAACTGCTACTGGCTTCAAAACTGTACTGCAAGATCATTAGAAAGAGATTCTTTTTCCCATAACTCAGTGTTCAGGCCCGATTTCGCGTGCCTCAATTAATCATGAAGCCCACCAATCCCACCAACTACTCGTGGGGAGCCCCAATAAAGCTAACTTAACAAAATATAAATTGCACTAAACGAAGAAGTTACTGTCATAAAAGTTTTCAAAAATAAAAGCACAATAGAATCAGAACTTGACTACAGAACATATACAAGAATCAGAGTGGTTAATTAGAGTTACCTTGGTCGTGGAGGAGGTGGGGAAGCTTTCACTGAGAGACGCGGCCATCTCTTGCGTCAAGTTCCAACTCGGCAGCCCTTTGATCAGCCATAATCTGGTCCAAATCCCTCTCGTCTTCAAGGGACTTGTCAAGCCCCACCAATTCATATTGATTGTGTTCATCCATTCTCCGATAATCGCTACATTTATCCACATTTCACAGATAACAATAATCAAACACATATCCATCATATTGTGTTTTTTGCTATTACACACTCCACATAGAAATAGCACATACAAGGAGATGAACTCATGTAATAAGGAACAAAGAAAAAGAATCGCTTACTCCATGTAATTGTCATTGAAGAGATCTTGTAACGCCCCGAAAAATTCAACCTCAACACATGCAAGAAAAGTATAAATATCGCGTTGAAAAATCAAGTCCTCGTCAAATATTGGAAGGGTTGACCAAAATAAAAGGCTTTTCTTTCTTTAAAACCTTAAAGCAATTTATCTTTTTTTTTAAAATAAGGATATTTGTAACGAATATATTTTTTCACAAAACTAACAAGTTTTCTATGCCTTGAAGGATATTTCATAAATCATAACTCTTTATAATCAAACCATATAACTTTATTCCCATATATCTCCAAAACAACATGTTCTTTACATAATCTTTAGTGCCAAAATTGAGTTCTACAAGCCATAGGATGGGCTTCCAAAAGATGATTACATGACCCCTAGTTTTTCAGTTCCAAAATAATAACATAAGTTTTCGGTTCCAGAATCATACTACAAAAGACATAATTACAAATCTGGCCTTGTAGTCTTACATGTTCCATTACATATGCTAAACAAAACAACAACACCACAAAAGGAACTTCACCTAGCTACACTTCATTAAGTTCTTGGCGCCTCTTAGTCACCTGAAATGGTTAGTTGAAGCCCATAGAAAACAAGACTAAACCAAATAATATGTTCAAGTTCAACATAAATGTTGCGAAACACACACTATTTTTAAAAAAATTCCACACGTATTCATCAAGTGTCGATAAGTTTACCATATTAATGACCTCATATGTTCCCCAACTAATTAACCTAGCCCAACATTCCTAGGTTCAACTCAAATTCATAACCATACGCTAACTCTAATATCTACTCGAGGGTAGCCGGGCACAAGTACCACCCATGAACCGGGATAATCGGGTACAAGCACCACCCTCACAAACCAAGGGTTGACGGGTACAAGTACCACCCCATGAACC
Source organism: Rhododendron vialii (assembly GCF_030253575.1). NCBI lineage: Eukaryota > Viridiplantae > Streptophyta > Magnoliopsida > Ericales > Ericaceae > Rhododendron > Rhododendron vialii. Next base: position 14,600,889 of record NC_080568.1, read on the forward strand.
GGGATAATCGGGTACAAGCACCACCCTTGCACCGGGTAATCGGGTACGATGTACCACCCCAACAATTTCCGGTCTTTCACCAAGGAGCTTGCCAAGCCCAACTTGCTTTTCCTAGGTGCACCACCTAGATCTAGACCAACATAATCCGAGCACAATCATCTCAACCTATCTCACCGAACGGGATAATTCATATCCAAACATCGTCCAAATAAGTCCTAGTCAAGTATCAAAACTCCAATCGTTCAATAAATTTTAAGCACACATAAATACTTCCATTGGCACAAGTAACTTGCACAAGTCATAAGAAAATACAATCTCAAAGTGCAAGTGTCGTATTTTTTGCGTCTCAAATACACCTTAATTTCTTAAGTAAGTATATTTCTTTTTCTCTAAATGTTAAACACGATAGTATGGATACAAAGTCTCAAATAAACTTTGTATATTTCCAATACTAAACAACTCTACACTTCAATAACACATAAATTTCAAAAATTTAACAAGTATCAACAAGAACCTATACTCTTTATTTGATATCTTAAAACCCTAACACACATTTCACATAATCTAAAGAATATTCATGTTCTACAACAAATTCACAACATTTATACTAAAAATAAACATATCAAGAAGGTTAGTCATGTATCCTACCTCAAAAGAGCCAAATCCCGAAAAAGCTAGAACTCCAAAGTTGGCCGATCAAGATTTTGTTTGGATCGCTGTGTAGCCCTCTGTCCATAGATCACGTTTTGTTCTTGCCTTTTTGCGAGATTCGCGAATCTTGGTCTCCGAATTTGGGGTTGAACAAAGAGGTTTTGTTGAATAGAGTTGGAGAGAGAGAATGAGAGAGGGAGTGAACGGAAAAGAAAAAAAAAACAGAGAACTCACGAGTTCTCTCTGGTAGCTTCCACTTTTTAAGTGCAAAATTGCACTATGGCCCTCCAAGAATCAAGCTATTGCTCCATCATCTAAAATATTTTGAGTCATTACATTAACGCATATAAAGCTAACAATTAATAATAGTTAACTCTAAAAGCTTATATTAAAAAAAAAAACTCCATCACATATGGGTCCCACGCACTAGGTCCATAGCACACAACTCATGCCCGATCAACCAAAAAAAAATATAGACGTATATACACGTCTATATAAAACAAAATACATGCCTTACTTAATTACTAAATATAGTTACACGCAGCTACATTAAATAAGATAAATTAATATTTGGGGCGGGTCACTACAGATCCTCTCCTTCCTCCTCCTCCTCCACTTGGTCAGCTTATTCTGGAATGATATTGGGATTGACGGCGGCCTCGACCTCATCGGAGTAGTTCTCGGAAGTGCGGTTGGTGTTCAGTGGAAGTTGATCCGTGTTAAAACCAACGGAGGTGGGAGAATCGCACATCGATCCCCTTTTCTCTTCTGCTTCTTCCTTTTATGTGTGTGTGGTTTCCTTGAAAGATACTAGTGATGGATAGTATTTGGAAAACGAGGGCTAATATTAGGGCACACAAATTGATTTCCACTGTTCCACTACTTCTTTGTCGTTGATACCAGGAGGCGGGAGTTGCCTTTTGGCGGGAAGTTTTGGCGCCAAATGCGGACACACGTGGCACCTCAACTACTAGTCTACCAACTTGTTTGGGCTTGGCGGTTTGGCAGGGGTGCAAACGAACAGAGCCACTCGTGAGCAGCTTGAAGCTCAGCTCGATTGAGCCTTTCTCATTTTCTCTTGAGGGACCGATATGGGACTAAAGAAAATGAAACTTGGTAAAGCGGTAGAGCAAAACATTTGTCCCACATCGAGAAACCAAAAGAGCACCGAGCAGTGGCGAGCTGAGCTTGAGCCTAGGCGAACATCATTGAGCTGAGCTCGAGCCCACTTTTCTTAGCTCGTATTGAGCTCAGCTTGAGCCAACTCCATTTAAGTTGAGCTGAGCTTGAACATGCCAGAACTCGACTTGGCTTGGCTCGTTTGGAGCTCTACCCTTTGTGGACTGGCTCAACCCCAAAACCTAATCTCTCTACTGCAAATTCAACTTTGTTATGATTTTATTAGAGCTGGCAAATGGGCGGGTTTGTGCCGGTTGAAATGGTAGTTGAATATGGATGGGTCCAATATGAATCAATAGTAGGCGGGTTGAGATGGGTTGAGTCGAATATGAGTCAAATCATATCATATGAATGCCACTGGGTCATAGATGAATAGACTTTTGCACCAACATACTTTTGCCAATTATTTTTTCCCCTTCCCCATTATCCTCTCGTTGAATTAGTTTTACCAGCCAAAAGCAAATTGGATCCTTGCATTTCATGAAATAAGGTGTACAACCACCAATCTCTTCCTAGTTCCTTCCTTACCTTCCCTATCTCAGGCAATTCTTGCTTATATTTAAACCAAATTTTCCAGAGAAATACAATTCACTGAAAAATGCCCCATGGACAGAACAATATTTCCACTGAAAAAACGCCTAAATGAAAATTCCAGTATCCGGTTTTCAAACTGCTGCCAAAAAAAAAGAAGCCACACATAAAGCAAAATTCACAATGACAAAATTAGACACTAATGTTTGTATTGGCTCTGAGTGCACAACTCTCTCTTCAAAATCCTCCACAAGCTCTTCATCTTGCTCTTCAACAACTAAAATTTTCAACAAGTACATGAAAACAACAACGTTATATATCTTACCTGCAGTAAATCAATCTACAATAAAAAAAAGATGGCCCGTTTTGCTTACCATTTTCATTATATTGCCAATCTCGAGTGCATAATAATGCCTCGACATTTTTTGGAACGATTGAGGAGCAAAATTTGCCAATTATTCGCCCTCCAATACTGAATGCCGACTCTGAAGCAACGGTGGTGATGGGAATGCTCTACACATCACGTGCCATTAAAGAAAGATCTGGATACCTTGCATTATTTGCCTTCCAATAACATAATATGTCCAGCTCCATGTTTTGCTTTCTATCAAGTCTCGACTCATCTAAATATAAATCTAACTCTGATTTGATTCCGGCTAACCCACATTCTTGACTCTCAAATAGACCACACTCCTACAAAATTTTGCAAACCAAGAACAAAATAAGTACAAGCTATTTGCTGTTGGAAACGGGATTCGTTTATCACTGGAAATATGCAACATGCGAAAATAAACAAGAATAGAAACTTACTGAACCAATTTTAAGCATCCGAAAATTGACAATTGAGGCTAGTATTTTTATGAATAATACTATATCCTTAAAGCAAATTCGTCCCCACACCGGTGCTCTTGGGTCTCTTGAATGTTTGCCTCCTAGGATTACCCGATTTTCGAAGAACGGAAGTAGCACTATAATCTGTTCGACGGGCGAATGCAAACTTGTGCAGTACTCTCTCTCAGACTCAATATGAATGCAATGTATGTGCTCTGTAATTTTTCTGATGTCGAAAAGAGAAGCACTTGAATCCTATAAATAGTGCCAAACGTGCCTATTCGGAAAAGGACAAGTGACTATATGGAAGGGTTGTAACCAGTTGCATGAATAGACAAACCCTTTGGAAATAAACGGCTGTTAAAGGTATCTCTTTGAATAGACACGTTTTTCCACTTGGAAGTTAAAACCCTTTGAACAGACACACCTCTTCACCATTAGGAGTTAATAATTCTGATACAAAATCACTTCCCATAAAAAGAACATAACTCTAATGGAACAAGCCCAATTTTCTTAGTCATACTTAGGATATATATATATATATATATATATATATATATATATATATAAAATTGAAAAAATAGATTTCAGTTCTTATTTCGTTCATGAAATTTTCCCATTGAGCAATTATTTTGGCTTGTCTGGACTGTGAATATTTATTAGCATAGTCTTTTCTGTTTTGTTTATTTTTCTTTGACTTAAATTCTTTGTATAATTTATCAAAATCAATTTCAAAATCTTTATGTAAAACATGTAAACTTGGGTCAACTTCTTCAAAATCTGTTTGAGTTAGAGACCCTTGGGAGGTGTCTTCATCTTCAAATTTTGACTGTGTAAAATAACAGGGTTTACTAATTTGTGAACTTGACTCAACACCTTTTAATTTAATGCTGGGATCAAGCAAATTTTTGTCTTTCCTAGGCATGGTGACCGATCTGTCAATAGCAACTGAGTTATTTGACCTACTTAATTCTCTAATTCTCAGAGGAGGGTTTGTTCTTTGTTGATCAAAACTTATCTTAACCGTACCATCTAGGTACTGTTGAATATAATCTAGATCAATCGTGTCATTCTGGAGTTTCTGTGGGAAACTCTCATTTTCACTAAGCCAACTGGCTGGTAATTGGATATTATTCCAGGAGATGGTTTTGGGTACTTGAATATTGGCATTTGTGCTACTTTGAATAAGGACAGTTTTGTCTTTTGGACTTTTGACTAATGCATGAATGTTCAAATTAGTTTTCATACATTTGTAATAAAGACGATAAATTAGTGCAATTGATTGACTTCCTTTAAGCATTTGGGTGATTGCTCCAGCAGTTTGAATATTTAATGTTAATGCTTTTAGAATATTTTTGTCATTTAAACTAAAGGGTAAATCGGGGTAACAGTTGAAATAAACTGGACCATTATGTAAGCTTGATTCTATTAATCCTAACAAACTATCACTACAGACTGTGAATCTACTGTCTCGTAAAAACAGCAGGACTGAGGAATTTAATCATTTTCGTGTAAGTGGTTTAACTGCTACTTGTATTAATCCTACATGAATATATTTATATCCTCTTTCGAGGTGTCGTTTGACTGAATGTTGACTGAGAAGAGAACATCTCTCTTCTTGCTTAGTAATAGCATAAACATGCTCTGCAGTTTTTGCTACTTGATCAGTACGAAAAACATCGTCTAAAAAACTTGACTTGTAAATTTCTTTTATATTCTTTTATATTTATATTCTTTTCTTTTTTGTTTATTTTTCTTTGACTTAAATTCTATGTATAGTTTATCAAAATTAATTTCAAAATCTTTATGTAAAACAAGTAAAGTTAGGTTAATTTGATATTCATGTTCTTCTTGTTTGACAATATTCGGTAACTCAGATAAAGAAGCCATTGAAGAACTGGCTGAAGAACTACACTTAAATAATCTATTCATTGTGTTTAATCCTACAGATTCTTCTTTTAATATTTTAACCCTAAAGATTTTTCAATCAATATTTTAATCCTAAATTATCATGATAAACACATACCCTGCATAACACATACCCTAAGTTCAACGTCAAACCCCATTCACTGCCCTACCCTGGGACTTACCTTCGGGGAAATAAAGACGACTTTCAGGTGGCCAGAGGACAAGGTGGTCGACCGATGACAACCGAATTAAAATACTAACTAAAAATTCAACAGGATAAAAATATTAAATGAAAACTAAGCAGGAGTAAAAACAACTTACAGATTACTTGAGTTTAATTCTTCAACAATTTCCTACTTGGCTCTGATACCATGAGGGTTGCGGAAGGAGGGATACAGTGGAAGAACATGGGGTTAATCAGAGTAAATTGTGTCGGTGAAAGAGAGGGGGTATGATTTACTTAAAGGGAATGGAGAGAGTAAATGCACAGTTACAGCAATTATTACAAACAGTAATGACTAGGTAAAGTAACAGCTATTTTAATCATGAGTGAATAGTAACTTCGTGAGTGAATAGTGATTATGAACAGTATTATGAATAGTATGAAATGAATAGTAATTTACTATGAAAAGTAAATGCAGTTTACTGGTAAATGATTGAATTGAATAGTACAGTTTACTGGTAATGAATAGGTAAGCTGAACAAACTCAGACTTACAGTGAATAACTTTGAAAGAATTGACTGTAGGAATACCTAGACATGGTAATGTCTTGACATATTTTGTGACTTGCTGGACTATAGAAGTATGTATGTCACGCCCTCGATTTTCAACTAAAATAATAATATATTTTCCACAACAAAAGTCTTCCTCTCAAACTATATTTACCCTTAACTATCATGCCAATCCAAATAAAGAATCAAAGTCTCTTCTTCTACTCTCTAAATTTTTTTTTTTTTTTTTTTACATAAAGTCTCCCAAACGTTTACAAGTAAATGAGTTCCATAATGATCAAGGAGAGGAATTTACACATAGCTTTACATATATTCTAATCAAAAGGTACAACTTTCCATTGCGAGTAAAGTACATAACATGAATTAGACTAGATAATAAACACTTCCTTTATAATACCAATGAAGCTCTCAAAAGACGTCTCAATGTGCACTCCATGCAATCCAAGCTAAGTGCCATGACGAGTACCTGAAAGGATAGGGTGAGCTACACTAGCTCGTAGAGATATCCATACCTAAATTACATGCAGAAGTGAAGATAGATCACAAGGGAAAATATTTTCCAAAAGCATACTTGTTTTGTCAAAAGTGAAGCTCAAAATGTCATACTCACGCTGGAAAATATTTAACTCCATTTCTCAAACACCAACATTCTTAAAAATTTCAGCTTACCGCTACGGCATTACCCAACCCAATCCCTGCTTTTTCATTTCCATTTCAATGATCTAAAGATTAGTCTGAGTTCTTTAACAAAAGGTTTTCACTTCCTTTTCTCATACAACCAACCACCCTCTCACCAAAAATATACACACTAGGCATGTAGGGCTAGATCATAAGGTAAACAATGACAAGTCGAACAATACCGCACCTCAACAACAAGGAAACTCACCCGTCAATCCCAAAATCAGACTTCAAATCTCAACATCGAGCAAAACTCCTCCACATTAAGATTTCCCTTATAAGTCTGACAAGCAAATACCATACATGAAACTCTCACAATGCATCACACCACGAGGTACCAATTATACATTCACACATAACTGCCTATCACACATCAGGAGAACAAGCCACAATGATTTGGCGGTCTAAAGGGAAAAATAAAAGAAAACATGTATCGACACATTAGACGTTCCAAGTTACCAACTCGAACTGACATTTTCAATCTTAGTATGATAATAAATAATAACAAGATTCTCCGTTTTCACCATGTCACGCGTTTCGATTTTATTTCCGGGCATTAAGGACCCCGTGCGTCCTATGTTCATTCCGGCATCACACCTTTCGGTAGATCCGTGGCTTTCTTGTGCACTTCCGGGCATTAAGGACCCCGTGCATCCCATATTCATTCCGGCATCACACCTTTTGGTAGATCCGTGGCTTTCATTCCGGCATCTCACCTTATGGTGGATCCGTGGCTTTCTTATTACCGTTCAATTATCCACCATGCCACTCATATAGTGTCACATATTCTCGTTGAGCAAGCAATTTCAATATCCAACATTTCTCTACTTCCAACACATAGCAAAAGACGCAAACTAAACCAACCAACCCATGGATACAACACCTAAAGAGGAAAAACTGTTCATTTTTCTGCAAGTATCGATTAACATCAAAGTCAGATCATTTTCTCGCATATCCATACACCAATATTGTATATCCCTTATACACCACAAGTTCTCACGTGTTCTTGTTTCAATATACTTATCTACATAGCACTTCTCATTTTCTATTTCATTAATAAACTAATCATTAGTCAATACGTACCCCAACATGTCAATCAATCCTATAAGATCTCAATCTCATGGAAGTAAGTCAAAACAATCAAACCTAAGCAGACCATTCATTTCACTACTCATATTCCATTTTATTCCCACACCTTTCTTTGAAATCCATATATCCTACCACATCATCATATCTCAAATGATAACATCAACTTTTATACTGATTGGTTCTCTTCAACCAACACTTAGTCACCTAGATCAACTCATCCTATCCCCACATATCAAATTGGCAAAATTAATCATTTACATTTGACCATATCCAATTAAACAACATGAATTCCAGGGCGACACTTAAACCATTGAAAAGTAGACTTCTTCTTCTTTGAATCCATAGGTCATACATCAAAAACAGAGTTCAGATAACCTAACTACGGCCTTGCGATTATAGCTTCAACATAACAGTAAAACCTGGTGCAAAGGCAGAATTTAGGTCAACTTTGGATGCAAATCTGTTATCGCTCAGACATACCCATGATGCATGGGACGTATCGTTGGAAAGCCCTATGTGTCTAGTTTCTAAAAAAACAGACGGTGCGTCATTTCAAGTTCCGAGCTAGGAGTTATGGCCATTTTACCAAAGTCCACCGGTGCTGTCAGATTCTACACGGGAATAAGTAAAATTGATTGAAAAACCATAACTCTTTCATCTTAAACCCAAAAATATTGCAACCAACGCCAAAAGTTACACAACTACAAGCCCTACGCTCAGTGAAAATCCCAGGTTCAAAAACGAGAGGAGATTAACCCAACAATCAAAGGAAAAACAGTTTCTCAACCATTTTCGCCCTAGTCGACCAACCCTACTTTAGAAATTCACCAAAAATTGTATACTTAACCGAATCACTTGATTCCAACGCCAATCCCTTCCTAACTTAAATATGCAGCCCCTGTAAAAGACCCAAAGCCACCAAATTGTTCATCATGCCCAGAAAATTAAAAGAAGACAGCCACGCACAGATTCGCGTATCCAGGAAACAGCCGGTATTCAAAAATTCATAACTAATTGTGTGATTATCGGTTTTTCATGATCTTGGTACTGAAATCTTCGTATTAAAACGTACTTTAACAGTTATGAAGACACTAAAAATTGATTCCTAACAGAAGGGCCCCCAAAAGGCAGATTACCAGAACCCACGAAATTTTCAGCATACAATAGGTTTATTCAAGACTCAAATAGATGATCAAACTTGATTCTTGTACATCTAACCAACACTTAAACGTGTAAAGAAGGTAGGAGATCCCTACCTCGAAGGTTAGAAGCAAGCCCGAACATGGAGGAAACCTCAAAGTGCTCCGATCATGATTCTTCGTGGATCGATAGGAAGATCTTGTCGCGTAGAACAACTTTAATACTTGGATATTTTTCAAAATCTCCTTCTATGAAGATGAAATCAAAGAGAGAAGTTTGGAGGAGAGTGAGAGGCGTGGGAGAGAGAGTCGGCCGGGAGAGTAGAGAGAGAAAGAAAAAAAAGATTTTTACTTCTCTACACACCACCCCCGCCTATTTATACTAGCACAAACACCAATCACACTCACACCCCTCCACTAACAACGTTACCACATTGACCCCAAATCTCATATTCACATCATATTTCACATTTCATAGTATAATTTCGCATTAAAATTATTAAAATAAATACGGGTCTCTACAATGTAGGGATGACCAAGGAGGGGGCTTGTCTCTTAATCTTTCAAATAGGGGCTGACATGTTTTCCTAAGATTTTTATAGAATTCTGCTATGTAATTTAAAGATCCTAAAAATCTTTGTAATTGATTTTTGTCAGTAATTTCATCAAGAAATTTATCAGCAAATTGAATTGCTCTACTAATTGGTATTATGGTTGATTCGTGAATATCATATCCTAAGAATCTTACTTTGGTCTGAAACAATTTAATTTTGGGGGCTGAGATGACTAATCCATTATGTTTGATAATTTTAAGAAAAGAGTTTAAGTGTTTCCAATGTTCATCAATTGAATTTGAAAAGATTAGAACATCATCTATCTAGACGATGATAAAATGACTGAATTGATTAAATATTTCATTCATTATGTTTTGAAATTCACTGGGAGCATTTTTTTAACCAAAAGGCATTACATTCCATTCGTAATGTCCAAATGGAGTAGTAAAAGCTGTTTTGTACCTGTCATTGGGGTGTAGTTGGATTTGCCAGAATCCACTTTTTAAATCAAATTTTGAGAAGATAACTGCATTGCTTAATCTGTTGATTAGATCTCTTTTATTAGGAATCGGGTATCTAATCCATTCTAAAACTGTGTTTAATGGTTTGTAATTTATAACTAGTCTGGGCACACCTCTTTCTTTTTCTGCATTTTTATTGACATAGAAAGCTGGACATGACCATGGTGATTTACTTTTTCGAATGATGTTATTATTAAGTAATTCATTGATTTCTTTCTTACAGGTTTCCATTACCTCGGGGTTCATTTGAATAGGTCTAGATTTTGTAGGGATCTGAGTTTCATTAAAATCTTTTATGTATGGTAGAGTTACTATATGCTTTTTCTTATGCCAAAAGGCACTGGGAAGACTAGAACAAACTTCTTTTACTAGTTTTTCTTTAAAATTTTCAATTTGTTGACTAAGAGATTCATTAGTAAGTTGTTCTTCAATTATTTTATATCTAATTTCATTCTGCAGGAATTTTAATTGATTTGCTTTCTGGTTTAACGGATATATAGGGTAGCTTTTAATTTGTTTTAATTCTCTAAATTCTGGTTTTGTTAAAAATTTAAATATTACTTGTTGACCAAAAGGTTTAGTGGAAATTCCTTCTTCATTAGTTGTAAACGGATAAAGTAAACAGATAAAAGCTGTTCCTAAAATTACTCTATCAGTTAGGTCTTGAACCAACACAAAAGAGGTTCTGAAGCAAACCTCATCCTGACAGATATGTACTTTGGGTAATTTATAATTAATTTGCATCTTGCTACCGTTTGCAGAACTCAATTGTTCAGTTGTTTTATGAAAATACATAGTGAGAACCAAACCTTCTTGAATGCAATTAAGGTCGGCACCTGTGTCAATAAGAGCACTGACTTCAATTTTGAAATCATGCACTACTAATTTAACTCTAGCATACCATTTTTGATAGCAATCCTGGTAGTTAGTATCTTCTTCATGCTGAGTCGTTAACTGATTGTCAGATTCCTTTAATTTGGTAATTTCTTTTTTAATAAGATTGACCTCTTGTCTGAGATTTTGTACAGTAGTTTGTTTAATAATTTGACTTGGTTCTGATTTAGTAGGGGATTGATAAGATATGTCATTGGGACTAGAATTCTTGTTCTTTTTTATTTTTGTAACTGTTGTAACTGTATTAACCTTTTTATAATATTTTTCTAGGTAATTGAAAAAATAGATTTCAGTTCTTATTTCGTTCATGAAATTTTCCCATTGAGCAATTATTTTGGCTTGTCTGGACTGTGAATATTTATTAGCATAGTCTTTTCTGTTTTGTTTATTTTTCTTTGACTTAAATTCTTTGTATAATTTATCAAAATCAATTTCAAAATCTTTATGTAAAACATGTAAACTTGGGTCAACTTCTTCAAAATCTGTTTGAGTTGGAGACCCTTGGGAGGTGTCTTCATCTTCAAATTTTGATAGTGTAGAATAACAAGGTTTACTAATTTGTGAACTTGACTCAACACCTTTTAATTTAATGCTGGGATCAAGCAAATTTTTGTCTTTTCTAGGCATGGTGACCGATCTGTCAATAGCAACTGAGTTATTTGACCTACTTAATTCTCTGATTCTCAGAGGAGGGTTTGTTCTTTGTTGATCAAAACTTATCCTAACCGTACCATCTAGGTATTGTTGAATATAATCTAGATCAATCGTGTCATTCTGGAGTTTCTGTGGGAAACTCTCATTTTCACTAAGCCAACTGGCTGGTAATTGGATATCATTCCAGGAGATGGTTTTGGGTACTTGAATATTGGCATTTGTACTACTTTGAATAAGGACAGTTTTGTCTTTTGGACTTTTGACTAATGCATGAATGTTCAAATTAGTTTTCATACATTTGTAATAAAGACGATAAATTAGTGCAATTGATTGACTTCCTTCAAGCATTTGGGTGATTGCTCCAGCAGTTTGAATATTTAATGTTCATGCTTTTAGAATATTTTTGTCATTTAAACTAAGGGGTAAATCGGGATAACAGTTGAAATAAACTGGACCATTATGTAAGCTTGATTCTATTAATCCTAACAAACTATCACTATAGACTGTGAATCTACTGTCTCGTAAAGACAGCAGGACTGAGGAATTTAATAATTTTCTTGTAAGTGGTTTAACTGCTACTTGTATTAATCCTACATGAATATATTTATATCCTCTTTCGAGGTGTCGTTTGACTGAATGTTGACTGAGAAGAGAACATCTCTCTTCTTGCTTAGTAATAGCATAAACACGCTCTGCAGTTTTTGCTACTTGATCAGTAGGAAAAGCATCATCTAAAAAACTTGACTTGTAAATTTCTTTTACTGGGATTTTTGAAATGTTCCAATTAGTTAATCCTGTGTCTAAATCATGGTATTCATGTTCTTCTTGATTGACTATATCCGGTAACTCAGATAAAGAAGCCATTGAAGAACTGGCTGAAGAACTACACTTAAATAATCTATTCATTGTGTTTAATCCTACAGATTCTTCTTTTAATATTTTAACCCTAAAAATTTTTCAATCAATATTTTAATCCTAAATTATCATGATAAACACATACCCTGCATAACACATACCCTAAGTTCAACGTCAAACCCCATTCACTGCCCTACCTTGGGACTTGCCTTCAGGGAAATAAAGACGACTTTCAGGTGGCCAGAGGACAAGGTGGTCGACCGATGACAACCGAATTAAAATACTAACTAAAATTTCAACAGGATAAAAATATTAAATGAACACTAAGCAGGAGTAAAAACAACTTACAGATTACTTGAGTTTAATTCTTCAACAATTTCCTACTTGGCTTTGATACCATGAGGGTTGCGGAAGGAGGGATACAGTGGAAGAACATGGGGTTAATCAGAGTAAATTGTGTCGGTGAAAGAGAGGGGGTATGATTTACTTAAAGGGAATGGAGGGAGTAAATGCACAGTTACAGCAATTATTACAAACAGTAATGAATAGGTAAAGTAAAAGCTATTTTAATCATGAGTGAATAGTAACTTCGTGAGTGAATAGTGATTATGAATAGTACGAAATGAATAGTAATTTACTATGAAAAGTAAATGCAATTTACTGGTAAATGATTGGATTGAATAGTACAGTTTACTGGTAATGAATAGGTAAGCTGAACAAACTCAGACTTATAGTGAATACAGAAGTAGAACTTCAATCATTACTAAGTATGGGAAAGCAATTTCTGAAAACCCAAACTTTGTTTACTCTCTCTCTAAACTCTATTTTTACTATCTTGAATTCTGAATAGCCTGCTTCTAACGGACTTCTCGAATCCTTTTATAGAATAAGGATCTGAGGTTTACGAATGCGGAATCACGCAGCCATGTGACTAAAGTAGGTGACTGTTCCTGCTTTCGGTGCCAAAGGGGTCAAAAAGCAGGAATGATTGCTTGACTGTTGGTGGCTTGCTTTTGGTGCTGGTGGGACCAAAAGTAGAAATGATTATTGAATAGTCGGTGCCTTTTTCTGCTTTCGGTGCAGATGGGACCAAAAGCAGAAATGATTACCTCTTTTGACTAAAATTCCATCATGTTGTCCAGATTCTGCAATGCTTCATTCGTTAGATTATCCCAATAATCTTGCCCATTGTCATCACTGTTGATCTCTGGGTTGGATTCTTGGTCTTCTTTGTCTTCAGTTTGATGACTCAAATTGTCCCAATAATTCTGGTATTCTTTGACTAGGTTTTGGAATTTCGTATAGAAGATAAATGGAACTTCTTGAATAGGACCACTGGACTTGATTTTTTGGATAGAATCTTCACAAATTAAATGATACTTGCCTTCAAGGAAATAATCATCATTTCCAAGATTGCTAGCAATTGACTTGGCTCTGTGATGCCTGATCTATGCTCTGGTAGGCTTGGAACACAGCCAGGGGCATTCATCTTCAATGAGTTCAATAGGTGCACATACCCTACTGAATGGCCAATACCATGATAGATACATGACATGTTGGGCCAGTATCACACTTCCAGTATTTGTCCATTCTGGCATTTTACTTGTAATTAGAACTTGACATTTCATGGTCCTATGTTTAGCAAAGATGTTGTTAATACATACTGCTAATTTTCTGGTGACTCAATCAGTTTGTTCTGGGTCAGTAAAGATTATTTGTCTGATAAACCCATGATCTAGTAAGGTCATTGGGCTGACTGAATAATTTGTCCTTTGTATGAAAGAACAAGATCTTGAAAGTGCTGCATATTGATACAGGCTTTGGGGATACTAAAAATTAATTGGCATGGGCAATCATATCTTTCTAGTGGTGTTTCTAGACACAATGGGTTAGTTTTTGGGCAGGTGACTCGGTTTTGGTCTTCATTATAGTGGGTTTCCCAAGTGATTGATAATCCTGGGGGTGGTTGACTGGCTAGTTTAGTAAGGGTTTCAAATAGGAATTCTTGAAAATGGTGACCATCTTGTCTAGCCAAATGTTGTATGTGGCTTACGACATCTAATGGTAGTGACTTGGGGAGTAGGGATAGGAATTGTGGTAAAGCCAGGATTCTGAAAGCTTTTTCTTGAAAAGTTTCAGGCACACATACGCTTTCACCATCATCCAGTAGGGATGACTGCACATTTACACCTTTGCTACCATCTAGTGGGGATGATAGTTTTTTCTCTGCTTTTACCAGTGGGGTAAAAAAGGTCTTTTCTTCTTTTGACTGATTCTGCAATTTAGTAACTTCTGCTTTGAGTTGAGTATTTTCAGTCATCTGCTGGTGATACCTGCAGTTTAAATCAATAGATTTGCAAGCCATTGATTCACAATGCTTACAAGAAGGGAAGTTAGTAGACGAACTGGTGCTGACTAAGGATGGGTTTAGTGAAACTCCACCCAAAAAACTAGGGAAAACAACACCACTAGTCTGCTGATTAAAATAAATACTTAAACAATTTAACCTGTCTAAGAATCTGTGATGGTCCCCACGCGTATTCCAGAGATTATCTAGAAGACATTGTTGGGTCTCATTCATGTTGTCTAAGTAATTTAGCTTTCTAAATTTTGTGCTGGCTCCTTCAGCGAATACTGGCAGAAGGATTTTCCCAAAGGAGATAGTTTTCTGTTGACTTTGAGCCATCTGTAAAACAATCAAGTAAATCATTAGTAGGGTAGATAGAGCAATTTTGTAATTGACTTAATTCATCTTTGTCTGGTGTTGATAAAAATTCAAAATTGACTTGTTGATCAAAAGATGTAGTAATGATGTTGTTACTGGTGACTGTGAGTGGGTAAAGTAAGTAAATAAAAGGCATTCCTAAAATTACTCTGTCAGTTAAATTTTTGACTAAAACAAATGAGGTTTTGAAATCAATCTTATTTTGGCAAATCTTAACTTCGGGCAATTTATACTTAATTAACATTTTACTACCATTTGCAGACCTCAATCGCTCAGTTGTTTCTTGATAATATTTAGTCGGTACTAAACTTTCTTGTATACAATTTAGATCTGCTCCGGTATCAATGAGAGCAGTGACTTGTATCTTATAATCTCCTATTATTAATTTAATACGAGCATGCCATTTCTGTATATTTATTTGATCGATTATATTTAATCTGTGACTGTCTTGATCACTATTTTGGTGGTCAATATCTTTTTCTTGACTAGAATTTTGATCTTGAGTATCATCTTCTAGGGTTTCTTTAGAAGATGAACTGTCTTTCCTTTTTTTGAAGAATTTGTTAGCTAATTTTGGAAGTTGGTCTTTAATCTTTGTAATTTCTATTTTGATAAGAGTTATTTCATGCTGTAAATCATGTAAAGTAACTTCTTTATTAATTTTATTAAAACGCTCTATAGTAGCATTAAGGCTTACTATCGGTTTATTATTTTGGGGTTGTTTCCCTTGTTGTACCAAGAGTTGTTTAAGTTTTTTAATATATTGTTGCTTTAATTCTGAATCATCTATTTTACTGATTAAATCAATTAATAATTCTTCGTCGGGTAAGTCTTTGGTAAGTACATTTACTTTTTTACAACAATTGTCAATACAACCAATTTTAATTTGATCGTCGCTTGGACTATCACTAAGAGAATGGTAATCAGAAGATGTACTATCCCCTTCATTTTCAGAATTACTTAGATTTGCTTTTCTGAAAATTTCGAAAATTTGTTGTTTATCCGTATCTGATATATTTATTTGACTAATTTTTGCTTGGACTTTACATTCAGTTTTGTAATGTCCTTTTTTACCACAGTTGTAACATGTAATGTTACTTTTGTCTTTATTTTTCTTGTTATTCTTTTGACTTTTGGGTTTTTCGTAATATTTTTCTTTGGATGATTTGGGTTTACTATTCCTAAAGTATATGTGACTCTTACTATTGTTTGTTGGTTTAGTATGATATTTGGGTTTTCTTCGTGATGGTGCTACAGGCGGTAGACCATACTGTTCACAAAAGTTCCCTAACTCATACTTGGCTTTATTTTTGTTCTTTTGGGCTTGTTTACTAATTTTCATATCAATGCACATTCTTAGACCTTCTTTTTGAATGGTACTAATAATGTCGCCATATGTTAACTTATCATATTCAATGACTCCTGTTGGTTGACTAAGGACATCTCTAATTTTGTGGGCAAACAAATTAGGAAGTTCATTAATAAATTTTTCTTTCCAAAATGATTTTGTACAATCATCTCTAAGCATGACTCTAGATGTGAAAACATCTTTGTACCATCTAAAATCACTTAATGTTGGACAATGCAAATTACTCAGTTGATCATGTATCTTAGAAGTAATGTTACTGGGTTGTCCAATAAAATGTTTAATTATGGTATAAATCAGAGTATTGACTCCATCTGGTGCTCCCATTCCAATTTCATTGTCAAAAATTGGGAGACCATTTTCTTCTAATTGAACAGCGTGTTTAACTTCTTCTCGTGACTCACGGGTGAGATATTTGTCCCACCATGCTTTTAACATTCCAGTGAAACCAGAGGTTAATAGATCAACTATCTGTGGTTGATTAAGGTCCGTATTACTTAAGTAGCTATTAGCAGCCATTGATATATGGTTTAATTTTTCTAATATTTGGTGTTCACTCAAGCCATCAATATTTCATTCATATAATTTATTAAAAGAAACAGAAAATTGATTGGTCAAATTATTTTCTTCATATTGTAAATCAGGGGGGGTTGGTCTAGAATACTAATTTTTGGTAAGAGTGGTTGGATTTGCTGGGGGATTGAAAAGGCGGTTAATTTCTTGACCAGAGAACTGTTTCTGTAACTGTGTGATTTCTTCATCAGAAGAAGTTTGTACTATTTGACTGGAAGTACTAGTGTCATAATTTTTTATGATGGTAGAAACTTGGGGTGATTCTTGTTCTGGCTTAATAGCTAATTTAGTCAGTATTTTCTCAATTTTTTGAATATTTTGATTCTGGTTTATGCTAATTTTCTCTCTTCTTCCAGGAAGGTGTATAAGGGGTGCTTCAATATTTTTACTAGAGGATGTGAAGGTGCAAGAAGATCGTTCATCAATTTTAGTTTCTAATTTATCCAATTGGTAACCTATAGTTTTGAGACACTGATTGGTGTAGTTAATCTGTTCAACAATTTGTCTGCATTTTGCTCTGTCATTAGGTAATTTGAATGGAGATGCAGTTATAGATGTATTTTTATAATCAATAATAATTGAATCTAAAGGAGGATGACTAGAGGTTGTAGTAGTGTTATCCGATTTTCTCCATTTTGTTTTTGTAATAGTGTTGACTTTTTTATAAAAATTATCTAAGTAATTGAAAAAATAGATTCAGTCCTTGTATCTTTCATGAAGTTTTCCCATCGAGCAATTATTTTCTCTTGTCGGGAATGTGAATATTTATTAGCATATTCTTTTCTTTTTTGTTTATTTTTCTTTGACTTAAATTCTATGTATAGTTTATCAAAATTAATTTTAAAATCTTTATGTAAAACAAGTAAAGTTAGGTTAATTTGATATTCATGTTCTTCTTGTTTGACTATATCCGGTAACTCAGATAAAGAAGCCATTGAAGAACTAGCTGAAGAACTACACTTAAATAATCTATTCATTGTGTTTAATCCTACAGATTCTTCTTTTAATATTTTAACCCTAAAAATTTTTCAATCAATATTTTAATCCTAAATTATCATGATAAACACATACCCTGCATAACACATACCCTAAGTTCAACGTCCAACCCTATTCACTGCCCTACCCTGGGACTTACCTTCGTGGAAATAAAGACGACTTTCAGGTGGCCAGAGGACAATGTGGTCGACCGATGACAACCGAATTAAAATACTAACTAAAATTTCAACAGGATAAAAATATTAAATGAAAACTAAGCAGGAGTAAAAACAACTTACAGATTACTTGAGTTTAATTCTTCAACAATTTCCTACTTGGCTCTGATACCATGAGGGTTGCGGAAGGAGGGATACAGTGGAAGAACATGGGGTTAATCAGAGTAAATTGTGTCGGTGAAAGAGAGGGGGTATGATTTACTTAAAGGGAATGGAGGGAGTAAATGCACAGTTACAGCAATTATTACAAACAGTAATGAATAGGTAAAGTAAAAGCTATTTTAATCATGAGTGAATAGTAACTTCGTGAGTGAATAGTGATTATGAACAGTATTATGAATAGTACGAAATGAATATTAATTTACTATGAAAAGTAAATGCAGTTTACTGGTAAATGATTGAATTGAATAGTACAGTTTACTGGTAATGAATAGGTAAGCTAAACAAACTCAGACTTACAGTGAATACAGAAGTAGAAATTCAATCTTGACTAAGTATGGGTAAGCAATTTCTGAAAACCCAAACTTTGTTTACTCTCTCTCTAAACTCTATTTTTACTATCTTGATAAGATATATATATATATATATATATATATATATTCTTAATTTCCCATATTAATCAACAACGTGAGGCCTTTCCAACTTCAACCAAATATCATGTGATTGTAATGGAGTCAATTTTAATTCACTCCTAAATGGTTTTTTTAATTAATAATTAAAATTCCATTTTATCCAACAATCTCCCACATGAATAAAATTTGCTGGATAAACAATGCAATGTAAAATGCAGATGTAGCAAGAGTACGATAGAAAATTTCCTGCATAGAGTAAGGTAGCTTTTGGCTTTGAACCCCTCCTTGTGAGTTACTATCGGATTTACTAGCTAACCAGTGAATGCGATGTCTTGAACTGTTTAGCCGTTTGTGTAAACCAAGACAATAGTAGTCACACAGGATCTTTCCAAACACAATTTGGTTCTTACGGTTGTGTCCATTTTGGCCCTGGAACATCGCCTGGTTTCAGAGAGTGCTTTAGAGAATTCAGCCGTAAAATTCTCATAGAAGCGGCCCACTTCACACTCTCACAGGTGATCTCTTATTAAGGGTATCCTGCTATACCCCACTTGGATTTACCAAGGTATAAGAATCATTAAAAGCAAAACTTAACCTGATACGCTACAGGCATCACTGTTTCACCATAAGAATGAGTTGGAGAGGTATCTCCTTAGTGATATATACTACTAAGTCTCATACAACTCTGTTGTCTCGTTGAACCTAGATCTTGGGATCTCCAATCAGCTAGGTTGGGTTGCCATCATAGAGAACTTTTAATTTGTAGGCTTTAATCTCATTCCCCTCGATGATCATTTGTTCTCTAGTCAAAACTCAAGTTTAACGGATCCGTAAATAATTCTTTTTGATGTTTCAATCTCAAGTGAGAACAAATGTTTAACGGTGAGTTGTCTACAAAATAAATATTGAGACAAACCGTATTAGAAGGTCCTCTATGCCTTTCAACTACTAATGGCCATCACATTTCAACTCTTGGAATATAATTGGACCATATGGAGCATCCTCTAAGAATGGCTTGTGGCCACTCCGCGTACTAGCTTTTGCCTAACGTACGCAATGGGTTGATCAGACTCCATTGTAGACCTTGCTATACACATAGAGAATTTCAAAAATAATGTTGCACTCCAATTATAATATTGAATCCACCTTCGGATTTCAAAACATTAAATTGGATATACATATCACAATACTTTTATCGTTCAAGTATTTTTCCAAGACATCTCCAATAGTGCAACATATATTTTAACTTTGTGAAAATTATAAACATTGCTCCCCCCCCACCCATTCTAAAATTAAATCAGAATTCATCAAATAATTTCTCAAGTTTATGACATGACTCAAACGTTGTCTAAACTTTCTCAGTAAGAAACAACCCCCACATTGAGTAACTCACCCAATATATCGAGTAACTCTTTACTCAAATTCAGAAGATTTAAAGCTATTTGCAACATGCATACCATGTATCCATATAGATGCAGGGAATACACTTTATGGCATAAAAAGATATATCTAGTGTAGGGAGATGAAAACAATTGGTACTACGGATCAACTGGATTGCAAAGGCTTATTCGTGCCTCTTCACCGGAACCCTAACTCGTCGTCTGAACCCTAATCTGCAAAATAGACAGGGGGTGAGTGCACCTTTGCCTCTCGTGGCAAAGGCCCTCCGATGCCTTTGTTAGTATCACGTACTAGAAATCAAACCCTAATTATCAATCGGAAAGCAATAAGAATACAGTGTATTGCGTACCTCTTTACCTCTAGGTTTACTCAGTTTATATAGACATTCGTATGCTTGGCGCCCAAGCATCCCTACTGCCATAGGATTCCCAATTCATAGAGGAAACCCAGGATATCAAGGATTCTCGTTTCCTTTATCAGTTTAATAGAAAAGAGTCCTTTTAGGATTCTTTTTCCTTTACTGGCCGGACATCCCATTCTCATTGGGTATCTTTCCCAGATCCTATATTCCTGGGATCTTATTCCTTAACGGAATACCATTGTTTCTGGATTCTTCCAGAATGTTCCCCATGCTCCAACAATTGATTGGAGTTCTTTCCTTGTTCGGCAATCTCGTTGCCGAACAGACTACCTGGACCAAGGACTTCTCATGTAACTTGGTCCAAACGTAATCAGAATGTCTCTTATCTGCCGAACAGATAGTTTACACCAGTGACTTGTCATGTCATTGGCCTTTATTTAGCCGAACAGATTGCATGGACCAAGGACTTCCCATATCATTGGTCCATATCGCTGTTCTTCATACTGCCCGGCGATAAGTCCAGTCGTATTCACCACGTGCTCCCAAACATCACGTGTTCGGCAACTAAATGTATGTGCTCGGGAATACCTCCCTACATCTAGTGGGGCGTAGTTGTTCAAACAGCAACTAAATATTCAAGATATTAGGACGAAATATCTAATATCTTTACCATGACATGGCTCCATAAAACGTCTAACCAATTTGCTGATTCAATTTCACTAGAATTTGATAAAATGCACCAAGTATTGATGGTTCCAAAAGTAATAGTCGAAAAACACTTGGTCAAACCAAGTATATAGCTAGGCAGTAAAACAGTATTGTTTCAACCCAAGGTGTCTTAGTTAATTAATGATTCTACCGTCGGTCCATATGGACCGTTGCAAATCTTCGTCAATAGGTCAGTATCGTGCACTACAAACTCTTGCACAATTTCAAAATTCCATGAAGGACATTCATTAATTTATCTTTATCCAAACATGGGCAATCAGCAAACAGGAAATGAGATTTTCTCCAATCTCAACGCACTTCAGTTAGATCACCATGATTTACTAAAGTATATACTCGATTAAATTTAACAGAATCATAGTCTGGGGCAGTCATTACCAATAAAAGTAACAAATTGTTTACAACTACCTCTTAGTTGAACAAATTTCAAGATGTGGTTTTGTGCTAATTTCAACTTTGTGCAAAAAGTTCTTTGCCATTCCAATCTCCATAGATCTTTCACATTTATGATCCGAATCTATGTAGAATTTAGGTAGACAATTTAAATAATTACATTGTGCAAAGATCCACAAGACCTCATCTACCATCCCACAAATCAGAAAACTCAAAGAAATAAATTAAAGATGTGTTTATTTCACAAATAAACCCGAAGAGGCCGGAACCAAAGTCAGTACACCAATGTGGAACAACACATTACATATGTAGCCTCTACCTACATACACCTCACTCTTAGTCAGGCCGATAGGTTCATTTTTTCTTCAACCCCATCTGAGAGAGCCTCCAACTCCATCTCAGTCATATTAGCCTGTGCTGGTTCCTTGTTCTGACTACCTCGCCTGCTTCGGCAATCAGCAGCCTTATGTCCTTGCTTGTCACACACAAAGCATCTGCCTTCAAACTTGGGCTTCTTAGCAATGCAATGCCCCCTTTTGGGCCTAGGTCAAAACCTTTGCCAAGTTTCTTCCTTTTCTTGTTCTGGCTCTTGCTGCTGCTAGCCTTGTTTCCTTGATCCACCAAGTTTACCTTAGCCTTAAACTGATTCACAACCCTCTTGTCTGAATTCAGATTATCTTCCTTAATCCTCAACCCTATAATCAGATCCTCCATGTTCATGTTTTTGTGTTTGTGCTTGAGATGTTTCTTGTACTCTTTTCAGAGTGGCGGCAATTTCCAAATGATGGATGCCACTTGGAATGACTCACTCAAAATCATCCCTTCTGCATGAATCTCATGTAGAATAACCTAGAGTTCTTGGACTTGACTCATCACAGACTTGGAATCAACCATCTTATAGTCCAAGAATCTGCTAGCAATGAATTTCTTCATTCCGGCAACTTCTGATATGTATTTTTTTCTCCAAAGAAAACCAGAATTCCTTGGCAGTCTTGATCGAACAATACACGCCATACAGCGCATTGTCTAGTCCATTGAGGATGTAGTTCCTGCACAGAAAATTGGAGTTCTTCCAATCATTATAAGCTTTATGGACTTGAGCGTCCATCTCATTCTCCCCAACAACATGAGGTTCTTCAATCAGGAACTGGGCCAGTCGGAGAGTCGTAAGATAAAACAACATCTTTTGTTGCCACATCTTGAACTTAGTTCCTCGAAACTTTTCTGGCCTCTCGGCATGGTTCACAGGCACTAAGGCGGGAACCAGAGCCACAACAGTAGTAGGGGTTACAGGAAGGTTAGACCCAAAGGTTTTCCCACTTTCTTTCACTATTTCAATAGTCATTTCTGTTCCCCAACAGAAGATCAACACAAAATAAGTAACTGAACTTATGAAACAATGATTAATCTAGTAAACACAAACTAATTACCACAATACACTAAGTGCCCAAATGAATTTTGCCTTAAACTAATAACCCATTAAGAATTAGGACCCACTAATTAGGATTTTAAAAACCGAGAACAATTAGTAAATTTTTTGAAATCACGAGAATATAATTGGTCTATAGTACTGTAGCATAAAATGACCAAATGAATGCTCCTCAGTGTATAAACCCACTACGAAATCTGTTAGCACTTTGCACACCGAGAAAAATAATGCCAAAATCGAAACAGATTACCAACTACACTTATATTTTGAAAACTTGGCGTGCTAATAAACTGTAGTATAAAACAATAATAACAGAATGATTACGACAAAGGTTCTCTCCAGGTTTTACACCCACTGATGATCAAACCGAGATCACCAAAATTGATACTAAACTGAATGGCATTTGTTTAATACCACTGATCACACAACTTCGAAAATGAAATTAATGTAACTACATGGATTAAACTATTGATCTCAGTTTTCTAACCTTACTGATTTATCAAACGAGCAAATGATTCACGAAACCAAACTATCCAGTAAGTTGGAACCACAAAAAATTTCCAAAAATAAAAACGAATAAAAACTGCAATTTGCTTTAAGATTGTTGGAAACGGGATTCGTTTATCACTGGAAATATGCAACATGCCAAAAATAAACAAGATTAGAAACTTACTGAACCAATTTCAGGCATCCTAAAATTGGCAATCGAGGCTAGTATTTTTATGAATAATACTATATCCTTAAAGCAAATTCGTCCCCCGCACCAGTGCTCTTGGGTCTCTTGAACGTTTGCCTCCCAAGATTACCCGATTTTCAAAGAACAGAAGTAGCACTATAATTTGTTCAACGGGCGAACGCAAACTTGTGCAGTACTCTCTCTCAGACTCAATATGAATGCAATGTATGTGCTCTGTAATTTTTCTGATGTCGAAAAGAGAAGCACTTGAATCCTATAAATAGTGCCAAACGTGACTATTCGGAATGGACAAGTGACTGTATGGAAGGGTTGCAACTAGTTGCATGAATAGACAAACCCTTTAGAAATAAATGGCTGTTAAAGGTATCTCTTTGAATATGCACGTTTTTCCACTTGGAAGTTAAAACCCTTTGAACAGACACACCTCTTCACCATTAGGAGTTAACAATTTTGATACAAAATCATTTGCCATAAAAAGAATATAACTATAATGGGACAAGCCTAATTTCCTTAGTCACACTTAGGAAATATATATATTCTTAATTTACCATATTAATCAACGACGTGAGACCTTTCCAATTTCAACCAAATATCATGTGTAATGGAGTCAATTTTAATTCACTCCTAAATGGTTTTTTTTTAATTTAATAATTAAAATTCCATTTTATCCAACATTCGCCAGATGCAGAATTAGCACATTTCTCTAGTCTCTAAGCATATTTATACCATCAACAAAACAAGTTGCTTCACATCCAAAAGGGCAACATATGTGTGCATCAAAATACAAATAAGTGCACGAACTTTAATGATACAAAATTAGACATACTTGTATCCATTTCATCTAGAATAACATCTTCATGACCTCCCCTTGCTGCACGTGTTGATGACGAAGGATTGGATCCAGTAGAACAACGAACATACTCTTCAAAAAGAAGATACAACTTGTCACGAATGAATTTCACCTTATCCAAGTATCCCTACGAATCTAACTTTTTGAAGCAAAATTTCACAAATTGCAACTTGTAACGTGGATCCAACACAACTGCAAAAGATAGCACTACACTATAGCACTACCAATACTTGTCAAATTTTTCTTTCATCAATCTCACCATGGAATGTATAACATTGTCGGGGTTTTCCAATTCCTCCTTTATAAGCAACTGTATCTTCCACCCCCATGAAAGTACAAATTTGTAGTAAGGTACCGAGATCCGAGAACAAAGTGGTAATGTCAAAAAATGGTGTAAAAAATTAGTTATCCTCTCAACCTTTGGCCACTCCGCTTCTGATGGAAAAGTCTTGAAATTTGTATCAACAAATTGAAACTGAGTAAACGTATTATTATGGACTAGGGGACATTCAAGCATTGAATACGTTGAGTTCCATCTAGTGACAATATCTTGTCATAGCTTTTTACTAGACTTCAAAGATAGTTGGGCGATGCACTCAGCAAATTTAATTTTCCTCGCTTCTGAACCTTTAACGTACTTCATGCTTTCCCAAATACTATACACAGCTCCATCAATTACTTTCAGTCCGGCTTGAACAATGAGATTCAATGCGTGTGAACCACAACGTATGTGGAAAAATTCACCTTTACATAGCAATGTAATACTCAAAGAAACAAGACGCTTCAGAACATCAACAAGACCATCATTATATTTCACATTATCCAATGAGAGGGTGAAGATTTTTTTATCAACTCCCCATTCTTTTAACAAATGAATAACTCTTTCAGCCAAAATTGGCCCACTATGCAGAGGAGGAACATGACTGGAAGTTCAAGATCTTTTTCTGTAAAACCCAATCATTATGATTATAGTGCGCGGTAAGAGCTAAATATCCTTCACTAGTTAGGGATGACCATAAATATGAAGTTAGGCATATCCTACTCGGAATGGGTTCTAATGCACATTTCAATTGCACCCTCTCCATGTCAAATACGTTTAATTCATCAGCCTTTGATGTATTTATTGATACCGATTTCACACTTGGATTTAGAAAGGAATGCAAATCCCTAATTCCTTCATGTTCCACAAACATAAAAGGGTAATTAGAACCTTTTTACTTTTACACTCTTAAACCAAGATGTGAAAAATACTCCTACCTCAGGAAAAAAAATGCAATGAATTGCTTTTCTTTTGTTAACTTGATTGATCCATGTACACTTACCAATTCGACACAGATTCAAGCTATTTTCTAGAATCATAGATTCTACTTGCCCCTTGAACTAAATTCTTCTTATTAGAGAAAAAATCTCTCTACCTTCTTGATCCCTCTTGCCGGATTTATCCTTTCTTAATTTTCTAGCTTAATGTAACATAGAGATTAGGTATATCTTAACAACGAATGAGTGAAAGTGGACAAAATGGGATTGAAGAACACTGTGTGTAAGTGGTTATTCTCTATAGAATGTGTAACTAATATACTTTAATCTCAAGTTGCCTGTTTCAGAAAAGAGAAATACTTATTTACGGATGCAAACGGCTTGTTTGCAGCAGCAACCTATCATGAAACTCTTCCCCAGAAAAATTTCATCTGGACCGTCCAAAACACTTTTGAATGGCGAGATTGAGTGCTGTAAATTCTTGTTTTGCAGTTGCTCCGTAAATACGTGTTTCTCTTCTGTAAATAAGATAGTACAATTTAGTTCACTCTTCTACTTGTTTTTTGTCCTAAGGGAAATGACGCATTTGCCCCATTGGTCAAAACATACTTTGCTGCTGCCGGGTATGTTGATTAATGACTATTATACCTTTTGTGTGTTGCTTTTGATTATCCAATTTTGATTAGTTTTTGAAATCATTTTCAGAAGAAAAAAAAAGTTTTCAGAAAAAGAAAACAGTTTTTGGAAAAAAAATTTTAGAACTTTTCAGTTTTGTGTAATTTTTTTTCAAAAGACTATTTTTTAAAATAATTTATTGACAATATGGTTGAAAAAGAAATAGAGGGAGAGAGAGTGAAAATGAAGGAGAGATAAAGTTTTTGTGTAATGATAAGTGTACTTGATTGGAAAGATGTGGGGTTCACTAAATTTGATTATTGACAAAAGGTTGCTAGATTTGGCTATCCAAGGGCCAAAATTTGATTAGTTATGAAGAGGTTGCTAACTTTGGTTATTCCAATGTGAGCATTTTTTTGAGCAAACATTACTAACTTTAGCAACATTTTGATTTTGATTAGCCACTACGGATAAGACAAAGTAAATAATCAAAATTTGCCACATTAGATTTTTATTATCTATTTAGAGTTTGATAAAGTTAAAAATGTCTAGTTTCACATTGGTTATTTTTTTGCTCATAATCAAAATAAGTTGGCAAAAATTCAAATCTAACGGCCATTTTTTTTTTCTCAATATAATGATCTACATTGAATGGCATTCTAGTAAAATAAGTGAAACTAGAGAACATTTGTGAAAATTCATAAAGTGATCAATATTATTAAATGCACAACTACTTGCAAAACTGGAGAGTGAGTGTCACCTATATACCAATAAAGAATTTATTTTATGGAGAGTGAGTTTTACTTTTCTATGATGGTTGTACTTGATTTAGAAGATGTTGATCCAATAAAGCATTTATTTTATTAGCCACATTGGCATAATAAAAAATGGATAATCAAAAGTTCTTACATCAGCATTTGATTATCCATTTTAGAGATTATAAGGTTAGCAATGTAAAGGTCCACAATGACATAATCAAAATTGGATAACCAAAACTTGCCACATCACCTTTTTAAACTACAAAAAACTAAAAACTGTGAACATAGAAAATAGTTTTTCTAAAAATATTTTTGAAACTAATAAAAACTATTTATTAGAAATAAAAAATAGTTTTTGAAATTTTTTCAAAGAAAAAAGTTTTTGGGTAACTACAATTTTTGAAAAAATAGTTTTTATATAAGAAAAGGTTTTTAAAAAGCTTTAAAAACAACTAGTTTTTCAAAAAAATGACTTTTTTTTTTGGGGGGGGGGGGGGGGGGGGGGGAGAGGGGGAAGACAGTTAAAAAATGATTTAGGGGGGAAAATAGTTTTTTAGTAAAATATTTCTTTTGAAAGCATTGTGGAGAAAGAAAGTGAGTGAGGAAAAGGGAAAAGAGAGATTTTTATATTTTTTACTTTGTAATAATGGATTTTTTTATTGAGAATATGTGGGTCCACTAAATTTGGTTATTGGCAAAAAGTTGATAATTTTGGTTATCCAAAATCTAAAATTTGATTATTTCTAAGAAGGTTGCTAAGTTCAATATATCAGTGTAAGCCATATTTTTGCACCAACATTTTTAACTTTAGAATATTACTTTTGATTATGTCATTGTGGATACTCTAATGAAATGACTTTTGGTCTTTCTGCTCTTCCATGTGTTAAAGCCATGTTTTTTCCCCCTATAGTAGGTAGGAGTGTTACAAAAATTGGCCACACCGGGCCGAACCAGATGTTTTTCCGGTTTTCATTTTAAACCGATCCAGTCCGACGTGAAATAATTTAAAAAATTTATTCTAGTTTTGTTAACGATTTTGAGGAGTTACAGACCAGATCAAACAGGACGGAACGAGTTCTATACCTCTATGTAAAAATTGTAAGGAGTAGGGCTCAAACTTGAGACCTTGAACTTAACATTGCCTCACCTAACCACATAGCCACCCAACCTATTGTGATTTTAATGTTGAATGTTTATCTTTATTACATACATATATGAGATTTATAACTACAAACCCTAAACTCTACTCCCTCAGATCTCATCCGTCATTTCATTACATTACATACATACGCTGACTTCAGTCTCCCTCTCATGGTGATGGCGATAAACAGTGACTATGAGTGACTCTCTCTCTCTCTCTCTCACAAACACACACCCACCCTAGATCTGGTAGTAGGAGATCAACAAAACCCATCATCCTTCTCATTCTCACTCACTCCCGTTGTCCATCATTTCCGATTGATTCAGCAAAAAACCCTTCGGATCCACTGAATATGAAAGTTAGTGATTTGATTTATGGGGGAACTAAACAATGGCGGGATGATGTCCTTGTTTCTTTCTTCCAACCGGATGATGTCTAGTTAATCCGGTCAATTTCTTTGCCAGCTCAGGATATGGAAGACAGAATGATTTGGCATTACACAACGAATGGAGAATACTCAGTACGCTCTGGATATGAATCGGCATTGGCTTTAAAGCATTTTTGGAATGGTAGCAGTAGAGCTCGGGGAGAAACTAGCACCCGTGATGAAGAGAAGAAGATTTGGCAAAAGGTATGGAATCTGCCAACGCCTAATAAAATTAAAAACTTTGTGTGGCGTTGTGTCCAGGGGCGTTGGCGATCAGAGAGAACTTGTTCAGGTAGCGCGTTATGACTGAAATGATCTGTCCTATGTGTAGTAGTGATTGTGAGACCTTTAGACATCTTTTCCTAGAATGTCAGTTTGCGCAAATTATGTGGGAATTTCGCCATTGGGAGCGGTTCTAGTTATGAATGAACATGCATCAATTTTGGCATGGTTCGATAGTGTGCTTGACAGGTGGAAAGGGGTTGAGGATGAGGTGAATAAATTGACTCTTTGTACGATGATCTTGTGGCGTATATGGAGGTGTCGGAATGAGAAGTTGTTTAATGACACTTTGATTGAGCTGAATCGGGCGATTTTATTGGCGGTCAAAGATGCTACGGAGTATGTGATGGCAATGAGCAAAGAGGAAGGAGTGCAAAGGCTGGCTCGGGAGCAAAGGGAAGGCATAGCTCTCTGCTAGCAGTCTCCAGGAGGAGGGAGAATGAAGGTGAATGTGGATGGAGCATGGCAACAGACTGGATGAAGAGCAGGGGCTGGAATTGTTGTGGAGTGGGCTAAAATATCCGAAGGTTCAAAGGGATCATGCCACTGCGGATCCACCGTTCAGTTGTCTCAGTTCATCTGTAAGTCGAGTCATGTCTTGACACATCACATCACATTTCTCCTGAAGGATAAGCGGATCCTGGGCATCCTGCCGAGCTTCAGGGGCTTCTCCGAGTGTTATGGAACTTGCTACATTCGGTAGTCGTTCTTATCATTCGGTGAAGTGTTTTCTATCAACGGACCTATCTTTGTTCAGTTGATGTTGTTTATGCTCGGGGGATATCATTCGTTCGGTGATATGCCCACTTGTTATTGACATTCGGAGACCACTGCTGTGGAACATTCTAGAAGCTTCCGATGATAAGTGAGCTGTCTTTTTTGATAATCGAAGTGACATCTTTGTGCAATGTGACATACCTGACATTGACTAACGCTGCTCTGCAATCCTCGAGGGGCGGCGTTCATTAAATGCCCCTGACATGTGACGTCATCCGAGTGTGGCTATGCTCGTGGGAAGCATAACTGACTTGTTCAATACTATACTTCTTTGTCTATAAATAGGAGAGAACACCTTCTAGGGCGATGGTCTGAAAACTCTCTCAATTACTCCCTTCTTTCTCTTGGCAAATTTTCTTACCAAACTTCTTTCCTCCATCTCCACTTATTGACTAGTTCGTCGGAGCTTCTTCCCGGAGGAACACCCCCTCCCGTTCTGCAGGTACACCACGAGTGCCCATCTCAAACGTTCAGAGCAGTCACGACCGGTATCCAAACATCATCATGACGAACGACACTAGGCAGGTTCTCGTGGCCACCACCGAATGTCAAGCAAGGATGGACGCTCGGAGCATGACAACACGATTGTTTTATATGATCAATTCACAGGTTTGCCAACCGTGTATCAACCCGTTGATGGAGGAGCCGAGCTTCGACAAGCTCGTTTAGGGGGCTCAAGAGGTGAGGCCCCAAAACCGTCGGGAGGAGGCAGTCAGTGGCATCAGGAACGGGTTGAATAGCCGCGGCACCATCACCGGGAGCACAGAAAGGTTCCCGAGCCTCGTGTTGATATTCCGCCACTCGTAGTTCAACCAGCCCCATGCCTGTTGACAATTTGAAGCTCAGGAAGGCTAAGGCTTCCCCCTTCATTGACGCCATCCAGCAGGAGCGACCGTCAGATCGGTTTGTTATGCCTAAGCTCAAACGCTATGAGACAAAGGAGGACGCAGTCGCGTTCGTTTGTTGATTTCGACAAACAATGAGCCTCCACAACTTCACTGACGCTCTGATGTGCAATATTTTCCTCTTACACTGAGTGAGCTGATAATGTTGTGGTATAATCAGCTTAAGCCCAAATCTATCAAATGCTTCAACGAGCTGGTGTTGGAGTTCACCAAGCATTTTGTGACGAGCAACATCCAACCAAAGACGCTGTCTATGCTTGTTAACATGGGAAGGATGGCGGGAGAGACTCTTCGGTTGTACACCAAGCGTTACTGGGAAGTGTACACTCTTATTCCTGATTGCGATCAAAGCGTAGCCGCTGAATCATTCATGAATGGGTTAGATCCTACCTCGGCAATGTTTCGTGATTTATCTAGAAACCCATCGAAGACCATGGGGGAGCTCATGGTGATCATCGAGAAGAACTGTGTTCACGAAGAGGCGATGGCCGAGCGCAATGCTTCAAAAGCGATGGACCCTTCCAAGACAACAGCTACGGCCAAGAAGCAGGTGATCAATGTGCGTCAAGGTCAAGGTGGCCAAGGCAGTACAAGCCAAGGACCTGGCAAACCGAATAATAAAAATCGGCCTCCATAGCATCCACAACAGCAGCAGCCTTGTCAACAAACTAAGCGGGAGCCAAGGCCGGATGAGTATGTAGCCGAGCGAACGACGTTCACAGAGCCCATTTACAAGCTCCCAAACATCATCGGCCAGCTACCATTCTTCGCTTGGCCTACGGGGTTCATGGGGACGATAGGAAGTGGTCTCGGAATGTGCACATTTCACAAGGAGCGTGGTCACTATACCACACAATGTCAACCATTCAAGCGATACTTGGAGGAACTTGGTGTAGCTTGGCATCTCAATCCATGGATCGATACTCGGAACAACCCGCTTCCCCCTCCGCCACCAATCATTGGAAATCTTGTGGGCGTCATCCAGGGCCTTGTCTCCGAGGGACGAGTAGCCGAGCTCCGGTTTGAAATTGATAGAGCCGTCGCTGCTTTATCTATTTACAACATTGGCACTTTGACAAAGCGGAAGTGGGAGGATCCGAACCTCGAAGGTTCTATAAGTTTTACCTCTGAAGACTTCAATGGAGTACAGTTGCCTCAAACCGATGCCCTTGTCGTCACCATCACTGTTGACAAATTCACCGTTCAACGAGTGTTGGTCGACCAAGGAAGCTCGGCTGAAGTAAAGTTCTACTCGATGTTCAAAAGCCTTGTACTTTCTCCTGGTCAACTTCGGACAGCAACCACACCGCTCGTTAACTTCACTGGTGCTTCCCTCTGGCCACTTGGTTTGATAACCCTTCTTGTGCGAGCCGGTTCCCGAGTGATTGTTGTTGAGTTTGTGGTGGTCAATTCTCCAAGCCCCTATAACATTATCCTCGGTCGAGCTTGGCTACATAGAATGAAGGAAGTCGCCTAAACCCTTCACCAGGTCATGAAGTTCGTTGGATGGAATGGTTGGCAGGAGTGCCTTCGCGGGGATCAAGTCCAATCCAAAAAAAGTTATATCAGCACCGTGACGAACAAGCTGAGTGTGGGCTACCACAGCCCCGGGTGAGATCGGGGCGGCCCGAAAAACACATACCGCTCCATCGAATTGATTTGAGAAATTTGAAGAGTCGCCACCCGGATTTATGGTTCGCCACTCGAGAAACCGTTTTCGATTTGAAAATTGATTGATTTGAATTGAAAACCAGAGATCACTCGAGGGTTCGGAAGCCATGTTATGAGAGGGGAAGGGTTTTACGGCACCCCCCTTGCCCGACGCGACGTCAGTCTCTACTAAACGTTCGTGGGATTTTTCAAATGGATTTTGTTTCATTAAACACATAGCAGGTATCCACAGGTGTGGCAAATAGAAGGTGTATGCTGGTGCTTATGTACAAGGAGTGATGAAGTGATGATGGACACATGCATGATGGCGAAGCTATATAAACTGCTACTGGCTTCACTCTCGAGCGCTTGAGAGTACTCTCGAGTGCTTGGGAGTTCTACTGACCGAATCCTGCAGAGTTTGTTAGCCACAAATAGGATGCCAAATAACAATGTATGCTTGTGCACATGTATAGGAGGGGATTATGTGATGAAAGACAGCAAGATAGCAAGAAACGCAATACTGCTTACTGGCTTCACTCTCGAGCGCTCAAGAGAACTCTTGAGCGCTTGGGAGTGTCTGAACCCTCACCTGCACTTTCTGTTAGTACTGACAGAACATAATGTAAAGACTGCAAAATGAAAAACTATTAAGCAGACCACCGGCTCAGCAGAGGACTTAAAAGACTGAGATAGGACCTCAAGTTTTCAAGTCATGTATCCTTGCCATTACACAAACGGATCTACAATTTTAAAAGGGAGAATGTACACATCCATGCATGTAGAAGCTCGGAAAACACAGAAGACAGGGAAAGTGAAACGCAATGGCATGCATGTACTCCTGAGCTCTTGGGAATGGATTCAAGCGCTTGGGAGTTAGCTGCATGCCAGCTTACTCTCAAATAGAAAATGGCACCACTTCATCGTGCAAACACCCTTATCTAAGCTTTTAAGAAGAGAAGATCTTATTTTTAACTTAGGAAAATTTTGTTCTTACTTGAGATTTGTAAGAAACATTTCTGTTTCAGGAAAAATGATCTCCTGTGTCTGCATGCCAGAATAAAACCACTTTACTTGCGAGTGCACCTCACCCCTAACCTACTGCCCACCAAAATGTCATGCATGGGACTGGAAACAGTCCCGAGCGCTCAGGACCACTCTGGAGCGCTCTGGAGTGTTTCCAGTAGGGGGTTTTGGGAAAACATTGTTTATGGACTCTTTGCTCTTGCTTGCTTTTTTTTTACTAAGGTCTCCCAACCATGCACCCAAAATTAAGGTCTGGGACAGGCTGAGAGACCCCCCTCAGAAAGGATAACAGCCTCTTGATTTGAACCAAGGATAGAAATATTTCTACCTTTGCTTGACACTCTGCCCCTTGGATGGTTGTGAAAGGTGAATGTAGAGTGAAAAAAAAAAAGAGATCAGAAGTTGAGAGTGTTCTGGATTTCTTGCCCTTTTCCTTGATGATTTTTGAAAAAAAAACCTTTGAAGTTGGGAAAGAAGTTTGAGTTTTAAAGCTTTTTCCCTTGAACAAGAGAGAGAAAAGAGGAGGGGTTTAGAGAGAGAGCCCTTTCGTCCTCCCTTCAACCGAAAAAAACCCGGTATATATATAGAGCATATAACCCGTGGTTTTGAAAAATCAAATGATTTTGAAATAAACCCCTTTTTTAAAGAAAGAAATCTTCAGCTGATATCCTCTCTGACTGAGGTTGAGTGTTGACTCACCTCAGCCGGTTCAAAGGGAAAGCAATGATGGCTTGCATGGATAGTGGGAATCTTTTTCACCCATTGGGCACTGGGAGAGATCTCGAGCGCTCTGGAGTGGTGTCGAGCGCTTGGGATTTTATTCTCGAGCGCTTGAGTGTGAGCCAGGCCAGTGGTTTTTGGAAAACAGTTTTGAGCGCTTGGGACCGCTTCAGAGCGCTTGGGATTGATTTTGGCCATTTCTTTCAAGGAGCAACGTCTCAATTGGCACATGGCTTGTTTTGATCCACATTCATCATCGAGGAGCCTCAGGGCCACAAATTAAGGAAATTCGACAAGTCTAAATTGGGGTGTCTACAGTTGCCCCTCTTTGGACGGCGCTCGGCACCATGTTTGGATGCGAGTGTCGCCCAAAGATTGAGACAACGCAATTTGAGCCAAATCGAATCCTCAATTTACGAATCAAATGCAAATAAAAAGCATATAAGCACTCAATGCATGAGGTCGTGTCTTTTCAGACTGCCTACGTACCCCGTTTGTACGGATCAGACCAGTGTAGTTCTTTGGGGCAAATGCAAACATGCGTGATGCATGCATTATAAAGAGATCGACAAATGCTTTGACAATGATAGAGGCAAGAAATGGGGCCCATCCGTTACTCTGTTCGGTGGACAAAATGATGAAAGAAGTATCACTCGTTGGGTAAAACTTCTTGTGAACAAATCGACGATTGTAGAATTTAGAAAACTTTTATCGACCTCTAAGCAGAACTTTTTTGGGCAAACTAGGATGATCCATAATAGATCACGAAACAAAATCCGCTATCGATTGCTCTGTCTCGACTCAGACCTGAACAAGACTGAGATTGATTTTGTAAAAATTCTTGATAGACAATAATCTTTAATCAAGGTGAAATGCATGAGCTTACGAAAAGCAACAAAAAGAGTCAAGCACTGGGGACCCACCCCCGAGCGCTTGGGAGTGCTGTCGAGCGTTCAGGACCTCCGCTGGGGTCCACCGACCCTTCGTCTTCCTTTTTTGATTTGGGGGTCAAGACCTTGGTTCTCGAGCGCTCGAGAACCAGACCGACGACTGCTCTCATTCTCTTGACCGCTCTCACTCTCTCGACTCTCTCACTCTCTCGATCTCTCGACTCTCTCACTCTCTCGACTCTCTCGATCTTGGTATGGCGCGGGGGAACGAGGACGGGGCAGCCAGCAGCGGCGAAGGGACGAGGGTCATCGATCAAGAGGTCACCGCCGGTGCCACGGTGGTGGCAACCGGGGGGAACGGTGACGGCGCAGGGGTGGAGCCCCGCGGCGGGGACACCACGGCCGACGCCACGGTGGTGGCGGCTGCTGGTGACCAGGGAGCGGCGGCCGCTGTCGATGGTTGTGCAGAGGTGGCAGTAGCAGAGGGTTCTGGTAGCGGGGACGGAGGTTCGGACAGGCCTCCCACCCCTACCGTGGAGGAGTTGCTAGTGGCTGCCGAGCGGGTGAGCGACGAGGGACCAGCCGATCTCGACGGTGAGGATGTTATTATTGGGCAGTTCAGCGAGACGCCGATGCTGAGGACGGCGACGGTGTTGGAGCCGAGGAGCGGGGATAGCGGGATTGGGTCCTCCCGCCCTGTTCCCTTCGTGGACGGGGACTTCTTAGAGGGCGTGGAGCCTCGAGGTGTCTTGGACGCGCTCGGTCTCGACTCCGTGGTCGCCGCGGTGCTAAGGGAGGCTAGCACGCCTGAGGACCGGGCCTCGATGTCGCTTTTGGGGGCTCTGCTGAGCGGAGCGGGCTCGGATGCCCAGGAGGCGGTTGTACCGGAGGCGGAGGAGTTGAGAGGGGATAGGGTGGATGCCGAAGCGGCTGCTGAGGTGCGGGTTACCGCGGTAGATGAGGCGAAAGCCTATCTGGAGGGGCGGCGAGTCTACCTGGCGAGGGAGCAGCCCGAGTTCACTCCGGCAACTTATGCTCCTCGACTACACTTCTTTGAGCATGTGGGGATGACGGCTTACGTCCCCGGCCGCGGCGACTATCCTAAGGAGATGCTCCTCCGGGATCGAGCTTCACACATCTCCTTTGGGTGGACTACGGTGAGCTTCTGATCACTATCTTTTCTCAAATTTCGCAATTCATTTCCAAATTTTATTTCATGTTTGAGATCTAACGCCATTTCTTGCTTTGTTGAAACAGCGTACGACAGACGTGTACGGCCACGGGGGCTCGGCCAGCTCACTGGCGCACTTCAAGGCCTTGCCTGAGAGGGTGCGAGTGTTGGTGGAGGCGGTAGGGTTCGGACCCTTCGTACAGCTGCTGACGGTGGTGAGGGTAGATCGGGCCGTGCTTACGGCGCTGGCGGAGAGGTGGTGGGACACCACCAACACCTTCCACTTCCAGTTCGAGGAGATGACGGTGACGCCCCTCGACTTCGCGGCGATCACGGGGCTCAGGGTTGGCGGAGACCCGATTCCTTACGACTCGAGCCTGGTGCTGGATGACGCGGCTCTGAGGTGGTTCCTGGGGCGAGTGCCACGCCACAGCGGAGGGATGGCAGCCTACGGGCAATTCGTTGAGTACTGGGACCACGAGCCCGCGACTGACGAGGAGGCAGCCCAGATGGCCCGGGCTTACCTGCTATACATGTTCGGGGCTTCTCTGTTCCCGAACAGGCGTAGTCGGGTGCACCTGTGCTATCTAGCGGGTTTAGCAGACCTGGGACAGGCGGGGCGCTTCGACAAGGGAGGTGCTACTCTGTGCACGCTCTACTGTCTCCTTGGGGCTGCTTCTCGCGGGGTCGGAGATACAGTTGGAGGATACTGGCGGGTGTTTGAGGTACGATTTTGAATTATTTGCTTATGAATTGCTTTCGACTGCTTTTTGACTTGAATTATGCATTTGAGATTGATTCACCCTGAATTATGAAATTTTGCAGCTCTGGGCTTACGAGGTTCTCGGGATGTTCCCGCCCGAGAATACTTGTACGGACCCGAACCTGCTTCCACGCGGCTTAGCCTGGGGTAAGGCGTACCGGAGGGCGAAGGAGCGACGAGGGGAGGTGATGACTTTCCGGCGCTGGCTGGATAACCTGACAGGGGTTGTGGTATGATCGACATCTCTTGCTTTTCTTTTATCAAAAGAATTTTTACCGTGTCGACTTATGAATGGATCCCAAAATTTGAATTGCAGGTTCATTGGGACCGGTGGGCGGGGATGGAGGCTGACTTCCTCCCGAGGAGTCGGGAGGTGACACGGAGCAGGGTCCTGCTGGAGTGCTCTCTGGGCTGGCAGTGGTACCTAGGGGATCGAGTGACTCGACAGTCACTTGGCCTCCCAGCGTTCGCGGTTCCCGGGCTGCTCCCCCCACGCGTGCAGAGGACCGAGTCCTATACTTGCGCCGAGCTCGAGCTGTTCACCGTGCCGGACACGGATCTGGAGAGGCACCTGCGACGCTCTCTGGACTACGCTGCTTATGCGGACCGGTACTTGGCGAGGAGCTTGGGGGTGGAGGAGGAGTTTGAGAGACGGGTGGCCCGTGTGGGGGCTTGGAGAGACTAGAGTGGAGCGCCAAGCCGCGGTGGCCGCTCTGCACGGGGCCGAGGACGAGGTGCTAGGGTCCCTGTTGGTGGGAGAGGTACAGGTGCTGGAGGTAGGGGAGAGGGGAGCACGAGGGTCCGCGAGGCCGCGGACACTTCAGCGCCACCGGGGTTGCCGACGCTGAAGTGGACCATAGGCATGACGAGTCCGTCGGGCGCACGGGAGGTGATTGACGTGCCCCGTCTCCCACAGCCGCCGATGCGGTTTCCTGCTCAGGTACAAACAATATTTCTGCTTGCTTTGCACATTGATCAATCCTTGTTTGCATGTCATGAGTCTTGGATTATTCCACAGGTACCGCGAGAGTGGGCTGAGCAGGCCGTGATGCTGATGGTGGGGATGCGCCACCTGCTGAAGGATTGCGCTAAGGGGAGGGTCCTCCAGACAAGACCCGCCCCTGCGGCTTCTCCTCCTGCTGCTACCCAGGTATAACATGCATACATATTCAATATTTTGGTTTGAGCAACGTTACTTTCGAACATGCATAAGATGATAAAATGTTTGTGATATGCAGGTGCAGCCACGGCGTTCGGCTAGGATGCGTCCGCACGGTACCACAAGCCTTCTTGTTCCTGCCAGCACGCGAGGTCGGGGTGCAGGACGTGCGCCATGGGCTGCTGCAGGTGCAGGATGGTTCGAGGTTTTGCCTCGGGAGGCGTCCCAGCGGAGGCCAGCTCGCGTGGAGCCGGAGGAGGAGACAGAGGAGGGGAAGAAGGAGTCCTCTGAGTCACGTGTCTTAGGGACATCGGACTCGAGTACTGCTTCTGGTTCTCCTGACGACGACGGTGATGACGAGCCCGAGAGTTCTGAGTCCGCAAGACCACGACAGAAGAGGGTTCGACGGGTCTGAGCCTTGTGTTTTTGCTTTGCTAGCTTTACCTTGTACATAGGCCTGCGTGCCATCGTAGTTGTAGATTTCGGGCCTGCGTGCCCCAGTTTTTGTTCAGGCCTGCATGCCCCGGTAGTCAGGATTTGGGCGTGTGTTTGCCCCAGTTTTTGTACTTCTTTCTTCACTCATTGTAAACACCATGTTCATTTATGAAAATTCGCACTTTATTCTTTTATTCTTTCGCACTGCCGTCACAGAATTGCATTTTATGAAATATGGCGTCTAGCTTTGAAAGAACGTAAAGAGTACGCGAATTTCGACCGATACTCTATAAGTGAGGGATAAAACTTGACCTTGACACCAAATGACCCACTCTCGAACGATTGATCATGAAACTTAGGCTTAAGAACATTTGATCATAACCAAGCGCGCTGCGCGGTCGACAATGGGTGTTGCGACTCGAGGGGACCCAAAATTTTCGACATTTGACGCTTGCATTTAAAATGATGATTTTTGGTATGACCGAATGACGAAAGCTTTGAATTAATAGTGTCGGCCCGCTTTTGGGGTGCATCAAACAATCATTGGGACCCGTCATGGCTTGAGTGCGTCACTTGATTCGACCGAATGCCCTAAATACAGATCCCGACGTGTCTAAGGAGCGGAGATTTTGGCGAACTTGTTATTTTTCACATAACACGCTTGAATACACGACGAAACACATGGGTAGAACTGCCGTACTCCTTATATAACTGCTGGGAATCATCAAACTTTCAACGTTTGCGTGGAAACCAAAGTGGGGAAGTTAGAGTCTGCTGCAAAACAGCAGAGCTCTCGAGCGCTCGAGAGTGGTCTCGAGCGCTTGGGACTTTACTCCCGAGCGCTCGGGACTGCTGTCATGGCCTGTCCCTTGCTGTTTCCCAATGCCACTTGTTGGTTGTCCCTTGTTGCTTTCCTCTGTTTGCACATTTTCAATGTACTTAAATGGCTTTGTATTAGCTGCTTCCCCAGAACAGAATGGCCTCCCAAGGCCTGACTTGTGGTTTTTCCAACATTTTCCAAGTTTCCAAAGTTTGAATTTTGAAAAGGTTTTTGAAAATGATGAATTTGATGAGTTTCAAAGTTGGTGAGGCAGTGGTGTTGTTCACTTTAAGCTTCTATAAATACCATGCTCTCCCTTGGTAAGCCATTCACACTTCATTTCACCATTTCCCTCCAAAAATCCATTCTTTCCATCACCATGCTAAACCGAGCCTTACTTCGCCCTTGGTTGGACAGCCTTGAGGGTATCGATTGGTTGAACTTTCGAGGGCATCGGCTTCATGCCCTAAGATATCTCTGAGAGGTTGCAATTCATCCTGTCTTGTTGCATGCGGCGGCGCGCTTCTGGGATCCAGAGGTGCATGTCTTTCGCTTTGGCTCTCAAGAACTGTGCCCCACCGTCGAGGAGTTTCATGTTTACCTCGGAAGCCATGATTCTGCTGAGCCGGTTGTTCCTATGATCAGGGAGAGCATGAAGAACATCCTGAAGGCAAAGCTGGGTGTTAGTGGTAATGCCGCTGAGTTTCTTACTCGGGGCAATGCCATTAACGTCGTGCAGTTGTACGAGAGGTTCAGCCCACCTGGGGGCTTGACAGATTTCGAGCACCAAGGACGTAGGATGATGGCTTGTTGCATTTGCCTCCTGACAGCTTTCTTGTTAGTTCCGTCCGTAGGTCAACCCAATTCCTTATTGCTGGGGGTTGCTGCTCAGATTGAGGCTCGCAAGGATGTTGCGCCATTGGTTCTTGCCGAAACCTTGATGGGGTTAGATGCTATTTATGCCGGTCGCACAAGGGTTTTTGGTGGTAGTCCGCTGTTGCTGCAGGTTAGGGACCTCACTCAGCTCTCCTTTTTCTATTTCTCTCATTCATTTTACCTCGACACTCGGTTCAGGCTTTATCTGGCTCCTTACTTGTTTTCTATCTTTTTGACAGATGTGGCTTTGTGACAAATTAAGCCTGTTGACACCCCCGGCCAACGATTGGTGGTATCGTGCGAGTGGATGGAACCGTCCCTTTCAAGTGATGTATGGTAGTGAAGACGAATGGGCTGATTTCCTTGCTTCTGCGGAGGAAGATGACATTGCTTGGCGGTGCCATTGGCTGAGGCTTCCTGCTATGACTGTTGGCAATATGGGCTCGACGCATGTGTTTGTGGCTGGCTTGACAGGCTTCTCTTTCTATTCACCCTTCCGTGTTTTCCGTCAGCTTGGACTTAGTCAGGGGGTGCCGCAGCCGGGCTCTGAAGTGCTTCGTCTCCCTCCTTTCAGCATTCCAGGCCTTCGGAGTTACACTCGGTCGTGGGGAACTCGTAGGACCGAGCCAAGTGACCCACTGTTTTCTATTGCTTCGACCGGAAGGTACCGCAAATGGCTAAGGAGGGATGTGAAAGCAAGGATGGGTTGACTGCTTACTTTGCCAGACTTTGAAATAAAAAGTGTGCTTTGATTTTGTGCTTTTTCATTTTCATGCTCAGCTTGTAATAAAGAAGTAATCTGAATAAAATCGACTGATTAAGGGTTTCCCCCTTTTGGTTCATTTGATCACATGCGGCTCTGAAAAGCGTTTTGGATTTGTCATTTTGGACTTGATTTGGGATCGGATTTTGATATTTAGGAATTAGGACCGAATCTCGGGATGAGATTGCCTACGTATCCCTCGTAAAAGAGAATCAGGCCCGTACGTAGTTCAGGCTACGGGGTCACTCGGGTATTGACACTCTCCTTTTGCGCTCTAAATTTTGCCTAGTACCGCCCTTTTGGGTTTTCGGTCTAGCGAGCTCTTCTTTGATTATTTGCCTTAATTTTTGCCTAGGCCGCCCTCTCGGGTTTTCAACCTAGCAGGCTTGCTCTAATTTTTGCTTGGAACTGCCCGCCCTTGCGGTTTTCGGCCCAGCGAGCTCTCTCAGGGATAATAGCGTTTCAGTTGATCCAAATTGACAAGATTCGCAAATTCGTTGCCATCGAGGTCGATGATTGAAGCTGCTCCTCCAGAGAGAATAGTCTTGATGATGTAGGGCCTTGCTCATTTAGGTCGGAACTTCCCTCGTAAGTCGAAAATCGGCGCGCGGATTTCCTTGACTACCATGTCCCCTTCCCGTAGGTCCCTTGACTTCACCCTTTTGTTGAATGCCCGGGCGATTCTTCGCTGATAGCCCTGAATGTGGTACAACGCGCACAGCCTTCTTTCATCAAACAGCATGAGTTCTTCGAATCTTCCGCTGATCCATTCAGCTTCGTCCACTCCACATTCCGCCATGACCCTCAAAGATGGCACTTCTAGCTCGATAGGGAGAACGGCTTCCATACCGTACACCAAAGAGTAGGGTGTTGCCCCTGTCGGTGTACGGATAGAGGTCCGGTATCCCCACAAAGCTAGTGGTAGCTGCTCGTGCCAATTTCTTGCTAACTGCGTAGTCTTTTTCAGAATCGCCTTAATAGTCTTGTTTGCTGCTTCGACTGCTCCGTTTGTTTGTGGCCGATAGGTGGTCGAATGATGTATTTGGATCTTGAATTCCTCAAAGAGTTCCAGAACTTTTCCTTTAAAATGAACACCGTTATCAGATACGAATGCTTGAGGGACCCCATACCGATAAACGATATTTTGCCTGATGAAGTGAGCCACTTGAACCGTCGTCAAAGTTTTGTACGAAGCTGCTTCGACCCATTTAGTGAAGTAATCGACCGCCACCAAAATGAACCTGTGACCATTAGAAGCTGCGGGCGTGATCTTCCCGATGACATCGATGCCCCAGGCAGAGAACGGCCATGGTGTTGCCATCGAGTGTAACTCCGAGGGCGGGACATGGATGAGGTTGGCATGAGTCTAGCACTTGTGGCACCGTCGTACGTACTTGATGCAATCTGTCTCCATGGTTGACCAATAGTAACCTAGCCTTAACACCTTCTTAGCTAGCATCATCCCATTCATATGAGGTCCACAAACTCCTTCATGAACTTCTTCCATTACCGCTCTGATGTCGTCTCCGTGAATACACAACTTGTGAACTCCGCAAGGAGATCGCCGGTACAATTGTCCTCCACAGGCGATGTATTGAGACGCGAGTCGCTGCAGTGCGATCCGATCTTTCCTAGTTGAATCCGCAGGGAACTCCCCCTTTTCAACGAGATTCCGAATGTCATAGAACCAAGGGAGCCCATCGTCCGGTTCGTCGATGTTCATGATATGGTCGTACACACGTTTTCCCCTCTGTTCAATCATGACAGGCCTCAACTTTACCCCAATTGGAAGTTCCAGCATGGATGCTAGAGTGGCCAGGGCATCTGCAAAGCGGTTCTTCATCCTCGGTACATGCGTGAAAGTCACTTTTTGAAAATTCGGGAGGAGTTCGTCAAGCTGTTGATGATACGGCTTCATTTTCTCGTCTCTGACCTTCCATTCTCCGTTTGCTTGCGATACGACCAGGTTGGAATCTCCGACAACTTCTAGCACCTTGACACCAATCTCCAATGCGGCTTCAATTCCTACAATACATGCTTCGTACTCGGCTTCGTTGTTCGTAACTTCGAAGTTCAACTTGAATGCGAGGGGAATATGCGACCCCTCAGGCGAGACCAACAGTATGCCAATCCCGTACCCTTTCTGATTTGCGGCCCCATCGAAGTACAACATCCACGTCTCATTAACCATCGACATTACATCTTCATCCGGAAATTGAAATTCTGTGTGCTCTGGCCCTTCGATCGGGCGATCTGCCAAGAACTCCGCCACTGCTCCCCCTTTCACTGACTTATGAGTGACATATTTGATTTCGAATTCCACCAACAAGAGCAACCAACGTGCTAGCTTACCAGTGAGTGCTGGCTTCTCGAAATAGATATTTGAGAGGGTCCATCCGAGAGATCAGCTTCACTGAGTAAGCGAGCATGTAGTGTCTCAACTTCTTCGTGGCCCATACAAGCGCCCAACATGTCTTTTCCAGCGAAGTGTATCGCTCCTCGCATCCTACCATCTTCTTGCTCAAGTAATAAATCGCCCTTTCAACCCCATCTTCTCCTTCTTGTGCCAGCATGCACCCCATTGATGAGGGCGTGACGGACAAGTATAGGATCAAAGGTTTTCCTGGTGTAGGCGGCATCAGGATCGGAGGGTTCTGGAGATAAGTTCGCACCGCTTCGAAAGCTTTCTGACACTTCTCGTTCCACTCGAACTTTACATCCTTTTTGAGCAATCGAAATAATGGTTCACAAGTCAAGGTCAGCTTGGTGATGAATCGACTAATGAATTGAATTTTTCCCAAGAAGCATCGGACCTCCTTCTCTGATCGGGGTGGTTCCATCTCAAGAACGGCTTTGATTTTAGAAGGGTCTACCTCAATCCCTCGGGTTGTGATCATGAACCCGAGCATTTTCCCAGCAGTGACTCCGAATGTGCACTTCTGTGAATTAAGGCGCATCTTGTATTTCTGGACTCTCTCAAGGAACTTTTTCAGCGCTGGGAGATGATCTTTCCGCTCCTTCCCCTTCACTATCATATCATCGACATACACCTCAACTTCCTTATGG
The DNA here is from genome assembly GCF_030253575.1 of Rhododendron vialii. Taxonomy (NCBI): domain Eukaryota; kingdom Viridiplantae; phylum Streptophyta; class Magnoliopsida; order Ericales; family Ericaceae; genus Rhododendron; species Rhododendron vialii. The sequence continues at coordinate 14,644,910 of NC_080568.1, forward strand.
ATCATGTCATGCAGCAGTGTCGTAGCACCCCTCTGATACGTAGGACCGACATTTTTCAACCCAAACGGCATAACCCGATAGCAATAGGTTCCCCACTCGGTGATGAACGTAGTCTTTTCCCTGTCTTCTGGAGCCAAGAGAATCTGATTGTACCCCGAGAAACCGTCCATGAAGGACAGTAAAGCGTGCCCCGCAGTGTTATGAACGAGTATGTCTATGTGCGGCAATGGGAAGTCATCTTTAGGGCTTGCTTTGTTCAGATCTCTAAAATCGACGCACACTCTGATCCTTCCATCCTTTTTGGGAACAGGCACAATGTTTGCAACCCAAGTGGGGTATTCAGTTACGATTAGAAAACCAGCGTCGATCTGTTTCGTTAGTTCCTCTTTTATTTTTAACACCCAATCGGGCCGCATTCTTCTCAGCTTTTGTTTAACGGGTTTTGCATCGGGATAGAGGGGGATCCTGTGCTCAACGATATCTGGGTCGATTCCGGGCATGTCTGCATGGGACCAAGCAAAGACTTCTTTAAATTCTTTTAGTGAATCGGTGAGTTCTTGAAGCTCATCTGGGGACAGCTCGGAACCGACCTGAACCAATCGAGGGTTCTCCTCATCACCCAAGTTTATCGAGATTATTTCTTCTTTTAGAGGCTGAGCATGCCTTTCATTTTCACGCTCGATGAGGGAACGGATTTCCTTAGGGATGTCCCCATCGAAATCTATTCCTTCATCGTCGGGATCCAAGCAATTTATTTCAAAATCCGGGAAGTAAGCAAAGGCGTCGTTCATTTCATTGATAGGCTCCTCGGAGGGAGGGAATACAGCAGTTGACTCAAACTCGAAGTGAAAGCTACGACGAGGAGGGCCGATAGGCACAAACTCCGACTCACTACTAGACGAAGAGTCAGTATCAGACTCAGACTCGGACTCGGACTTGGTGCTAGTGTCGTGAGTGCGCGTTACAAAAGGAATGAAAGTGCAGTTTTCATAAGTGCCCACAGCGTCCACAATGAGCTTAGAAGGGTGTTCCTATTCATCTTCTCCTCCCAGCATGAGCACAGCCGCGTCTTCTATCATACCCTCTGGTTCCTCACCTTCGAATAGAGACTGGAGACTACCCAAACCAAAGGCTTCAAGCCAATCCAGCGCTTCAGACAATTCTTCCATCTCAGCTACCTCTTCCTCATCCTCCCAAGTGTCATTGGCGAAGATTTCAAATCCAGGGTGTTTCACTTTTGTTTCGAGATCGATGAAGGGCTCGGGTTCTCCTCGATACGGTGCTTCTTCTTCCTTCTGATCCTTTCCGACTGTATGAGCTCGGGCACGGTTGCGCCATCTTTTTTCTGGATCACTGTTCTTGAATTCGTAGCCCAGGCCAAAGCGTTCATTGCTCCCAGGGAAATGAGGAAACTCGGAGACTCCTTGCTCATGGAGCCCCAAGCCCATACCTGGCAGGTAATTCATTCGCTTCATGATCTCCAATGCCGCGGAACTCACCAAGAAACCATCTTCGGCCCAAATGGTGCAAACCTTCGAGGTTACGACAGCAAATCCTCCCATGGCCACGTCTTCTTCTCCGTGCATGATTTCAAGTAGCGAGGAATTATCTTCAGAGTGTGGACGAATACCAAAATCCCCGTGGATGATAAGGGTCCCAGAATTCAATCCTAGGATGAGCTTCTGATGTAGCGTAGAAGGTACTCCCATAACGTCAGAACGGTGCAGCCATGGCCTCCCCAGTAAGAGGTTGAACGAAGCAGGTATATCTAGTACATAGAATTCCACAGCCGTCTTAAACTTCCCAGTTGCTAGTTCCAGGTTGATTGTTCCCAGGACATCACGTCGGGTGTTATCATAAGCACGGACACCCAGAGTCGATGGCGCAAAGTCCTTGTTTTTGAGGCCCAGGCAGTAAGCAGTGCGGAGAGGGCACACATTGATGGCCGAACCATTATCTATGAGTATCGCGGGGACCCACTTTCCCAGGCATTTCATGGTCACATGGAGAGGCTTATTACGATCGGTTCTTTCAGGCGGAAGGTCTTTTTCGGTGAAGGACAAGGTGTGTTGGGTGAGGTTTGGGGTTATAAGGGCGATGAGGGCTTCTGGGGCTATGTCGGAAGGGACCTCAAACTTGGAGAGAGAGTTGACAAGCCTTCGGCGATGCACGCGGGATGCTGCCAATACTCCCCACATGGACATGCGGGCATGGGTTTCATGAAGTTGCTGGATGATGGGGTCATCATCGGTATTTGGGTTTTGGTGGTGAGAGGCGTTCTAGTTTGAGCTGACAAATGGATTAAGGTGGGTGGGCGGGTCAGGTTGATGTGGAAGGTCATTGGAGTTTGAGGGGTTATTTTGTGGAGCTGGCGAGACAGGGGTGAGGTTGGCGGGATTCTAGGGATGCGAGAGTTACTCTGTTGGGGGGGGGGGGGGGGGGGTTGCTCGGGACGAGCTTTCTTGCTAGAGGTTGGCGGGCTGGTATACCCTACCGCTCCTGGTGAGGTTACTGACTGCCATGGGAGTAGATTCCCATCGAAGGCCCTCCCAGAAATCGGAGAGATCGGTATTGGCTTTGCATTTTCCTTTATCGAGCTTTGTCTTCTCAAGGGTGTCATTTAAGAGTTCCATCTCCAGGGTATTCCATATGATCTCTTCTTCAAAAGAGTTCCAGAAGTCGACGTTGACGTTGACGTTGTCGCTGTTGTTGACCTGTAGAGAGCCTTCGTCCAACATAGCCTTGTTGACGGTTAGTTCTTCACCATCGACCCATACGTTCACCATTTCAGCCTTACCCCGAAGGTCTTCAGGATTCAGTACACAGACATGGGGTTCGTCAGGGATCTCAAGGACTGGTTGTGGGACAAATTCATCAATGATGTACTCTTGCGGGCAGAAGACACGATCCAAGGTACGGACGAGGGCGTCAGAATCCCTATCGATATTGATTATAGTTGAAGCGGAAAGCCCAGAGAATAAGCGGTGGTTCATCAGATCAGGGCCTTGTTCCTCTTCCTGCTCCTGCTCCCAGAATAAGCACACCAAAGATGTTTCATCAAGAGGGTCCGAATCGTCTTGCCAGAGCCACCCACCGGGTTCTGGGTCCCATTCGTCAAACTCCTCGACTGGTTCAGGCTCCGAGAATAGAGCAAACAGGGAATATCCATCGAAAGGATCTGCCATCATCTCATCCCAGGCTTGTCTCCACTCACCATGTTCCAATTCTTCGACTTGCTGAGCATTAACTGACACAGGCCACACTCCGCTGACGATGGCTCGTTGTTCCACTGTCAGGAAATCATTCGCTAGGTCCTCCCACCTTCTTTGAAAATCCCATTCCACCGTTTCAAGCGCACAGATAGCATCCTCGGCCGGAATCTCGACAATTGGCTTGGGCTCAATGACAGGGATGATGTGAAGGCTTGGGTTGAAGGGGTGGCTCAGGGAAATGTGGTTTGTACGGGCGTTTGAATGTTTCGGGAGTGGGTTGGAGACGGTATTGGGCTTTTGGTGAGGCATAGGAATGGTCTTGTTGTCTATGAGGTCTTGAATGGCATGGCGAAGGCGGAAGCAGTTATCGGTTAGGTGGCCAGGATTTTGGTGATAGGCGCAGAAGGCGTTGGGGTTGTGAGAGGCAGAGAGCTTTTGTGGCAGTGGGGTGGGAGCAAGTGGTTTAAGGAGATCACTTTCGACCAACTTTTCAAACACCGCGGAGAGAGGTGCTGAAAATTGGGCGAACACACGGGGTTGAGACCGAGGTTGACTGGTTTGGGCTACAATCTGGTTGACTGGTTCAGCTTGGGTCGTGTTTGAGGAGGTGTTTGGGAGTTGGGTGTAATTGGAGTTTCCGAACAGCGTGCTGCTGTTACCGGAGTAGACCTTCTTGGCTTTGGGAGGAGGTTTAGGTTTGTCGAGGATTCCCAGTTGAACTGCTTCTTCGACGGCTAAGCCTGTATCGAAGAATGTTTTAAAATTAGAGCAGGCCTGAGCCATCACCATATGCCTTGCAAGGTTGGGCTGAAGGTTCCGAACAATCATCCGGATTTGATCTCTATCGGTAGGCCTATCCTTCATCTGTGCTGCTTTAGATCTCCACCTTTTCACAAAGTCTGAGAAGGTTTCCTTGGGTTCCATCTTTGTAGATTCGAGTTCCCGAGTGGTAACCTCCAGTTGGATGTTGTAATCATATTGCGCCACGAAAGCCGCGCATATGTCTTCCCACGAGCGTTTCTTCCTTTCATCCAACGAAGTGAACCAGTAAAGAGCATGTCCCACCAAAGTCTGGGAGAACATCTGGGCCATGGCATCTCTCTCTACTCCCCACATAGACAGTGCTCCGATGTACCCCGTTAAATGTGCTTTCGGATCCCCGGTCCCGTCGAATTTAGCTAAGTCGATCGGTCTGAATTTCTCTGGGAGCTTTGCATTGGGAAAAAGGCAAAGCTTGTTGATGTCAAAACCTGTCGAGGCAATCTTCTCGTTTCTCGCAACAGACTGTTCTAACTGGGTGATCTTTGCCAAGATTGCTGCCATCTCGGTGTTCTGCGGGGCTTCCACTTCGAGGATCGGCTGCTCCGGGTTGGGATTCAGGTTTAGATTAGGGTTTGGGTTTGGATTTGGGTTTGGATTTGGATTAGGGTTTGGATTTGGGTTTGGGATTAGGTTTGGATTTGGATTAGGGTTTGGATTTGGGTTTGGAAGCCGTCGGGCAACCCCGGTTATCATCGTCATGAGTTGGGCGATTTGATTGTCGGTACGTTCGCCCAGATGCTGAATAGCTTGCATGATCTGCCTCATTTCTCCATTTGGGATTTCCTGGTTCGGTTCCGGGTTTGGATTGGGATGTAGATTTGGATTAGGGTCTGGATTGCCTTCGTTAGGATTTGGATTGCCTCCGTTAAGGTTGAGGTTTGGGATTAGGTTAGGGTTTGGGTTGTCTCCGTTTGGGTTTAGGTTTCCGATTACCAGGTCCATTTCCGCCCTTGAATCCGATGCACTGGCGGGATCTGCCTGAAGTTGGAGCCGTTCCAATCTCTGTCCCAAGGGTCTGGTCCAGGAGGGTATGATATTCTTCTTCCTTGGCCCAATTGCTCAGAATTGATAGCAAAGCAAAAATCGTGCTTAGATTGTGGTCCCTGCTTACATTTTATGAAGTTTGTGCATAATTCTTTGGAAAATGTGTGCGTCACGATCACCGTCATCGACTCTGATTTTTGAAAAATGATTGAATATCTATTATGAGAGGTTGCCTTGATCCTCGGATTTTTAAGGTGTATCCTCATTTAGGAAGCGTCGTTCCCCAAAAGATGCTAAAATAAGTTAAGTATTCGGCTAGTATTTCATCAAGAAATTGACCATCGGTTTGGAATGACTTGGGGTGAACAACGTGATACGATAACCGAAATGGCGTAAGCAGCACATTTGCTTTTAGCCTGGGCGGTGTCGGTATCACGATGTTCTGTTTCCGTGTCATTCCTCCCTTTGGTTAATTCTCCGACCAAACACTAGTCAAGGACTTAACAAAATCCTAGTTTCCTTTAGGTTTTCGCTTGAGGACTCATACGGTTGACAACACGCACAAGGGTGCGTGACTCTTCATCGGGTCTCGGCAACCTCCCAAAGACCGCACGAGCAAGTCTCGAGAACCGTGGCAATCTGCATGATGATGTGAGATGAAATGCAGCACACAGACAGGATATAGCACATAACCCTACCCTGTGTAGACACCCTATTTTGGACTCTCCAAATTAGTTTACTTACAGTATTTGATTCCCCGATGATGAAATGGATCAGGAACACCCTGAAAATGTTAGTATGTTTGAGCTTTGAGCATTCCAAAACCCTTTCAAATCCTTTCAATATTCTCTAAACCATTACCAAAAAGCCTCAACAAAACCCAACTTACATACGCCGGTAATAAACCGGCGTGCGCCGGTCCTCTGCCACGTGTCAGTCATCGGTCAACTTTGACCGTTGACCAAGCCCGAACTGGAGTACGCCAGTTATTAACTGGAGTACGCCAGTCAAACTTCCGGTCAAACTTGTGTTTTTAAGCATGCAGAAGCCATGGGTAGGGGTCTACAGCACTTGGGAACCTTCCAATCCACTGAAAAAGCATTCTCCGTCGGGGGACATTTTCTTACACCCATCCCATCACCTTTCTCCTCCCATCCAATGAGAAGGAAGGCTTAAGGGCTAAGGCTTCAGTCACTTTGACTGGCCTTGGCCCCTCTCTCTCCCTCTTCCCCTATATATAACCCCATATACTTCCATTTGAAAGGGTTACCAAAACGTGAAGCATTCAAGTCATCTCTCTCTCTCCATTAGTTCTTTGTTCTTTCTTTCTTCTCATTGAGAAAGAAGCAGCAAGAAACTCTCCCATACACTACAACATACATCCACCCACACTCACCATTCATCATCCAATCTTCAAGCTCAAGCTCAAGCACTCTTTCAAGCTCAAAAACAAAAGGTATACCACCTGGGTACATTTCTCTGTTCTGATCCCTGAGGGGAGCTGACAGGGTCAAGGCTGGTAATCAATACCAGTCCTGGCCCTAACGCTGTCAAGGCTTCAAAAACAAAAAAATCGTTTCTGACTAGAATCGGCGTGCGCCGGTCATAAGCCCGCGTACGCCGGTCCGTGGCAGAACATACAGTTTTAAATTTGATCTGTTTGGAGTCTGTCTGGAACTGGCGTACTCCAGTTAATAACTGGCGTACTCCAGTTCGAAGCCCTCCAGAACTGGCGTACTCCAGTTGTGAAATGAGGTCCAGATCTTTGTTTTATGCTTTATTTCCTGTCTATTCATCACCTTATTGCATGCTAAAAACTAGTCAACTGCTTTTTGTATTTAGAACTGTTTAGTTGTAATATTCGATATTTGTCCATATCTGTTTTAGAAAGCCTCTGGGATGCTTTCTAGTCATGTTCCAAAACCCAGATGATGCAAAGCCAAGCACTGGGTAAGGGGTGTAACTGGCGTACGGTCTCATACGATTGGCGTACGGCGGTTATGCCAAGATCCAGTGGCTGGCCCTTGCATCTTAGCTTAGTCTTGGCCTCTTTTAGGTTCCCACACTGTTTATGGGGTGTTCTGTTTATTTTCATGGCTTAAAGCCGTTTCATCTGTCTGTAATTATATAACCGCTGATATATTGACTGCGTGGTTTGTCCTGGGTGTGCGCTGGTCCATTCCAGAGCCCAGATGGTTGCAAACAAAGACTGTGAGTTCATGGTAAGTGGAGTATGCCAGCGATGAGGTGGCGTGCGCAGGTTGCGTTAGTATGCAGTGGCCTGGCCGGTGCATACTGGTGCGATACCTGCTCACATCCCTTCAGAACAGCATACTCCACCTTACTCAAACTGCTCTCGGTGCTTGTTCTCAATCTATGATTATTATTGCAAGCAAGTCATCCATAACATTTTGTCACATAAAATGTAACTTGTTACAGTTTTAATCCCCCTTTAACTGTTCCCCCGCCCTAACTGGCTAAAAAAATGATCAAATGAGAGAAAAATGCATATGTTTTACAAAATGCCCGAGTAGAGACCGATCTCCGGATTGGGCGAGAGGGGTGCCATAAAACCCTTCCCCTCTCGTAACCTGGCTCCCGAACCTCAGATATCGAAGGTGACGACGGTCCAGTCTACAAAGCCTTTTTCAAATCAAACAAACGTGGCAAACGTTTTCGAGTTCGGTTCCTTGGGTGTTTTCACCGCTAAAACCCGAGTGGCGACTTTGAATCGAGACGTTTCGCCGCGCTTTTTCCAAAATGGGCCGCACCCAAATTTCATAATAAAAATTTCCCGGGTCGCGTGCCCACACCCTGCAGGCTCCTGTCCTAATTTGGAATGTTCTAAAGCTTGCTGAACATGTACAAAGGCCGATTTTGGCTTGAAATGGGTTCCCCGGACTAGAGTCAAAGTATACCTCCCGTTATTGAGTGTACACCCAATAATGGTACAAATGGTAGAGATGACTCATCACGGTCGAGGGTTGCTGAGCGTCCCGGGATTCCCTATCACCGGCAAGCCGGGTAGGATTGCCGAAACACAACAGCGGGGCTGCACAAGATATATACACAAGAAATAGACGATGAAACAAAATCAATTTGAAAATCCCACAAACATTTTTCAAGCTTGGCTCACAAGTTTAATAAAATCATCTCCCCAGCAGAGTCGCCACTGTGGGCTACCACAGCCCGGGTGAGATCGGGGCGGCCCGAAAAACACATACCGCTCCATCGAATTGATTTGAGAAATTTGAAGAGTCGCCACCCGGATTTATGGTTCGCCACCCGAGAAACCGTTTTCGATTTGAAAATTGATTGATTTGAATTGAAAACCAGAGATCACTCGAGGGTTCGGAAGCCATGTTACGAGAGGGGAAGGGTTTTACGGCACCCCCCTTGCCCGACGAGACGTCGGTCTCTACTAAACGTTCGTGGGATTTTTCAAATGGATTTTGTTTCATTAAACACGTAGCAGGTATCCACAGGTGTGGCAAATAGAAGGTGTATGCTGGTGCTTGTGTACAAGGAGTGATGAAGTGATGATGGACACATGCATGATGGCGAAGCTGTATAAACTGCTACTGGCTTCACTCTCGAGCGCTTGAGAATACTCTCGAGTGCTTGGGAGTTCTACTGACCGAATCCTGCAGAGTTTGTTAGCCACAAATAGGATGCCAAATAACAATGTATGCTTGTGCACATGTATAGGAGGGGATTATGTGATGAAAGACAGCAAGATAGCAAGAAACGCAATACTGCTTACTGGCTTCACTCTCGAGCGCTCAAGAGAACTCTTGAGCGCTTGGGAGTGTCTGAACCCTCACCTGCACTTTCTGTTAGTACTGACAGAACATAATGTAAAGACTGCAAAATGAAATACTATTAAGCAGACCACCGGCTCAGCAGAGGACTTAAAAGACTGAGATAGGACCTCAAGTTTTCAAGTCATGTATCCTTGCCATTACATAAACGGATCTACAATTTTAAAAGGGAGAATGTACACATCCATGCATGCAGAAGCTCGGAAAACACAGAAGACAGGGAAAGTGAAACGCAATGGCATGCATGTACTCCTGAGCGCTTGGGAATGGATTCAAGCGCTTGGGAGTTAGCTGCATGCCAGCTTACTCTCAAATAGAAAATGACACCACTTCATCGTGCAAACACCCTTATCTAAGGTTTTAAGAAGAGAAGATCTTATTTTTAACTTAGGAAAATTTTGTTCTTACTTGAGATTTGTAAGAAACATTTCTGTTTCAGGAAAAATGATCTCCTGTGTCTGCATGCCAGAATAAAACCACTTTACTTGCGAGTGCACCTCACCCCTAGCCTACTGCCCACCAAAATGTCATGCATGGGACTGGAAACAGTCCCGAGCGCTCAGGACCACTCTAGAGCGCTCTGGAGTGTTTCCAGTAGGGGGTTTTGGAAAAACATTGTTTATGGACTCTTTGCTCTTGCTTGCTTTTTTTTACTAAGGTCTCCCAACCATGCACCCAAAATTAAGGTCTGGGACAGGCTGAGAGACCCCCCTCAGAAAGGATAACAGCCTCTTGATTTGAACCAAGGATAGAAATATTTCTACCTTTGCTTGACACTCTGCTCCTTGGATGGTTGTGAAAGGTGAATGTAGAGTAAAAAAAAACAAGAGATTAGAAGTTGAGAGTGTTTTGGATTTCTTGCCCTTTTCCTTGATGATTTTTGAAAAAAAAAACCTTTGAAGTTGGGAAAGAAGTTTGAGTTTTAAAGCTTTTTCCCTTGAACAAGAGAGAGAAAAGAGGAGGGGTTTAGAGAGAGAGCCCTTTCGTCCTCCCTTCAGCCGAAAAAAAACCAGGTATATATATAGAGCATATAACCCGTGGTTTTGAAAAATCAAATGATTTTGAAATAAACCCCTTTTTTAAAGAAAGAAATCTTCAGCTGATATCCTCTCTGACTGAGGTTAAGTGTTGACTCACCTCAGCCGGTTCAAAGGGAAAGCAATGATGGCTTGCATGGATAGTGGGAATCTTTTTCACCCATTGGGCACTGGGAGAGATCTCGAGCGCTCTGGAGTGGTGTCGAGCGCTTGGGATTTTATTCTCGAGCGCTCGAGTGTGAGCCAGGCCAGTGGTTTTTGGAAAACAGTTTTGAGCGCTTGGGACCGCTTCAGAGCGCTTGGGATTGATTTTGGCCATTTCTTTCAAGGAGCAACGTCTCAATTGGCACATGGCTTGTTTTGATCCACATTCATCATCGAGGAGCCTCAGGGCCACAAATTAAGGAAATTCGACAAGTCTAAATTGGGGTGTCTACACTGAGCTTTCTAGAAGTACAATGTGTAGAGACGGTTGATATTCTTGTGCTTGAGGATGTGGGTTTGCTGGCCGAGCAGAGATCAACCAAGGAGCTTGTACGAATACCAATTACCGAAGATGGAGGACGATACTTTCTCGTCGGCAGTTCCCTGGATGAGACCGAGCGTATGGAGATGTTTACTTTCCTTAAGGAAAACATTGAAGTATTTGCTTGGAATTCGTAGGAAATGCCGGGCGTGGATCCCTCGTTCGCCTCTCATTCGCTCAATGTTGATCCGAGCAGAAAATTAGTGGTGCGGAAGGTCTGACGCTCGGCGGCTATGCACGTAGAGGCAGTAATGGCAGAAGTAGATCAATTGCTGAAGGCTGGGGCAATTTGGGAGATTCTATACCCAACTTGGCTCGCTAACCCTATCGTTGTTTCAAAATAGAATGGTAAGTTGAGAGTTTGCGTTGACTACACAAACCTCAACGATGCCTGTCTGATGGATCGCTTTCCTCTTCCTCGGATCGAACAAATGGTGGATGCAGCTGCGGGTTACGAATGATTGAGCTTTATGGATGCCTACCGAGGTTACCACCAGATTGCCTTGGCAAAGGAAGATCAGGAGAAGACGGCTTTCATTTCTCTTCACAGGATATATTGTTACAATGTCATTCCGTTCGGATTGAAGAACGTCAGGGCTACTTTTCAGAGGATGGTCACCAAGATGTTCCTTGGCAAGCTCAGGAAAACGATGGAGGCTTACATAAATGACATGGTCTGCAAGAGCAAGCTAGGCATAGATCATCTTCGGGACATGGGAGAAATTTTTGCAATCCTGAAAAATCATAAGCTTCGTTTGAATGCTGAGAAGTGAGTGCTCGAAGTAGGATCGGGCAAATTCCTTGGATACATGGTGAGCCGCCGAGGAATAGAACCTGATCCGACGCAACTCACAGCTATGCAGAATCTCCGAGCTCTAACTACTATCAAAGAGTACAACGACTCATGGGAATGGTGGCTGCATTGAATCGGTTTATTAGATGATCGGGAGATCTCTGCCGACCTGTCTTCTAAGCAATCAAGACCAGCCGACGTAGGTTCGTGTGGAACGAGGAGTGTGAGCTGGCTTTGCAATCATTAAAGGATTACCTTTCCCATGCTCCACTCCTCGTCACATCCCTTGCTGAAGAAGATTTGTACCTCTACCTTGCTGTCTTAGATCATGCTACAAGCGTAGTTCTCGTTTAGAAGGAAGGGATGGAGCATTTACCAATTTTCTTTTCCAGCAAAATGATGACGGACTTTCAGACTAGGTATCTGCCTATGGAAAAGTTGGCACTTGCTCTTGTTTCAGCTAAAACGAGCCTTTTTGCCTTACTTCCAATGCCATAGGATTGTGGTCCTTGCTGAGTTTCCTTTCAAGGCCGTTCTTCGGAAAACAGACTCATCAAGTAGGATCTTGAAGTTTTCTCAAGACCTGGCCAATTTCGATATCTAGTTTGAGCCTCAGACAACCATCAAAGGCCAGGCTTTGGCAGACTTTTTTGCCGAACTCACTCCAAGATTACAAGATGAAGCCAATGCCTTGGCAACTACTGAAGAAGATGCACGATTGGCTGACAAAGAGACCTTAACCGAATGGAACAATCCTCCCTAAGAATCCCTTCGAGCTGGGTACACTTTGGGTAATAAGAAGCCTAAGAAAGAGTGGAAACTCTTTTCGGGAGATGCTTGGAGGATGACAATTGACGGGGCTTCGAACGTCAATGGAGCAGGGGCTGGCATTGTACTAGTGTCTCCAGGTGGAACCGTTCACGAAAGTGTGGTTTCCATTGGGTATCCCGCAACAAACAACGAAGCAGAGTATGAAGCTCTCATCGCTGGCTTTCAACTCGCCCTTTGGATGGATGCAGACTCGATAAATGAGTTTTGTGACTCTCAGCTAATTGTTGAACATCTAAACGATGACTACCAGGTTAAAGACGAACGTATGAATGCTTACGTTAGTCATGTTTTGTCCCTTTTCAAAAGATTTGGCCGCATAGAAGTGGAGTGGATCGCTCAGGAGCATAATGCTCATGTTGACGCCTTGGCAGGTCTTGCTTCGGTATATAGGACCTCTGGTAGTCGCTCAATCTTTGACGAAGTAGAATCTCCGTGCTTTGAACCCTCCAATTGTTTGGTAATGGCAATCACACTTGGACTAAGCTAGATGGACCCAATAATTGCCTATCTAAAAAATCAAGTTCTCCCACCAAACAGACGTGAAGCACACAAGATCTGTTGCCAAACTGCTAACTACTTCTTGGATCCGAACGATAATCTGTACCGAAGAACATTCACCGGTCCTGATTTGTGTGTTTTTCACGAGGATCAAGTGGATAGTGTCTTGGATGAGCTCCATTCGAGCAGTTGTGGTGCACACTTAGGCAGACGAACTATGGCCGAGCGAGCGTTGACACAAGGCTATTGGTGGTTAAAGATGGTCAAGCAATTACGTGAAACGCTGGGTTCGGTGCTAGAAGCAAGCGTCACTCATCCACCAGCTTTCCTTCCCTCTTAAAATGATCACTAGTCCATGGCCGTTCACGGTTTGGGCTTTTGACATTGTTAGCAAAATGCCGAAGGCACCTACAGGATTTGAGTACATGCTCACTGCCACTGACTTGTTCACTAAGTGGGTGGAAGCTTCATCGTTGATCAAGACTACCGCCGGAGACGTGGAGCGTTTCATCTGGAGGCACATCATTTCCAGGTTCGGCATACCCTACGCAATTCTTTCGGATAATGGTTCCCAGTTTGTTGTAGCAGCCATCAAAACCTTTTAAAAGAAATGCCACATCACGATCCACAACTCATCCGTAGCTTATCCCCAAGGCAATGGCCAGGCCGAGGCCTTAAACAAGACCATCACTCGGGGGTTAAAGCGTCGCTTAGATCAGAAGCTTGAATTATGGGTCGAAGAGGCCCCTCACGTTTTATGGTCCTATCGCACTACTCCTCGGCGGTCCCCCATAATTTTCAGCGTCATTCAGCTTAGGACAATAGCTCTTTATATGTCCCTCCTTTTAGCAGTAATAACAGAGGTGGTCTGGGTTTTAGTTCTGAGGAAAGAGGTTGCAGTTTGGTCCAAAATTAGGGTTTGGGCTTCAGTTCGGTGCTTGGATCTGGTTCGGATTAGGGTTAGGGTTTTGATTGAACCCTGGGTTGGGGTTCCTCCAGGTTGGGTTGAATTGTGATGGTTGAGAGCGAGGGTAGTTTTGGTGGTAGGGTTGGGAGGTGGGGGTACTCCTGTTGTTATGGTTGGTGCGGATAGGTCCTCCAACTGCAGGCATTGGTTTCTTCTGCTCACGCCTTGTCTTGAAATCCAAGTTTTCTCTTTCCATCTTCAGCGCGCATTGCACCACTTGTGAGTAAGAGGAAAGTGTCTGTGCCACCACCGCTCGGCGTGTCTCATTGAGTCCCCACTCGAATTTTCTTGCCTTGTCATCATCAGTAGGTATGATTGTCGAGCCATAACAAGACAGTTCTTCAAAGCGTGCTGCGTACTGGGTAACGGTCATCGTGCCCTGCTCGAGGTTCATGAATTCCAAGGCCATTGTTTGTTTGACAGGTGTTGGAAAGTACTTGTCAAGGAAAATTTCCTCGAACCTTTCGCAAGTCATTGTTGCCACTTCATGTGTGTTTTTCATCAAGTTCCACCAATGCTGAGCTTCACCTTGCATCTGATAGGTAGCTAATGCAATTCGATTGCTGGCTTCTTGGATGTTTAGGGTTTCAAGAATTTTCTTGATTTCTTCCAACCAAGCTTCTGTAGCTGTGGGGTTAGGTTCTCCTTGAAAGTAGAGCAGGAGATGTTTGCAAAATTCATTCAGCGCCTGGCTCCTATTTATTGGTCCTCGAGGTGTGTGCGGGGCTCCTTGCTGGGTCTGGCTATTTGCAGTGGCCGTGGCAATGAATGCTTGCATAAGTTGAACTATTTCGACAGTCCCAATTAGGCCGTTGAGTTGAGAGGCCCCGTTTTGTCCATTGTTTTGTTTGTCACTCTGGTCGTGGCTTTCGTATCTTGTTTCCACCATCTAGATACCATTATGTTATAATTTAGTAAGGGGGTTTTATTATAAGAACATATATATTTGTATATCTATTATATACATGGAAGAAGAATGTTATAGAAAACCTTTCTTTATTAACAAACGAATCGAGTACATAATCCATGTGAAAACATACTACAGAAATGTGTAGCTATTACAATAAGAGTCAAGAAAATTTCCACTACCACAACTGTTTCCCTAGAAAGAAGAAAAAAAAAAGTGTTATGAGTGAAATGATTAGTAGATGCTAGAGAAATCGATCAATAAAAGAGTGTCGGATAGTGCTCTTCGAGTAGATCCTGTGACTCAACGGTGTCCTCGATGAGCCCGTAACAATGCCATGTTACTCGCCATAGTGTTTCTTGTTGTCCTTCGTTGGGGTTTAGGTTGTTATAGGGTTCTCGGCGGATGGGTATCTTAGTATAGGTTGTGTGATAAGTCGGCATCCTTTGTAATGATACGATGTTCCTGTTCAGGACGGGACCTTGCGACTCGTGAATAATGGATGCGGTCGGTGTAATGTTCCTGGAATCCTGGGGTTATGGCGATGAGATAGTATCCATTATAGCATGGGGCTCGGATCTGTACTGGCCCTAGGTAAGCGGACTGGGATCAGATCTTGAATGGGCAAGGGTATAGCGGTTCCAGCTATATATAGACCCCAAGTGTTTGGATCATAGTCGGAATGGTGTCCTCTCCATGGAACTGCGGGTTGAGCCATTTTGGGACGAGGTGGTGGGTCGGCATCTACAACTTCACACTCACTGTCTGCCTCTTCTATTGGTATGGGGGCTGGAGAAGGTAGAGGTTCTTGCATTTTGAGCCGTTGGCTTGTCAGCCACCATTGTAGCTCGGCATCCATGTCTCTAGGTGCATTTATGGGTAAGAGCCAGCCATAATCATCCATTTCAGGGTTTGTTAAAAATCCATCGTTCGAATCGCTGCTATTGTCATTTTCTGCATCTTCTTCCAATTCCTGCTCAGCATTGCCCATCTCTACATCCTTGTTCGGTGCCTGTTCTTCTTCTGGTAATTTTGGTTCTTCCTATTCGGGCTGCCAGGGGCCTAAACGGTGATCGTGGTCTGATCCTGAAAATGGAGGTTCTTCTGGGTCTTCTTATTCCTCAGGGGGTTCCTCAGGATTTTCCTCCTCCTCGAGAGGTTCTTCGGGATCCTCTCGTGGTCCCATTTCTACTCCAAAGATGTAGGCTAACATGCCTCGTATCCTGTGATCTTCGACTGTGGAGCGAGCGATGGCGTCAGTGAGAGCTGTGATCCTCTGGTGAGCTTGTCTCATCCGATAAAAGGCAGGAAACATCCCTGCTAAGTAGTCATCTCCCATAGGAAAGTCCGGGTTGTTAGTCATGAATGCTTGTAGGCTTTCCACTTCTACAGTTAGTTGGGCTATCTCATCCTCTTCTTGAGCATTGGGAGGGTTGCGGTTTCTGTCTAGGGTAGGAATTGGTGGCTGACTGTCCATATCCCTATAATTTGAGTAGTAGGGGTCGCTGTTGATGTCAAAGCCTGGTATGCTCTCTAGAATGTCACAAATCTCCCACTCAAGGTTAGCCCTCCTCAAGGGACTTGGATATTGAGCGGTGTAGACCTCCCTCTGGTTTGGTGAATTCGCCATTAGCTGCTGATATTGAGTATATATAATTGGAAAACTCAGCTAGTACGTAAGGGTCTCGGAAAGAGAAGTCAGATCCTACGGTGTTTTCCAAGAAGCCTTGTAATCTGCTCCATTCAGTGGTTAGTTAGTCGGCAAACGTGGGGTCCATCTATAAAAGCAAGGAAAATATATTTATCGTTAGTTTTCTGTATATTTCAAATAGTGTCATTTTAAACCTTGTAGTGAAATACTCAATCTGATGTGATCTACCCAATCTACCCAAGGCCGAAGGTTTGAACGTAAGGCTCTGATACCAAGTTATAACGCCCCGATTTTCGGAAATAAAATCGGAGGCATTAAATATTAATTTCTGAAAAATTTATTAATTTAAAGTTCAAAATCCAAAACAAGTAATTCAACATAAAGATTCATTTATTACAAACCACTGTGGAAATACAAAAAAAAATAGTCTTTGTGGTAAGGAAATAGATAAAGTATAGAGCCGACTCCTAGGCTTGATATGGATCCCAAGCATTTTCTGGCTCGACTCCCACCTTTGGATTCTCCTCTGCATAAAATTGCCCGCCTTCGGGGTTTTGTGTCTCTTCTTGATTTTCTGCAAAATCTGGCATGAATGCCAGGCAACCCGTACCTGAGTGATAGAGTTCACCCCGTAGTATAATTCAACCCAACTACCCCTCTTACTTTACAGTTACCAACCAGCATGATAAATATGGTACGAAGAAGTAAAACAGAGATTTTCACACAAATTAGTTTATTACTAGCCATTATCCTATTTCGTGTGATCTAAGATCTTCTCCACGAAAGATCTTTCCTCCCTAACTGCTTACCATGTCTCAACCCATGAGATCACTTCCTTTTGCTGTTGTAGATACACCTAAGTTATGTACCAAGTGTGCATCCCAATGACTAAAACAAAGGGTAAGTTTATAATGCCGTGATATAACTAGGGTTCGCCTATCTCATTCACCACTTCACAATCATCACTGGACTCCCGCCAGTTTCAATTCATCACTGGGTTTACTTTTCTAGTTTCAAATCATCACATTCAACTCATCACATCTCAAAATCCCGCCTGCAGACAATTTAAAAATAAATCTTTCCAATTTATACATTACCTAGCATCGTTTAGGTGAATTCTATTCGCATACCACCCCATGTCTCTAGGGTCCAATCTTGCATTCAAATCAAGTATCGGTGCAATATACAATTAAAACAATAACAAGCAATGCGATCACACAACTTTTTATGAATGAACCGTTGCTCTTAGTCTTGTATCGCCACGATGACAATAATAAAGTAAGAACTTTTTTTTAGAAATTTTTTAATTTTAGGCTCTTATTAATAATTTTTAAGAAATTAGATCGATTAAAAAAACTAATTAAATACATTAATTAGGTAAAAATATTAGAATAATTAACATGACCTTAATAAGAGTCATAAAGATCCTATGCAACATGTTCGAGTGTCAAAAGTTAGGTTCGGAGAGTTGCGGAACAATTTTAGATAAAGAGATTAATGGAATGTTGCCGAACATAAAATAAATAGATAATAAATAATCTAATAAATAAAATATATTGAGGTTTACAACTTTTCACCTTGAAATGTAAGGAATCTAAGTGTCAAAAGTTGGGTTCGGAGAGTTGCAGAACTATTTTAGATAAAGAGATTAATGGAATGTTGCCAAACGTAAAATAAATAGATAATAAATAATCTAATAAATAAAAATATATTGAGGTTAACAACGTTTCATCCTTGAAATGTAAGGAATCTAAAAAAAATTACTTGGCCATTAATAACATGGTTTATAATGTCGCAAAGAATTTTTGTTTGGAAACGTTGTAAAAATAATAATAAATAGTTAATTAAATAAAAAAAATATGAATTTACAAGATATCATCTTTGAGATGCGAGGAGTCTAGAAAAATATATTTTGGATGTTAAATATGTGGTTCGGAAGGTCGCAAAGATTTTTCGTTTGTAAAATCTTGAAAGATAACGAATAAATAATTCATAAATAAGTAATTAATAAAAAAAAATTATGATCTTAACAAGATATGATCTTTGAGTTGTGGGGAGTCTAGGAAAAATAGTCCTGGTGTCAAAAAATAGAGTTCGAAAGGTCGAAAAGAGGTTTCAAACCAAACAATGTATATCGCAAGGTCTGACCTGTTGACCTTGCGGCTGAGCTACCTGCCGTGAACTAGGCTCTGGTTCTTGCGGCCCGAACATTGCGGCCGCAAGGTTCAACACAAATTTGGTTTTTTTCTTTTTTCTTCATGTTTTTAATGCATGGGACCGTATGGGACTATGTTCTAGGCCTAAAAACACTTAATATACATAGAGAGGAGGTTGGAATGGATTTTAATACATTGGTTTGGATTGAATTGATGGTGGTTTAGGGATGCTTTGGGTTGTAGAAAGTTATCGAGATGGTCGAATTGGATCTCGATTGGGTTTAGGTACAAAACCCACTTTTCTCTCTCTTTTTTCTCTCTTAAAACTCCATTGATTGGAGCTTGAATTCTTGCAATTTTCTCTTCTTTTCCAACTCAGTGATGTGTGGGAAGATGGTGGCATGCTCGTGGGTCGAAGTGGTGGGGTAGTTATAGGAGAATTTTGAAGAGGGTGATAAGATTGCATTAATGAAGGTTTGATCTATTGGGCTTTGAAATGGACAAGATAAGAGCGAATTTATGTTCAGGAAGGAAGTATTAAGGGAATGAGGAGGTTCTGAATTCATATTAGGCTTGGTGATGAAGGAATTTTTTTGATTTTGGGCAATGGGGGATGTATTTGGTTTTTCTTGGAGAAAACGAAATGGAGGGAGTTATTGCTGGAGAGAAATGGAGCAGTGGGAGGGAGAGAGAGGGACATTGCAGGAGAGTGAAGTGTGGGAGATGGAGAGGGTGTGCATGCATGCATGGTGTGTAGGGAAAAAAAATATAATGAATGCATGCATATATGTAATTGCATGCAAAAATTGAAAAGAATATATATATATATATATATATATATATATATATATATATATATATATATATATATATATATATTAAGGATTTTTTTTTTATTATTACTAATAATACTTATTAATAATATTATAAAAAAAATACGGGTTGTTACATCGAAGCCCATCATATTTTTGAGAACTACATGATGTTGAGGAATGCAAGGTATTCACGGTACTACTTGTGTTCTCGGAGAATGACGGAAAAGATTATCCCGGAAGGTATGTATGACTCAGAGAAGTGGGCTTCGGACTACGTTGAGGTTCGGGGAAACTATCAGTTTCCTCCACTTGAATATGGGCAATTTGAGGTGGCAATGCGTAGGGGAAAACCACGTAAGAGTAGATCACATGTTCATTTTGATTGTTTCACACTGTCATGTTTATTTTTGCTTAAGTGGAATTGCTATTGTTTATGATTTGCATCTTTCTGTGCTCGGCAGATACCTCCAAGCTCAACAAAGATCTTTTAAAAGTAGCAAAGGGTTGTGGGCTTGCTGCTGCTCCTCTCACGATCCCAAGAGAAGAAAGGGACGCCCCAACAATTCTTAATTACGAGCCAACTTACGGTGGCCAGATCTGAGAGAAAACTTCCGACGAGGGTGAGAGGAAGGTTCCCTTAGCAGATCCAACTAAGCTTCTTGAAGAACTTCTTCCGAGCAAGGACAAACCTCTCCAAGGGGTTTTTCAACTTCCAATCGAAGAAGAAACTCTGCTCGAAGAAGAAGAACAAGAAAAGCCTCCCCAAAGCATGAAGGTCGTTCTGCAACAGAAGCTAGAAAAACAAGAGAGAGAGAAAGCCGAGATGAAGAAGTCTGGAGCGCTCGGGGCTTCAGTTTCCGCTCCGAGCCTTAGGGCTCCTTCATCCCATCAATCACATAAATGACCTCCCATCGCCCCCACCTCCCCAAAGGGCGCACCGGCTAGCAAGAGGGCCAAAACCACTTTGAAGGCGCCCGGAGCTGGGGGGGATGTGCCGAGGGATGGAAGAAAAAAGAAAGAAGAAGAGAAAAAAGGGGAGAAGGAAAAGGAGAAAGACATAGCCTCGGATTTCAACACTCCGTGGATCCCGAACTTCATCACGCCAGACAAGAAGCAGATCTTGAAGTCCGACAGCCTATAAGAAGACCCATTTCTTGCTTTCACCCTACAATCCGGGATCGCTCTGCTGAGGGACATCCAGAGTCCCCAATCCCTCAAAACAGCTCTGAGTGACTACTACTTCTACGTCGGAAGGGTAAGTTACTTTTCCATACAAAGCATTTCCTGTAAATTCATTTCCCTGTTTCTTTGGATAATGTGTATTTGTAATATGAATAGGCCACTCAATCAATCATGAGCGCCCAATGTTATTTGACTGAGCATGACAAAAAGACAAAGAGGCTGCAACAATCATTGGAGCATCACTAGGGCATGGCAGAGGAATACAAGAACAACCTGGATCAATCCGAAGCCACACGCCAATCCTTGGAGCTACAAATTGCAAATCTCAATGATTTGATAAATGGGCTATAGGATTTTGCCGAATGAACCAGAGCCGAGGGGAAGGATGAAGGACTCTCCGAGGGAATAGCTTTGGGGAGAGAAGAAATGAAAGCATAAGTGGAGAAGGAGCTGCGGAGCAGTATAACCAAGGTTATTACCAGGCCGAGGAGGATGCGGCTGATGAACTTTTGGAAGCCCATGCAGAAATGAAAGAGGCGCAACACAAAGTGAGGTTCATGCTCGGCTACAACAGAGGCCTGGACGATGCAGGGGTTGAGCTGGATGATGATAGAAGGATTTTCGTGGAAGTGCCTCCCCTAGCACCTACCGAAGCCAGAGCTACAGAGCCAACAATGAATGCTTTCGAAGTTTCAAACGTTTAACTCTCCATTAGCCTCTCCTCCCGAAGTTTAATACTTGGAAGTTTTAGTTTGCTTTTGGTTTTTGAATTTGAACATTTTATTTTGACACGATCGGCACCGAACATTGGGCCTTAGCCGTACCATAGTATGTAATTAATACAGATTTGAGGGTGGTACCGAACGATCTACCATTGCCATGTCTTGGTAAGTTTAGGAATGTTTTAGGGGATGGCTACGAATGATACACCACCCGCCATGCCCCAATTAATTGATGGAAGTTTGAGAAAATTTTACAAGTCTTTTGATTCGTCTGATGATTCCACTTTGTGAAAGCTACTTTGTATTGGCAACCGGATTGCCCGTGCATAAGTTTGATTGCTCGGTTCAACTGAAATGTGAAAAAAGATTGAAAATTTTTCATGTCTTTTTGTTCGGGGTTTACCCATGTAGTAGCCCCCTGCCTTAGTGGATTGCCAAGGAAAAAGTGGAAATTTAGTAAGGCAGAAGAATGGGTAAAGCAACAAAGAATTCCAAGCCCCGTCGCACGGGAGGGTTCCGAAGAATAAAAGGCTATGAGGATTTTGCCATATGCAACTCTTGAGTTTTATAGCATTTCATCTGTAGGTAACAAAATATTCCGAACGTAAAGTAAGGAGAACCAATTTCCTTAACGACGGAAAATTGGGTGAAAGTACCAAACCCGAAGGTAAACCAATATCTCGAGCGAAGGATCATTGGGTGGAAGTGCCTGCGCCCGAAGGCTAACCAATAGCCCAAACAAAGGATATTGGGTAGAAGTGCCTGATCCCGAAGGATGTAACCCGGGCTAGATGGTATATCCAGCAAACCAAACATCAATCCAAAGAAACAATGAGAAAAGGAAAATACTTTCATTAAGATGATGCCCGAAGGCTTACAATCCGAACAAAAACAAAACGAAGAACAAAACAATGGAGGAGAGGAGGATGCCAAGGCTACCCATGGAACTTCCTAAGTTTTTAGGCGTTCCAAGGGTTAACAATCGGCGTACCATCCATCTCTGCAAGTTTGTAAACGTCATGGCCGATCTTTTCGACTACTCGGTAGGGACCTTCGTATGGATCCTTCAGCGTAGTCAATTTAGCTGCTTCAGTGACCATTCGAAGAACGAGATCACCAACATCGAACGGATGAGCCCGAACATTCTTGTTGTAGCCCCTAGCGACTTCCTGTTGATATGCCGTGTGCTGAAGATTGGCGTTATCTCGAGGTTCTTCGGCGAAGTCCAACTCAGCACCCACAAGAGTGTTGTTGTCCACCGGATTGAAATTCTCCGTTTGAGCTATGGGAATCAAGGTGGATAAAGGGAGAACGGCTTCCATTCCCTAAGCCATCGAGAATGGTTTTCGACCTGTAGACCACCGAGGAGTAGTGCGATAGGACCACAAAAAGTGAGGGAGCTCTTCGACCCATAATCCACCCCAGGTATCTCTTCGAGGACCCAGGCAAACATGTCAATGTATTCCCTCAGAAATCCAACCAACTCCTCTTCTTCTTTTTTGCTTTGGTTTTCCCCAATTAGAAAATACCTTTCTAGATCAGTCTCATTGATCTGAATCTTCTTCAAACCTTCCACCACTTTCTTGGTGGGCTCCCTTCCGACATCCTTGATGGTCGGCTAGTCCGGTATCTCTACGACTTGGACCAATTTTGCTTTAGGTGCTTTCTTGATTATAGAAATCTGGCACTATTGGGCAACTTTCTGGTTTCCACTAATCTTTTCAACTCCATTGGACCCAGGAAATTTTACCATCTGATAGTAGGTGGAGGAAACTGCCCTCATCTTATGCAACCAGGTTCTTCCTACAATGGTGTTATAAGAAGACGGAACATCCACTACTAGGAAATCAGTACGTAGCACTATTGTCCCTGCCCAAACAGGCAAAGTTACCTTGCCCAATGGCTAGACTGCACCTGCTCCGAATGCTACGAGAGGGGTTATTGACTGCACCAAATCTGCTTGGGTCAGTCCCAACTTTTTGAACGCATCGTAGTACAGTACCTCCGTGCAGCTCCCTGAGTTCACCAAAATCCTCTCTATGTCATATTCCCCAATTCGTAGGGTTATGACCATAGCATCATTATGGGGCATCTGGAATCCTCCCAGTCCTCATCCGTGAAGACTATGTCCTCGTTGCATACTTCTTCACGTCCTCTTTTCTTTCCCATTTGCATGACATGTTGGTCGTGCTTAATCTACCTCTGGAGCAATCTTACCCCATTTCTCGTATAAGGCTCAGTCAATCCATGAATCATATGGATTACGCCCCTTGGATTTTGTTCATAATCCAACTCCATTGCTTTCTCTTTATCATTGGGGTCTTCCTGGATAAAGTTTTTGAGGTAGCCATGAGAGACCAAATCATTAAGGTGTTTTTCAAACATCTCACAGTCTTCACTCATGTGGCCCCAATCCTTGTGGTAGCTGCAGTGCTGATTCGTAGCCTGCTTTGCGTCTTTATCTCCTCCTAAGTTTGGGGGCCATTTGAAGTAAGGCTGATTCTTTATTCGATAAAGAATCCTATAGATTGGTTTTTTCTAAACCCTATTTATTGAAAAGAAGGATTTGGGGTCAGGAGCTTGTTTCTCCTTGTACGACTCTTTCTTAGCCTGCCCATATTCTTTTTGCTCCCTATTGGTCTTGGGCTCTGGTTTATCTACCTTCTTCGCAGGCCCCTTGGCTTGCTCGGCAACCACCTTGCCGTCTTCTTAGAGTATGTCATCCTCATTTCTGGCATGCTGCTCTATACGTTCCATTAGCTTTGCCAGTGTTCCTACTGGACTCATGTTTAATGACTTACGCAGCTCCCCCAGAACAAGCAACCCGGTCTCGAACGTGACTATTGCATACTCCTCACTACAACTTTCAATCTTGTTGAAAGTCTCCCAGTACTTTTTCGCATAGTCCCTGATCGGCTCGTCCTCTCCTTGCTTCATAATGGAGAAGCTCTCAAAAGTCTTTGGTGCTCTTCTGCTCGTCAGAAACAAAGCAGTGAATTCCTTGGCCAACTGCCTTCATCCTCGAATGGAGCGCGGACCTAACTTATGGAACCAAGACAAAGCTACCTTACCCAAACTCGATGGGAACATCTTGCACATAATTGCATCATCCCCCTCATGCATAAACATTGCCTGCTGGTAGTGCTGTATGTGTGCCACGGGATCTGCATTTGTCTCGTAAAGGATAAATGTTCCGTGCTTCACCCTACTCGGCAGTTTTGGCTCCTGTAACTTTCTTGCAAAGGGGGAGGATGCAATATTGCTAAGTGCCTTTCGTGCTGCTTCTCATGCAGTCATGGTCTCATCTTCTAGTCCCTTTGTCTTGTTGGGTCTATTCTTTTCCCAATCGGAATCAGTTCTCTCGTACCTGTCCCCCTATGGTGTTTTCTAGTCCCTTCCTGCTCAAGGGTGAGACTCTGGCTTCTACTCCTCTTTTTTCTTGAAGAAGCCATTCGCCGCTATGGTGTTTGGCTTTTACTTCTGCTCCTCCTTTTTCATGGAGAAGCTTTATGTCGCCTTTGGGGTGGGGCTCCTGCTCCTTCTTCTTGTGAAGGAGCCTTTTTATACTCCACCATAGCATGTTTGTCTCCCCTGGAATTTCTTCGTGAAAGTCTAGAGTCCACAAGATGTTCTCGAATCCATTCTAACTCTCGAATCTCGTGCTCTCATTTTTTGATCAAACAAGCAAACTCCTTGATTACCTGCCTTTTTTTGTCGAGGATATCTTCACTGTTGTGCACGCTTTTTGAGTGTGCAACGGATTCCCTTTCACGGTTGGATTTACTTCTCCGTGTGGACTCCGTGGCCGTCCTGCCCTCCCTATTCTTGGAGCTATCCAGGACGGTCAGGGGGTTACCCTTGCTTGTCACCTTCCTCCCATGTCCGCCTTCGAGCTTTCTCGGAGCCCCTAGTAGGGATTTATCACCTTCCCCACCTAGCAAATTCTTTGGGTCGAGTGGCGTCATTGGATTTTCTTCCACCATGGTCATTTTTCAAAGAGAACTCTTTCGTTTCCCACAGACAACATCAATTGTAGGGGGCTGAAAACAATTGATGCTTAGAACAACACTAGATTGCAACGACTACTCACTGCCGAACAAGCTACTTGGACCAGTGACTTCACATGTCACTGTTCCTTTATTAGTCTCTTGGTCCAATAACTTCTCATGTTTACTGGACCAAGACCCTGTACAACCTTCCTGGACTAATGACTTCTCATGTCACTGGTTCATATCGCCGAACACCGTCTTGCACGGTGACTATCCCTATTATTTTTATACCATGGTCCTTTGTACCATGTGATCGAGCCCTCTTTGAGCCTGTTCGGGAATATCTCCCTACAACGTAGTGGTTGACAGGATGTGCCGTATCACTACCCAATGACAGCGTGACGCGTGGCTAAATTTGAAAACGGCGATTACAGAAGCATTAAATGCAAACCCTATATTCAGCAAGCTCGAAGTTCGGTTTATTGATGTTCGAAAAAATTCTTAATGCATGTCTTTTGTTCGGCCACTATTTTTCAACTCCTCCTTCCCTACTGAGTGTGAAAAGCAAGAGTTGATGGGCTATTATAATTGGCCGAAATATCTGAAGGTTCAAAGGGATCATGCCACTGGGGATCCATCGTTCAGTTGTCTCAGTTCATCTGTAAGTCGAGTCATGTCTTGACACATCACATCACATTCCTCCCGAAGGATAAGCGAATCTTGGGCATCCTACCGAGCTTTAGGGGCTTCTTCAAGTGTTATGGAACTTGTTTCGTTCGGTAGTCATTCATATCATTCGGTGAAGTCTTTTCTATCAATGGACCTATCTTTGTTTGGTTGATGTTGTTTATGCTCGGGGGATATCATTCGTTCAATGATATGCCCACTTGTTCTTGACGTTCGAAGACCGCTGCTGTGGATCATTCTAGAAGCTTCCGATAATACGTGAGCTGTCTTCTTTGATAACTGAAGTGACATCTCTGTGCAATGTGACATACCTGACATTGACTAACGCAGCTCTGCAATCCTCGAGGGGCAGCGTTCATTAAATGCCCCTGACATGTGACGTCATCCGAGCATGGTGGGAAGCAAAATCGACTTGTTCGATACTCTACATCTTTGTCTATAAATAGGAGAGAACACCTTCTAGGGTGATGGTCTGAAAACTCTCTCAACTATTCCTTTCTTTCTCTTAGCATATTTTCTTACCAAACCTTTTTCCTCCATCTCTACTTACTGACTAGTTTGTCGGAGCTTCTTCCCAAAGGAACACCCCCTTCTGATTCTGCAGGTACACCAAGATCGACATCACTTCTCTACGGATCAACCAATGAGAAGAAAGGTTCAAGAAGGTCACGGTGAAATCAGCCCCCCACAGGTTGTTAGGGGGAGGAATGGAAGTTTTGTAACAGCTACAGTGGCAAATTTGGGACATGCTACATCGGCAATTGTGGCTGAAGCCTTGGCATAGAGAGCAGCAATGGGATTTGCTGAGCTTATGGGCTTGGAAGCTGTCATCTTTGAAGGGGATTCTCAAGTGCTGGTAAGGGTTAAGAACAAAGAGATAGCTTGCCCGGTTGAAATTGAGGTGATTGTTGAAGACATCAGTAGGGGCAAGCGCAGGTTCAAGGAGTGTGAGCTTCAGTTTATTCGCAGGACTGCTAATACATTGGCAGATAAGCTGGCAAGCAATGGGCTTCAGGGGGTTGGCACAAGAACGTGAGAATCTAGGCCACCTGCTTAGCTGTGGGGCTCTCTTGATCGTGATCTTTATTGACTTTTGATGTATTGGCTATATCATTGGAAGTAATGCAATTTCTACCATTTTGACAAATATATATAATGGTAACAATTCTCGATTACAATAAAATAAACAAAACTCAAAGGTGGCAAGATATCAATTAAAGAGTACGAAATTGAGGTATGAAGGAAATACTCCGGAGAAAAGGATGCATATTGTATACTTCCGGTACCTCAAATTGTGATCGTCACCGATGAATATGTGAACACCATTCTCAAGAATGACCCCCTTATACAAGCCATGCGTACCAGTGGGGTTTCCTAACACTCTAAAACATGAGTTCTCAACCTTAGAATTGTAAGTTCTCTTTTTGCTTCCTTTAAGCTCATACACGTACATATATAGATAGGGTGGTGGAGATGATTTACTTTGAACCACCACATGTCAATCTATCCCTTCAACGTGTCTCTCCAACAAAACTCAACCCCATGCATAATCCACCTCTCCTTTTTTTTTTTTATTCTCCATAACTCATAATAACCTCAAAGCCTCCACATGTAGTGAGATTTCACAAAGCAACAAAAATCATATTGTTCACTGCCTCTCTACAACCTTCACATACTAATCTATTACTGACACTTTTTTTGTCTTTGCCGCTTAGAAATATATGGGTTGTTACAATACTAGAACGTGCTAGAAGCTTCTGGATTCTATTAGGAAATTTCGGATACTTCCGGAAACATCTAGAGTACTTCTCTAGAGTGCTCTAAAAACTTCTAGAATATGCTAGTCTTCCAAAGATTTCCAAAATATTTGGAGTATGATAGAATGTGCTAGAAGCTTCCGAATCCTATTAGAATAGTCCGGAAGATGATGGAAGATTAGGGTTCTCTAGAAGCTTCAACAAGTAGTCATGTGTTTATCTGGAAAGTTCGAATGATGTTTATAAATAGGCATGAGGTCATTTGTAGTGATGTAACAAAGAATGCAACCAAGATTCCAAGTCAGAGATTGAGTGAGGTGTCCGGAAGCAGGGGGGCTGCTGCCCCAAGGGGGCAGCAGCGTGCTGCTGTGACCCGTTTGCGGGCCCACCCCGGTCTCGCTCCGATAATCGAAAACGTTCACTTTGTAGAGCTTGTTGAGTAGAACAACTATGCAAAAATCAGCTTAATTGGATATCATTAAGTGCCTAATCGAAGCCTTTTTATCTTGAAAAGAATGGATCCGAAACACTGGATCAAATCCATTGTAACCCATGGACCGAGAGTTATATGGGCTCCAATCAGGCACTTAATGATATCCAATTAAGCTGATTTTTTGCATAGTTGTTCTACTCGACGAGTTTTACAAAGTGAACGTTTCCGATCATCAGAGCGAGACTGGGATGGGCCCGCAAATGGGTCACAGGAGCACGCTGCTGCCCTAAGGCAGCAGCCCCCCCGCTTCCGAGGTGTCCAAGTATCTTTCGAGATTGTGTCCAAAATCTTGTGTGTATTGTGTGTGAGTTGTCCTTTGAGAGTGATAGTCCATGTTGTTGTGTGTACACAAATCTAGTGTACAAGTGTTTGTAATCAATAAAAGTACATTTGTTTGTTGTGTTCAATTCTACATTTTCTAAGGGAGTTGCTATTCGCAGCCTTTTATTTTCTCCCATAACTCGTTAAAAATTTTCAATTATACTCGACAGTTAGTTATCGAAATTGAGATATATTTTCAGCATCCAATTACCGAAATATATTATTTTTTTCAACAGCTATTTACCGAAAATGTATGTTCAGCAGTTGTTTATCGAAAGTTGAACATATTTTCGACATGTAGTTACCAAACTATAATCTTGTTTTCAATAGCTATTTACCGAAATATTATGTATGATTTTCCACAACCATTTACCGAAATGTAGTGGATTATGGAAGAAAATAAAAGGCTGCGAATAGCAGCGCCCTTTTCTAAATATGATTGTACGAGGATCTCTAGTGATTTCTTGGACCCATAATTTGAAATCCATGATCGGAGAGAAAATTACAAACTTAGAAAAGTCAAAATCAGTATTCCGTGTTGGAGAATCAGAATAGGATATAAGCTTTCAAGTTTTATTTATAAAAAATTAAAGTTTGGCCACTTTTTTTTAGGTTTGATTTCATCCCAACTTTGTACCCAAATATAAATAGGCTTGGTTATGGTACATAATGACTTCTTTACTCCAAATCTGACATTTCTTCTGCGCTCTCTCTCACGGAAGCTCTTCCCTCCATCACAACCCACATCAGACACCGAACTCGAAAACCACCTCCACAAGCTCGACCTTCTCCTCTGATTCTTCTGCTTCAACCAGACCACTCCGCTCGGCTCCTCCCTCTCCTGGCCGCCTTCGCCGTCGTCGGAATTACTCTCCCATTCCTCGTAACTGAATTCTCCTACTGCTCCGAGTGTGAGAAAGTACCAAATCACAGTGTTTGTGCTCGAAACCCTCGTCGCTCAGGTCCTCTTCGTTGCGTTCTCTCTTTTCTGCATCTCGCATCAACCTGAGGAAGAACAGCGGGGTGGATGCTGTTCGTCGATCACTAATACCGTGGTCGATCACAATCACGTGGTCCAGTTTTGCAACTTGTACGTATATACAATAGATCCATGTATGCATGTTTATATTAAGAGGCCGTTCGGCTAAATAAGTCACTCGGCTTATTTTTTTATTTTTATTAAAAAAATTTCGTATTTATTAGTTTTTGTCAATTTTTTTGGAATTATTATTTCTTCATGAAAAGAGGAATCTAAAAAGTAAAAAATTACAATCGAAATTCAATTTTTTTTAATAAAGACGAAAAAATTGACTTATTGGCTTATTTTTGTTTTTATTCAAAAAAATTAGATTTCAATCGTAATTTTTTATTTTTTAGATCCATTTCGTCATGATTAAGCAATAATTTCCAAAAAAATTGACAAAAACTAATAAATACCAAAAAAAATTAAATGAAAATAAAAAAATAAACCACTTGACTTATTTAGCTGAACGGCCCCTAAGTAGCCAAACTTAGCTGCCACAGAAGAAGTTTCGGAAAGCACAGTGGTGACCATTGGAATTGCAAAGAGCAAGAAGTATGGGATATGCTCCGCAAATTGATGAATAGCAGCTGCCCAAGTAAACAGAAAATTACTTTCAACCGTCATTCTCGTCTGGATTTATTGAGATAAAAAGAAGAATTTGTTCGATAGATGAGATTCTTGTTCGTATGTGAACTATGTGAACTGTATATGCGAACATTATATTTTAGTGTGTGTTGGGGCTATGTAAACTATGTGTAAGACCAATGTAAATTGTGCATTTTAATGTGTGGTAAGACTGTGTGAACTGTGTGTATTAAGACTATATGAACTGTGTAGTTTAGTTTGTGGTGAGGTTATGTGAACTATGTATTTTAGTGTGTGGTGACACTATGTAAATTGTGTATTTTTTAGTTCTCATAGCCAGTTCTCATAAATCAGTTCTCATAGACACAATTCTCATAGAAATAGTTCTCATAGGCAAAGATATTTTTGTCCAAATTAATATGGGTCAGGACTATTTTGAAAAGATTGGATAAAAATAATATGTAGAAGACTATTTTAAAATCAAAACTAAAAAAAGGGTTGTGATCTAAAAACCCCTTTTATTTATAGGACTACTTCGATAGTTAATGTTGTATGCTGCAGATTGTAAGTGTCAGATAAGCAAAAGACTTGACCAGCTCCAACAAGAAAAGTAAATCCAACATTCTGCATGCATGTAATTAATCGTCAGTTATTCTTACCTCAAACCTCTTCCAAGCCAAATAGACAAGTAGAACATAAAAGGAATTTTCTAAAGGTATTAGAAGGAAACATTGCGGGGCTCGAGGATAATTAACCAGAGGAGAAGATGAAACAGCTAGCTTAATTAATTAGTCATGGCTGGCTGCAGATGATGTTTAGTTAGAGTTGTGAAGGGATCGGTCGAGTTTAAGTGCCTCTCTGGAGCATTTCTTGGTACCTCTTGAATGATTCGAGCTTCTGCAACCACATACGCTTATGAAATTTCAATATGAACAGGTCAGCAACCTGATTGATCTCGTCTTCCAGCTTGAAATCCTCATGATTAACTCCTCCTCCGGCTTCCTTGTTATTCCGCACCAAATCGACCGATCCATTAGGATCATCCAGGTCTAACTCATCCTCATCCTCATCCTCATCCTCATCCTCCCTCTTGAACAACGATTGTGTCAGTTCCGGGTACTTATTCCCGTGCCCTGAATCCACCTCGAAACGATCATTGGAATAGTTGTAGTAGTATGAGTAGTAGTCGCGATCATCACCACCACCACCCATTTGGGTGCTTTTTGCGCTGGATGGTTCCGAGGCATTATAACGTATAATGGCATTGCTTAATTTGCTTTGGTCGTCATCTTCGTTGCCTCTCTTTCTGTCCTGCTGCCCTAGGATTGCATGAATCTTTTCAGGGATCGAACCGAGGGAAAACTTTTTATTCTTCAACAGTGACAGCACTACGAGTCGAGCTTTCAGGGCGTTTGTTTTGTCTCTGATGGCCATCGATCTAACTTTGGTCATAGAGCACAACACAGAGATTATGTGTTTCAAAAACATAGCTGCACTGGTGTTCTTCATTTTTTTTCTTCTGATTAACTCTCTCGTTTGAATCCAAAGAAACCCGACATAGCTAGCAGGGGGAAAGGAACAATATAATGAAACAGAAATCTGGAACAGAATCGGAGAGGGAGCTAGACATGGGGAACCCAAGAGCCTTTTGATGGGTTTTTATACAGAGGCACCAAGTTGAAGTAGGGGTCTCAAATCTAAGTAGCTAGTTTTTAAGTTCCAAGTGGATCATCACAGGTGAAATATATTTGTTTAGAAGCGGAAAAAGCAAAACCTCCTCACTAAGGAAACCTCCTGCTCTATCTTACCTGGGGGACTAATTTAGTGGTCCTGAGGCGCTTCCACGTGGTATCCCAATCCAGTTCACAACTACTCTCATATATGAGGCGCAATATATTTAGTACTCTTGAACTCAATTTGAATACGTGGTTTTGCAATGGAACCGACTCCTCTCAAGTTGTACTCTCTCTGGTCACTGGCCAATTTCCACTTGATTGAGCCTATCCCGGTCTCAAAACAATGATCGGAACCCATCGATCTATGTTTGTTTTTTCAATACAAATGCGTGCCGATCAAGAATCAAACGATATCGGATCAACATAGTCTTTGAAGTGGTTGATGTTCTCAACGAGATCTACAACATGAACGGTTCTGATCATTGTTGTGGGTCCGATATGAGCCCAAAAAAGTAGAAACTAAACATTGACCGAAGATAAAACTTGAGAGGAGCGGGTTCCTTTTACAATAGTCATGCGACAAGTGTAATTAATTAGAGCATAGGAGTATTTTTGTTGCTTCACAGAAACTTCGGGGCTTATTTCCTCTAATCAAGTAATAATTGAAGGCTCAAGAAAAGTAGCATTAATTAGCTTGGAGTGCAAAAGGAGAGATTCTTGGTGACGGAGGCTAAATCATCTTTCCTTTCCAGCTACAAATAGAAAGATGACCACCTACATATATTGCATCAAACTATTATACCATCCATTACATTTTTTGTGGGCTCACTACGGATTCCAAAAAATACAAAAGTGCAGTTATGCAATTTCGTCACTATGAATCTAGAAATAATACTTACTGATATCTGTTAGAGTTAATTTTTTACAGGATCTCATAAAATATTATTTTAAAATTTATAGATATTTTTTTGAATTTTCGTGAGATCCGGAGTGAATCCCACAATAAATATAATGGATAATGTAGGAGTATTTGGTGTAATGTACGAGCCCTGCTATCCGCAGAGACGATTTGCAGAGAACCACGCAGAGAAAAAAGCGTTTGGTCCCATTTCGGGTTCCGAAAAAATCTAGAAAAATATCCATAAATTTGTGAATATTATTTTAGGGGGCCCTGTAAAAAATCAGCTCCAGCGGATATCGGTAAGTATTGCTTTTGGATTCGTATGGGCGAACTGAGCAGTTCGCCCCTACGAATTCAAAAGTAATACGGAGCTGATTTTTTACAGGACCCCATAAAATAATATTCAAAAATTTATGGATATTTTTCTAGATAAACTGCCGAAAGTAGTGGATATGGCAGGTTTGTTGGGGTTGTGAAATGATAGACACAGGGATGAGGCCTTAAGAATCCCACCCAAGACGTAAGGGACATATACACTTTGTTTGGCTCTCCTCTTAAAAATAATTTTTTCAAAATTTTTGACTGTTTCGCCATCCGTGTTTTTTTGTTTTTTCGATTTTTTGTCAAATTTTTTATTGATTTTTTACTTTTTGGATGTACATAGCGTATCTCTATTTAAAAAGTAAAAGAGTTTGTCAAAATGTTAAAATTTTTTACAAAAGACGAAAAAATACACAAATCTATAGAACTTTTTTATCTCAAAAATCACACAACAACAATAACAGAACCCATATAATCCCCAATCATTGGGGGTATGGGCTGGGGAGGATTGAAGACAGACATAACATTTGTCAATATGCACAAAGTAGCTGCTTTTCATAATACTACTGAAACAGTGGCCCCCCTATACTTGTTTTGTTATGAAACCATGCCCCCAAATCAAACCCGAATGACATCAGAGAAGGCAGGCCTAGAGACCCAATTCAATTTATGTACACATTACCATGTTTCCTTCATTATAGTCCAGAGTATCGATATGCACATTTTTTTTATCGGTATGCACATTTTATCTTAAAATTGCAAACCAAACACAGTGATAATGACTTCACGTTATTCTCGCTTTGGTCTCTCAATTAATTTATAAAAAAATAATAAATCCAATGGATTTGCTTTACTATTTGTGAAGATGTTTTATTATTTGGCTCCATTTGGATCTAGAATATGTCAAGAAACTCGCGAAATGAAGAAAATCTGGGGAACACTCGAGAGTGAAATGAATTAGCTTCGACCAGCCCTCTGCGTTTGTTTTTTTTCCCACCACAAATTTGCGAAGAAAAATAGTGTAGGAAGGAAAAGACTCCGGTACACACACTCAATGTGGCTCCTACAATTTATGAACTTTTGTGGCTCTTTCATGAATTTCTTTGCGAATTTTTGTGGCGCAGTGTATGAATTTGTGGTAACAAAAGACGGCGCCACGAGCTAAAAAAAGGCGGCTAAAAGTTATGAATTTTTTGTAGGTAGCATTATTTACGAACTGTTTTGGCGTTATTTACTAATTTTTGTAGTGTGATTTATGAAATTTTGCAATCCAATAGTACAAAAATTTTGGCGTTCGATTACGAATTTTTGTGGATTCAAGTACAAAGTGAATACCTTTAATGGTTTCACCTAAAAATTGGGGGTGTTTAGCCTTGTCCATGTGAGAAATATGATCCTTCCCGAAACCTTCTGACAATTATACAAGTTTTTTTTTTACAAAAAGATATGCAAGTTTAGTTATTGGGAATAAAGGTTACCACCGT
The DNA here is from genome assembly GCF_030253575.1 of Rhododendron vialii. Taxonomy (NCBI): domain Eukaryota; kingdom Viridiplantae; phylum Streptophyta; class Magnoliopsida; order Ericales; family Ericaceae; genus Rhododendron; species Rhododendron vialii. Next base: position 14,679,072 of record NC_080568.1, read on the forward strand.
TCAACCAAAAACAAAAAAGAAAGAATAAAGGTTACCACAATACCACAGAAAAGGCTCCCCACATGCCAGGAACTTACCAAAACAATCAGTTTCTTTCTGTGAAAGCATTTCAATCACTCTTGGCTCTATGTGAAATGAAGTATTCCGAGAAGAAAATGGAAGAAGCCACAAGCCTACAAAAACCATAAATGAGGATCACGAGTAATATTTGGACTTGCATATAGTATTTGAGGAGTTTTTGCCTCATCCGGACAGAATTTAAACTCTATAATGAAACCTTCGGAAAAGGTCTCACATCCCTAAGAAAAAAGGAGAATGGAAAAAAAAGGTGGGGTGATTAATAATCGCAAGTTCGCAACCTGAATTAAACACTATTGACTTCTCTCTCTCTCTCTCTCTCTCTCTCTCTCTCTCTCTGATTAGAATCAATTTCATAGCATTGTTCTTGTTTCCAGGAAAAGGAGTAAGGAACATCTATGCACATGCTTTTTACTTTTTTAGACTTTACAGGTAATAAAGCATTTTTAAGCATGTGAAAGGAAAAAAATTAAAAAATTAAATAAATAAAGCATTTTTTAAGCATGTGAAAGCATTTCAGCCATCTCCATGTATTTGTCACGTAGGATCCCAACTTAAGGATACAAATTTTTTTTTTTTTTTATCCTATTGAGAGTTTGTCTGATGCATCGGCCCGCCACTGCGTGCTCAATGCCTAATTTGTATGGGAGTAACGACAAAGAGTCCACCACATTACTTGGGCCCAATATACACTGAATGACCCATATCCACTTAAAAGGCTGAGCCTTATAAGTGGTGAGTCATCCAATTGTATATTAAGGTCCAACTCTTTTTCTGTTTATCCAATGTGGGACTCAACGTTCATACATGTTCTAACAAATCTCCCCCTCATGTGTGAACCAAACATTGGGCCTTAATCTCTCTTTGCATCCAAGCTCCCCCTTATTCTAATCTACAACTCTCAACCCTATCTCCCGAACTGGGCTTATTTTGCACCCACTCCATCGATTCAGAGTCATCTCAATTGGGAGCCAACATGCCTAGTCACCGGCACTATGCTCCCCGACGAGAACTTCATTGAGAGCCAATGTGCTCATTAATTCAATAGCACCATGCTCCCCGACAAATCAACTCCATCGACAATGAGCCATCCAATACAGCACTCCAATATCGAGCCACCTTGCTTCATCGAGAGTCACCTTTGGATTTTATACCGCTCCACGAGTGTCTTCTGTGCAACCTATTCAATGGTGTGCTGAGAGTCTCCCCATAGATCGTTAGCCATCGGCTCTGATACCATTTGTTGGGAGTTTGTCTGATGCATCGACCCGCCACTGCGATTTGTTGGAAATTGACTAGAATTCCTAAATTGACTAGGATTCGTATTCCTATTCGGTTTAGGTTTATTTAGAGTTTTCCTATAAATAGGGACCTTGGGGGTTCCTAGGGTTATGGTCTTTTGTTCAATGGCTTAGATATTAGGATTTTGTTCATCTCTTAGGGTTCCACCAAGGGTTTGTGTCTCCTTTTTGGGTTCCACCAGAGATTTGTCCCTAGATATCTGTTTAGTGCTTCAAGTAGAGTTACGGTTATAGCCAGCTCTTTGTTTCTCTCCCCGTTTATAGTGAATCCTCTTGCTCTTTTCCCCGTGGAGTACGTTCTTGCTTTGTGCTTGAGCGGAACCACGTATATCCTTGTGTTCTTGTTTATTGCTTGTTGATTTGTTATATTCTCAATTTCGTGTTCGGCACAACAAATTGGTACCAGAGCTCCAGGTTTTAATCCGAGGCTTTTATTTTCCGCTGCGTATTGTGCAATTGGTGATCGTTTCAATGACGACTCATTTCGAAATTGCGAAGTTCGATGGACAAAGCACTAGCTTCAGTTTATGGCGTATTAAGATGAAGGCTTTGCTTGTTCAACAAGGATTACACAAGACTTTGTTGGGAGAAGCCTGCTGATATGCAAGATAGTGTGTTTGAGGATCTCGATGCAAAGGTGCTCAGTTCGATTTAGTTGTGTTTAGTTGATGATGTGCTTCGCGAGGTCAGGGAGGAGGATACGACTGCCAATATTTGGTTGAAGTTGGAAAGCATCTATATGACGAAGTCTCTTACCAACCGGTTGTATTTGAAGCAGCGCCTTTATACGTTTCGTATGAGGGAAGGTACGCCCGTAAAAGACCATCTAGATGAGTTAAATCTAATTATTATGGATTTAAAAAATATTGATGCTGTGATTGATGATGAAGATCAAGCCTTTATTGTGTTATGTTTTTTGCTTGCATCTTATGAGCATTTTGTTACTACCCTACTTTACGGGAGAGATACGATTTCCATGGAGGATGTTAAATCTAGTTTATATTCAAAAGAATTGAGGAAAAAGGTATCCGATGAGGGTGGTGATTTCGACGCTCAAGGTTTGAAGGTGCAAGGAAGAACTTCTGAGAGGGATAATGGTAGTAGAGGGATTTCTGGCTCTCGTTCCACAAATCAGGAAGTAAAGTGTTTTTACTGTAGGAAATATGGACACATGGTCAGAAATTGTCCTAGGTTGAAAAATAAGGACAATTTTCAAGAGAAGGTTGTTGCTGGTATAGTTGAAGAGGATTCTGACGATTCACTTATGGTTCTTTCTATGAGTGTCGGTGATGTCTGTTCGAATACCGAATGGATTATGGACTACGGATGTTCTTACCACATGTGTTCGAATAAGAATTGGTTCAATACTTATGAATCAGTCAGCTGTGGTACAGTTCTTATGGGGAATAATATGCCCTATAGAATTGTTAGGATTGGAATAGTTAAAGTCAGAATGCATGATGGGTTTGTGAGGACATTGTTTGGTGTTCGACATATACCAGATTTGAAGAGGATCCTTATCTCTTTGGGTACTCTTGACTCTTTGGGTTGGAAGCATACCGCTGAAGGTGGAGTCTTGAGGGTTTTGAAAGGTGCTCATGTTTTAATGAAGGGTCGAAAATCGAACAACCTCTATGTGCTTGATGGTAGTACGATTGTGGGTGCTACATCTTTGGGTTCTTTATCGGTGAATTCGAGGTTGACTCAGTATTGGGTTTTTAACTCCGTGGTGGAGTCGGTAATTAACTCCGTGTGGAGTTTGAGTAGATCTTCATGTGTACCCGGGAGGGATGCGTTGGGTGGGAGGTGCCCGTTGGAAGATAAAGGCTCAATTTGGAGGCATGTGTGGTTGGGTTTCTTGAGTCGCGTTTACAAGGTCAAGTAGGCGTGCTTGAGCCTTGCTCGTTTGTGCCGTTGGTGATTGGGGGGGCGGCCCCGTGGGGGGCTTTTGGGGGAGATGAGCGATTGAAGGAGAGGATTGCCTATAGTGTTGAGTTCGATGGAATTCAAGTCAAGGTGGAGATTTGTTGGAAATTGACTAGAATTCCTAAATTGACTAGGATTCGTATTCCTATTTGGTTTAGGTTTATTTAGTGTTTTCCTATAAATACGGACCTTGGGGATTCCTAGGGTTATGGTCTTTTGTTCAAGGGCTTAGATATTAGGGTTTTGTTCATCTCTTAGGGTTCCACCAAGGATTTGTGTCTCCTTTTTGGGTTCCACCAGAGATTTGTCCTTAGATATCTGTTTAGTGTTTCAAGTAAAGTTACGGGTATAGCCGGCTCTTTGTTTCTCTCCCTGTTTATAGTGAATCCCCTTGCTCTTTTCCCTGTGGAGTATGTTCTTGCTTTGTACTTGAGCGGAACCACGTATATCCTTGTGTTCTTGTTTATCGCTTGTTGATTTGTTATATTTTCAATTTTGTGTTCGGCACAATAGATTTGCTAGGATACAATTCCTAACCATAGATTTTTCCGTGTTGCCCAGAGAAAATTCATAAAGGGAATTCCCTCCAAATCCTACCTAATTTAAGCCATCTCCTTATTTTTGCTCCTTTGAAGTATATGCAGTGGTTGGCACAAGCTTGAATTGAACTTCTTCAAAGTTACAGGGATAAACTAGTCATTATTCACTAGGCAGTAAAAAAGTTGTTAGTTTCCCGTAGGAAAGAAGTAGTACTTGATAGAAGAGCAAAAATATTATTTTAGTGAGATGTCCCATCACGGTTAATTGAAGACTTCCTCCTTGACAAATTTCATATGTTTTACTTCAAGAATGGATCAAGGCACCTGATAGAAGAGCAAAAATCATTTTCTAAAAATTTCACATGTCTAGAAATTAAACCTTGTTAGTTTTAGGATCAAGGCACCAGGTGGTCTGTTACATTGGGACGACTAGTCGGCAGGAAGACCTTTACGGTGATCAAGTTGCCTCAAATCAGTGCTATGTGTCGGCCATCGGAAACTCCAACATCTGTCGCTTTTATTTGGAAAAGGCTTTGTTTTTTTTTTTTTTTGTACCTATCCATCATAACCTGAGACGACATAGGTTCGAGAGCAAGGTTATGAGAGAGTAAGGGTTTTACGGCACCCCTCTCGCTCAACGCAGAGGTTGGTCTCTACTTCGTGCTTGTGGGATCTTAAAATCATTTTAAGTCTTAACTTTTAAATTAAGTAGGGGTGGGGAAATAATAATGGGGCCATGGAAAACGTACCAGATCAAGGAAAAATAGTGAAGAAAGTAGGGAGGAGGGAGAAACGATCTTATACTTGAGTTTCCCTATGATTTGAAGCCTTGAAGCTAAAGATCTAGCCTTGAATGGATGAGAAGATGGAACAGCACGGAGAAGGGAGCTCTGATGATGGAGTTCTACAGAGAGAAAGGGCCAAGTAACCTCCTCTTTCTTGTCTCAATCCTATTTATAGAGGGAGGGTGAAATTCAAAAACCCCACCTCTTGGAAAACTGTCGAATCATGAGCCAATGAGGCAATGAAAGGACAGCTACTGATCATGCATGATGCACGCATCTACTAAGGCATTCTTTCACCTCCCTAACCACAGCCCTAGGGGGACATGTGGCATACAATCTATGGGTCCCCATTATGGCGGCCAGGCTTGGCAGGTTGAAGGGTCACATCGTTTGGAATTCGAAAAGATTCCACATCTACATGGCATTAAGGGACGAAGCTCGACGTTGCAACTCCATAGAGCCAACACGTTGTTGCTCGGTATACTAGGGATTCAGCCAGGCTCTATGTCAACTCCTCCTATACGAAGTATCAATAGAAGTTGAGGGGCTATTGTAGTGGGCCAAATGTAATGGCTCGGACCATGTGGACGCTCGACACATGGCTGAGCCCAACCCATAGGACTGAGGTGGTTCTCACAGACATTTGACAGATCTTGAAGGCTCGGCTTTGGCACTCGACCTCGGTTATATTAAAGACGACGGCCATTACCTCTAGAACATTATGGAACGAGCTCAGGCTCTTTGTTGGGCGGATGAGTGTACGACCACTTGGCTCGGCGATGGGCTCCCTGACAGCTCACCCACGTGTTTGCAGTTATCTTATCTTGGATGATGCATATGACATCAGCCGAGGCAATCACCTAACAAAATAATCATGAGCGCACATGGGAGTGCCAACACACACATGAGGCTATTGGCTGCCTTATCTACTACGTCACATGTGACGTCAGTTGATTGTGGGCACACGCCCCTAAAAATTTAGTTTTGTCAGGTGCGTCCTTTTGGAAAAGTGCAGCGAAACGCTCAATTCAGAGTCGCCACTTGGGTTTTTGTGGTATGCCACCCAAGGCACTGAACTTGAAATGTTTTTGTCACGTTGTTTGATTTTGAAAAGGCATAGATTGGTCCGTCGTCACCTTGAAATTTGAGGTTCGGGAGCCAGATTACGAGAGGGAAAGGGTTTTAAGGCACCCCTCTCGCCCGATCCAGAGATCGGTCTCTACTCGGGCATTTGTAAAACATTTGATTCTCTCTCATTAATCAATTTTTAGCCTATTAGGGCGGGGGAACAATTAAAGGGAATTAAAATTGCAACATGTTGGCAGAATGTGACAAATGGCATGCTCGCTTATTGAAACAATTAGTAGAGGATGAAAACAGACTCCTATGAGAACTTTAAACAGACTGGAAAGCACTACTTTGGAGTGACGTGCACAGGAAGAAACCACCATACACTAATCAAGTCACTGCATGTTGACCCAACCTACGTGCTCCATACCAAGACTCGCCCACGCCAGTAAGCTTAAAGCCCACAGCTCTTATTTTCAACCCTCTAGGCTCTAGAAATGACCAGTGCACACTCAGGATAAACCAAGTAGTTTATATAGCAGTTTATATACAATTATAGATAGTTTAAATGGGCTTAGAGCCTCAAAATGAACATAACACCCCATAAACAGTGTGGGGGATAAAAACAGAGGACAAGACCTAGTTACCATGCAATGGCCAGCCACTGGGCTCGGGATGACCCGCGTGACCTGCGTGCGCAGGTAAACCACTACAGCACGCAGGTTGTAACCCTTTGGTCAATGCTTGGCTTTGCACTTTTTGGGTTCTGAGACATGATTAGAAGGACCCCAGGGGTATTCCATATGAACAGAAATGAGTAGTGAAAAGGTAACTAGCAGTTATAACATGGAAAAGTAGTAAATTGGTTATTAGGCATGCTCACAGTGATGAAGAGACAAAAAATAAAGCATAAAATAGAGATCCTGACCCCACGCTGGATTTGCACGCTAGTCCAAAAGTGGGGGCACGCGGGTTTGAACATGCGCACGTGGGTCCTGAACCTACGCATGCGGGTTCGTCCTAAACAGGTCCCAATCCCCACGCAAGATCTGCACGTACTGCCAAGGACTGACATATGCGTGCTTGTGACCGGCGCACGCTAATTCTAGTCAGAAACGATTTTTGAAACCTTGTCAGCTTTAGAGCCAGGACTGGTATTGATTATCGGCCTTGACCCTGCTAAAGTTTCAAAGCACGACAACAGAAATTAAATTCGCATATAAACAAATCAAAATATAAAACACTACAAGGTCAGAGAGAAAACAAAACGAGGATGAGAGAAGAGAAGTGAAGATGGTTGGTTACCTTTGCGGAGGGGTCTTCTCTTTCGACAAGGGCTCTCATGATTCCCACTTTGCTTCGCTCTATCTCTGTGTTTTCGTAGCTGCTGCTGACTTGCGCCTCCTCATTTCCACACTCTGTTTCTACAGCTACCGAAACCATTTCTCAACTATTCGATTTCCCTTCCTGATCAAACTTAGAATTGAAGAAACAGAGACAAAGGGAGGAGGGGTCGAATCTGAAGAGTAATCATATCATTACCTGCCATATAGGATTTTCTTTTTCTTGTGGATAGCACACCACCCACGTATATATGTAGAGAGAGAGAGAGAGAGAGAGAGAGAGAGAGAGAGGTGGGAAACAAGTAGAAAGCATAAATAAATGAACACGTAGAGATGACGGGGAGAAACCAACAACTGATTAAATGGAAAATTGCGAGCGGTACTGATGATGGTGGTTTGAAGTTGAGAGTTTCTGTATGTTTTAGGTGGACCGTGGACTCACGAGAAATTATTCAATGTTCCTTTTGGCAGTTTTGAATGTGAATCTGAGTCACACATTAATGGCATGTTTACACATTTTGGGTGGACCTAATACCAATATATGTGGTTCGAATTTGTGCTCAATATTGTCTCACGGCATTGAATATATTTAGCGAACTCGCTCTCCGAACTCGTTATGTGTTTTCAATACAAACTTGACACAACTCATTCAACAATTGATGTTTATTATTCAACATTTATGTTGCCTCTCTTTTATTGTAGGGTATATTTTCCCGGAAAACCCCTAGATTTTTTACTCTTTTCAAAATCACACCAAACAAAATTATTGTGACCACAGTCACCACAGCAGAATTGTGGGGTTTAAGAGGGGCTTACGATAGCCAAGAATCATAACTGGTCTAACACTGAAGTCAGTGTGGATGCCAATTCCATTATCAAACTGTTGGAGGATCAAAACAACACAAATTCACATCCATTGTGTAAAACTCATTTATGCTATTGGCGGGGTTTTTGATGGTGGCAATTAAGCATGAGTTCAGGGAAACAAACAAACGGGCAGACCTCTAACGAAGAAAGCTCTTATCAAGTCTTTTGATTTTTAGTCTTTTTTCATTGTTCCTTCATTCATTTATGTTATTTTAATTGCATGAAGACTTTATACGAGTTAAATACCCAGACTTATTATTTCGTAATCTAGTTAACTCCTTTCTCGACCAGAGAGAGAGAGAGAGAGAGAGAGAGAGAGAGACTTTGTAGGAGATAAAATGTTAAATGTCATTGTGGCATTTTAATCAAAACAACTCATATACAACTAACTAAACTAAATAAACTTAAACTCACAAATTAATACCAAATGTTCTAAAACACTACCAAATCGATCAATTTAAGTGATCGTGCGGTTTGAATGAGTTGTTTGAATTTATTTTTATCTTTGTTAATTTTTTATTAGTTTTGTTTACTTTTTAGTTTGGCATTGATGAGAGGAATATAAAGAGTAAAGATAAAATTCGTCTAAAAGCTAAACAAAATTATCAAAGACAAAAATAATTTGGAAAATAAGTTTTTTTTTTCTATTTATTTTATGTAATTTTTTACAATTTTCTAGCTCAATACGTATGGTGTAATTGTAGACACCTCCCGAAAGGGGCATCGCCGTACAGATATCCTCTAACACTTGTTTACCTTCCAACTTGTTGAAATCAAGGATATTCCCATGGCTAAGAACATCTCAACCTGATGACAACCTATACTAAAGAGTCGCCACTTAGTTTATTAAAACTAAGAAAACAAGACAAATTCTGGGTGCGGGAGCCAAAAGTACAATGAGAGGAAGGTGTTAGGCATCCCTCTTTGCCCGGTCGAGAGATCGGCCCATAATTATTCAACATACAATTAGCGTTTGCTTTATTTAATTCTAAACAAGTAATTTGATTTTAGCCTTTAAACAGTTAATATGGTGAGCCAGGACAATAAATAAAACATGCATTAGAATAAACGAGAAGTGACAAGCTGTCCTAACGAATGGATTCCATGACCGTGGAATCCCGTTGGGTTGATATATATACCGACCGCGGGAACGATGTCCCAGCCAATATTCTTTCTCACACCAGAATACGAACAGTTAGTCATAAAACTATGATTAAATCATGGAAACATAAAATAAATCGAATCATAGACCCCTGGGCCTCACCACCTTGATCCCTCAGTAGCTTGATTGCTTTGAATTGGAGGAGATTGATTGAATTGCTTCTCGGAACCCTAGGGTTAGGGTTTGTACTTTGGGGTTTGATCGTCGGATTGCGGCTGCCTATGAAAGGTTAGGGCTTTTGTAGAGAGAGTTTGGGAGATGATTTCTGTAGAGTATCATGGCTAGAGAAGGTGTATTGAATTGTGTATTTCGGAACCCTAAGTGCCTCTTTATATAGGCATGGGATGACTCACTCCGACCAATCAAATGACGTGAATCAATAAGGTAGTATAGGGTTACAAGATCTCTGCATGGATATCTTTTTGTAGCCCTGAAGAATCGGAGAATGCCTGCTCTGGTTTGTGCGTTCGATCAAACGAAGACAGAACATTCTAGAATTCTGGAAAAAGACGATCTGGTGGCCGAGGAATGCATCTCAAGGGCGAGGAATCAATCTCTCTGAGAGAATTTCAAACACCATATTCCACGGGTGAAAGAAAGAAGTGGGGGCCGTGAGATAGATCGTGCGACCGACAGATGTATTTTTCCAGGATGCTATATTTCTGTCTGAGAGACTGTTTGGCTCTGAATTGAGTTCTTTAAGTGGCTAAAAGTATTCACCAAAATTCTCAGGTTTACGAGAAGTCAATTACCAATCACATTATCCATTCATCATCGGGATGATCCTCAATGTGGGACTTGAAATAATCGTTAGACCAAATTGGGGTGTTTACAGATGCCCCCTTTGATTGAACTTGGACAGGCCGCGAGGTGTGTCAAGTAAAAATCAAAGCCGTAAAACAACTCAATTTGGTCGAACAACTATTTCAAGGGTTTTTGAAAAATGTTTTTAGTTATGGTCGGGCCGGAAGGCTGCCTACGTATTCAACAAGAGAAATTCAGACCAATCGTAGTTCAGGGCAATAAAGAAAATAAAAAAGTGCAGAGGGTTAAGGGAAGAAGACGTACCTTTGGGCTTTACAAGCTGTAGTGCAACGTACCTGAACCAGGTCAGGATTTCTGGCGGAGGGTAATTGAAGGAGCGCGGAGCTACCAGGAAATTTTTTGCAAAGAACTCCCTCAGAATTTCGGTGTAAATCTGTACACAGTGGTTAGTCGTTTGCTTTTCATGACCATCTTTACTTTGACTGAGGGGAGTTCGATTAGGTAGCCTATCATTGCGAATGAGCTTGATGAAATTGATGTAATTGGGTGGAATCCAGACCCTCTTCCGGAGACGGCCGAACTCCAGTTTGAGATATAGCAGCAAGAAGCCAGTGAGTGAAGCGCGGAGCTTGAATTGTTTTCATCTTCCATCTTCCACTAGTTATGGCATAAAGCCGAGGTGAATTTTCTATCTTCCATCTTCCACAATCTAGCTACAGCATGAGGCCGAAATAAGTTTTCCATCTTCCATACTACAAGGCAAACGCATTTTAGTGGCGATCAAAAGTTGTCACTAAAGGTGAAAGAATTGTCACTATAACAATCAGTGACAGAAAAAACATTGTCACAGTGTCGTCACTTAAAGTGTGTTGCTAAAGATCTACGATGATTATAAATAGAACGTTGTCACAAAAGCCAATCACCTTTGGTGACAGACGAAATGTTATCACTGTGTTTGAATATCTTTTGTGACAATTTTGCATGTCACTAAAGTAAATTTCTGGAATAATTGAAAAATTACTTTTTGTGACAACAACAATTGTTTGTCACAAACCACAAAATCAATAGTGACAACATTTCTCGTCACTAATCTTAAAATTGATTTAACATATAAAGCCAATAAATTCTTTTTTGTGACGACATTTTATTGTCACTAAATTACAAGGCAAATGGTAACATAATCAGTGACAAACCTTTGATTGTCACAATAAGCTCTTTCCTTTCTCCCATAATACATGTTGATATTATGTACATGATCAAGATCTAAATTAACCATTTTCATGCATTCAATATAAGAAAGAGAGTTCAAAACATCTTCCAAACATTTGTTAATTACAATAGACCAAAAGTATCTTCCATTGAAGAAAAGTGCTAGCAAACCATATCCACAGTGGTATAATAAAAAATGGATAATCAAAAGTTGACACATCAGTTTTTGATTATTCATTTAAGATGTTGCTAAGCTTAACAATGTTAAGGTTCACAATAATCACTTTTAGTCCATAACCAAAATAAGAGGTCCACTACAATTTCACACACTTTCTCTCACCCCATCTGTTTCTCGCCATTCACTTCCCTCCATTAAGTTTTTTTTTTGGCAAAAATATATCGAACATATGGTGTTCTTCCTAGTGTTATCTATCAAAACAACACTGAGAACTTTTTTTTTCTTCTTTTTCTTGCAGACTATCTAACAATACTAATATCACAAATCCACCACTCTCTTAATCTTCTAAAAAAAATCAGATGTGTTCTTGAATTTGGAAAAGAATGCAATGTTCTTCCTTTTTTTTTTGCAAGGTTCTTCATTTACTCAACCATAGGGGGAGGAATGAACAAGGAATAACCATTTTTTAGTCAAAAAGGTCATTTTTTTTGGTGCTAAAAAGTGGTTATTTCTCAAAATACTTGGGTAAAAGTAAAAAAAAAATTAATTTTCCGATTCCTCTCGTCAAGACGAATCAATAAGACATAAAAATTTGGGGCAAAACTAACAAATGCCAAAAAAATCAAATAAAGAAAAATTTTTCAGATTTAAGTTAAGTTCATAAGAACGCAGCATAAAATAGAAATCGGAAAGAAGAGTGAAATACCTTAATCCGGCAACGATGGGTTGAATTGTAGATGATCGAGAAATTGTTTCACTTTTGAAGGGAAAGAAAGAGAAACAGTTTGTGGTTGAAGTGAAGAGGATATAGAGCAGGCGAAGAAGAGAAGAAGAAATTTCTAGTTGAAATACGCGTGTATATAAATTTTGGAACCAGTTAACTTATGTGGTGTGGGGTTCACAAATTTTGATTATTGAAAAAGATTGCTAATTTTGGTTATCCAAAGCCCAAAATTTGATTATATGTAAGGATGTTGCTACGTTTGATTATACGATTGTGAGACATTTTTTATACCAACATTGTTAACTTTAACAATAATTGACTTTTAATTATATCACTGCGGATGGCTAACTCTCTCAAAAGAAGTTCTTTAAACTACATGAAGTACCCAAAAATATCAATGGCAAGACACCAAAAATAGAAGTCTTCATTTGCCATTTGAAGTTGTCTGACTAGGCATAACCAAAAAGCTTCTCCACCAACACTTTTCTCTATTAGTCTGCACAATATACAAAAAAGACAAATTTTCTATGAACATTAAATTTTTGCATAATCAAAAGCAGACATATCACAACTTATGAATCCCATAAGAGAAAGAGAACTTCACGGAATTTGATCTTAGTGTTGTCCTTTTATCATTGGACATGTACATTTGCAACAAGAACACCGTTGGAAGGCTCCTAGCTATCGTAATAAACAAATGAAATAAGTTGGAAAAAGTTTACTTACTTTTTCTTTTTTCTTTTACTGCTTACTGATTCTTAAACCTATTTGCATATACAAAAAACCCCAGGGAAAAAATCAACTCACGGATTATGAAAAACAGAAGTGCAGAAATTTAAAGGAAATGAAACACTTCAACTAAAGCAAATCCGATTCATGCAGTAGATCTCCTGGATCTTAACTTAATCCAGCGAATAATTTTCCGCTTTGATAACAACTGAAACACATTATTGCCTTTAATGCCAGTTTCTTAATACAGAAGTTAAAAACCTTCATAAGACTAACTGCGTACTTACTAGCCTAGAAAACCACAAGTTCTTCTCCAAATCAATCAGTTGAAACACCACATATAGAGAGGCCAACGAAAAACCCAACTAGGAAAAGACAAACCACCACGGTATTCTTCCATAAATTCCATCAAACATCTGTGAAGTTTTCACTCCCTAAGAAATAGATAAGCAAGAATGCTCCTCCACTATGTCTTCTAGAATTTAGCAGTTTTCTGCATAAAAAGGATATCATAATAGTAGCGGTAATCCAACCTCTCAACCTGCACATTGTTATGGGAAACTAAGTACCCTGAGAAGGGAGTCCAGGAGATGACCAACATGAGTGAGCAAAAAGATATCATTGTAGGTACCCACTAGGCCCGTCAATGGGTCGGATCCAATCCGGATCCAACAAGACCCAATCCGATCCGGATCTGATAAGACTAAAATCTGATAGTGGTAATCTGGATCCGAATCTGAAAAATCCGGATCCGAATCCGAAAAATCTGAATCTGATTCGAAAATCCGAATCCGATCCGAAAACTTTTTTTCCTTCAAAAATTTTAGCAAAAAAAAATATTTTTTTCAAAAAAATACAAATTTTTTTTCAAAAAAAAATTATTTTCCGAAAAAAATAAAAAAAAATAAAAATACAACTTCTTAAACATTTTTTTTTTCAAAATAAAAAATGTACTATTTTTTAAAAAATAAAGTTCGAATTCGGATTGATAACGGATTTAATCCGATCCGATCCGTATTGAATTACCGGATTCGGATTATCGGATTATCGGATCGATGTTATCAGATTCGGATCCGGATCCGGATCGGATTTTTCGGATCGGATCCGGATCCGGATTGAATTTTTCGGATCGGATCCGGTCCATTGACAGGCCTAGTATCCACTGTCCTTGTATCAGTCAACCTCTCAAGCAGAGTCAAGCTTTAACCTCAAAATAGACAATTATCCAAACTAACACACGCACAGACATGGAGAGAGAGAGAGAGAGTACAGGAAGATTGGGAATGTAATCGATCAAACGAGGGACGTCTTTGAGAACGTAATCAGCCCCGACGACCTTTGGCTGAGAATTGCCCGAACTACTTCCCATCGGCAATTGTACAAAATCATTTTTTGAATTGGAACTAATTGATGAGTCTGAATTACTACAATGATCGAGTCCATGAGAGAAATCTGGGTGAAATCCTCTTAGCCTAATTAAGCTATCACACGATGGTGATCCAGAAAATAGTAAGGATGAGTTGATTGGAGAATCATTACAATCACGAATCAGGAAGGGAAGAATCTGACTTTATACAAGGCTAGGATGTCAAGACTCCGTTATTGATATTTTGTTTTTACATGGAAAAAGGCTCAAATACATAAAGATTAGAACAGTATCGAGTGATTCCCTAGAGCGCAGTTCATCCATCATCAACCAAACTAGCGCTTGTGTCTGTTCGTTACTAGCTGTCATCTTTTCTTGCTTAGCATACATCTCTGCCTGATTAGCTTCGAGTATCTCCATTTCTTCCCTTAGCATTCTAGCTTGACTTTTTGTGTGGCCCGTGGTCCCTTGATCTGGGATCCTCCTCCGATGGTTTGTGGGTTTTCTAGCCTTCTCGCTAAATCCTGCATAATGAACGCATGACTAAGACCTAGCCGGGGTTGCCCGGCAAGGCCCTCCGGCGAGAGGATGAGAATGTGCAGAGAATTAAGTAAGGGACTAGGGTTTTTAGATAGCGTAGTGTGTGTACCTTTTAGGGTTTTTCCTTCAGTATTTATAGAGCCTTCCTAGCTTGCTCTCCAAGCACGGACGTGTGCTTTGCACGGGTTAGGTGACGTCGCCTTGACGTCACTGAGGAGATCTGATAACCGTCTTTGTGCGTGAGCTGGCAGCCCCCATGTGCTTTCATCGTTATCCCTTGATATAACCGCTTCGTCACGTGAGAGAGCACGTGACTCAGCGAGTGGTCGAACTCAGATCTCGCCGACCCTGGCGGACAACACTAGGGGGAAGTCCAATGGAACCGCCTCATAAAGGGTGGCCGAACCTGAAGAGACTCCTCAAAGGTGGTCGAGGCTGAAAGCCTACTTCTTCAAGACGGAAGCCGAGCTTGATTAAGCCGTCGTGCCGTCATTAAGACGATAGCCGAGCTTGATCTCGCCTCGCTCCCCAATGAGCTCAGACCATTAGATTCGGTCTACTACAATAGCCCCTCAATCTTTGCTGACGCCGAGTGCGTGGTGGAGATTGAAGATGAGCATGACCGGATCTAATCGTGGCCGAACGTGAATCACAATGGTGGGTAGAAATTTGGCCGGGCCCAGATCGTCTCCCTAGCAGCCGTCATGGACAAGTTCCAATAGAGGGTCACCAGGTGTCGTTCCGTGGTTCAGTACGGTTGATGGGGGGGACGGCTGGCACGCTTGAAAGCCTGTAAGGCCATCACATCATCGCCACGTGTCGAGTGTTGATTGGTTGTCAGTTCGGCTATGCAGCACTGAGCGGGAGTTTTGAAACCCTAACCCTCCCTTATATAAAGAAGGGTGAGAGGAGAGAGAAAATGTCACAAACGTTTCTCTCTCTAAACCTCCATTGCAGAGCTTTAACCTCCGCCCGTTCATCTTCCAGCATAGATTTTTCCTCGAACCACCTTCAGATCATCCAGAAAACTTTAGGTATGCTTCGATTCTTGTTGCTCCTTTAGTTTCTGCAGTTTTTATGCATTTTCTTCTTCGTTTATTGGGATTTTTTAGGGGCTTTTTGTTCTATATGAACAGTACGTTGTTGGGGATGAACAGTCTATTCATCTTCATCTTCAACCTGTTCTTCCGAGCCCCAGCCAAGGTGTAAGTTGGCTTTTGTCCGACGCTGAGTCTGCCAACCGAGCCTCAAAACCAAGACATCAGTACTTGCCGAACTTGAGTCTATAAGGTACAATATGGGTGGGCCAATAGGGTAGCTGAGCGTAGGAGGATTCTCGTCCTTTGCCGACGATAAGATTTCTCACTTCTTCTTTTCTTTCTTTTTTTGTTTGTGCTAATAGGTCTGGCTCACCCGGTTATAGTTATTTCTTCCAACTCTGAAAGCTCAGGGGACGACTCTGGAGATTTGATAATCCGAGAGTACTTGGAAAGGCATCGAAGCCGACGCCAGATCTCTTCGATCACTTCAAATATGTCGGTAGATACTGGTGACTCAAACGCCGAACGTGATTACGAGTACGGCGGGGAAGAGTTCAATACTGATCCTGAAATCTCATTCACACCGTCAAACTATTCTGAAACCGAGCCCTAGCTCGGGCCAGAGGCCGAGTCTAGACTCAATTCTCAAGCCGAAGCCACCCCCTCTACGCGATCTTGTCATAGCGAATCACAATCTGAAAATCGAGAGATCGCCGACCTCTATGAGAGGGGTCAGGTTTGCCCCTACGCCCATTTCTTTAACAGGGAGCCTGGCGAGTACCAGAATTTTTGCCGAGAGTACAATATCCCCGACGACGTTGTTGTTAGCCAAGTTGCTAGCAATAGGATAAGAAACAAGAGAGAGCATCGTCCCGAACATATCACCGTGCCTTTGATGGCTATATGCAAGGCTGGGCTGCTATTCCCTTTTCATCCATTTTTGAGGGAACTTCTGGCTCGGTTCAGCCTCGTCCCCCATTATTTTGCCATCAACAGCTTTAGAATAGTGATGTCTGTAATCAAACTGAAGGAGCTCCACGATCTAGAATTTACGATCACCGATCTCTTTCACACGTACATCATGTCGAGACATGGTCAGACCGAGCGTCGATACTTGTTGACGCGTAGGGATAAGGAGCCCCTGATAGATGGGTTGCCTGACACCGACAAGTGGGCTAATTTCTATGTTGAAGTTAACGAGAATTTTGAGTTCGACGACCAGTCCCTTCGTAGGTACGCTGTGCCGAAGATAAAAGATTTTCGAGGTAGTTCGCCATTCTCTTTTATTTGGTAAAGGCCATCTTTTCTAACATCTGGTTTTACTGGAACTGATTGCCGGTTTTACTCGTAGATCACCGGTCAATCACCAAGACACAGCAATCTTTGGCGGTTGAAAAGCATGTAGACATTCTAAAGGCACAAGTTTGCTGAGACGCGCCGACCCTGCTGGGATATATTCCCTCGTATAAGGGAAAGTTGAGAAAGAAAGGGAAAGAGGGAGTGTCGAGCCAAAAAGTCGAAAGTAAAAAGAAGGGCGAACACGCGGCAGGGAAGAGTCGACAGGGGGGAATCAAGAAGGGAAAAGAGCCGAGGGTGAAGTTTTCGACTTTTAGGAAGACAACCGAATTCTGGTTCCAAGAGAGTCAGCAGGCCGAGTTTCCCGGCATAGACATCCCTCTTCAAACCCTCATACCTGATCTCACGGGAGAAATGGGAAGAAGGAACGTGGTCCGTGTAAATATTAGGGACGGCGCTGCTGTTCGACAAAAAAGGACCAATGTGACCGAGCCTGCTGAAAAGAGGCAAAAAGTTACCCACGACTTTTTCCCAACCAAGCCGCCGACTCCACTTCCAAGTGAGAAGGACAAGACTGAGACATCTTGTGCAAGTGGCTCGAAGGGGCCGCAAAAGTCCGGAGGTTCGGCTGGCCCAAACGTTCAGGAGTTTGCTCCATCCTTCATTCTGGCCGAAGGTAGGGTCGTTACAGTGGAGGATTCTGTCAAGATGGAGTCGGGGCTGGCTGTTACAATGCTTCATGGACTGGCTCTACCACGTGATATGCAAAAAGTTCCAGAGGACCTGCAGTCGAACCTGGTGCACGCCAGGCTTATCTTGTCTAGGTTCATCCGACCCTGACTTATTTGAAACATTCTCCTTGTGTTAGTTCCCGAATCTGAATTTGTATCTTGGCATTTGTGCTTATCTTCTTTTACTTGGCAGGCTGGGCAGGCTATGCTCTAGGCTTCAACTAAGGCCAAGCTAGTCCTCGCCGAGAGGTCTCGTTACCGTGATGATCTCAAGGTCGAACGCGAGAAAGTGAAGTTATTAAAGACTAGTTTGAAGGCGGCGAAAGCACGGGTGGCCGAGCTGGAGAGAAAAAACGATGAGGCCGAGGCGAAATCGAAGAAATCCGAATGCGAGCTTGGGAAGGTTTTGAGGAGGGAAAAGAGGAAGATGAAAGAAGTTGACTAGAAGGCCTATCAAGCCGAATTTGACCGAGGTGGGGCCGAGTATATGCGGGATGCCCGGAAGATGGTTAATGACGAGGTTGAGGCGAGGGTGCCTGTGGCGTATCGGAGAGGTTATAGGGATGGCGTGGCGGCCGCTGCCAACGCTCTTCAATTGGAACCTGATTCAAATGTGTACAAGTCAATTCCAGCAGCTGTTGTTCCCGAACTTGTCCTACCATACACAGACGAGGAGTGTGCACCACTTCCACCCGAGGAGTTTCTCGAGAGTGAAGAAGATATTGAAGATGTTTCTGGGGATGATGCCGAGGGTGGAGATGTGGCCACCATGCAGGGTGCTGGCGAGGTCGGGAATGAGAGGGTTGACGAAGGTGCTGAGAAGGTGACTGGGGAGGCTGATTAGGAACCAGTAAGTGTTGATAAAAATGCCGAGGTTGGAGCTGACGCTGCTGAGGATGCTGCTCAAGTTTGAGAGGATTCCCTTTTTCCCTTTTTGTTTGTTGATTTCTTTGTTTCGAATTCTAAATTTTTGTTGGACTGGACGGATCTGAGCTTGGATTTTGCCGTGCCAGATGTAATAGTTTAAGGGGGGTCGGCACGTACGATTTACCATGCCGTACCTCTCAGCTTAGGGGGTTTTGCAATGCCTATTTTACTTCAAATGAATGGCTTTGCTTTACATTTGCAATGTTTCAATTTTGTCGAACTTGGTTGATTGTTCTCATGCCTTATTCAAATTTGTCATCATGCTTTTTTGTTTGAATGGTAGCTATCCGTAGCCCCCACTTTGGTCTGGATTCGGCTAAGAAGTTGGTCATGGGCCGAAGTGGAAGTTGCTTAATTTGCTGTCGTATGGTTGCCGAGCCTTGACCAAAGTACAGTGGATAAGTCTTGTTGATATGTTGCCGAGCTTGGCTTTTTTCGCGTCCATTTTTCAAGTTTTGTGGACTATACCAATGTTGGCAACAAAAAAGTCGCTTGGTGCCCCTTTGTATGGTTGGGGTTCGGCCAATCTCCCAACTCCTGGTTTGAGATTGAATGTTTGTGGGTGGTTTGCTCACCAAAGCGTGAGTATAACCGGGCGTTGGCCGACCTTACTGTCTTGCCTAGCCGAACCGAAGCCTAAATTCCATCCGTAATGTGTGTCTTAGGCTTGGTGGACCATATGTCCGGTTTTTCCTTCTTTGGACAGTTATAGTGGCCGAAGCAGGGGCATAAAAGCCGTTTGTGGGTGTGACCGAAGTCAACGTTTGGGGTTGGCGGAGTATTCCGAGTGTAGTGTTATAGTAAGGAAGACAAGTAAAAATTTGTAGAAGACATCGATTGCCAAACAAGATACTTCTTTTACTTGGGAAACGTGAATACAAGTTGAATGTAAAGATTTTGGCCGAAGCCAATCATAAAGAGATTGACATTGTAGTGGCCGAAGCCAATTCTGCCACAAAAAAGCTTAAGGAGATAATAAAAAACAGGATAGATAGTGGTCGAACATGAGGCGCACTGTTGGTAAGGACTTTCCCAGTCATGTCCTCGAGTACGTAAGCGCCTTTGCCTGCAATTTTGACAACACGAAAGGGACCCTCCCAGTTGGGCTTGAATTTCTGCTTTTTATTGGCTTGTACCACCTTTCGCCAAACCAAGTCGTCTGGCTTGAAGGTTTTGGTTCGAACGCTTCAGTTGTATCCTCTTGCTACTTGCTATTGGTATTTGGCGAGCCTAAGCCGAGCGTCGTCGCGCTTTTCATCTACTAAAATCAGTTCTTGTTCCACGGCTTCGTCATTAGTCTTTGGATCGAAGTTCTCTGTTCTTAGAGTTGGGAACCTAGACTCTAGTGGGATTACGGCCTCCATGCCGAACACCATTGAAAAGGGAGTTTGGCCTGTTGAGCGCCTCGGGGTAGTACGGTAAGCCCAAAGGACACATGGCAGTTCCTCAGCCCATTTTCCTCTTTTGGAGTTTAGCCGACGTTTGATCCCAGCACTGACGGTCTTGTTTGTTGCCTCAGCTTGGCCATTTCCTTGGGGGTAAGCTGGAGTAGAGTTGAAGAAGCGTATCCCAAATTCAGCGCAGAGGCTGAAGAGGTCCTTGCCCACGAATTGGCTTCCGTTGTCTGACACGATGGCGTAAGGGACGCCGAACCTGGTCACAATGTTCCTCCAGACGAATCTTCGAACGTCGACTTTGGTGGTTGTGACAAGAGGTTCGGCCTCAACCCATTTGGAGAAGTAGTCCGTTGCGGTGATCAAGAATTTGAAGCCACCTGGTGTTGTTGGGAGCTTGCCTACAATGTCAAGCCCCCATTGGGCAAAGGGCCAAGGACTTGTGATGGGAGATAGATTCTGGGCCGGCTATTTTGGGACAGGTGAAAAAAGTTGGCACGGTCGGCACTTGTGGACAACTTCTTCGCAGTCTTTCTTCATGTTTTTCCAAAAATATCCTTGACTTAGTGCCCGTTGGCAGAGTGAGCGGCCGCCAGAGTGGCAACCACAGCTACCAGAGTGAAGCTCGGTGAGAATATCCGGTACCTGGGTTGGGTGGACAACGAGGAGATAAGGGCCCGAGAAAGATTTCTTGTAGAGTTGGTCACTTTCAGAGAGCCAGTAGTAAGCGGCTTTGTTCTTGATGCGGTAAGCTTCCTTCTTGTCTGCTGGTAAAGTGTCATGCTTGAGAAATGCAATGATCTCGTCCATCCAGCTTGGACCGAGTTCAACGTTGAGTATTTCAGGAGTTGTGTCAAAGCTTGGATGGTCAATGCTGCCGAAGCTGATTGTCTTGAATTCGGAGGCTTTAGAAGCTGAGGCAAGGCAAGCGAGTGCGTCCGCATGCGCATTGTGTTAGCGGTTGATCTGTTCAATTTTGAAATTGTGGAAGTGGGTGATGAGTTCGGCTACGGTTGCCTGGTATTTTGATATCCGTGGATCCCGAGCCTCGTAGTCCCCAAGTACTTGGTTAACTATGAGTTGGGAGTCACAGTAAACGACAAGATCAGAGATTTCCATCACAACTGCAGAGCGTAAGCCAGCGATGAGGGCTTCATATTCGGCTTCATTATTGGTGGCGAGAAATTCGATGCTGATAGCACTTTCATGTAGTGTTCCACAAGTGGAGACTAGGACGACCCCGACCCCTGCTCCGTTGCTGTTAGATGCACCGTCAACATGTAGGCGCCAGGTGTCCCCTTGGAAAAGATGCCAAGGTTTCGGCGACACTTGATGCTCGGCGATTGTTTTGTGTTGGGATGGGTGTGTTGAGAAGTTCTGTATCTTCTGGAGTAAGCTCAGCAATGAAGTCAGCAAGAACCTACCCTTTGATTGCCGTTCGTGGCTCAAAATGAATGTCAAAGTTTGCTAGCTCTACTGCCCACTTGAAGACCCTGTTGGATAGATCAGCCTTCCGAAAAAGGCTCTTGAGGGGGTGCTCTGTTAAGACGACGATGGGGTGTGATTGGAAGTAGGGCAGGAGTTTCCTAGCTGCCGAAACAAGAGCAAGGGCTAACTTTTCAAGGGGTAGGTAACGTGTTTGAGCTGGAAGGAGTGTCTTGCTTGTGAAATAGATCGGCATGTCATCTGTGCCATCCCGCCGCACAAGTGCAGAACTGGTTGCGTGGGTGGAAATGGCGAGATAGAGATACAAAGTTTCGAACTCCTTGGGTTTTACTAATAGCGGGGTCGAGTTTAAGTATTCTTTGAGTTCAGCCAAGGCGGAGTTACAATCCGAGGTCCACTCAAAGCTGCGTCGACTTTTTCCTTTCAAGGCATGGAAGAATGCGTGGCACTTGTCTGAGGACTTGCTAATGAATCGGTTTAGAGCTGCGGCCATCCAAGTTAGCCTTTGTAATTACTTGATTGTCCTTGGTGGGCGCAGGTCTATGATGGCCTTTAACTGGTTTGGGTCGGCCTCAATACCACGTTGGGTGACCAGGTGTCTAAGGAATTTTCCAGCGCTTACGCCGAATGCGTACTTTTCAAGGCTTAGTCTTAGCTTGTGTAGTTTAAGGATTTCGAAGACTTCCGCCAAGTCTTGCAGGTGGTTGGATTCCTTCTTGCTTTTGACAACGAGGTCATAAATGTAAGCTTCCACGGAGTGGCCGATTTGTTCTTGCAACGTGTTGAATATTGCTCTGTTGAATGTTGCACTTGAATTCTTGAGCCCAAAGGGCATGACGCGGTAGCAAAAGATGCCATATGGTGTGATAAAAGCAGTTTTCTCCATGTCATCGGGGTCCATGGCAATTTGGTGGAAGCCACGGTAGGCATCAAGGAAGCTTAGCTGAGCATGGCCTGCCGTTGCGTCCACAAGTTGATCAATCTTCGGGAGTGGGAACCAATCCTTTGGACAAGCTTCGTAGAGATTGGTATAATCCACGCAAACTCGCCATTTGCCGTTTTTCTTCTTAACGACCACTGTGTTGGACAACCATGTTGGGTATTGTACTTCTTGGATGGCGTTGACCTCCAGCAAACGTTTGACTTCTTCAACGACGGCGTCAGCATGTTCGGCTGCAGAACGCCGCGTTTTCTGGATGACAGGCTTGGCATCTTTCTTGATGTTGAGAGAGTGACTGATGAAATCGGGATCGACACCCGGCATCTCGTTGGGGGTCCAAGCAAAAACTTTTATGTTTTTCTTGAGGTATTGGAACATTTCTTCGTGATCGGCCTCGCTGATGGAAGAGCTGATTAAGAAGAATCGCGAGCCATCCTCGTTGATGGGCATCTGGACGAGGTCTTCTTCCGCTTTGTCTTCAGCTTGCTGGCCGACATCATCGATCACGGCAATGTCTGGAACTTCGACCCATTGCACTTGCTTGGCTTTGGTGGAATTGTGGACGGCTGAGACGTAGCACTTTTTGGAGGCTATTTGGTCACCACGTAGATCTTCCTGTCTCCCATTGATGCCGATGAAGCGAACGACCTGGTGGTAGGTTGAGGCGATTGCTTGCATGCCGTGTAGCCAGGTTTGGCCAAGAATTGCGTTGTATGGGCTAGGTACATTGACGACGATGAATTCGACGCTCAATGTTTTAGAGCCAACGACGACTGACTGGAAGATTCAACCAAGTGGCCAAACGGGTGCTCCGTTAAATCCGATGAGGGGTACTTCGGTGGGTTGCAAAGCTGACTCTGGGAGATCAAACTTTTTGAACAATTCATAGTACATGACCTCCGCCGAGCGTCCTTGATTGATTAGAACGCGTTTGACGTCATGTACTTCAATTTGGACAGTTACGATGAGGGCATCGGAGTGTGGTGTTTGCACACGTTCGAGATCGCGCTAGGTAAAAGTTATTGTCCATTTGGGTAACTCTTCTGGTCGTGGACGTTTGGATCCAGGTACTACCGCGAGTACCTACTTGGAAGTGGATGCGTGATTGAGGTCGGCCCGAAGATTGGATTCAGATTCCTTTGTCACGGGGCCGTGAATAACGTGTATCGTCGGTCGCGGTTCATTTGGGTTGGGATTGCAAGCAGGTGGACAGGTGGGTGTTTTGGTTTGATCAATGTACTGATCGAGATGGCCTTGTGCTGCCAGACGCTCCAATAGTGCTTTGTGTGGTACGCATGCGGTTGTGTAATGACCGAGCTCATTGTGGTATGAGAATTTCTTTCATGGGTTCTGATCTGCTTGGCCAGTGTTTGTGCCCAGCTTTCCTGTTGGCCATTCGAACCACGGTTGCCTCATGATTTCTTTCAAAAAAGACCAGATGGGTTCTTTGAAGTATGTGGTCTCGGCCACATAGTCATGTACCTTCGGTTGGTGCTTCTTTCCTTCCTTGATGTTGTGGACAAGTTTATTTGGCTTAGGCTGCTGCATTGTGACTGGTGCTGGCAGCTGAGGTGTGACCGTTGGGAAGCTTGTAGTTGAGTTCGTTAGCCCTTGAGTCGCACGGTCCGCGTAAAATTCTTCAAGAGCGCAGAACCGTTCCACAATGCGCATCAACTCGCCCATGCCATGGGGTGGGCGAATAGCAAGTTCATCCAAAATCTTGCTGTTAGTTTCCAAGCCATTTTTGAAGGTTCTTGCGGCCCAGTACTCGTCGATTCTAGGAATTTCGTTGAACAGTTGCCAATATCGGTCGGCGTACTGTCAAAGAGTTTCAGATGGGAGTTTCCGCATTTGAAACAATGACTCGGGCTCCTTGGCGGTCCTATTGCTTGTGATAAAGCGGGTGTTGAAAGCGTGTTCAAGGTCGGCTAGGTTCCGTATGGATCCAGCGGGCAATTTGTTGAACCACTGGAGTCCAAGGGAGCCGAGGCTGGACGAGAATGCTTTGCATTTGATTTCGTCCTTTGTGGTGCATAGCTCAATGGTTTGATGGAAGTGAATCAGGTGGGTGTAAGCTTCGCAAGTGGTAGGATCGAACTTTGTAAACTTCGGTAGGTGGAAGTTGGGTTCGGCCGTCGTGTTGATTATGTGGGGCGTGAAGGGAGAAACGCTGAGGTCCTTCAGCTGCCGCTCAAAGCCAGGACGCGGTGGCTTGCCGTGCCCATCCGTCTTCATTCTCTGACAGTCTCTGTCCGGGGACTTTTCATGGTTTCGATGCCAGAGCTTGTCTCGTAAATCTGCTGTCGCTCGGTGAGGTCCGTCAACAGACTTTCCTCCGTCCCTACGGGATTTGGTTTCGTTGTTCGGCTCTTCAATACGCACGCCTTTTTCGTTCCGTCGAGCCTGGTTGTTATTGTCGAAATTATCTGCAGGGATTTCCCTGAGACGGTCAGATACATGGTGTCTGGTCTCCACGGAATCTCGGCTATGGTGGGAAACCGTTGTGCGAGAGAACTCTGCACGACCAGTCGACTATGTGCTTGTAAACGACTCAGTGTCCCTAGTATTGGTTCGATCATGGTAGCTCTTTGAGCGGTGTGTTCCGGATGTTGCAGGTCGCTTGTAAAGTATGATTTCCCTTACATCACCTAGGTCTGGCGGGATGCCAAGGCGGTCTTTGACGGAGCCGCGGTGGTTGATTTCGTGAGGACGTTCTTGTGGTGGTGGTGGGGGTGGTGTTTGCTTTCGTTGCCTCCCGCTTCTGCCGCTCGCGGATCTAGATGTAGCAGGAATGGTGTCTCGTTGTATCTGTTGTTTCATTTGGCAACTTCCGCCCTCAGAGCTGCCAGCTCATTGTCCCTATCTTCGTCGCGATGCTGTAACAAGCGGATGTAGGCCGTTGTTACGTCGTCCGCCGTTGGGGAGAGGCCGGAACTGGGAGGGGAGTGAAATGGACATGTGCCTCTTTGAAAATAGTGGAAGGATTGTGTTTCCATTGGCGTCTTTGACCCCTGAGACGGTGACGTCCGTTAGGTCTCTGCTCATGGTGATTAAAGTTGTGGTGGTTGTTGAGAGGAGGAGGGTGGATTAAAGGAGGTTCGAGCCGTTTGGATCAGAAGTTTAAGTTCACGTCGGGTTCACCAATTGTGTGGCCTGTGGTCCCTTGATCTGGGATCCTCCTCCGATGGTTTGTGGGTTTCCTAGCCTTCTTGCTAAATCCTGCACAGTGAACGCACGACTAAGACCTAGCCGGGGTTGCCCGGCAAGGCCCTCCGGCGAGAGGATGAGAATGTGCAGAGAATTAAGTAAGGGACTAGGGTTTTTAGATAGCGTAGTGTGTGTACCTTTCAGGGGTTTTCCTTCAGTATTTATAGAGCCTTCCTAGCTTGCTCTCCAAGCACGGGCGTGTGCTTTGCACGGGTTAGGTGACGTCGCCTTGACGTCATTGAGCAGATTTGATAACCGTCTTCGTGCGTGAGCTGGCAGCCCCCATGTGCTTTCGTCGTTATCCCTTGATATTACCGCTTCGTCACGTGAGAGAGCACGTGACTCAGCGGGTGGCTGAACTCAGATCTCGCCGACCTTGGCGGACAACACAAGGGGGAAGTCCAACTGAACCGCCTCATAAAGGGTGGCCGAACCTGAAGAGACTCCTCAAAGGTGGCCGAGGCTGAAAGCGTACTTCTTCAAGACGGTCGCCGAGCCTCATTAAGCTGTCGTGCCGTCATTAAGACGATAGCCGAGCTTGATCTTGCCCCGCTCCCCAATGAGCTCGGACCATTAGATTCGGTCTACTACACTTTCAGCCTCATCGTGCCTCCTTAAAGCCTCCTTAAGCTCAACACTTGAAGTTTTCTCAAATGATGATGATGAGGGTTTAAGACCAGGCCCTAAACCACGCACAAACCCTGATCTTTTCTTTGACATTTTCACACAAACCTCCTTATCATTCAGGGCCGGCTCTGAGATTTTGGGGGCCTAAGACGGACTTAGATAATGAGGCCCTTAAAAACATTTACGACAATATTATAACAAGTAGTTAAATGATTTTTTCAAAGCCAAATGCATGTAATCGACAAGGAAAAAACCCATACAAATACTAATTTCTGATCCTGTTTTCTCTTCTTTGATCTCTAATTTATCTTCTTCCATTTTATTGTGTGTTCACGAGATTAGAGCTGTTAAGGATAGAATATGCATAAAACTTATATAGGAACCCACCACATGGGATCATTTTCCAAGGGGCTCTGCATGAAGACAGCTGCATCTGCATTTTCTTTTCCTTTTTTGTTTCCTTTGATTGAGCAAGTCAAGTTGGGCCCAACTATTGGGCCTATGTCTCTTAAGTGTAAAATAGGTGGTTTGGGTATTAAAATGGGCCTTTAGTGTTGCTATACCCAAAAATATTGGACATATATAATGGATACCCAAAATAATAGGAGGCCCTAGTTTTTACACATTCTTGGGGGGCTTAAGGCGCCGGCCTCTTGGGCCTTAACCTAGAGCCGGCCCTGTTATCATCCATGGGGGCAGCACCTTCTTCTAGTGATTTAGCACGGAGCTCTATCATTTGGTCCTATACAGAATTACAAAAATGATTCATTTTTTTGTTTATGACCCCAATTTCATACAAAAAATTATTCAAGAACAATGAAGAACAAGTGATCTTACATAAAGTTCTTTGGAGCGTTTATCAACCCAAGCCTTTTTCTTTTTACTGAAGTGAGTTTTGCGCCACAGTTCAATTTAGTCCATCATCTTTCCAGTACCTTACATAATTTGATGAGTATGCTGAAAGTTGTATGTGCATTTTATGTAGAGAAGGTAAAAAAAGAACAAAATATATCTTACAGTATTATAAATAAAGACCTTTTGACTTTTTCGACTTCCCTAGTTTCTAGTGCTTATAGCCTGCAATCAAAGGAAAATATTACTGGTAATAGAAATAAAATTCACTTGATTTCATTGTTTCAATGCTAAGCCTAATTATGAAGAACAATGGATCATAATCTTCTTTACTATAACACTAACCTTATAGTCCTTCGAGGCAAAATAATGACAAAGGTACTCCCAATCTTTAGGTTTTAAATCAGCAGGCTGGTGTTGTAACGTAGCTAACGGATTCTCCTTAGTCTCCTGGGGCAAAAAACGTTCTTTGTAAAGCCTATGACGCCATTGCCTATACATTCTATTAAGCTACTGAAATATTGCTTTTCGAACATACTGAACATTCTGAAGTTGAAATTTCTCCTAAAAAGTAACGTCAAATCTGTTTGGGGGGGTCGTGACCGACCCCGATCCACACCTCTAAGCACAAGCACGAAAATAAACCAAGCACAAACGAGAGATATCCGAGGAAAACTCTACTATGTATAAATCACATATACAAGTATGAAAAACCTCACCGGGATAGCCACAATCCGGCTTCCCCACTCCTCTCTCTCTCCCTCACTCAAGTGGCTCTCCGACGAAGTATCCAAGCATCTCCGAGGAGCACTGCTCCCACCAACGGGGGAGCCACAATCTGGCTCACTCTTTACTCTCTCTCTCTCTCTCTCTCACGTTTGGCACACACACTGCCTCTAAGGCAGTCAATACAAAAGAGAAAGAGACCCATGGGTTTTATCCCCTGTGGTCACCCACCCACAAGGGTGTACCCCAACAATTACCCCCTACATCCGAGTGGGGTAATCGTCGAATCCACAGCACTGTTCGACTGCAATTTGCCACTCTAGCACCACAGCTACCCCCACCTCACACTAGAGGCTCCACTCGCCAGATAATCTCACACATCACCTGCGAGGAGGCTGAAACTTGTCCAGATATCTGTGGCTCATATTGGCATTCACCACCAATATACAGCACCCCCTAAACCGAGTGCTTGCACCCCCAGACCGGAGTGCTTGCATCCAAACCTGGATGCTCCACAGCTCAAACCCGAGATGTCTGCAGTAAAGTCCATTTCTATCCACGCTCCTCTGTTGCTTGAGCGCCTGCATCACCCTCTGAATGCTGTAAACTGTGTCTGCCAATCCCATTCTGCCCCTCTAGTCAAGCGGCTATGTCACTACCAAACTCGAGCTCATCCGTACCCCAAATAGGGATACACTACTCGAATGAGTGTCTCCTTGCAAGACTAGATCTTCCGTGGCTGAACCTTGAACGTACCGTGCCCAATCATCAAACACAATCCATGGCTCCATCTCTCCAACTCATGTGGCCACATATCCTGGAGAAGATCCAGTAACCAAATCCCAGAAGGAAGATAATCTTGTGATGCGTTGTCGCGTCTCCATCTCAATCCCCCTGTTTGGAGCTCCAATGAACACCCCCGCAAGCAATAGAATCATCACCCGGCCGGTATCCCACACACCTCCTGATTCGTATCCAGGCACACACATCCGTATGTCTTAGGTTGCGACTCCTTGTACTCTGTGCCTATCCCTTGTGCGTCCGCAACTGCTGCTCATCCTATTCATTGTCGATAAACCCATACTGTTTGTTCCTTACCAAACATCAGCTCCATCTGTCTGTATGCTCCACAAGCCGTATAGATTGCCCGTCATCTGTTAGACCGAAAGTCACATCCGATCAGCTCATCTTGCAGCCCGAATCACAAACTGCATCTCCAGATAATAGGACTTCGAACTCGATTGAACCAAACTGCCTCCGAACACTGCCAATCATCTTTGCAAACCATCGCTCTAGTGAGCGTCTATGTCACTACCAACCCAAGTGTATCCTTGCTCACTAGCTCTGCCCATGTTTGCCTTGATCAACCTCCGATACCTGCAAGTCTGCTCTATCAATTGTCTTTTCTGCCACTTTTCGTTAACTCCCTGCACTCCCGTCAGCTCTCTCCGGGTCTCCTTCCTGCCACTTGTCCATCCTTGTTTCATTCCTGGCTTTCCCCAGCATCTAGGATCTCCATCGGAATCGATCTATCACTTCAATAAGCGCTTGTGTCATTACTAGACAAGCAATCTAGCCCAAATGTAATGTATCCCTGCTTACTAGCTCCACAACAGATCACCTCGAACATCCATGCTGCTTAGACAAGCCTCCTCGCAACCCAATCGCCTCCAAACATATGTTTTCTGCTCCACTAAGCAATCGCACCAGCCTAGGAGCCTCCAAACTGATAACGGAGCCCGCGGTTGCATTTGGAATGTCATTTCCATTCCAGAATTGACTCAAATGGGTCACAAACCGGCCCGAACCAGCCAAAAAAACCCTTCTGGACCGTTGAACAGGACCATTAACAAGATCGTTGACCAACCACTGTACTACTGACTGGACTGCCACGTCAGCGTTGATCGAATGACGTAGGCAGTTGACTACTGACGTGGATCCCTTGTGCTGACATGGCACTGCCACGTGTCCATGACGTGGCATGCTGACTCATCGTTGACCCGCACATGCCTGGCATGTGCCATTGTGTGCCAGACACCTGTCCGCGCGTGTGCGACACGTGCCCGAGTGGATCTCACTCACCTCCAATTCCAGCCGCGCGTGCGGCTCATTCCGGTGTCACCCGGTGATTTTTTGACCACTCCCGAGCTCGTCTCGATGAGACGAACACAACCCCATGCTCAAATCTTGCATCCCATGCCTCATGGTAAGAACCACCCTTGAACCGCCTCTCTGCCTCTTCGCCGCCGCCTTCAACCGGCCATTGCCGCCACCTCCGAGCTCCTTCAGCGACATGCTACCCCAAATGTGGTCGTCTCCTCGAGGTGAACACAACCCAGTGCTCAAAACTCGTCTTTGATCATCCACGACCCCGGGCTTTTCAAAACAGCCTTTCTGCCCATCACCGCCTCTGCCTGCCGCGATCGAATGGCTCCCGAGCCTTCATTCGGTGACGAAACTCAGCCCCGTCACCTCCTATAGACTCGTCTCAGTGAGGTGCACAACCCTTACTGGTCCGATTGAGTTTTCAGACAGCTCAACCGAGAACCCAGCAAAGGAGGTGTTTCGTGCTTTCTTCCGACGTGCTCTCTGTGCTCCTCCGATGTACTCCGCAGCCCGAACTCGGCGCTTTGATACCAAGCACAAACGAGAGATATCCGAGGAAAACTCTATTATGTATAAATCACATATACAAGTATGAAAAACCTCACCGGGATTGCCACAATCCGACTTCCCCACTCCTCTCTCTCTCCCTCATTCCGGTGGCTCTCTGACGAAGTATCCGAGCATCTCCGAGGAGCACTGCTCCCCACAACGGGGGAGCCACAAACCGGCTCACTCTCTACTCTCTCTGTCTCACGTCTGGCACACACACCACATACTGCCTCTAAGGCAGTCAATACAAAAGAGAAAGAGACCCATGGGTTTTATCCCCTGTGGTCACCCACCCACAAGGGTGTACCCCAACAAAATCATACGGACATATCAACTCAAGAGCAATACCAGAAAAATAAAAGGCAATAGATCACCAATCTAAAAAGAAAGCGCATCAGACCCACCTGCAACCAACCCCATAATTTTTCTTTCTCATGTTTTTTTTTTTTTGGTAAAATAGCTTGAAATTAAAAGAGATTAACCGAATGTACAGCCTACAAGGGGTATACCCCAGGAGGAAAAAAGAAAATAAAAAGAAGAAGACTGAAAAAATTGCAGTAACCCATGCACAACCTGCGTGGAGAGTATGATAGAGTAGGCGAAATAACATACTTGCCATTAGAGTAAGCGAAACCTAAAAAGTGGTACGATTAGTAATTATTACATGAAATTTAACTATTACCTGGCACATCCCGCCAGGCTAGGAAATAAAATAAATAGTCTCGATCAAAACTGACGACTCGTAATACCTCCTCTGGGATAACTACACTAAATTTCTCTCCAGGCTTCAACTTTTTCCCACGAGCGATTCCACAGGTAATTCCCCTTTTCTTCTGTTTTACAGGTGAATCTGGGCATAACATTAAGTATTGCATGTCTTGGAAGTCTAAAAAGCAAACAGGTAGTTCAAACAAGTACGGTAACTTACTAGCAGTATCATTAACATGTCCCTCAACCATAGTAGGACTTTGCTCACCACCCACATTCACAATAGATGCATCAACTTGTAACTGATTAGAAGAACATGTTGAGATTGGTGTGCGTGATCGAGATCTTGTTACAGCTTCTTTTCGGATATTTTTTCGACCAGGCCAGGCCCTCCCGTCTAACAACTTCAAGAGTGCAAACATGAAAAAGATCATAGTACATTTTACTCACCAATTGAAACCATGTACCTTATCATGTTTTAAATACAAATTTATACAATTGGCGGTTCAAGTAGTAGGAACTGAGGAACATTAACTAAAAGCTTTTTCCTTAGGCAATTGATGCAATAATGGACCTTACTTAGAGGCAACAATCTATGCAATCTTATTCCAACTGATGAGTGTCGCCCCATTACCATACACCATAATACAAATCAAACGTTATTAATAAGCAACTCATCAATATGAAATCTAGTGCACTTCAGGAGTCAGATTACAAGACAAAATTAATTAATGCCACGTGCCTACTCATCCTCAACAGTATATCTAGAAGTTAAAAAATTCACTTAAGCAAAGCAAAGAGAAATCCTAACTAGCACTTTGCACTAACTATCAAAGAAGAAAACAACGAAATAGATAAGTGCAACTAAGCATACTTTAAAACTAGAAACTTTACTTAATCAAACACATTAAGTGACAACTAATTGAGTTGCTTCATAATTAGATTGCTCGAATCAAACAGCTAACTTCCCCAATTGTAATTTTAATTTCCAACATACCTAAAAAAATCTATGTAATTTTGTTACATTTGCTAAGCCAGCAAATATACTAATCTAAATATAAATACCTCCTCATCAGAAAACCACCATGTTTGTCATCGTTGTCGCTGTCATCGTCACCATCCGATGGACTATAGTCAACATCTTCTACACCAACCGGAATTTGCTTTCTCTTTCCATTTGAATGCTTAGGCTGGAGCGATGGAATCAAAGAAGCTGGGATATGTGTGAATCCTTGGGCACTCAATATTTCATGGATTTCCTTTACTCTCTTATTTCTGTCCTTCTCATACTGTGAGAGCTTTTGAGTCTTTAATTTCCCGGGCTTTAGAAAAATTTTTCCCCCTTTACGCATAGTGTACCACTACAAAATAGGAATTGATACAAAATATATACCATTCTGACTAAATGTAAGCAGTTGATCACAAACAGTTAATGGAACCTCTTGTAGGCTATATATTCGGTTAGCCTCTTTTTAATTTTAAGCTGTTTTACCAAAAAAAAAATAGTTAATGGAATTAAGCATACAGTAGTAATTTTTTTTTTTTTTTTTTTGCGTATAACACAAAGTTACACATATTACAAACTCAACAAAGCATTTTGCAATTGGGATAAAAGGTCAAGGATATGCATATATGGAAAAGATTCAAAACATTAGTACATTTACAATAAAAATAAAAACTAGTTGAGGTAAGAGTGCCAAGAACAAACACACATCAATTGTATGGCAGGCTAAACATCAGTAGAAATTTGGACATTGAAGTAGCAGCAGACAGCAAATCACACTAGCAAAACCCATCGAGGCATGGGGACCAAAAACAACAAACATGCTTCATATCCCTTTGTTCCATCCACACCAGCCAAAAACTACTTTGCTAATCTTTATTACCTAAAATCTATTGAACTTACTTTACCAATCACTATCACTATCACCATCATCATTCATATTCATGTCATGTTCCTCGACTTCATCATCATTGCTAAAATGATTGTAGACACCCCAATCTGGACTTTCCAAATTAGTTTGCTTTCGGTTTTTGATTCTCCGATGATGAAACGGATCAAGAACACCCCCAGGAATGATAGCTTGATTGAGCTTTGAGCGTTTGATCCCCTCTTAACCTAACCTAGCCTAAGCCAATTCAAAAGTCAGAAAACCCACCGGCACGCGTTGGTCTAAAACCAGCGCGCGTTGGTCCAAGTGCCTTGTATTAGTCAACTGTCAAAGTTTAACTGTTGATTTGTACAGTGTTGCTTGGACCAGCGCGCGCAGGTCACACACTGGTGCGCGTTGGTCAAGGGTTGTCCCATCACCTTTTCCAGCTTGCATTTGCCATGATCACAGGACTTTCGGGGCTTATTTGACCTTGTTTATTCGTCTGAGGGGTGATCTCAGGGCATAGGATGTTCCCCTACCCCCTTTCACACTCCTCCCATTACCTTTCCCTCCAAGCCAAAACCAGCTGGTTACACCCCTCCTTCACCCCCTCATCTCCTATAAATACCCCCCATGCCAAAGGGTTCAAAAAAAAAAAGGTGACAAGGTTATCAAGTTTCAAAACTCTAAGCACAAAGCTCTAGCCCTAGCCTCTTGTTCATCTCTTCCTCACCAAAGAAAGACATTGGCAAGCAACACACCTAGTTTCCTGCCTAACTCCACCATCTAACCTCAACTCAAAGCTCAATCATTCCATTCAAACCCTAAAACCGAAGGTATAACACATTTGTATTGCATTCTGTTAAGATCCCTGAGGGAGGCTGGCAGGGTCAAGGCTGGTAATCAACACTAAGTCCTTGCTCTAAAGCTAGCAAGGTTTCAAAAACCGTAGTGGCAAGGACCCGCGCGCACCGGTCCACAGAATGCGCGCGCCACTCTGTGGCTGAGCGCGCAGATCTTGCGTGGGGCCTAGGGTCTTGTTGTTTTATGCTCTCATTTGTATAGACCACTACAAGCATGCTAACAACCAGTTTATTGCGAGTTTTATTTCAATATGCATATCTGTTGCTATGGAATACCCCTGGGGCCTTTCTGGACATGTCCCAAAACCCAGAAACATGTAGAACCAAGCATTAGTTTGT
This sequence comes from Rhododendron vialii, assembly GCF_030253575.1. Taxonomy (NCBI): domain Eukaryota; kingdom Viridiplantae; phylum Streptophyta; class Magnoliopsida; order Ericales; family Ericaceae; genus Rhododendron; species Rhododendron vialii. The sequence continues at coordinate 14,713,277 of NC_080568.1, forward strand.
TGACTCAAACTTGCGCGTAGCAGTGGTCCACCTGCGCGCGCAGGTTCGGTTTTGACTAGTGGCTGGCTTTTGCATGGGAAACTAGGCCTTGGCCTTTGTTTTTATCCCCACACTCTTTATGGGGTGTTTTATTCATTTTGTGGCTTTGTAGCCCATTCAAATTGTATATTAACTGCCATATGAACTGCTTGGTTTGTTCTGGGTGTGCACTGGTCCTTCCAGAGCCCAGAGGATTGAAAACAAGAACTGTGGGTTTGAACCTACTAGCGCGCGCAGGTCTTGGTATGGCACACGCAGGTTGGATCAGCATGCAGTGACTTGATCAGTACATGCTGGTTTCTTCCTGCGCATGACACTTCAAAACGGAGGCCTTCTAGTTTGTTAAAACTCCCACAAGAGTCTGTTTTCATACTATACTAACTGTTTCAATAAGCGAGCATGCCATTTATCACATCCTGCAAATCTGTTATAGTTTTAATCCCCTTAAACTAATCCCTCATCCTAACTGGCTAAAAGTTGATTAATGAGAGAGAATCGCAAATGTTTTACAAATGCCCGAGTAGAGACCGATCTCTGGATTGGGTGAGAGGGGTGCCTTAAAACCCTTCCCCTCTCGTAACATGGCTCCCGAACCTCAGATATCAAGGTAACGACGGACCTGTCTACAAGCCTTTTCAAATCAAACAACATAGCAAGCGTTTCAAGTTCGGTTCCTTGGGTGGTGGACCTTCAAACCCAAGTGGCGACTCTGAATTGAGCATTTTGCCGCACTTTCCAAAAAGAGGCACACCCACTTATTGCGATATATTTTCGGGGCTTGTGCCCACAGTGGCGACTTTGCTGGGGACTTCCTTCATTAGTCTATACTTTGAGTTTAGTATGCTTAAGAACAATCCCTTAAAAGTTTGTCAAAATAGTAAGCTTCGCGCTGCTGAAGAACGGAATAGTGATTTAACAGGATCCTCGTATTCGACCAATCCGTACTAGGACTTTTTTGATTGTTCGGTTGAGTAGTTTTCTTAAAGTATCGATTAATAAAAGTGAGCCACATTTTAAAAGGCATTTTGCAAACGTTGCGATTCTCTCTCATTAATCAATCTTTTTAGCATTTTCATGTGCATCGATGTTGGCTAGCCGCGTTGAGGTATTTTGGGTAACCGGTATAGTTTACTGGAGCCCAGGGTCCTCGAATGCCCAACAGCCTTGGACGATGATAAGTCATTCTATCGTTCTATCGCTGCTCTGCAATACGCGTTGCACCGGGAGGTATATCTTGGCTTTAGTTTGAGGAACCCCCTTAAACCAAAACCGGCCTTTGCATATACAAAGCACTATAGCTCTACAAACTAAGACGGGTACCCGTATGGTAAGATTATTTGCATCTAACCCCCATATACTGTCTACGTGTTACCGTTTTCCCTATCTCATGCACTGTACATCCATACCGTTCTGTGTAGGAGCATGTTTAGTGTAACAACTCCGATTTTTCGTTCAATAAAAATCTCGTTGTTATTTGAAATTTCTTAATTTCTCTTAATTGCTCGTTGATTTTCTATTTGATTCCTTGTGGTTTGTATTTAAGCAATCGATCGCCTTATCGTCGTATTTCTCGACTAGAAACCCTAATCGCACTTTGGACCCTCAAGGATCATTTCTTGACTTTTAAACCCTACTTAGCAAGCCTAGTTAGCTTCTAACCGGCTTGATGGAGTAACCAAACTAGGAAGTCACCTAGTTACTTATCCCTAACCGTAGATGGACCGTTTTGCCCATCTTGAACCTTTTGAACCCTAGACTAGAAATGGTTTAATTGTTCTTTTATTGTTTTAGTTTTATTCTTTATCCATTGGACGATAAATGTTAGGGGAATTATTATCCATTGGATAAAAGAAACCCATTTCTTTATATTAAAAGGATTTTGAAAGATTTAAGCAAAGTACTATGATTGACATTTTTTTTATTGTTTTGAAAAGTACTTTTAATTATTTTTTCTAATAAAAGTACCCAAGTAACTATGGACCATTGGACAATAACCGTTAGGGTAATCTTTACCCATTGGACAAAAGCCTTTCCTTTATTTTATTTGGTAAGTACATATATATATCACATGTGTAATAACAAAAGGACATGTAGTCTTTTCCAAAAACTTAGTTTAGTATTTAAAGTACCCGTACCTTATTATCCTTTGGATAATAACTGTTAGGGATTTTATTATCTATTGGGTAATAGGCTCATTTTTCAAACAAAGTACTTAACCCATTAAACTAATGTTTTGTTAAGATTCCCGGGAGTACAAAAGTACATTATTATATTAATTAAAGTACTCGTACCTTTTAATTGTTTATTGGGGAAATCTTGACCCTTTAAAGACTAAATTGCCCTTTTGTACAAAAGTACCTATTGTTTATTTGTATTCTTGCATTGTAGTACATATATATACATATGCATATAGCTAGTACATGGGAGGGAGAGAGAAAGGAGAGAGGAGAGAGAGAGCCGTGAGGGAGAGAGAGAGAGGAGAGGCCGAGAGAGAGAAAGAGGGAGAGGGAGAGAGACAGAGGGAAAGAGGAAGGAAGAAGAAGATGGATTTGATGTGTACTAGACCTTGGTCTTCCAAAGTACTTCAAAATCCTTGGTGATTTCTTTTCCTAGCCAAATCTTAACTCCATTGTCCTCCATTGTACAAACTTCAATTGTTTAAGCCATGAATCTTGTACCCATGTCTCCTTCTTTCCAACATATCTTCCAAAGATCAAATCCAAGGACCAAAATAGCCATGCAAGCCTACCAAATTAGCTTCCAACCTTTCAATCAAACCTTGACATGTGAAAGAAAGGTGAGACTTAGAGAGAGAGAGAGGGGCCGGCCAAGGAGTGAGAGAGGGAGAGCTTGGCCTATAAATAGAAGCCATTCCATGCTTTGAACTCACACCTTCAAACATTGCTCCAACTTCTCTCTAGAAATTCCAAAAGTTCTTGCTTTCAAAGTTCTAGTTTTCTTGTGTTCTTGAGTGTTCTTGAGAGAAACCACCAAACCACCTTCCAAAACCACCGTTAGATCTTTTAAAGTAGCTTAGTCAAGTTAGAAAGTTGTTTCTAGGAAAAGAAAGTACAACTCTTTTCCTTTCAAAGCAAACCGACGCCGTTACGTCGCCGAAATCCAAAATCGACGACCGAATTTTCATAACCGATTACTACCGCCAAGAAGCACGGTAGGATTCCTTGTCCCCTAACTCTACGTATATGTAGTAGAATATTCTTATCGTCCACCCTAAGTATAAAGTAGTTATCTTTACCTACCATCCAAAATATAAAGTAATTTTGATCATTATGTTTAAAGTAGATAAGGTTATCTTTGGTTGAGAATGTATGAGATGCATGATGTTGTTATTGTGATTCAAGCATGTTATGTGGTCAAGAGTTGGATAATATTGTTGTATTCATTTTGGAAATTTATAAATGCTCGTTTATGTGGAAAGTCCTACACCACGGAGTCTATGCATGTAACGTGACACGAAAACCAAGAGAATAGAGACATGGCACCTAGGGTGTGTTAACGAAGATGAAAATGTGTGTATCCGAGGGAGGAAATACTTTTGAAACTACATAATGACCGGTTTTGGGTGCATTATGTGAGTTGTGTGTGTGTATGCCAATGGGAACCCGGCACGGCGGAACCATTGTGAGGATACTTGGGAACCCGGCGCGGCGGAACCGAGGTTGGGTGTGTGCTTGGTTATCCGCGATACGGAGCCAATGCGGTTGTGTGCCAATGGGAACCCGGCGCGGCGGAACCATTGTGAGGATACTCCAGAACCCGGCGCGGCGGAACCGAGGTTGGGTGAGTTAAAAAGGAGTTTTTGGGTAAAAAGGAAAGTGAAGTAAAAACATGGTCTACGATGAGTCTAAGTAATGAACACAACGTTAGTTGAGTAAGGAATGTGGATTAGAATACTTGTTGGACTAAATGCATGATCTAAATGAAATTGTTGTTATTATGTTCTTACGTTCATAAGTTAAGGGTTAGAGGGTTTGGATAGTTCTATTGAGCTTTATGGCTCACGGTGTTGCCTTTTTGGTGACCCTGGCCTATTATATTGGTGGCGACACCGGTATAATATGTCAGACTTCATAGACAAATAGGGTGAACTTTACACCTTGGAAGCATTCGGAGCCGAGGAGCTAGCTGTGATGGAAGAATAAGCGGAGCTGTAGTTAGGAGCCTTAGTTTCCTTCCGTTTGTAATAAAAGTACTCCTTTTATGTTTTTGTTGTAATAAAAGAGCCGGACTCAGCTTTTATTTCAATAAAATGTTTTATTTAACGTACCCAAAATTCGGGGCGTTACATTTCGGGCTACTTCTAGGTTGTCTCTCTTTTGAGTCCGTCTTATGCTTATTAGGATGCTGCCATGACCCAATGAAGAGTTGTGCATCTCGATGGTGCACGTTGTCGAATTTCAAAGTCCTTAGATCAACGAGACTTTGAGAAATCAAGACTTTCTAAGTCCTTATCTAATGCCTGACCGAGATTTCAAACAGAAAACAAAGAACAACGGAGAGAATGCCGTGATACTTACACCACCCAGGTTAAGTGCTAAACACTTACACCACTCAAGTTTGGTTCCTTGGGTGGTGGACCTTCAAACCCAAGTGGCGACTCTGAATTGAGCATTTCGCCGCACTTTCCAAAAAGGGGCACACCCGCTTGTTGTGATTGATTTTCAGGGCGTGTGCCCACAGTGGCGACTCTGTTGGGACTTCCTTCATTAGTCTATATTTCGAGTTTAGTACACTTAAGAACAATCCCTTAAAAGTTTGTCAAAATAGTGAGCTTCGCGCTACTGAAGAACAGAATAGTGATTTAACAGGATCCTCGTATCCGACCAATCCATACTAGGATTTTTTGATTGTTCGTTGAGTAGTTTTCTCCAAGTATCGATTAATAAAAGTGAGCCACATTTTAAAAGGCATTTTGCAAACGTTGTGATTCTCTCTCATTAATCAATCTTTTAGCATTTTCATGTGCATTGATGTTGGCTAGCCGCGTTGAGGTATTTTGGATAACCGGCATAGTTTACTGGAGCTCGGTGCCCTCAAATGCCCAACAACCTTGGACGATGATAAGTCATTCTACCGTTCTATCGTTGCTCTGCAATACGCGCTGCACTGGGAGGTATATCTTGGCTTTAGTTTGAGGAACCCCCTCAAACCAAAATCGGCCTTTGCATATACAAAGCACTAGAACTCTCCAAACTAAGACAGGTACCTGTAGGGTAAGATTATTTGCATTTAACCCCATATATTGTCTACGTGTTACCGTTTTTCTTATCGCATGCACTGTACATCCATATAGTTCTGCGTAGGAGCATGTTTAGGGCTGCTTCTACTTTGTCTCTCTTTTGAGTCTGTCTTATGCTTATTAGGATGCTGCAATGACCCAATGAAGAGTTGTGCATCTCGATGGTGCACGTTGTTGAATTTCAAAGTCCTTAGATCATCAAGATTTTGAGAAATCAAGACTTTCTAAGTCCTTGTCTTATGCCCGATTGAGATTTCAAACAGAAAACAAAGAACAACGGAGAGAATGCCGTGATACACCACCTAGGTTTAGTGCTAAACACTTACACCGCTCAAGTTAACTGGCGTTGTGTCGCCTACGCCACTCAGGTTTCGGTATCACGTTATCTACACCGAGTTATTCCGACTCCAAAGTTGAAACTTCGAGAGCGGAATAGTCGAAGGCTTAGACTATTTTGACATCTCTTAGTGTTAGTCGATTCAAACAAGGATGCACCCTCAAAAAGAATTCTAAGGATTCTGGCAGCGTCCGAACATCATGAGACAAACTCGTCTTTAATTGTAGAGTCTAGGAGGACATGGACGACGACGGCGTGTGCATTGCATTCCTTCAAATTCTTTCAAAAGGCTACTGTAGGAACCTCACTGAGTTCTCATTTACTTTGCTGTCCAAAGCTCTAGGCCATTTCAGCGAAGGGAAGAACCAAACCTACTTGGGAGTGTCTACCAGGGCTTTTGCAAAGGCTTGCACGGCTTGCCACTCAATCAGATATAGTGACATCACCAGCAGGTTCACTATTACTTCCAAGGCCATACCCCCTTCCTTGATCATTTCAAATGGCAGGGCAAATAGAGTTGTTTGAGCTAAAAAGGTTCTACAGGAATGAGTCAGAAAATGGACAAACAAATGATTATGATCCAGGGGTTGGTTGATCATTTTACCTCCACCATGTCAAAGTCGGATCTGGGGTTAAATTCTAATGATGCCAGAATCAAAGAACTTCCACATATCTATCACTCTCCTACAGCCGGAATCAAGCTGTGCTCAAAAGACATGTTCAAAGAACCCTGCACAAAATCCACACGAACTACGCAACCTCATCCGATTACCAAAGGCTTGTCGCTCTCTAACAGTGAGACAGAAAATGAGCTTCTAATCTGCCATCAGTAATAGTGTCTTACCACCGAATCAACTGGCACATTTCGAGGCCACACAAGACTGCATGGAACTATAAATTGCTCCGCTCAACTAGTGCAGAACCACTCGTCTAATAAGAACAGACATAGTTACACACATGCCACACTAAGAAACAAATGGGCTCATAGAAGCAAAAGCTCTTGGTTTGTGAAAATGCAGGGCACCAAGTTGCACATCATTGAGCCCTCAAAGGCTTGAGTGTCCAGTTACTGAATTAGTCATAAACAAAAGTATATTTTCGACAAAGGACATGCCCATTGAATTTGAAATAACTAAATTCGGGCCTACAAATCAATAGTTCTATGGCCCAAATTCCTTAACAACGAATGCAGCTGCCCACACTAACTGGATGTATTTACTTTACCAAATCAGATCCTAAAACCAGTGTTAACACATGGTTTTTCAAAGCCTGTTATGAATATCAGCCTTAGAATCTCAAGAAACACTATCATCTTCCCCAAAGGAGGAATCCGATCAGCTAGCTCGTGAGTAATTTTGAGCCCGAAAGGTCGATTTAACAATGGCAACCCAACAACCAGATCTGCTTATGCATTACCAGCAATTAAATCGATTGCCAAACATGATTTTAAAAAATAATCTAACATTCCTCCAACCTAAATTGAAATGAAAAAGCCCATCCTCAAGATGAGTTAGGATGGTCCACCGTCTGCCTTAGTTGCCGGAAATGAGCACAAAAGCAGACCCAGATCCGTGGCCGCCCACCACCAGTCGGGCAACCCAGATCGAAGGCCACCTATTGCACCCGACGAGTTCACTCAGGCGTGAATCGGTTGAAGTCCGCGTAAACCAAACCACTCTACGACCCACAACCATCTTCGCCATTGGCTGTCGATCGGAGCCACAAGGAGACGCTGTGGAGGGGCCGAACGACAGGAGAAACGAGGGGAAGTAAACCAAGTATAGTAGGATTGATTGATTTAATATCCCATACAAGTGTAAATCTATTCCGAAAGGAATAGACTACCCAAAAATCAAAAAGATTTCGGATTCCCTGCGAATTTGTGAACCACCAGACATTAATCGGTGGGTTTTGCTTTATTTAATTCTAAACAAGTAATCTGATTTTAGCCTTTAGACAGTTAATATGGCGAGCCGGGACAATAAGTAAAACATGCTTCAGAATAAGCAGGAAATGACAAGCTGTCCCAACGAATGGATTCCACAGCCGGTGAATGGATTTCACGGCCGTGGGATCTCGCTAGGTTGATATACCGGCCGCGCGAAGGATGTCTAAGCCGATGTTCTTCCTCACACCAGAATACAAACAGTTAGTCAGAAAACTATGATCAAAGCATGGAAATAGAAAATAATCGAATCATAGGCCCCTGGGCCTCACCACTTTGATACCTCAGTAGCTTGATTGCTTCGAATTGGCGGGGATTGATTGAATTGCTTCTCGAAACCCTAGGGTTAGGGTTTGTACTTCGGGGTTTGATCGTCAGATTGCAGTTGCCTATGAAAGGTTAGGGCTTTTGTAAAGAGAGTTTGGGAGATAATTTCTGTAGAGTATCGTGGCTAGAGAAGGTGTATTGAATTTTGTATTTTGGAACCCTAAGTGCCTTTTATATAGGCATGGGATGACTCACTCCAACCAATCAAATGGCATGAATCAATAAGGTAGTATAGGGTTAGAAGATCTCTGCATGGATATCAAGAATCTGAGAATGGCTGCTAGGGTTTGTGCGTTCGATCAAACAAAGACAGAACATTCCAGAATTCTGGAAAAATATGATCTAGTGGCGGCCGAGGAATGCATCTCGCGGGCGAGGAATCAATCTCATTGGGAGAATTTCAAACATAATATTCCACGGGTGAAAGAAAGAAGTAGGGGCCATGAGATAGATCGTGCGGCAGATAGATGTATTTTACCAGGATGCTGTATTTTTGTCTAAGATGCTCTTTGGCTCTAAATTGGGTCCTCTAAGTGGCTAAAAGTACTCACCAAAATCCTCAGGTTTACGAGAAGTCAATTACCAATCACATTATCCATTCATCATCGGGATGGTCCCCGAGGTGGGACTTGAAATAATTGTTAGGCCAAATTGGGGTGTTTACAGTAACCTTTTCAATTCTTTTTGGAACGAATTTGAAAAGTCAGAATATAACAAAATATCAACTAAATGAGTCATCATCTCAAAAATTAAGTTGATTTTGTGCATACTTTTTCTTACCCACTAGAAATTCATCTCTCTTATACTTACACTTTGACAGAAAAGAAAAAAAGAGATCTAGAATTCATTAAAACCATTCTACACATTTTCTAGTGTGTACATATGTTAGTCTAGTGAGCAAGAAGTTGGAGAAATGATGTATTGCTTAGAAAAAGATACTCTGTATTAATCTCTCATAATTGCAGTAAATATTGCTGTCACGTTTATGATTTTTAACATAATTATAAAGGACTTTTCCATAAAAGAAATCTTCAGAATAATACTAATAATACCCAAAAAGACATTTCATTTTCCACGTTCACAAATCGCTTCCAAACTTCAAATATGCCCAATAAGTTACATTTATGGCTCGAAGACCTCGAATTTAACGTAAAATGAGTATCAAGGAAAGTTAAGCGTTTTGCAGTCATCTATAGTCAAAAGATTATATAGAAAATTACAATTACATCTCCAAAGAGTTTTACAAAAGATGTCAAAGTAATTCCTCCATATTAGTTTTCAAAAGAATGATCAAACATGCACGCCAAGCTAGCATGTCATGTCAATGTCCTTGAGGTATACCTGAAAATAATGATATGGTTGAGCTACACTAGCTCAGTAGAGATATCTATGCTCAAGCTTATGTCGTTGAATGATCAATGCACCGACAAAGGGAATCAACGACAATGGAACTTCACAAACGAGCAAGAACTTAAGACTTGGAACCAACACAACTCATAAACATATAATTCAATTATTTCTAAATTCTCTGTCTCCATTATGCCATGTTCTTTGATTTCATTTTCCTGGTGTTCAGAACCTCGTATGCTCCATTTTTGGCATCACACCTTATGGTGGATCCGTGGCTTTTTTGTGCACTTCCGGGTGTTCAGGACCCCGTGCACTCTATTTCCGGCATCACACCTTATGGTGAATCCGTGGCTTTCTTAGTACCATTCAATCTGTCACGCCCTTGATTTTGAACATAAATATTGATAACTTTTCATAAAGAAAACCCTCACATTATATGCATAAATATTTCTGAAAAGAATGTTCATTGCCAACCTTCTTGAAACGTGGTTCCAAAATATTACATCATAAGGCACCAAGGCCGAATACTTCATAGATACATGAGTTTAAAAAGCTAATAAGGGTTTACATTACACCCTCAAACATGAATGTTGTAAACTAGATGTCTTCCCATTCTTAGCTTTCAAAAGAATACACTCGTGGGCATGCACGTCACTCCATGCTACTGCTTCGGGTTTACACATGAAAATGAAGGGGTGAGCAAACACGCGCCTAGTAGAAAAATCTCCAACAACCCTACATGCATGTGAGATGATGTATACAAAGACAATTCAAATAACTTCAAAGCTGAATGAGATCGCATAGGAAAAATGGAGAGTGTCCGACTTCATCATTTGATTCACATCTATACCCACTCACTCACACACACACACACTCGCTCATTATCACACTTCCTCCTCTCTAGGCAATATCGAGCTGCTTGTATCATTTTTTTAGGAGACTTAGAATTTCACATCCATGTTTGAGGAAAATATCTTTACCTCTTTTTAGAAAAAAATAACCACAAACCTCATGATAAGATCCCTAATTTACGTCTGACTAACTAGTGATGGAAACACCAAATAGAAACACCAAACACTTTGGTGATTTCCTTTTCTCACCTCAACAAATACTAGGTCACCCACCTCAACAAATACTAGGTTCATCATGACCTCTCCCGGGTCTTTTCCCATCTCAACACACATCAAACACGTACGTGGTCCCAAAAGAGCAAGGTTAAATTGCAAGGGGATTGTTAGACAAACAACAACAAGGACTATGACCAATTCCGTCCACTCGCTTATTCGCATCATCACATTACACTTTTCAATTATCAAACATCGACGCCACAAATATCCACATACACATAAAAGACCTCGTACTTCTAATCACCGTATCATCAATCGAAGCATAATACCATTAAGTATCACAAATGCACTATAAAGTTCCATCTCACTAATCTACATAAAATAATCTGACTTTCCCCAATTGTCATGATAAGTACGACCACGAATCCCAAAATAACACGTATATCACTGTAGGGAGGTATTCCCGAAACAGGTACATCTAGTTGCCGAACACGTGTATAAGTTCACGTGAGAAATTGAACATGACTGATCGCCGATCAGTGCTGACTGATCAGCAGATAGTGACATTCCGATTACCATGGACCAAGTTGCATGTGAAGTAGCTGGTCCAAACAGAACTGTTCGGTTATGATATAGCCGAACAAATAAAGTAAGAATCGAGTACGTGATACAAGGGATGACGGGTTGAAAGCAATGCAATTGATATCCGAACAAATGGTACGTGGGACCATAGTTTGAACATCGACAGGACAGTCGCCGTGCAAGCCGGTGTTCGGCGATATGGCCCAGTGACATGAGAAGTCATTGGTCCAGGCAGTCTGTTCGGCGACGAGATGGCCGAACAAGGAAAGAACTCCAATCAAGTGTTGGAGTAGAGGGAATACTCTGGAAGATTCCAGAATAGTCATATCCCGTAAAGGAATAAGATCCCGGGAATATAGGATCAGGTTAAGATACCCAATGAGAATGGGATGTTCGGCCCGTAATGGAAAAGAATCCTAAAAGGACTCTTTTCCATAAACTGATAAAGGGAACGAGACTCCTTGATATCCTGGGTTTCCTATACGAGTTAGGAATCCTATGGCACCAGGAATGCTTGGGCAACAAGCATACGAAAATGTATAAATATGAGGTAAACCTAGAGGCAAAAGGTACGCAATACTTGGCATTCTTATTGCTTTCCTACTGAGAATTAGGGTTTAACTGCTAGTACGTGCTACTAACTTTGGCATCGGAGGACCTTTGCCACGAGAGGCAAAGGTGCGCTCACCCCCTGTCTATTTTGCAGATTAGGGTTCCGACGACGAATTAGGGTTCCGGTGAAGAGGCCCGAGAAAGCCGTTGCAGTCTAGTTGATTCAAAGCATCAATTGTTTTCATCCCCCTACAATCACCATAGTAATTAATGAGAGATAAAGAACTGAATTCTTATTGGTAAGGCTTAACGTAAATTTGATCAAGGGTTCTCAAGTGCTAAATCTATTCCAAAGACGCATGGACTCCGAATATCTCTATAGTATTGTTCGAATAGGTAACACAATATGAAGGATTGATTTGGAGGTGTCAAGAATGCATTAAAAAGGATCATAGGTTGTGCGGGGCGACAAAAGGACAGAGGAACAAGCAAAATCTGCCCAGAATGGGGCCAGGTATCAATACCCCATACCTGGGTATCGATACCCCAAGTCCAAAATTCCAGATTCACCACTGGTATCGATACCCTTCATCATGGTATCGATACCACGAGCACACAGCAGCGTTTCATGCAGATTTTTGACAGATTTCAAACCAATCGAAGGGACGAATGATCATCTACCCAACCAAGGTTAACTATGGCTCTTATACGTTCTTTCATCACTAAACTTCACTTATAAAACCCCTCAGACACATCGCAAGCTCATCATATCAAAAATCCCAAAATCAACTCTAGATTCAACTTATATTCAAGGAACGAGTATTTTAAGAAGGATTGAACACATAATCAACACATAGGCACGTCAAGAAAGAAGAGAAATCCCTACCGAAAGGGTACGTTTTGAGCAAAACCCCCAAATCCCAAGCAAGCCCTAGCTTCCAAATCACAAGCAAGCCCTAACCCCCAAATCACTTCGCAGCTCCGCACTCATGTTCTCAGTTTCTTCGTAGCTCTGTGCTCATACTCTCAGTCACTTCGCAGTTTCGTGCTCATGTTCTCAATCACTTTGCAGCTTTGCACTCATACTCTTAGTCACTTCGCAGCTCTGCGCTCATACTCTCAGTCACTTCGCAGCTTCGCACTCATACTCTCAGTCAATCCGCATGTAGAGACCCATGTTAATTTTTAATTTCATAACTGTTAGTAAAAGGCGAAAATAACGGAAATACAAGAAATAACGTGGTTTTTTGATTTGGGGTTAATGTGATAACGTTATTAGTGGAAGGGTGCAAGTGTGATTTGTGTGTGTGCTAGTATATAAAGGGGTGTGTGTGTGCAAGGAATTAAAATGCCCAATCTCACACTCTCTCTCTCTCTCTCTCTCTCTCTCTCTCTCTCTCTCTCTCTCTCATTATCTCCTTCGGCTCTCTCTCCTCACACTCACTCCCAACTCCTCTCAAGCCCTTATACTCTAAAAACCACCAAGATCCACCTCCATTCCACCTCTCAATCGTACTTTTGAGCTTGTAATTTTGTCAGTTTCACTTGGAGGAGGAGTAATCGGTTGATTTCGAGGTTTGGAGAGCTAGGGCTTGCTCAAATCCCATGGGTTTCGATCTTTGACTTTGAGGTAGGGATCTTTTGCTTTCTCTATATGTTGCTAAGTTGATTTTGTGCCCCATAGTCGTGTTTGAGTGGCCCTTGGTTGCCTAAAGAAATCTGTCATCCGCTGTCAAAAATTGTTGAAAACGCAGTTGTGTACTAGAACCCCCTTTTTGCCTATTCCGGTACCCCCACACAGACACTTGGCTACTGGATGTTGAGTTTTGGAACCCCCATTTTGGGCAGTTCCAGTACTGATCTGGAAAACTTTGAAACTTACTACTTCGATTGTTTTTTACTTTTGATCCCCTCTAATACATTCTAAACACCTCTAAACCACTTCCAAACATACTTAATCGTGTCCCTTGATTCATTGATTATCTCCATTACTTTGATCCGTTTGGGACAAGTCTTGAGCTTATTTTTGAAATAAGGTTTTGTTATATTTGATTTATGTACTTAGCTAGCTTATGTGAGACTTTGCGGTTAGATAATACAAATGACATGGAACGTTGGGGCGTGCATAGTTGGTTTATGTGAACCTGTCTAATGGTTCGGATGATATCATGGTAACTCGTGTCCTCACAATTCGATGATCTTTCAAATTCCTTCGGTGCTCGCTTTATGTGATTCATGCATTGAAACTAGTGGATAGTTGTCATAAAGTTACATATGGGTTTAGTACGTTATGTAGGATGTGGTGATATACTCAAGGGAAATGTGTGTACTTATTTATTAGTCCATGTTGTGATATGGTTGATTGTTTGGAATGCATTGAAATGTGAATGACCAATTGGCATACGGATATAACGAGATCTTGTGGCATATCGATAATGAGATTTGACACAAACAGGTATCTCCATTCGGTTAAACGATCAAAATGGTGAGATGACCAGACTAGACACAAATGGGTATCACCATTATGTGAAACGACCGACATGGTGAGATGACCAGACTGGACACGAACGGGTATAACCACTCAATGAGATGACCAAAAAACGAGAATGAATGGGTATCACCATTCAGTGAGATGATCAAAAAACGAGAATGAATGGGTATCACCATTCAGTGAGATGATCGAAAAATGCGCAAGATCCAACGAATTGGAGAATGATGATATATGGATTAATGTTTGATTATCGAAAAGGGGATAAATGGTTGGATTTATCAAGGTTTTAAAAAGGAAAATGATTTTTATAAAAAATCCTTCGGTATTCATGAGCGAATCAACGGACTCCGGTATTTGAGCACAAATCAACGGATTCTGGTATTCAAGCTCGAATCAATGAAACTTGACTCGTGTGGGTTTTGTATTTCTCTACATCATTTGCAAACAAGGAAAAGAAAGTTTTATGGAAACAGAGTTTGATAACCGTCAATGTGAAGTTAAGAAAGATTGTGGTATTCATAGAAGGAGTTATGAAATGGTTGAGAACCTGTTGTAGGTTTATTTAGGTTGAAGCGAGTTTATTAATGCTTCTAGTTTGACATGTGAATAGTTAGGAATACTTATAAGACGTCTAGAACACTATAGTCGTAGTCCACTTGTTCATTGTGGTAAACCTTTGTTTCTTGTGTTCGCTTATTGAAATTCACTCACTCTTGGTGCATGACTCATCGCATCTCATATAGATTGGGTAAAGATTTCTCTACTGGACTAGTGTAGCTCAACCCTTCATCATTTTCAAGTACACACCGAAAAATAGCTTGCATGCTTACGAGTGCTTGGGCATGGAAGATCTTTGTTGGAAATCAACATTAAGAAGTTACTTAATCGTCTTTGTAATGACTCTTTTTTTTTTTTTACAGTGATGTGTTTGTAACTTAAACTCGTGATCCTCTTTGACTATTATGTCTATAAACTCTTGACTCCTTAGTATATCGTACTTATATTTTTTGGGCCGGAGAGCCAATAATGTAATCTTTTGAAACTTGTGGAATTGGAGTTGTAACTCGAACTTGTGGGAACATTGGACTCTTTTTGGTATTATGTTGTGTAATGCAAGTTTTTTATTTGCAAAAAGCCTTATTTATTTATGTTGAAAATCAAGGGCGTGACACCGCAGCTTCGCGCTCCTATTTTTCAGTCACTCAGCAGCTTAGTGCTCTTGTTCTCAACAGGCTCCGTGCCCCAATTACTGTACTCCGAAAGTACACTAAATGACAAGTCATTGAGCTCCGCGCTCATTTATTCTCAAAGCCCCACGCTTAAATGCTCAAAGTTTCGCACTTTGAATGCTCGAAGCTCCGCACTTCAAATGCCCAACCATTATGTACTGGATGCTCAAACTCTGCACTTGAATGCTCAAAGTTCTGCACTTTGAATGCTCAAGCTTCGCGCCCTGAATATGCTCAAATTTCGTGTTTGAATGATTAAAGTTTCATACTTTAAATGCTTGAGCTTTGCGCCCTGAATGCCCAACCACCTTGTATTGGATGCTCAAAGCCTGTACTTTGAATTGCTTGGGCCTCGTGCTCCTAATGCTCCAACTCCGTGCTCCGAATACTCAAGTCCAGAACTTGAAAGAAGCTCTGTGCTTTTACACACACATTGGCCCATGCACATAAGCACTCACATCTAGGATTCATCTAATTGCATATTGTCATCATCATATACACATCGTATTCTGCATCTCTTTCATGAAATAGGTCATTCTTGCATACAGCCAGCTCCGCCCTTGGTTTATTGATTGGCTCCATGCCTTGATCCACAGTTCTGCAACCAACTATGCACTTCGATTTATTGATCGGCTCGGTGCCTCGATCCGCAGTTTCACAGCCAGCTCTGCGCTTTGGCTCCTATTATCGAGCCCCGTGCTTTAATTCTTATCATTAACTACATGCCTTGGCAACCAGCTCCGCACTTTGGTTCCCATTAATTGTTCTGCCCCGTACCTCGATCATTGGTTTTGATTACCAGCTCTACGCTTTGGTTATTCATCAGTCATACTACCAACTCCGCGCTTTGGTCTATGTCAAGCTCCGCACTCTGACCCCTGGCTCTTGGCCTTCTAACTACAACCAACTCCGCGCTTCGATTTCTGTCAAATTAAGCTCTGTGCTTTGAACACTAGCTCTGTGTTGATATCTCTCAAGACTGGCGTTTGGCTGTCTCTAGAAGATGGTTTGAATTCCACCCCAACTTCATCAATTCCATCGAGCTCATTCGCAAGATTAAGCTACCCAGCTGAGATTCATTCAGTCTAAGTAAGGATGGTCGAAGAAGGTGATTGGCTCTATCTTCTTTCTAAAGTGAAATTCACCTACTGTACAGTGACTTACCTTGAATCGTGGAAAGGATTCCCCCACTCCAAGCTTCGCGCTCGCATATCAGGTACATCGCCTGAAGGTTTGGTATAGCTCGATAGCAAATTTCTCCTTTAAAGCTTCGCGCTTTTATTTTTGGTTTTTGGTTGCCCCGAACTACGATTGGTTTGAATTTCCCGTGTGAAATACGTAGGCAGCCACCCAGCTCGACCATAACTAAAAATATTTTTGAAAGCTCTTGAGATAGTTGTTTCGCTAAATTTGAGTTGTTTTACGGCTTTGACTTTTACTTAAATACGCCTTGCGGTCTATCCAAGTTCCGTCAAAGAGGGGCATCTGTAGACACCCTAATTTGGCTTGACAAGTATTTTGGATCCCACCTTAGGGACCATCCTGATGATAAATAGGATATGTGGTTGTTGTGGTTGACCTCATGAAAGCATTATGAACTTTGTGAAGCTCTTAAGGGATGAAGGAACATTTTGGAACGAGGGATACGAGTGCCAAATAACACTTAGAGTGAATAGAAATGTATTGACACGTGTTTTAGCCTTAGTAGCGCCGTCAATCTTCAATTAAGTCTGCTTTCAGCCCATTTTTCATAAATCAAACTTCCTTATTTTTATGGTGGGAATCCACCATCATGTAGTACTTTCAAAATCCTCTTTATTGATATATAATAAGCCTTAATCTGATTTGAAATGAGAGATACGAGGATTTTACCAAAACGATCCATTTTCTGACCCACTAAAGGTAAAATCATCATATCTTTATTGGGTTAATCTCGTCTGTTTGATTGGCCATTCAAAACCTTATAAATAGGGGGCCTTTAGAGCTCTGAAAAACACATCTCTCCACTCCATCACTCGCCCCCAAATTCTACATAAATCATCTCCTATCAATCCTTTGTAAAAGCCTTAATGTCTTGTGAGTAGCTGCATCCGAGAGTGAAAACCCCAAAAGAACCCACTTTGTTCTAGGGTTTTGTGAAGTTGACTACAACAATCAACCACCATTATCCGTAATCAATCGCAATTCGAGCAATCAATCTCTGAGAGATCAAGGTGGTGAGGCCCAGGGGCCTATGGTTTAATTTAATTTCTGTTTTTTGCATTTAATCTGTTCTTTCTATTAACTGTTCATAATCTAATGTGAGGAAGAACACCGGCCGAGACTTTATTTAGTCGGTCGGTACATTAATCCCGTGGGATCCCACGGCTGTGACGTTCATTCATTAGCCGTGGAATCCATCCGCTGGGACAGATTCTGCTTTCGTTTGTTTATGTTGCATGTGGTTTACTTACTGTCCTAGGTCACCTAGTAACTGTTTAAATGCTTAATAATCGGTTTAATTGCATAAGATTAAATAAAGCAAACGTTAATTATGTATTGAATGATTATGGGCCGGTCTTCTGACCGGGAGAATATGGGTGCCTAAGACTTTCGCTTCATTGTACTTTTGTCTCCCATACCCGGAATCTCTACTTGTTTTCTTAGTTTTAAATAAACTAGGTGGCGACTCTAATTTGTGGAAACTATTATCGTGTCATGATACTCATAGCCATGGAAGTATCCACAATGCTGGTTTATTTGGAGGAAACTTGTAGCGGGGATCTCTGTGTGGCGACGCCCCTTTGGGGAGGTGTCCACAGTGCTGTGCGAGTGGTGACAACACCTTGCTATGCACCATCAAAACGTTTGTTCGGCAATTCAACGATCTAGATTTCATCTTCATCATGTAGCATTCGAGCCGTTCATTGCCAAGATAAAATTTGGATCACATTAAATTGCCGGACGCCTTGGATGGTGGCACCACTCGTAGAGCACTATCCCCGGGTTCGCCCAACTAATAGATTTCTTGTGAAAAAATATCAGTCTTTTTTTTTTCTTCACGGAAACAATGTGGTATTTATTTAATCGAAGAGTGATCCAAGGATCGAATATCAGCAAGTGCAAGATTAGTGATCCATTGAGGGACAGGATGCCCCAATTTTTCAATCGAGTGCACCCTATTACAAGAACATGTAACATGACTTAGCGAAAAAAGAAAGAACGTGTAACATGCATAAAAGTACAGGAATAAAATAACACCATAAGCTCTAAACAATTTGAATTATCTGAGTTACAATATGAATGATTTCTTCCTTCCCGGGTAAGAGCCTGGGCACCAACAGCAAGGGTATCATGGTCACATGTACACCCACAATTTAGTAATGTGAGTACACTATCAAGATGCATAATCTATTTTTCAAACATTCACAAATTTTGTTTATGAATTATGCAGAATCTTTTTTTTTTTTTTGTCAATCGATAGAAGAGATCATTTTACAACAGATATGAAGTACATAGTATAAACCCAGGATACTACATCAATTGTGAGAGAATTCACGAGACAACCAAGCTCAACAACTCAACCAATTCAAGAAATAAGTAGGGTAGAAACAAAGAAAGAAAGAAAAACTTACAAGAGAAAAACACCCACACGCAAGTTGGGAGACTCGAACTCTTGACCTACTAATGAGATGAAACTCTAATTATCTAGAATCAGCAGAAAAAAAAATGGGTCTAAAATCACAATCCAAAATCTAGAATCCACCAAAATAGTTAGAAAATCAATTGACGTCGGATTTTGGGTTCAGATTGGCCGTATACTACTAGTGTATTTAGTTTTGGCCTGTGTCTAGATGACTTTGATAATTCGGACGGATTCGTACTTCCACATACCTGGTCCAAACCCTAATTACAAAGGCAAAAACGGAACAAAAACAAAAAAAATGGCGAATAGACGAATACGCCCCGAACGCCCTAGACGACTGGAGAATGTGTAATCAAAGGCTGAGATCTAGCCGCTTCGAGAATCCAACGACCTACAATCTTCCAGAGCCCATATATAAGCACCGCTAATGTTTGCCCTACCCGTCTCTCGGGCATTTCAGTCGCATCCCTCCCCCTCCTGCTGCAGTCGGCGATTCTGCAAACGAATCCTGCTCTCGCTTGCTATTCAGCAATCGAATCCTGCTCTCGCTTGCTATTCAGCAAACATGGTCAGTTCCTTTCGATCTCTGTCTGATTATACGCTTTTTTTTTTCTTTTTCTGTTTTATTTGTTTCGTGGGTTCGACTGGTTTCTTTTTTGGGGGAGTTTTCTTTATCTTATACTACATATGTGTTTGATTCTCTGTTATCAGGTGCTTCCTAACGATATTGATTTGCTGAACCCACCGGCTGAGCTCGAGAAGAAGAAGCACAAGCTCAAGCGTCTTGTGCAGTCGCCCAACTCTTTCTTCATGGTATATTTCCTTTTTCCGTTGCCATGAATTCGTTGATTTTTATTGATGCCTTTTACACATACATTCGTTGATTGTTATTCAGCTGTAGGTATTATCTGATTTCCTTTTCCTTTTTGGTCTTTGTAGGATGTTAAGTGCCAAGGTTGCTTCAACATGTAAGTTCCTCCATTTTTTGTTTATTTGTTCAATCTTCGTCGTCCAAATTGTCCATCTTATTATTCTCTGATGATTGGGTGTTTCCAGTACTGGACCTACTGGTAGAATAGTTTAGCTTGGTTAGTAGAATTAGAACTTATGTTTTATAAATGATGCGTTTCTACCAATTTACGCTTGTTTTCTACTTTACGAGGTGTTTAATTTTCTGGTGGCGTTATTAAACTTGATTAGTAGAATATTAAGTGACGTTTAAAAATGATCTGCAGAACAACTGTGTTTAGCCATTCGCAAACAGTGGTGGTATGCGGGAACTGTCAGACAGTGTTGTGCCAGCCGACTGGCGGTCGTGCAAGACTCACCGAGGGGTGTTCTTTCAGGAAGAAGGGCGATTGAATTGGTATTCTAATGGTGACACAGTTGGTAAATGCCGGTTGAGTTCTTTTAAGTTGGTTTCAGGAAAGGAAGAGGCACTTGTTTTGTTTCATGTTCGGTTTTTTCTGATGTAGTAGTTTAACGGCATGGGATTTTGGTCTTTGTGGCCTTTTCAGTTTGGGTTTTAAGTTTCACTGTTGGTATGTAGTAGTCTGATGACAAAAAGATTTTGATCTTGATGGCTATGTGTTTTCACTTATATATATCTCGTGTTTTATTTGGTTTTTACCGAATGAAATTGGGTTTACGGATCAAGTTAAGACAACTTTTCCATTCTTTGGTACTTGGAATGGCTATGGTGTGCTGTCAGTACAAAGTTCCATGTGTTAATTTTCCCAGTCACCTAGTAGCAGAAGATTTAAGTAGTTTAGATGCGATTGGAATCTAATTGTGGTGGATATAATGTTCAGTGTTAGATAAACATTCTGAATGCAACAATGCTCAATAGTAGCCAATGTGGATTCTGTATGATTTATCTGGAATCTGTTGTAATGATGTTAGCCCAGGTGTTTTGTTGGTTACTGTTATTGCCGCTGTATTGGCGTATGCTTTGGAGGTTAGTTGCATTAACGGAGGAAATACAAACACTAAATCATGTGGTGAACAAGCTGACGTCTGCTCCAAATGTTAGTCGCATTAATGGAGGAAATACAAACACTAGATCATTTGGTGAACAAGCACTCTACTCCATGAAATACCGCCATCATTAGGATAAGCAAGAATTCTAGTTTATGGACAAAATACCCGTTAATTGGTGTTTCAATGTGGTGAACAAGCTGATGTCTGTAAGATTCTCTACTCCGTGAAATACCGCTGATAAGAATTCTAGTTTATGGACAAAATACCCGTTAATTGGTGTTTCAATCTTAACCTCTTCACATCCTGGAATAGCTCATAAGAAAAATACTGGTAATTCAGCTTTGCTGTGAGAGGGTTAGAAAACTCGGGTGACTTTTTGTCAAATGGGTCCAAAGCTCGTCTTAATTAGCCAGTCGATGGTAGAAACTTCCAAAATTCTGTTTAAAAAGCTTCTACACTGGGCGCTTTCCTTGTAAATCTGTTCTCATTGAGTAGATGATTCAGTACTTGATGTTAATTGGTCGATCCTGTTATGGTGGGCTGATTATGTACAAGTGCTAGACTTGTAGATTTCCTCAAGTTATGTGAGAAAACGATTAGGTGCTGCTATTGCTTGGCCAGTTTTCCAGCTCCAGAAAATAGCAGGCTGTTGTATGCTTTCTGTGGTGGGATGGGAATTGTTTCTTCTGACATGGGATTTAATTGAAATCCGGGCGGGGATGGGATGGCGCTTCTGTGAGAGACACTCACAGCAGCTCCAAAACGGTCAACGTGTTGTCGTTTGGGACTTTGGATTATTGCACTCCACCCTTAACGGAGTTGATACAACTTCAACACAGCTCCCAGGCACATTCTCTCTAATCTGTGACCTTTCGATTCTCTCGTCCTTTCCCAATCCCCATCACAGCCGAAGTGTAATAAAAACAAAATAGGAATTCGAAAGTGTGGAATAGAAGAAGATTGGCACTGCATTTGATTTATTCATTCCAGCATCGAGGATTGGGGGCAATGTTCATTGGTACTATATTATCCTAAAGCTTCCCCTAAGAACTATGTAATTTACGCTCTGATTGCGTGTGTAGTGTTAAGACCCTTTACATTCAACTGAGTAGGTTAGACCTCCTCTTCTTCTCCTTTGTTTCTATGTTTTTCTCCCTTCGTGAAGAGAGAGTTCTCAGTAGATGATGGGAGCGGGTTAATTTTCGTGTCTTCTCCTTCATTTTCCCTTTCGAAAAGAATGGACCAATGCCATTTTTGGGGTGCCGCTTGCTTACAGCAGATCCCGGGATCTGCTTTACTGACCCACAGTGACGAAATGGGAATGTTTCCCTCTCTTGTAATTGTAGGTTAAGCAATACTCCCTCCGTCCCTTTTTTTGTGTCCACTATTCCATTTTGGGCTGTCCTTTAATAAGTGTCCATTTTGTAAAGTTAAGGAGGTAAAAGTTTGTGTATTGTCTATTTTGTCCCTAAAAGTAGATTTTATTTTGAAAAGTTAGTGAGTAAAAGTGTAATGATGATGGGTAAGTAGGGAAAGTAGAGGAAAAAGTTGATGTGAAAAGTATAATGATGATGTCTTTTTAATAAGTTGGAGTTACGAAGCAGGACACTTAAAAAGGGACGGAGGGAGTATTATTTTGGTTAGATGTACCTGGTGTCTTCTTTATTTGGTAAATCTTTTTTCCACTTTATGTGGTTCAGTGATTGGATATGGTGATGATACAATGCACACATCTCAGGCCCTGGGTGTTAGTTGGATCACCTGGGTGGTATCGATTTGGAACAGGCAAAATTGTGTTCTGGTGTAATTCTGGCATTGGCAACTTTTGCAACAGTTGTAATATGAGCAAACCCGAACTGGGGACGAGAATTTTCATTAATCTGTCAAAATTCAAAGGAGGTTTGTGTTGTTGAAAAGACTCGCAACGATGTGTCTTTCTCAAGCATAGTTGCCAGCTGATACACTGCACCTTATTTCCGAGAAGCTTTTAAATATAGAGATATAAATATTCCATTTTATTCGTAGTAAATAAGAAGGGATGACACCTAAGGGCCAAGGCTGAGTCAGATTCCAAAGCACGCGTTGGAGCATCCAAATAAACCAGGACGCGTTGGAGCATCTAAACAAAAGCAGATGGGAAAACCCCCGTGCTCCGGTGCTCCAATGAACAAAAGTTCTCCCAAGCAATGTCCTAAGATTCCCATGCCTTTCTTGGTTGGACCAACCGGCGATTTCGGACAAGTCTTTGTTCATTTTTAGAGCAACAAGTAGAACTACTGGTATGAAATGAAATACTTACCTTAAAATTTGCCAGCTGATACGCTGCACTGTTTCCTTACCTTAAAATGTATGCTAGGGTCCATTTGTTTTACCGATGATGTAGGACAATATTTTTTTATTCGAGTAGATTTTGTTTTTTGTTTTATTCTACTATTAGAATTCTGGGTCTACAAGACTAAGATTTTCTTTTTGAATTTTGCTTATTCCTTAGTTAATTAGATTCATACTTGCGTTAGAACAAATGATTACTCCATTATTATTACACATGGCTAGGAATGTAGGATTAAGGGCAAATTTAAGTTTCAATTCATTCAATAAACTTTTTCAGAGCTCTTATTCAAGGTGTTTTGGTTTTTGTTGGGTGCTCAATTCAAGAACCTAATAGGTAGAACGAGATCTAGCAAAATACATATGCTAGTGTGGTGTGGTGGTTTCTCCTGGACTCCTTCGAATCCTCTTCTCGTTGCTCCGCTGTGTACCTGCAGCAAGGCGTGAGGCAGTTGGCCGCCTTAGGGTTTATTCCTTCCCTTTTATGGACGAACGTACTTGCCCTCCAAGCTAGGTGCGCGCGACACATGTTTATGACGTCACAGATAACTGCCCCCTTCTCTGGAATGTTCAAAGGTCCCCTGGAACCGGCTAGAGGGATTTCCATGTGTCCTCCTGGGTCAAATCGACCCGAGAAGCCAAACCGACCTGCATTCCCGATTGCAAACTAGGCCTCTGAAATCGGTGGGCCAGACCCTTTGGTCTAGTCCACCTCCCCGCGGTTCGATCAATAATTCGCACAGGGCCTTAGGCCCAAACTCTGTGCACAGGACTAGCTCATCACATTCGTTCCCTAGCCTTGCCGCTTCTTAACATGGGCCGGCCCATGGCCAAACTCCGTTCGACCCACTACAATAGTCCCTCAACTCCTTGTTTGGTTATCAAACGAAAGGGGTTGAACCAGGTGTGGGCCGAACCGTATGTCAAACTAAGCCGTCCTCCTAGAGAAGACTGGACTGGTCTTGCTGTATCCATCCACATGTCGCTCCGGCGTGAGCTCTCTTTGATGGGACGTTCCGTTTGACAGCTATCTACGTGACACCACGAGTCACGACCTTATTGGTCCGAGCTGCAGCTACCGCTTCGTACTCTGCGCGACTCTTCATTTCACGCACATAACTTTCTTTTTTTTAAAATCTCTCTCACCTATATATTGGTAGGTGAGAGGAGAGAGACCCAACTTGCTCCTTCTCACTCTCCTGAATTTCAAAAGCCAGAGCTTCTCTCTCATCCCTTCTCGTTTTCTCGATCAATCCATGCTTCCAGGACTTCCCAGAGCTTCTGATCACGATGTAAGTTTCTCTCCTATGCTTTGTGTAGCAGGCCGAACGTAGAATTTTGCTGTGGTACGGACCGAGCCCACTCCATCCCAAGCATAAACCTTGTGCACGGCTCCCGGCCTTATTTTTCATCGCCATCCCACTTGCCACAGGCTCGGCAGAAGGCAAACCCGTTCTCGGCCGTCTTCCTCAGCGGGTCCCTTGCGACGTATCCTCTCCCGTCAGTCACGTGCCAGGGTCGGCAAAGGGCGTGTTCGGCCACTTGCGGAGCACGGCCGCTGCCGACCACGGCTGGCTGCTAATTTGTGAGTCTTCCCACGTGCAAAAGCGGTTATAACAGAAGATGATCATGGGGCGCACATGGGTGTGCCAGCTCAGCCCTGAAAACGGTTGCCAGATCTATTTCATGATATCACCATGACGTCACTTAGTTCGTGGAAGGCACGTGCTTTTGCTTGGAGAGCAAGTCAAGGAGCTCTATAAATACCAAAGGATAACGCCTCTGGAAAGGTACGCACTCATACGCGCAAATACCCACTCAAAACCCTAGTCTCTTATCTTTCTTCCTGCACATACTTATCCTCTCGCCGGAGGGCCTTGCCGGGCAACCCCCGGCCAGGTCTTAGTCGTGCGCTCATTGTGCAAGCTATGTGGAGAAAGCTGGGAAGTCACTGAATCAGCGGAGGAAGGACTCGGACCAGATATCACGGACCACGCACTTTGATAGACCCTTTCGTACTGCTATGCACATTTCTTTATGTGTTTTAGGCATTGAAACTATATTCCGGGTCCTCTAACTGAGAAAGTGACGTCCCATCGAGGCTGCGGCGTCCTATCACCTTCCCAATTAACGCCGAACATCCCAAATAATTCTCGAATATTCATTAGGATCGACCAAACATTCGTAAGTTCAACTATTTACCAAGGCAGCAAGACCGAATATTTAATATCATTGATTGAGTCTCCCTCACACTTCGACCGAGCATCCTTTTCTATTTGCGGCCAGACCTTTTCGTTTGCACACTACATTAGAATTATTAGCCGGGCCTCCCTCCTGCCTTGACCGGTCATCTTTCTGAGGTTGTAGCTAACCTTCGCTCGTGCAATGTCTTTCTAGGTCTTTTCAAAGGCCGACGACTACGAGTCAGCTACAACTGATGAAGAAGTGATGGTTCAGGAATACGATGTGTGGGGGTTCGGGTTATTGGGATCTAGATCGTGGTGTTGGTTAGGTGCCTTCCTCCGTTGGTACGCCTCCGACCACCATACCTGCAATAAGTCACTAGGGCTTGGTTCAGCCCAGTGACCCTCCGATGATTAAGTTAGATCTCAGGGGAAGAATGTAGGTCTAGGGCTTTGGGGTAGGATTGTATACCTCTCTTTATGAGCATCCCTCTGTATTTATAGACCTAGGTTTACTTATCCTCCAAGCCAACGCGTGGAGAACACGCTCAGGTAACTGCCACAGGTGACGTCAAACGTGACGGGGGGTAAAGCGGTTACGGAGCACATGGCCAAGTCTGATTCTCATGATTACGTCCGCCACGTAATCCTCATGGACCCCTCTTGGCATAACTTCTCTTGGGAAGCTAAGGGAGCACCGAAGCGAGAGCATGCCGCGTCAGCACTCACCGAGCCTCAAACCGAACAGTATGGCAAGACTTCTAGCTTCCGCCGTCTTGACGACCGCACCCCCAAGGGGACATTGGTTCGGAACACATGGCCAGGTTACCGTCTCGGTAACTGAGGCCGCTACACGATGCAAGGGGTTCGGTGGAGAGCGAGGTCGATACCGAGATCGATGTCGATGAAAACGACTTCATCACTGGGCTCCTTGACTCGGTTGTTGGTGAGGCCGAGTCTGACTCTTAAAACCCTGAGGGTGAGCATCCCTCAGTCTTTGATGTAGATGATCACATCCATATTAACGTCGAGGGGGATGGTCCGGAGGATCAGCCGGTAGAGAATACTGACACTGACGGTGCCGTGAGCACCGGAGCCGAACACCCTAGGGCTTGCACTGAAAAAAGGTCGATAATAAACTACCGAGCCCACCCTAGGGCTTGCACTGAAAAAAGGTCGATAATAAACTACCGAGCCCACGTTAGGTCAGCCGCGGCTCCGAGTTCAGGGAGGTATACCGAATCCCTATCGACGTTACCCTCCAAATTGTTCCACTCGGTGCTAAGGCTGTCCCCGGCCCTGAAGAGGTCGTTGTTCCCATTGCCGAGGTTTGTATTGGAAGAATTCGGTTTCCTTTTCCAAAGTTCGTGAGGGAATTCTTCAATGCCCTCCACATCACTACCTCCCAACTTTCCCTGCACGCCTACTGGATCATCTTCGGGGTGGCTGAGCTTATACGTCGACAGGAGCTTGACTTTCGTCTGGAGGATTTCTTCGGCATTTATTTCGTTGGGCAGAACGCCCAATCTAAGTGCTGCATATCCTGCAGGCTGAAGAAAGATCCACTAATTCTTGAGCTTCCTGACAAAGATAGTTAAAGAGATGTACTGGTTGTAGGCGAAAATTGGGAGTTTGGTCCTGACGAAAAGGACCGAACCTCTGTTCCTCGGTCAGACAGTGAAGCGTGTAAATAGCTTTAAGTATTTTGCTTGTTGTCGGTTCTGCTTTGAATTTTATTGATCTTTTCTTGCAGATTGGGGTGCCGTTGACCGTTTAAAAGAAGGAGCTGATGTTGAAAGAACAAGCCGAGCGTACGAATCCCATGAACGAAATGCCGCGAAACTTCTTGGCAACGTCCCTTCCTACAACACAACTCTTTCCGCTCGAAAGAAGAGCCGAGTCGGTAAGGCAATGAGAGCAACCCCGTCGGCTGATCTTTTGACGGATACCCGTCCCTTGAGAGGACAGGTACGTGAACCGATTGACCGCATCACCCCCAATCCCTTCTTCGGGGAAGGAAGCACCGAAATGAACAGAGCTCCCTTCATTCTAGCAAACCTTGACAACGACGATGACACCAACCCGGAAACAGCCTCACAAGCCATTGCCGCCGCTGGTTTCAAATAGACCAAGCTCGTTCCACCGAGCCAAAAACGCCCCCGCGACAGAGAGCACGGAAGCTCGATGGACAGCTCTCACACCCAACCAGACCCCAACAAGGACAGACCGACATCTTCTTCCTCTGAGCTTGCGAACCCGGTCTGGAACTCGAAAATGTTCTATCTTGGGTTTCAAGTCCGCCACAGCCATAGCGTGAAAGACGATCGAAAGATTGCTTTTGCGCTGATGAATGGGACCCTTCTTCCGAGGGGCGTCCAGGATCTCCCGAAGGATCTCGAGCCAGCGCTCGGCGCGGCTTGCCAGCACCTTCTGCTGGTATGTTCATTTAACCGTACTCTTTCAATTTTCTATGCTTGTTTTCGGTCTTATTTTTTACTCTATTTCTGGGCAGACTACCCAGCATCTTACGACTGCCCGGGATCGCATGACTGAGCGCAACAGTTATGTCAACAAATTGATCAAGACGAGTGACGGTCTAAAAAACGAGGTTGGCAAGCTGAGAGCTGAGGCCATGAAGTATAAGATGGAAGCTACCGCAGCCAATGACGCCTCACTGGCGCTGAAGCAGAAGATGGAAGAGATGAAGAGTGACCAAAAAAGGTTGATTGATGCTACCTGTAGTGGCCCAAATAAATGGGGCTCCGTACTGACTCCGAAGACATACCACTGAGCTCCGTACTGACCCTGGAAGCATATTACCGAGCTCCATACTGACCCCGGAAGCATATTACCGAGGGCTCCGTACCAACTCCGGAGACATACCATCGAGGGCTCCATACCGACCCCGGAAGCATATTACCGAGGGCTCTGTACCGACCCACATATTACCGAGAGCTCCGTACCAACTCCGGAGACATACCACCGAGGGCTCCATACCGACCCCCGAAACAGAGTACCGAAGGCTCCCGAGCAAGCCTCTTGCACCTAATGAGACACATCATCGAGAAGAATCCTCGCGAAGGGCTGACCTGGCCATGTGCTCCGTAACCGCCTAATCCGGTACGTCATCTATGATGTCACCCGAGGTGGTTACCTGAGCGTGACCTCCACGCGCTAGCTTGGAGGCCAAGTAAACCTAGGTCTATAAATACAAAGGGATACTCATCTTTGAGAGGTATGCGATTCATCCCTAACCCTAGACCTAAACCTCTCTCCTTACATCTAACTTGATCATCGGAGGGTCACTGGGCTATTCCAGCCCTAGTGACTTGTTGCAGGTTCAGGGGCGGAGGAACAGAACAGCGGAAGAGGAATACTAACTCAGGTCAAGGTCCCTCCTAAATCGAACCCCTACACTACCGACGCGAAAGAATATAACGAGGGGGCAGATGAGGCCACGCGTCACTATAAAGCACCAGTAGAGGTGCTTCAGAACAAGGGCATGCGGTGTCGCCTATTTTCTTGGTTTAAGAGCGGCTGGAATTCCTAACGACTCCGAGCTCTACAAGGCGTTGCCCAAGTATCCGAACCAAAAGAGGTCTGGTGATGCTCCGGCCCAAACCACTCCTGTGGTTCTAGAGGTCGAAGTCCCAACCAAAGATGCCGAATTGACAACTTCTCCCGCCGACTCCACCGATCCCAAGCATCCTTGAATCATTAAATTTGAACAATTTTTGGAATGACTGGTGCGGGACATTTGGCTCTATACCAGTTCGTGCTTTGTAATATTTTTTGGATGGCAGGTGCCAAACTTTCGGCAATCACTGAGCCTTGGTTTGTAGTAATATTTACCGGTCGACGCCATACTTTTCTATTCCATTTGAATGCGTGTGATTCCATTTCCATCTCCTTATATTGTTGAAGTTGATTAAAACCGACGTCATCATAACATTCGTCTAGTCCCCGCTTCGGACTGGGGCGGTACTGTTCGATCCAGTTCGAAGTGTGAATTTCACGAGTAGATAGGCCGAAACCGCGAATAATTGGCTATTCCACCGAAAAACTTAATTAATTGAATTAATTAAGACAGGCCGAAGCCACAAATGGTCTGCTATTCCACTGAAAAACTTAATTAATTAGACAGGCCGAAACCGCGAATGGTCGGCTATTCCAAAAAAAACTTAATTGATTCAAAAATTAATTTAGACAAGCCGAAGCCGCAAATGGTCTGCTATTCTACCGAAAAAACTTAATTAATTGAATTAATTTAGACAAGCCGAAGCCACGAATGGTCGGCTATTCCACCGAAAAAACTTAATTAATTCAAAAATTAATTAGACAGGCTTAAGTCGCAAATGGTCTGCTATTCCACCGAAAAAACTTAATTAATTCAAAAATTAATTTAGACAGCTAGTTATTCCACCAAAAAAAACTCAATTAATTTAGACGGGTTGAAGTTGCGAATGGTTGGCTATTCCATTGAAAAAACTTAATTAATTCAAAAATTAATTTAGACAGGTCAAAGTCGCGAACGGTCGGCAATTCCACCGAAATTAATAGGGCACAGAGCATCGAGGGGCCAACTTGTGGAGGTAACCGGGCTCTTTTATGGCACTATGGATAGGAGTAGGGCACAACTTGCCTTAAAAAGGTCGGCCAAAAGTGCCAGACCCTAACACAGTACGAAGGTAGGCCAAAAGTGCCAGACCATGAAATAGTACGAAGGTCGACCAAAAGTGCCAGACCATGAAATAGTACGAAGGTCGACCAAAAGTGCCATACCTTGAAACAAGACGAAGGTCGGCCAAAAGTGCCAGATCATAAATAACGTAAGGCTTTAGATGTAGGCTTTTCTTAGGTTGTTGGCGTTTCAAGCCCGTGGGATCACAGTCCCGACCTTGTCCACCAAACGATAAGAGTTGGTGCCAGCAACCTTGGTGACTTGGTGGGGTGGGGGGCGGGGTTGAAACAACCTTGAATTCTCTTCCTTCTGTTGAACGGTGGATGGATGGAATGGTGATATGTGTACCTGCAAACCGAAGGGGGTTGTTCCTCCGGGTAGAAGCTCTGACGAACAAGTTAGTAAGTGGAAGAAGAGATGATAGACAAGTCTAGTAAGAAAGTATGGTAAGAGAGAAGAAAGCTCTTTTGATATTTTTCCAGACCCTTGCCCTAAAGGGATGGTCTCATATTTATAGGCAAGGCTTGGAATGTTGCTAAAGTTGACTGTGCTTCCCATGCGCGTTACAATGTTCGGATGATGTCACATGTCAAGATCATTAAATGAACACCGCCTGCCCAGACCTGTAGACTGTACACATCAACGTCAAAGTGGTTACTTCACTTATCAGAGAGGTCACCTCGCTATCAATGGAAGCTTCCAGAAGATTCCACTACAACCACAGGTGAGTGTCGGCTTCGAGGAAATGCTTTCCTCCGAACACAACACTTATCCGAGCGGTAGGCGGTAGGCGGTATGGCCGAACGTTATCAAGTCACGATGAGTGATGGGCTGGCAAAACGCAAGAGTGACATAATGCTCGGGAGATCCATAGTGGGTCGGAGGACGTTCAGCGACGAAGCAGAATGCTCCCTTATGATGTGATGACATTTTTGATGAACTGGGACAATCGGACGCGGAACCAATCACGTGGCTTTGAGTACTGCGGGCATTCTGGGGAGGTTGTTGTAGACACCCCAATTTGGCCTAACAATTATTTCAAGTCCCACCTTGGGGACCATCCCAATGATGAATGGATACATGTGATTGCTAATTAACTTCTCATAAACCCGTGGACTTTTGGTAAGTACTTTTAGCCACTTAGAGGACCCAATTCAGAGTCAAATAGCATTTCAGACAGAAATACAACATCCTAGGAAAATACATTTGTTGGCCGCAAGATCGCTCTCTCGGCCTCTACTTCATTCTTTCACCCGTGAAACATATTCTTTGAAAATCTCCCTGAGAGATTGATTCCTCGGCCACCAGATCCATTCCTCAACCGCCAGATCCATCCTCGACCGCTAGATCTATTCCTCGGTCACTAGATCCCTTCCTCGACCGCTAGATCATTTTTTTCCAGAATTCTGGAATGTTTTGTCATTCGTTTGATCAACGCACCAAAACCCTAACAGCCTTTTTCCGATTATTCGGGGTTATGAAAAGAGATTCGAGTAGAGATCTTCCAACCATATACTACCTTATTGATTCACGCCATTTGATTGGCCGGAGTGAGTCATCCCATGCCTATATAAAGAGGCCTTAGGGTTCCGAAATTAACATTCAATTCTTCCATCTCATACCTCCAAACTCTGTAAAAATCATCTCTCATATCCTCTCTACAAAAATCCTAACCTCCCGTGAGTAGCCACAATCCAAGTGATCAAACCTCGAAGTACTAACCCTAACCCAAGGGTTTTCGAGAAGCAATCCAATCAATCACCCTCAATCCGAAGCAATCAAGCACTGAGGGATCAAGGTGGTGAGGCCCAGGGGCCCATGGTTTGATTCAATTTCTGTCTTTTGTATTTAATTTGTAGTTTCTGCTATCTGTTTGTATTCTGGTGTAAGGAAGAACACCGGCTTGAACTTCGTTCCCACGGCCGGTATATTAATCCAGTGGGATTCCACGGCCGTGACATCTATTCACCAGTCGAGGGATCCATTCTCTGGGACAGCCTGTTTGTTCTCTGCTAATTCCTGATGCATGCTTTCATTACTGTTCTGGCTCTCCATATCAACTGTTTATGCGTTTAGAATAAAATAAAGTAAGTACTAATCGTGTGTTGGATGATTATGGGCCAATCTCACGACTGGGCAAAGAGGGGTGCTAATACCTTCCCCTTATTGTACCCTTAGCTCCCGTACCCGGAATTTCTTTATGTTTTTCCTAGTTTTTATAAACTAGGTGGTGACTCTATTTTGATGATGACCACTACGTGTGGCGATGTTCCTAGCCATGGGAATATCTACGATCTTGGTTTATGAAGTGGAACCAAACAAGCACTGATCAATCTGTATGGCGATGCCCCGTTTGGGAGGTGTCTACAGTTTTTGGCGACTCTGCTGGGGATTTGAGAGCCATAACTAGAAAGTTCAACATGAAATTAATATTTTCTTTATTTAATGCTTTTTCATGTGCATCGAGCGGGCAACCCACGTTGAGTTCACGCAATATGTCGGCATGTCACGGGCTATGTTAGGGGTTCCAGCAAACTCCTAACGGAGCACCCTTTGAGACTACCCAAAACTTTGCATATTGTAGAAAGCAATAGAACTCTTTCCAAACTAGGACAGGAAATCCCAAATAGGTTAGGACTATGTGTTGCATTATATCTCAAACTCTTGCTTTTTTTGTGTGGGTAAATTAGCTTGAAATTAAAAGAGGTTAATCAAATGTACAGCCTACAAGGGGTATACCACAGGAGGAAAAAAAAAGGAAAAAAAGAAAAGAAAAGTGAAGAAAGTGCGATAAACAATGCACAACCCGCATGGAGAGTAATGTAGATTAAAGTGAATAACAAAGTGTACTATGATTTTTGGTCATACTCCATTGCACTATCATCCATCAGGAAGGAAGCACAACAGGGCAGGATACAAAAGTGATACAATAAGTAATGATGACATGAAAGCTAACTACTGCCTGACACAGCCCGCCAGGCTAAGCCATAAGATAAAGTAGTCGAGGTCGAATAATGACCATCTGATGAACCATCACTGAGGAAATGCAGCAACATAGCAACTCAACGTTGAGGGGAGGCTGAACAGCTACTACAGAGAAACAAGGTACAGATAAGAGGCTCGATCCGGTGCTGACGGCATCCGACACGGGGCCCAACCCTGCACACCACGCCCAACCAACCAATCTACTACTCCATCGACCAAATTCCCAAGGCTCGCCAGAAAACAACTCGCCCTCAGCCAAAAACCAACCACCACAGACGCCAGAGAAGGAATAAGAAGACCAAGATTCTAAAACTCCAATCTAACCTAGTGAGATGAATGTAATACCCACCTCTAAGAGAACATCTACTACAATGGAACTAGGCTCCGAAAGGAGGCTCGATTTGGAGATGTTTGCATCCGACAAGACTACCCCCTTAAGTACCCTGCACACCATGCCCAATCCTTCCAGACTAGTACTCCCTCAACCTAATCCCCTAGGCTCACTATAAACTAAAAGTGAGACAATATAAAAGCCTCAAATTTGATCGCCATTAACAGTGCAAGCCCACTGAATCATTTGGCTCAACCATTAACAGTGCATAACCATTGAATCATCTAGCACGAAAAGAGGACACAATATACCGCAGGAGAACCAAAGCTGCCCTTTACAATCAAAGCTTAGGCCAATCTAATCAATGACAGCCACGGAAGCTATCCCTTTCGAACGGCCTACACTATCAATTAGACAAAGACAGCTCCGGAGGCTACCTCTTTCAATCAGAGCCCAAGCACTGAACTAGTCAACGACAACCACGAAGGCTACCCCTTTCATCCAAAGCCAGCCCCCAATCTAATCAACGATAGCCATGGTTACATCCTATGTGGCCCGCAATCCTTGATTCAAGTTCCTCCTCCACTGGTTTGCTGATCTCCTAACCTTCTCGCTCTGACCTGCACAGTAAACGCATGACTAAGACCTGACCGGGGGTTACCCGGCAAGGCCCTCCGGCGAGAGGATGAGAATGTGCAGAGAATAAAGCAAGAAGACTAGGGTTTTAGTGTTTAGTGGCGTGTCCCTCTTAAGGTTGTCATCCTTCAATATTTATAAAGTTTCCTTGACTTGATCCTTAAGTACGGGCATGTGCCTTGCACAAGCCAAATGGTGTGATCGCGACGTCACCGAATAGATTTGGTAACCGCTTGGGCATGAGCTGGTACCCCCATATGCGTTCGTTGTTATCCTTTGGCATAACCACTTTAGAGCATAGGGAGGTGCACGGTATGACAGGTGGCCAAAGCCCACATCATCCCGAGCCTAGAGGATGACATAGTCGAAGGGCTCTCCAACAAATCTATCCCCCAAAAGGTGGCCGAGTCCAGACGAAACTCTCTTGGCGCCAGGCGTGAGATGAGTGCAACACCGGTAACCGATTAGCCTCGGCGTACAGCCGAGGCCAGTCTCAGGTATGGTCACGACAACCAGGTGTGGACGATTACGTTTGGCCCGCTACAATAGCCCTTCAATTTCTGCCAACGCCGACCGCGTGGTAGGGATTGACGTTGAGCTTCAACCGAACCTTTTGAATGCCGGACATGAATCATGGTTGCGGGGTAGAATTTTGGCTGAGCCTCAATCCTTTTTCAACAACCGCCACAGGCAAGGACCAATGGAGGGGCGCCAGGTGTCCTTCCATGACTGAGTATGGCTGATGGGAGGACTGCTGGCATACGTGAAGTTCTGCAAGGCTGTCCTATCATTGCCACGTGTCAAGCGTCTACTCGCTATTGGTTCGGCGGTGTAATAATGGGCGCGAAATTCGAAACCCTAACTCTTTCTCTATAAAAGGGGATGAGAGGAGAGAGGGGGTTACAAAATTTTCTCTCTCAAAACCTCCATTACCAGAGTTCTTCCTTCTGTCTGTTCATCTTCCAGCTTCAACTTTTCGTCGATCCACCAGCAGATCTCCCAGAAACTCCAAGTATTCATTCGAATCTTGTCTCTCTTCACTCTCCTGCAGTTGTTCATGCTTTTTTTTTATACCCCATTTTCACGGGTTTTTGGGGACTCCCTGTTCTGTGTGAATAGTACATGGGTTAAGATGAACGGGCTGTTCATCTTCGCCTTTAATCTGTTCTTTCGAGCCCCAGTTTTAATGCTGGTGGGCTTGGCCGATGCTGGTGTTGGCCGCGCCCCATGACTCGAGCCTCTCATGTTTCCCGAGCTTGAGTCCCCATGGGATGTAGGGTGGGCCAGTAGGGTAGGGTAGCCGAGCGTAGTGAGATCCTTGCCTTCTGGCCGACGACGAGGTTCCTCATTATATTTTCCTTTGTTCGTTAGGTCTGGCTCACCTAGTCATTATCATTTCATTCGACTCTGAAAGTTCGGGGGATGACTCCGGAGATTTAGTCATCCGAGAGTACTTAGAGAGGCGCAGGAGCCAACAATAGACCACTTCAATTGCTTCGAACATGTCAAGCTCCAGTGATTCTAACGCTGAACGTGATTATGAATACGACGGCGGGTTCAACACCGAACCCGAGATATCTTTCACTCCATCTACACGTTCTGAGGCTGAGCCCCAACTTGGGCCAGAGG
Organism: Rhododendron vialii; assembly: GCF_030253575.1. NCBI lineage: Eukaryota > Viridiplantae > Streptophyta > Magnoliopsida > Ericales > Ericaceae > Rhododendron > Rhododendron vialii. Next base: position 14,748,834 of record NC_080568.1, read on the forward strand.
CTGAATCTAGATTCCATTCTCAAGCTGAAGCCACCTCCTATGCACAATCTGGATATAGTGAGACCCCGTCCGAGAATAGAGAGGTTGCCGACCTCTATGAGAGGGGTCAGGTTTGCCCTCATGCTCATTACTTTAGCGGACAGCCTGGTGAGTACCAGAAGTTCTGCCGAGACTATAACTTCCCTGACGACGTTGTTGTTAGCCAAGTGGCTAGCAATAGGATAAAGGACCAGAGAAAGCACTAACCCGAGCATATCATTGTGCCTTTGATGGCTATATGTGAGGCTGGGCTGCGATTCCCTCTTCATCCGTTCTTGAGGGAACTCTTGGCTCGGTTCAGCCTTGTTCCCCACTATTTCGCCATCAACAGTTATAGAATAGTGATGTCCATGTTTAAACTGAAGGAGCTCCATGATCTACAATTTACGATCGCCGACCTCTTTCACACGTACATCTTGTCTAAACACGGCCAAACCGAGCGTCGGTACTTGTCAACACGTAGGGATAATGAGCCTTTAATAGATGGATTGCCCGACACTGATAAGTGGGCTAATCTCTACGTTGAAGTTAACAAAAATTATGAGTTCGGCGACCAGCCCGTACGCAGGTATGTTGCGCCGAAGATAAGAGACTTCCGAGGTAGTTCATCTTTCTTTTATTTTGCTAAGGCCAAATTTTGCCTATGTATGTCTGTTTTACCAGTCCTGTTTGTCGATTTTATTAGCAGATCACCGATCCATTACAAAGACTCAGCAATCTTTGGCCGTCGAGAAGCATGTGGATATCGTGAAAGCACAAGCTTGTTGAGACGCACTGACCTTGTTGGGTTACATTCCCTCATACAAGGGAAAGCTTAGGAGGAAGGAGAAGGAAGCGGGGCCGAGTAATAAAGTTGGTGGCCAAAAGAAGGGCAGAGGGCAACAAGGGAAAAGTCACCAACCAAGGCCGAGCAAGAAAGGAGGTGAGCTGAGAGTGAAGTTCCCCTCATTCAGGAAGCCAACAGAATTCTAGTTTCAAGTGAGTCAGATAGCCGACCTCCCAGGTATCAATGTTCCTCTTCAGACCCTTGTACCTGAGTTCGGAGCAGAGATGGGAAGAAGAAACGTAATCCGAGTGAACATCAAGGATGGTGCTGCGCTTCAGCAGAAGGAGGCTAATGTTACCGGACCGGTCGAAAAGAGGCAAAAGGTCACTCAAGATTTCTTTCCGGCCAGACCGTCGACGCCAATCTCAAATGAGAAAGATCAAACTGAGTCATCAACTGCTGGTGGCTTGAAGGCTGTGGAGAAGTCTCGGGGTTCGGCTGGCCGAGCGATAATGTAGAAGTTTGTGTAGTGCTTATCTTGTTCAGGTATTGTCCGAACCCAAGCCTTTTTCAATCATTTCATTCTTTTCTTTTCTTTTTCTTTTTTTGAGAATGTTTTCGAGCTTATGTTCTTTCTGTTGTGTAGGCTAGACAGGCTTTGCTCCGTGCGTCTAACAGAGCCGAGCTCATTTCGGCAGAAAGGGCTCGTTATTATGAGGATTTGAAGGTCGAGCGTGAAAAGGTGAGGAGTTATAAGGGCAGCCTAAAGATGGCGAAGGCTCAGATTGCCGAGTTGGAGAAGGAGAAAGAGGAGGTGGTCGAGAAGCTAAAGAAGGCCGAGCATGAGGTAGGAAGGGTGCTGAGGAGGGAGAAGAGGAAAATGAAAGAGGTAGATGGGAAGGCGTATCAGGCTGGTTTTGATCTAGTAGGGGCCGAGTATATGAGGGATGCTCGGTCGATGGTAAATGACGCAATTAAGATGAGGATCCTATCTCGTACCGAACGGGATATAAGGACGGGGTGAAGGCTGCTTCTGGAGTCTTGCAGCTGGAGGCTAATATGAACTTGACAAAATCGATTTCAGCCCCAGCTCGTCCTTCCTTATACTGAAGAAGAGTGTACGCCCCTCCCTTCCGAGGTGTTTCCTGAGAGTGAAGATGATGTCGATGACCTTACTGACGCCGACGCCGAAGCTGGAGATTGCTCAGGTGGGAAAAAGATTGGTGAGAGTGAAGATGGTTCAAGTGGGAGGAGGGATGGTGATGGGGGAGAGAAGGTGGCTGGGGACGCCGAGCGGGAGCCCATGAATATCGATGAAGGTGCTGAGGCCGTTGATAAAGGTGCCGAGGCCGTTGCTGATGTTGCTCACGAGGATGTTCCTCAAGTTTAAAGTATTTATTTTTCTTCATGAACTTGTTGATTATGAACTTTTAACTTTTGTTGGACTGGACGGCTCCGAGCTTGGAGTTTACCGTGCCAGACGTAATAGTTTGTTGGGGGTTGGCACCGAACGATATACCATGCCGTACCTCCTAGCTTATGGATTTTATGTAGCGCTTTTTTCCTTTGAATGAATGGCATGGTTTCTCATTTGCAATGTTTTAGTTTTATCGAACTTGATTGATCCTTTCTATGTCTTGGCCAAATTTTTGTGGATTTGCTTGCTTGGATGGTAGTTCTCCGTAGCCCCCACTTGGTCTAGGGTTCGGCTGAGTAGTTGGACATGGACCAAAGTAGAATTTGCTTAACTGTTGTTGGATGGTTACCGAGCCTTGACCAAAGTAGAGTGGTCAAATAGAGTTGATAATTTGCTGAGCTTGGCGTTGTCTTGGGCCATTGTGCAAGTTTAGTGGATAATACTCAAGTTAGCAACCAAAAGTTGTTTGGTGCCCATACACGTGGTTGGGGCTCGGCCAAGGTGCCGGCCCTTAGCCAAGTTTTTAAGGGCTTGAGATGTTGAACATTTGTGGGTGGTTTGCTCACTAGAGCGTGAGTATAACCGGCGTTGGCCGACCTTACTGTCTTGCCAAGCCGAACCGAAGCCTAAATTCCAGCCGTATTGTGTGTCTTAGGCTCGGTGGACCATATGTCCGGTTTTTGCTTCTTTGGGCAGCGATGGTGACTGAAGCATGGGCGTAAAAGCCGTTTGTGGGTGTGACCGAAGTCAACGTTTGTGGTTGGCAAAACTTGCCGAAGGTAAATTATAAAAACATAAGTGAAATAAGCTTAAAAAGTGCAGAAGACGTCAATTGCCGAACAAGATTCCTCTTGGTGTTGAGAAATGCTGGAATACAAGGAAGAATTAAAAAACTAAGGGCCGAAGCCATTCTTGAGATTAAGTACAATAGATAATGAGGCCGAAGCCTAGATGTTGACAAAATGTAGAGTTGGTAAATCAAAGATTAACTAATGATATGTGGTCGAGCACAGAGTGAATCTTGAAAAGGTTGATCACATGTATGCCTTCTTCAGATTCTATGCATTCCACGGGTTGGTGAGGACTTTCCCATTCATGTCTTCCAGCACGTAAGCACCTTCACTAGCAATCTTAACAACACGAAAAGGTCCTTCCCAGTTGGGTTTAAATTTTGTTTTCTTGTTGGCTTGCACCACTTTTCGCCAAACCAAGTCGTCTAGCCTGAAGGGCTTGGTTAGCACACTTCGGTTGTATCCCTTGGCCACTTGCTGTTGGTACACGGCGAGCTTTAATCGAGCGTCATCACGCTTCTCTTCTGCCAAAATCAACTCCTATTCCACGGCTTCATCGTTGGTCTTTGGATCAAAGTTCTTTGTTCTCAAAGTGGGGAACTTGGACTCTAGTGGGATTACGGCCTCCATGCTGAACACCATGAAAAAGGGCGTTTAACCTGTTGAGCACCTTGGTGTGGAACGGTAAGCCCATAAAACGCGTGGCAATTCTTCAGCCTATTTGCCTCTTTTGGAGTTTAGCCGACGCATGATCCCAGCGCAGACTGTCTTGTTCGTAGCCACCGCCTAGCCGTTCCCTTGGGGGTAAGCTGGAATGGAGTTAAAAAAGCATATCCCAAATTCAGCACAGAGGCTGGTGAGGTCCTTGCCGACAAATTGGCTTCCGTTGTCTGATACGATGGCGTAAGGGACGCCGAACCTTGTAACAATGTTTCTCCAGACAAATCTCCGAACGTCAGCCGCTGTGATTGTCATAAGAGGCTCAGCTTCTGCCCATTTTGAGAAGTAGTCCGTTGCCGTGATCAGGAACTTGAAACCTCCTGGAGCTGTTAGGAGTTTGCCCACGATGTCAAACCCCCATTGTGCAAAGGGCCAGGGACTTGTGATGGGGGAAAGATTCTAGGCTGGTTGCTTTGGGATAGGTGAAAAAAGTTGGCACGGTCGGCACTTGTGGATGACTTCTTCGTAGTCTTTCTTCATGTTCTTCCAAAAATAACCTTGACTTATTGCCCGTTGGCAGAGCGAACGGCTGCCAGAGTGGTAGCCATAGCTACCTGTGTGAAGCTCGGTGAGAATCGCGGGTACTTGGGTTAGGTGGACGACGAGGAGATAAGGGCCGATGATAGATTTCCTATAGAGTTGGCCACTTTTCGATAGCCAGTAGTAAGCGGCCTTGTTCCTGATGCGATAAGCCTCCTTCTTGTCTGCTGGTAGAGTATCATGTTTGAGGAACGCAATGATCTCGTCCATCCAGCTTAGACCAAGTTCAATGTTGAGTACTTCTGGAGTGGTGTCAAAGCTTGGGTGGTCAATGCTGCCAAAGTTAATGGTTCTGAATTCAGAGGCTTTAGAAGCAGAGGCAAGACCAGCGAATGCATCTGCATGCGCGTTGTGTTCGCGATTGATCTGTTCAATTTTGAAATTTTTGAAGTGTGTGATGAGCTCGGCTGTTGTTGTTTGGTATTTCAACATTCGTGGGTCCCGAGCCTCATAGCCCCCAACTACTTGATTAACTAGGAGTTGGAGTCACAGTAGACAACTAGATCTCTGACTTTCATCGCAATTGCGCAGCGTAATCCAGCAAGGAGGGCTTCGTATTCAGCTTCATTATTGGTGGAAGGGAAGTCGATTCTTAGAGAGCTTTCATGAAGTGTGCCACAAGGGGAAACTAAGACAACCCCTGCCCTGGCTCCGTTGCTGTTGGAAGCCCCGTCGACATGTAGTCGCCAAATGTCACCTTGAAAAAGTTGCCAAGGCATTGGTGATTTTGTTGATTCGGCGATCGGTTGAGGAGTGGGAGTGTTGAGAGTTTCTGTGTCCTCCGGTGTTAATTCTGCGATCAAGTCGGCAAGAATTTGACCCTTAATTGCTGTCCGTGGCTCGAAACGGATGTCAAAGTTTGCTAATTCGACTGCCCATTTGGAGACCCTGTTGGAGAGATCAGCTTTCCGGAAAAGGCTTTTTAGAGGGTGCTCTGTTAAGACGGTTATGGTGTGGGATTGAAAGTAAGGCAAGAGTTTCTTGGCTGCCGAGACGAGAGCGAGTGCCAATTTCTCAAGTGGTAGATAGCGTGTTTGCACTGGGAGGAGTGTTTTGCTTGTGAAGTAGATGGGTATGTCATCTGTGCCAACTCGCTGCACTAGTGCTGAATTGACTACGTGGGTGGAGATGGCAAGATACAGATACAGGGTCTCGAACTCCTTTGGTTTTCACCAATAGTGGGGCCGAGCTTAAGTATTCTTTAAGTTCGACCAATGCGGAGTCGCAATCCGGAGTCCACTCAAAACTGCGTCGACTCTTGCCCTTGAAGGCATGGAAGAATGCATGGCACTTGTCTGAGGATTTACTGATAAATCGGTTTAGAGCCGCAGCCATCTCGGTGAGCCTTTGTACTTCCTTGATTGTTCTTGGTGGGCGCAAGTCTTTAACGGCCTTGATCTGGTTGGGTCGACTTCAATACCACGTCGAGTGACCAAGTGTCCAAGGAATTTGCCTGTGCTCACGCCGAACACACACTTTTCAGGATTTAGGCGGAGCTTATGGAGTTTAAGGATTTCAAAGACTTCAGCCAAATCTTGGTGGTGGTTGGATTCCTTCTGGCTCTTGACAATGAGGTCATCGATGTAGGCTTCCCCGGTGTGGCTAATTTGGGCTTACAGCATCTTGAATATGGCTCGGTTGAATGTGGCCCCTGAGTTCTTGAACCCAAAGGGCATGACTTGGTAGCAAAAGATGCCATATGGTGTGATAAAAGCAGTTTTTTCCATGTCGTCCGGGTCCATGGCTATTTGGTGGTAGCCACGGTAGGCATCTAGGAAGCTTAACCGAGCGTGGCCTACCGTTACATCCACAGGTTGATCAATTTTGGGGAGTGGGAACTAATCCTTTGGACAAGCGTCATTGGGATTGGTATAATCAACGCAGAGTCGCCATTTGCTGTTTTTGTTCTTAACAACTATTGTGTTGGACAACCAGGTCGGGTATTGTACTTCTTGGATGGCGTTGGCTTCCAGCAAACGATTGACTTCTTCCATGACGGTGTCGGCGTGTTCGGCTGCTGAACACCGCGCCTTCTGGACAATGGGCTTAGCGTCTTTCTTGATGTTGAGAGAGTGACTGATAAAGTTGGGGTCGACCCCTAACATCTCGTTGGGGGTCCAAGCAAAAACTTCTATGTTTTTCTTGTGGTATTGGAACATTTCTTTGCGTTCGGCGTTACTGATGGAAGAGCTGACTAAGAGGAAACGGGAGCCATCCTCGTTGATGGGCATTTGGACGAGGTCCACTTGTGCTTTGTTCTTAGCATTTTCGTCGATGTTGTCAATAATTGCCATGTCCGGGACCTCAACCCATTGAACTTGCTTGGCTTTGGTGGAATTGTGGATAGCTGAAATGTAACACTTTTTGGAGGCAACTTGATCACCGCGTAGGTCTTCCTATCTTCCATTTGTGCCAATGAATCGGACGACCTGATGGTAAGTGGAAGCAATGGCCTGCATGCCGTGAAGCCAGGTTCGGCCGAGAATTGCGTTGTATGGGCTCAGCACGTTGACGACAATGAATTCAATGCTCAATGTTTTCGAGCCGACAACGACTGGTAGGAAGATTCGTCCGAGTGGCCAAACAGGTGCTCCATTGAATTCGATAAGAGGTACTTCGGCGGGTTGCAACGCCGATTCTGGTAGATCAAGTTTTTTGAACAAGTCATAGTACATGACCTCTGCCGAGCTTCCCTGATCGATGAGGACGCGCTTGACGTCGTGGACTCCAGTTTGGATAGTCACAACGAGGGTGTCGGAGTGTGGGGTTTGCACACACTCGAGGTCGCATTCGGTGAAAGTTATTGTCCATTTAGGCAATTCTTCTGGATGTGGTCGTTTGGTTCCAGGTCCTACAGCGAGTTCCTGCTTGGATGTGGATGCTCGATCGAGATCAGCCCGAAGGCTTGTTTCGAATTCCTTCGTGACGGGGCCATGAATAACGTGTATCGTCGGTCGCGGCTCATTTGGGTTAGGATTTCCGGTAGGTTGACGGGTGGGTGTTTTGGTTCGATCAATGTACTGGTCAAGATGGCCTTGGGCTGCCAAACGCTCCAACAATGCCTTGTACAGGGCGCATGCCGTTGTGTAGTGGCTGAGCTCGTTATGATACAAGCACTTTTTCCTTGGGTTCTGATCTTCTTGGCTAGTGTCTATACCGAGCTTCCCTGTTGGCCACTTGAACCATGGTTGCCTCATTATCTCTTTTAGGAAAGACCAGATGGGCTCTTTGAAGTACGTGGTTTCAGCCACGTAGTCGTGCACCTTCGGTGAAAGTTTCTTTCCTTCCTTGATGTTGTTGACGTGTTTCTTTTGCTGGGACTGATGGGTTATGATTGGCGCTGGCAGCTGGGACGTGGCCGTTGGAAGTAGGGTAGTTGGGTTCGGTATTCTTTGAGCCTCTAAGTCCGTGTAAAATTCTTTAAGAGCGCAGAATCGCTCTACGATGCGTATCAACTCACCCATGCCGTGGGGTGGGCGGATAACAAGTTTGTCCAGGATCTTGCTGCCAATTTCCAAACCTTTTTTAAAGGTTCGTGCAGCCCAGTACTTGTCGATTCCAGGGATTTCGTTGAACAATTGCCAGTATCGTTTGGCATACTGCCTGAGTGTTTCAGATAGGAGCTTCCTCGTCTGGGATAATGACTCAGGCTCCTTGGCGATCCTGTTGCTTGTGATGAAGCGAGTGTTGAAGGCACGTTCAAGGTTGGCCAAGTTCTGTATGGATCCAGCGGGCAGTTTGTTGAACCACTGAAGTCCAAGGGAGCCGAGGCTGGATAGGAACGCCTTGCATTTGATCTCGTCTTTTGTGGTGCATAGTTCAATTGTTTGACGAAAATGAATTAGGTGGGTGTAAGCTTCGCAAGTTGTTGGATCGAATTTTGCGAACTTCGGCAAGTGGAAGTTGCATACGGCGGTTGTGTTGATTATGTGGGATGTGAAAGGCGATACACGGAGATCCTTTAGCTGCCGTTTAAAGCTTGAGCAAAGTGGTTTGTCGAGCCCATCGGACCGAGACCGCTTTGAGTCCCTTTCTTTGGACTCCTTTTCTGAGGGTTTCTCCCGGTCTCGTTGCCGAAGTTTGTTTCTCAAATCTGTGATCGTTCGATGGGGACCTTTGACAGACTTTTCTCGTTCACGACGACTTTTGGGGTCGTCGTTCGGCCCTTCAATGCGTAGGCTCTTCCCATTTCTGAGAGATCGATTTTCATTTTCCAGGTTTTCTGGTGGCATTTCCCCGAGACGTTCGGAGCCATGACGCCTGGTCTCCACGGAATCTCGGCTACGGTGGGAAACCGTTGTGCAAAAGAACTCCACGCGACCCGTCAAGTATGTGCTTGTAAATGACTCGGTATCCCTTGTGTTGGTTCGATCATGGTGGCTCTTTGAGGGATGTGTTCCAGATGTTGTAGGCCGCTTGTAAAGGATTATCTCTTTTGCATCGCCTGTGTCTGGTGTAAAACCCAGGCGATCCTTGACGGAGCCGCAGTGGCCTGTTTCGCGAGGATGTTCTAGTGGTGGTGGTTGGGGTGGTGGAGGTGGTGTTTGCCTTCGTCGCCTCCTGCCTCCAACAGATCTAGATGTGGTAGGAGTGGTGTTTTGCTGCATTTGATGTTTCATTTGGGCCACCTTCCCCCTCAGAGCTGCCAGCTCGTTGTCTCTCTCATCCTTGCGACGCTGTAACAAGCGGATGTAGGCCGCTGTCACATCGTCCGTGGTCGGAGATAGCCCGGAACTGGCGGGGATGGAGATGGACATGTGTCTCTCAGGGAACGGTGGAAGGATCGTGTTTCCACTAGCGTCTTTGGCCCCCGAAATAGTAACATCTGGTAGATCATTCCGCCCATGGTGGTTGAATTTGCGATTGTATTTGGAAGAGGAAGGTGGTTTTGAAGAGGGTTTAAGCCGTTTGGATCAGAAGTTCGGAGGCTTCACGTCGGGTTCACCAATTGTGTTGCCCGTGATCCTTGATTCAAGTTCCTCCTCCGCTGGTTTGCTGATCTCCTAACCTTCTCGTTTTGACCTGCACAGTGAATGCACGACTAAGACCTGACCGAGGGTTGCCCAGCAAGGCCCTCCGGCGAGAGGATGAGAATGTGCAGAGAATAAAGCAAGAAGACTAGGGTTTTAGTGTTTAGTGGTGTGTCCCTCTTAGGGTAGTCATCCTTCAATATTTATAGAGTTTCCTTTACTTGATCCCTAAGTACGGGCATGTGCCTTGCAGGAGCCAAATGGCGTCATCGCGACGTCACCAAATAGATTTGGTAACTGCTTGGGCATGAGCTGGCACCCCCATGTGCGTCCGTTGTTATCCTTTGGCATAACCGCTTCAGCGCGTGGGGAGGTGCATGGTATGACAGGTGGCCAAACCCCACATCTTCTCGAGCTTGGAGGATGACTTAGTCGAAGGGCTCTACAACAAATCTATCCCCCAAAAGGTGGGCGAGCCCAGACGAAACTCTCTTGGCGCTAGGCGTGAGATGAGTGCAATGCCTGTAACTGATTAGCCTTGGCGTACAGCCGAGGCCAGTCTCAGGTACGGCCACGACAACCAGGTGTGGACGATTACGTTTGGCCCACTACACATCCATACTGCGCACAACCACCGGGCTAGTGAAGCACAAAACTAGGAATTTAAAGACGCTCAACAAATATCTAAATCCAAACGATTAACTCGATCTCAGTCCAACAGATGATTGTCCATCGAGTTGATTATAAACAGCCAACAAAAGTACCCTTGTGCTAACTGGAAAAACCAGTTAATGTTCAAAACTAATAAGTACAAAATGCTCTGAATCATTGAATACAAGATCCATAATTCATTACCTTCAGTCGCAGTTGCCGTGATCCAAACCCCTCACAACTCACTTCCATCTTTGCCGTAGTCAATGAATGGTCGGAGTCACAAGGGACAAGGTGGAGGGGCTGAATGGCAAGAGAGATGGAGGATAATAGTACCGTATAATGGCTTCTTGTTCCACAGATCTGAACAACACAATAGAATTAATTGTTCTAGCCGCAGTCACCGAGCGAGATGAGACCAGTTTAAATGCACCGCTCAGTCGATTAATTGATGGAGGTTGAGTGTTGACCGGCGGTAGGAACCCCATAATGGGTCACCCAACACCGAAGATGGAAGAACCCACCACTTGAAGGTTTGGTAGCATTCGATTGAATACCCTATCTTCGATCGGAAGAAATGAAGACCGAGAAGAGAAAACAGAAGATCCTCTTTCTCCGGGTGTGGAATCGATTAATGAAGTAGACTGAATAAATGCATAGATTCTCCTTTAAACAGATTGTTTAAGGAAATCTGTGAATTCGTGGAACCAAAATAGAGCATTGATACCTCTAATCTGGTAATTCGGACAGAGAATTTTGAAGGAGGAGTGCATTCTCTTTCTAATTTAGAGAGAGAAGCTCTCAACTCCAGAACCAAATTGATTTTTTCGTACTTTCTCTTTGAACCACTTCTCAAATTCTTGCTTGATTAAATGATTATCACTCTTTAGAGTTTTAATTGCTGTAGAAGATGAATTTCATTTTATTATGAGTTTGTGATAGAGTCTATCTCTCTTGAAATAAAGAGAAGTCCTTGTATAACTCTATCTCTCTTTGAGATAAATTTTGACTTGTGAGAGATTGCCACAGTTCTCAACTGTTAAGAGTTTAAAAAAAAGAAAGAAAGAGTCTTTCATTTTTCCTCTAGGTTTTACAAATTTGTTTCTTTCTTAATTTTTTAATTGTTGCCAGCATCTGTAAAAAAAAGAGAGAAAAAGAAGAAAGAAAAATGGCTGCTTTTTCAATCCTGTCACTTGCATGGCACATTGTATATATGATCTCTTGATCACATAATTGTTGCATTTGCCTGTTGTATTACATTGTTACCTGATCACATAACTTCATAGTACTAGTATGTTGTTCAACCACTTGGTTGCATGCATGGTACATGAGTCATCATATTAAGGGGCAATAGGCGTTGGTACACACTACACAATCACTTGATTTGGGATGTCCCAACATAAACGTAATTGGGCTTTTGCTTCTTTTAGATTTGTTTTTGGACTTAACTGTGACAGTTTTGGCCGCCAATATCTCAGAAGCCCTTTCCCTCAGAAGTTGATAGCGCCGTGATCATAATGGAAAACCATGAGCTTGCCCGACAAGTCAAGGACATCAAAGCTGCCTTGGCTAGCTCAAAAGGAGATCAAATCCTTGATTTTGATGGATTCTGCCTTTCCCAAATGCTAAACTACCAGAGAAGTTCAAGATGCTCGATATTGAGAAGTTCAATAGCACCGGCAATCCCATAAGCCATGTCCACCATATCATCAACACCCTGAAACTTATGGGCCTGAATGATGAACTCATTGCCCAACTTTTTCGAAGGACTTTCACAGGCAGTGCTCTCGACTGGTTTCTCACTTTGGACTTCACCAAGTACAAGGGGTGGCAAAAAATTGTCAATGCTTTCATCAATCAATATGCCTACAATGTCTCGATTGAGGTAACCGCTTGAGATTTGGAGATACTCAAACAAAAGCCAAATGAGAGCTTTGCCAATTTTCTTACTAGGTGGAGAAAGAAAGCCGCACAGATGAAAACTCTTCCCTCAGAAGAAGACCAAGTCAGAATGGTGGTAAGAAATTTACAGCCACAGTTCCTGAGGCACATGTATTCCCAAGCAATTTCTACTTTTAAGTGCCTCTATGCTACAGGATTGCAAGTTGAAGACGACCTTAATCAAGGATTACTTGACAATGGAGAAGTCAGCCACAAGGTAGGGACAAGCACAAATACCAACAATGATAGTGGTATTAATATGGTGATATTTCATCATAAACGTAATAGGGAATTTGTTCCTCTTGGAATGAAGTTAGAAGATGTGTTGCACATCTTAGAAGCAACAGGCGATCTGAAACCATTGCAACCAAAATTTCCTAGTAATCTTCCACAGAAGGGTGGGGAGTATTGCAAGTATCACCAAGAGACTGGCTATTCCATTGAACAATGTGGGGCTCTCAAGAATGCAGTCTAGGATCTTATCGATCAAGGGATAGTTGATCCAACCAAGCTGGATGATTGAGAAGCGGCGGCCAAATTCTATCATGTGTTTTGAGTCAATTTTTTTTATGAGTCTCAATTAGCTAATCTTTGGGCCTTTCTTTTGGCCCTTATTTGCTTCTTTTTTAGGGTTTGAGTCTCGACTTTGTTATCCTTTAGGAATTTAAGTCTTAAGTTTATTTTCTCTTGAAATTAAAGGCATTTTGTCCATCATGGTTTTGGACCAACTCTTCGCACTCAAGATGAAACGTGAATCTCTCCAGGAATATGAATCTCCTTGGACATGAACTATGAATAGCCTGATTCTCTTTAGAGATACGTAGGCACCTTAGGGTTGGCCACATTTTTGAAAATATTTTCTCTTGTGCTAATTTGCTGCCATGGAATACTCTTGATAACATTAAGTGCTGAAAACAATCCACAAGGGTTTCAGAGTAATCTCATGATATCGCTTGAAACACATCATAAATCACTCGAGTTGTCAAATGCAAAGAATGAGTTATAATCCATGTCATTCATGTTGAGTTGAGGGGGATTTGAAAACATTTATGTGCTCTCGTGGAGTCGCTCATAGGAGAAACATGTTGTTGAAGATAGAAGAAAAAAAAAATCCATATGGTACAACTCGAAAAAATGGGCTTTGACAAAAATGGCGATTTCTGACAAGACCTAGTCGATCGAAACTGTTTTGTGATCTTTATCATGGTCGATGGCACCATTTTCTTCGCGGATAGTCTGGGCAGCAAAGCCTTGGACTCAAATGAAATTCGTCAGAAACTTAGGGGAACTGGTGCTACATTAACCTCAGATTCAATTGCGTCTCCATCAACTCTGGGTTCTAAACAAAGAGCCCTAATCTCATGAGATCGTCGTCTGATTCTCCAACTTGCTCTCATCCTCAGTCTTCACTACCTGATAACCCCCAATACTACTCCTGGAATTAGAAGCCGCAGCTCTAAATCAGGTACTACTAGGAAACTACAACAGCCATTATGTGAGGAAGGTCTGATAATGGAAGCAGAGGAAAGAGCACGACAGGATTGGCAACAGGAGCTACTAATCACAAACCCTAAACCCAAAACCTTTTTTTTTGGGTAAAATAGCTTGAAATTAAAAGAGGTTAACCGAATGTACAGCCTACAGAGGCATACCCCTGGAGGAAAAGAAAAGGAAAAAAAAAGAAGATTGAAAAAAGTGTGATAACTCATGCACAACCCGCATGGAGAGTAGGGTAGATTAAGAAAATAACAAAAGTGCTATGTGTGTTGAGATCATACCCCCATTGCACTATCCAACTAAGCGGAAGGATATTACAATGGGGTACGATATGAAGTGATACGAGTAAAATATCATGAAAGCTAACTACTACCTAGCACATCCTGCCTGGTTAGGAATAAAATAAATAGTCACGGTCAGAAATGACCAAATGATAACCATTACTGAGAACTAGCTGCAGCATTGTAAATCGGCTTCAAGGGAAGGCTGAACAGCTACAACAAAGGAACAAGGTACCAAGAAGAGAATCAAACCAGAGATGTCAGCATCAGACATGGGGCCCCACCTTGCACACCACGCCCATTTGATCCGGCCTAATACTCCCTCATCCAAGCCCAAAGGCTCGCCAAAAAACAACCCGCCCTCAGTCAACAACCAATCACTACTAAAAAAATAGATAAAGACCTCGGTCATTTAGTGTGATCTTTCACTTTTAATCTCGCATTTAAAACCGCGGTCTATCAAGGTGTAACTAAAAGTCTCTATCTTTTAACCACAGGATAAAAACCGTGATTAAAACTGTGACTAAAAACATAAAAACTGTAATTAAAAATGACAAAACCGTGACCTTTAATAGCAAAACATCTCAGTTTTATTATAAAACTGTAGTTGTTTAGAGAGAAATAATCTCAATTTTTTAAAAAAACCGAGATTAAAAGTGGCGTTTTCCTAAGGGAAAAAATCCCACATTATTTCTCCTAGTGGGTTTTGAACCCAAGTCTCTTGAGTTTTACATAGAAGCTTCAACCAACTACACTACACACACTTTTCAATATATAATTGAAATATTTAATATAAAACATATGCGTTTAACATTAAAATATATTTTGAACATCATTTTGAACCTTTAAATATTAAAATTAGCAATTTTGATAAACATGAAAGTTGTAGCCCTTTCTGTTATTGTTCAAACCCAATTTGAATTATCTCAATTAACGGAGTTCTGAACATAGAGTTATACTCGAAATATATTTGGAGATGAAACGCAACCTTCATAAATGTTGTCACCAAAGGTACTCATTCGGCGACGAAATATATTTTCATTGCTGAAAGTGCCCCATTTTGTGATGAAATATTTTTTGTAAAATGGTTGAAAGTGACATTTATTTAGGGATATTGCGCGAGGAGTCGATTAAAGGGTAAGCGACTTTCAACTTTTTCTATATAAGAGCTTTCATCTCAAGTCTTAAAAAAAATGTTCTCTAACTTACGACCTCAGTTTCTAGATGACTGAGATTAAAGGTTCTTTTTATCTCAGTTTTTTCGAAATGAGATATATTCTTTCATATATAATCTCAGTTCTTGGAAAACGAGTTCAATTCTTGAAGTTACAATCTCACTTTTAAATTACTAAGACTAAAAAATATTTTCATCTCAGTTTTTTTGGAAACGAGATATATTCTTTCATATATAATCTCAGTTTTTTGAAAATGAGATCTATTCTTCAAGTTACAATCTCACTTTTTAGATTACTGAGATTAAAAAATCTTTCTATCTCAGTTTTTTCGTATAACTGAGGTTAAAACTATAGTTCATAACATTTTATTACGTTTTTACAAAAAATGAGATCTTTTTAGTTTTTGGACCGTGATCTTTATACCATTTTGTAGTAGTGAATCACCACAGATTCCAGAGATGGGATATGCAAACCATGTAACTAACGCTTCAATCGAACCCAGAGTGACAAGCATAGCACCCACTTCTAACAGAATAGCTACTACATAGGGACTAAGCACCGAGAAGAGGCTCGAACTGGAGATGTCGGCATCCGACAAGGCTACCCTCCCAAGCACTCTGCACACCATACCCATTCCATCTAGACTACTACACCCTCAAGTTAATCCCCTAGGCTCGCTATAATCTAAAAGAGGGACAAAAAGAGGAGCCACAAAAAGAGGCCACTCAAACTGCAGGTGAAAACCAAGCTGCCCTTTTCGACCAATGCACAACCACCAATCTAGTCAATGACAACCAGCAAAGCTATCCCTTTCAATCAGTGAACAATCACCAATCTAGTCGATGATAGCCCTAGCCACACCACACTTCGGTAAAGAACCAGGCAAGTGAATCAAAGAATCAAGGATTTTAAAAAGCTCCAAAACAAGTTGCACAACATTTGAGGAACCACAATTTTGTCTTCCTTACCAGTGTATGACCACCAACCAGAAAGCACAGAATGGGTCCATAGTTAGAATACCATTCAGCCGAATAGGCATACATCACCACGGCTGGAATAAACACATTAAGGTGTTTTACAGAATGTCTCAATTTAAATACCTAAAATTAGATGGTGGCCACTAGTTGCAAGCTAGCCCTTATGATAATGGAAGCACAATGACTTGCACAATACAAGAGCCTTAACCCGATCTCAGTCCAAATAGATGACTGCCCATCGAGTTACTCAATACGAATATACAAATTGTTATAAGTTACAGCCAATTAAGACTGCCCATTACACAAATGACTGACCTTACTGCCGTAATCAGAGCTACGGTCATGACTGACCTTTTCTCCCATGTGGCATGTTCGGTGAGCCACCGTCCTCTGCCGTGACCCAACCGAGAAGCCATGGCCCGGATCTGATGAAGGTATGGACGAGCACCGCCCTCCGATATGAAGTTAATCGGAGAAAAGGCCACCCACAAGAGCTGAAAAAACAACCCACAAGAGCAAGAAATTGTAGCACCCTTAGTGATTTTGGATTTCTAATTCCAGTCGAGCTCTTTGAGAAGCAAGCTGAATCTGGTGTAGTTCGTGACTGGGTTTGGCCAGTCGAGCTCTTTGAGAAGCAAGCCAAATCCGGTGTAAACCGTGACTGGGTTTGCTGAACAGAGCTACCTCTGATCGAATCGTTGAAAGATGCAGAAGCTGTAGTCCGTGATTGGGTTTGCCGAACGAAGCTTTCACCGTGACTGGGTCGCCGGAGGTGGTGTGGAAATCAGTGGGTTTTGAAGATCCCCTTTATCCGATTGTGTAAATCGGTTTATGGAGTGGACTGAGTAAAATACACAGATCCCCTTTATCTGAAATTTGTGAATTCATGAAACCCAAATAGAGCATTGATACCTCTATCTGGTAAATGCGGACAGGAAATTGTGGAGGAGTGCATTCTCTCTCTAAGTTAGATTAGAGAGAGAAGCTCTCAACTCGTCACTCCCCTGTTAGTGGGTCACTTCCTTGATGGGAAAATGCCCTACTAAACCCAAATCCTTATTCAATGCCAGAGGTATTCTGTACCTGGAAGGAGATCCCAATTTGGGATATGATGAAATCGACACTAAACCTAGGCATCCTTGGTCTTCCAATCCAATTGAACCTGAACACCCTTCACACACCTTACCACATCAAGACCCCAACAAACCTCGACAGAATCCAAATGGTCCTAAACCCAAGCTAAAAAACTAGGCATCCTGACCACAATCCCATAGTCCCTCATTGGATATGAAACTCGAGTTCTATCCTGACCTATTCATAGAGAAGGAAGCATAGGTAGAAATTGACATTGAACTAACAGATGTTTGTAGAGGAGCAAGTACCTAGTGGGCCATTTCCTTGATGGGAAAATGTCGTAGCCGTTGGTGCTCTCCACTGCCAGGTATCAGTGGAAAGAACTGTTTGTGGCTGTTAAGCCAAATGTTTTTTTTTTTGGGTAAAATAGCTTAAAATTGAAAAAAAGGCTAATCGAATTTACAACCTACAAGGGGCATACCCTAAGAGGAAAATAAAATAAAAATAAAAATAAAATTGCCTATGGCAAATGGCTACATGAAGGAAAGTGAAACACAATGTTTTCAATCCATCTTTCTAGAGGGAGGGAAAACATACTACAAAATAAGACTAAATACCATATAATGACTTCACTAGAGCAGGATAGATACAAAAGATAAAGCCTTGACTTGAACAGCGACAGATAGGATACACCATCTTGGCTTGAAACAGCAGCCAGAACAGAATAGAACACAATAACAAAAGCAATCAGCAGCCGAGATGCCATAGCACAAAGGCTGGAACTTTTGTAACATCCATTTCTTGAGCCTCCACATGTTGAGCGGTCATTGGCACATGGTACGGCGTGTCTTGTAACTGCCACGCATCAGTCATCGTGGGGGTATCGTTCCCGCCCAAGGGACGCTTCAAATCCCACCCCTAGTATATAAGGGGGTGGGGAGAGAGAGATACCACTTTCTCTCTCTCTCAAACTTTCAAACTTCTCTCTTTCTCGGCAAAAACCGTTTCAAAACCTTGAAGAATCTATGGGTTTCCTGCATTTTGATCCAAGTTTCTATACGATTTTCAGGTATTTCCTCGTTCTTCCAAACATTTCTATGTCTTTTTGTCATTTTTTACACAAAATTTTAGCTTAAAGTGGGGATTTTGTCACCGTTTGCACTTAGATGCACAGTAGAATTCCAGTAGATGAATAGTGAACCTCTAAGCTGTTCTTTTGAACAGATGAACATCTTCAATTGATGTTCTTCCGAACCATAAACAGTAAATGTAAGGCTATTCCATAGACCAAACGATAACCTATATTGCCGAATGGTAGAAATGAATTGATCTGATGCACAGCTGCATAAGCACTCGGCATTTTCAGGCAGCACGTAACCGTACCAAATGACGAGCGAACTCCGAATGTAAGCACTCTAGGGTCTTTGACCATGCAACTCGCTAATGGTCTTTCCCTCTGCACTTTTGTTTAGGTATGGCATCATCCTCGTCTACTTCGATGAGGATCGTTTTTGAGGAGGGGGCTTCGACAGAATCTGAACGGTCGGATCCAAAGATTTTCTAACGATTTCAAACGATGTTAGATTCTATGCTCGGCATTACCGAACTGGTGGAGCAGCTATACCCCTGTTCGACGAACCTGAGGGTGAAGAAGGGATTGACTTCCCATTTTTGGTAACCCCCCTGCGCGCGATCGGACCCGACCAAAACATAGTAGATATAGAGGACGATTCTGTGGGGATGGGTGCGGAAGATCCGAAAGAGGACGAATGAGGTGATGATGATGAGGTCGGCAATGAGGAGGCCGAAGAGGAAACGGGTGGAGAGGAAGTGGCCAATGTGTCCTCCAGTCGAGACTACGAAGAGGTGGGCGTTGAATCTTTCACTCAGCCCCGGAAGAGGAGGAAGATTATCTTGATGGATCCCAACATGATCCAAGACCATTCGATGAGAGAGCCCTGCCCTTACTGACAGTGTTTTGAGGACCAGGAGAGTGTAGAGCTCTTCCGAGAGTCATACGAAATTCCAGATAACATGGCCACTTTCGCAAATCGAGGGACCTCAGATTTTGTTCAATGATGAGCATGTTACCGTGCCTCTGATGGAGATCACGGAGGGCGACCTTCGGTTCCCGATGCACAAAGTCTTTAGGGAGATCCTCTATACCTTTGGTCTTTCCCCTCCCAACTGAGCGTCAATACATATAGGTTGATTCACTCAATCATAAAACTTGTCGAATTGAAGATATTCCTGTTAGAGGGATATCGCCTCTTCGAGAACTACCTGATGTCTCGGAATCCTAAATACGATCAATATTACATGTGCGTTCAGAGAGGGAAGGAAAAACATACCCTCGAAGGGATGTACAATTCCGAGAGATGGGCCAGAGATTACGTTGAGGTTCGGGGAAGTTTCATGTTCGGGCCGCTTGAGTACGAAAGATTTGAGGTGCCGACCCGCAAAGGCAACCCAAGTAAATGTTGGATTGAATTATTTCTATTCCTGCTTCATATGTTTATTTGTCGTTCGCATGCATGTTCATTTTTTATACTTCTTTTTTTGTTCAGCAGACTGTAGGGGTATAAACAGGGCATTACTGAAGAAAGCCAAGAATAGGGGCCTCACCGTAGCTTTGCGGACAATAGCCCTAAAAGAGAGAGACACATCCAAGCTTATGGATTTCATTCTAACTTATAGAGTATTTAACCGAAGGAAGTTGCCCAAAGCCGTCGAGATCCAAGGGGAGGAAGAAAAGCAAATTTTCCAGGATCCACTCAAAGACCTCCCTGACG
This sequence comes from Rhododendron vialii, assembly GCF_030253575.1. Lineage (NCBI taxonomy): Eukaryota > Viridiplantae > Streptophyta > Magnoliopsida > Ericales > Ericaceae > Rhododendron > Rhododendron vialii. The sequence goes on from NC_080568.1 coordinate 14,768,465, forward strand.
AGCTTCTCCCGAGTGCTGATCAGCCGCTCCGAGGGTTAATCAGGGAACCGAGAGAGGAAAACCCTTTTACGCTTGGCAAAGAGATGGATCTGCGAGATGTACAAGTGTTGTTCAAAGAGAATAAGGAGCAGAGGGAGAGAGATGGCCTAGTAGAGGGCCAAAGACAAGAAGGAGAGGGAAAAATGAAAGACCGGAGTCTCAGGAACGGCTCCAAGTGAGAAGCTTCCACCTCCCCTCCCCCTTCATCCCTCAAAAGAGCACCCACCACTTTCCTCTCCCCGAAGAACGCACCTTCCGAAAAAAGGGCCAAAGCAAGCATCGGGATAGGGTGGCGGCACGCCTAAGGATAAGGGCACTCCCGACTCGGCGATCCCCTGGCGGCCGAACTTCATCACACCCGACAAAAGTAGGTCCTGGCCTCCGACAGCCTACAGACGGACTCTTCCATCACGTTCACCCTCTTCTCCGGCCTGGCCCTTCCGAATGATATCTAGCGTTCGGCTACGCTGAAGTTGGTGACAGAAGATTACTACTATCATTCGGGAAGGGTAAGTTCATTTTCATAGATATTTTGCTCGTTAATTTTTGTTCAACTGTTTCATGCGTAAACTCTTCTGATCATTCAATATGCAGGCCACTCAGTCTATCATGTGCACTCAGCTTTACCTTAACGAGCATGATAAGATGCTGAAGATGCTAAATCAATCAATTGAGGTGAGCCAGAACCAAGCCGAGGAGTATAAGAGGAGCCTGCAAGAGTTTGAGGCTAAGCACCAAAAAGCTGGATGAGCAAGTGACGACTCAGAGAGCCAAGGGAAAGGCCGAAGGGAAAAATGAGATGGAGGGGGAGATTGAGGAGAAGCTGAAGCAGGCTCAAGACGAGGGTTACTACAAGGCTAAAAACGACATTGTGGATCGAATTATGTAAGTTGAGGAAGACCTCAAGGCTCAGCAGCATGTGGAGAGCTTCAAGCTCGGTTGCAACAAGTGTCTTGATGACTCGGGGGTCGAAGCTGAAGACGAGAGAATGGCTTCCATCAAAGTGCCACCCCTTGATGTTGATGGGTCTAAAGCCATGGAACTGATTGAAGATGCTGCTAATCCTTCCAATGAGCGACCGCCCAAGGACCTGCCCAGTCAACCTCGTCAGAAATTGTATCGCCCGAAGCTTGAGACTTTTATGCTTTTAGTCTATTTTTTGAAATTTTTGAATTTGGTCCGGTCGGCACTGAATAGTAGTAGGTCTATGCCGTACCGTAGTTTGTAATTAATTATATTTCTGAGTTTTAAGGATAGCACCGAACAATTCACCACCGCTATCGGAGTAGGCATATTTTGTACAAGTGTTTCTCCTCCTTCTAGTGTAGATGGTCTGGAACATTTGTTTCGGTCACGTTAATCAATTGTAGCCTCTTGGCCATCTAGTTTAATTTTATTTCCTTCTTTTCGTTTACAGCATGGGCTATGCCCTTGATGAATTTTGTCTCAAGTGCCCAAGTCTTAATACCTGGCATGTGAATCCAAGGGATGGCATCTACTATGCAGGCTGTATTCAGAGTAGGCGATCTAGCTATTCATGTTGCAAATTTAGAATATCTATGTAGTCGCTTGGCTTAGGTTAGTGCTTTTTTTGTCAGTTAGTTTCCTATCCCTCTTTCTAGATGGATTTGAAACTACTGTTTACATTTCTTTAGCTCTATGTAGCCACTTGGCATAGCATAGGCCTAATATTTTTCTTTTCTTTTCTTTCCTCCTAGGGTATGCCCCTTGTAGGCTGTATATCCGGTTAGACTTTTTTTTCTATTTCAAGCTGATTTACCCAAAAAAAAAAATTCACCACCGCTATGCCTCGGTTTGTAATTAACACAGGTTTTGGGATGGCATCGAACGATTTACCACCACCATGCCCCGGTTATGTTGGATGCTTCTTGTTTTGATCATTTGGGGAAGGCACCGAACGGACTATTGATCATCTTGAGTGGGAAGGCAGGCTGGTGGATGAGTGATATGTACTTTTGACACCGAATGCACTTCTTCACATAATCTTCTGACTGCTTGACCATTTTGAGCCACCAGTAACCTTGTGTAAGTGCCTGATGAGCCATTGAATGGCCTCCCGAGTGCGCTCCGCAGATGCCCACATGAAGCTCGTCCAAGATGCCTTCCACTTATTCCTCATGCACGACACTCAAGTTAGGGCCTGTGAACGAACGTCGGTATAAGCCATCATCGGAACCGAGATAGTAGTTGGCCAGTTGACAACGGAGTTTGTGGGCTTATTCAATTGAATAGTCTGGTTTCTCAAATAAGCAATAATTGGATCCATCTTGCTTGGGCCGAGTACTATCTTCATGACTGAGCGAGTATAGGGCTCGAAGGTCGGTTGTTCAACTTCGTCAAAAATGATGGTTCGACTACCCGAGGCTTTGTACACCAAGGCGAGGCTTGCCGAGGCATCGGCATGAACGTTGTGTTGCCGGGCGATCCATTCCACTTCGGCCCATCCAAGCTGCTCAAAAAGATCAATCACGAGGCTCACATAGGCGTTCATTCGCTCGTCCTTAGCCTGGTAATCGTTGTTGAGATGACCAATGATTAGCCGTGAGTCGCAAAACACATGAACAGAGTCAGCTCCCATCCGAATGGCAAGTTTAAGACCAGCAATAAGAGCTTTGTACTAAGCTTCACTATTCATTATGGGGTACCTGATGGTTACTGCACTTTCATGGATGGTACTGCTCGAGGATACGAGCACGATTCGAGCCCTAGCACCGTTGGAGTTAAAAGCCCCATCAACGTTCAACCTCCAAGCGTCTCCCGAGAATAGCTTCCATTCCCTCTTTGGCTTCTTGTTGCCCAGAGTATACTAAGGGTGTAATACTTCCGAAGGGAGCTCATTCCACTCGGCATCAGCTTTTGCTTCGGCAAGCTTTTTTTCTTCCGTAGTGACTGCAAGGGTGTTGGCTTCATCTTTAAGGTCGGGGTTAGTTCGACAAAGAAATCAGCCAGTGCCTGCCTTTTTGATTTCGTGGAATACACTCAATACCAACTGCTCCTGGATATTTTATTATCTGGTGGTAGGTTGAGGATATCGCCTTCATCCTGTGCAACTACGTCCTCCCAATGATCGCATTATAAGAGGATGGCACATCCACCACCAGAAAATCTGTGGGCAGGACTATCGATCATGCCCGTACATTCAAGGTCTGGGGCCACACGACATCTGCGCTAAATTTGATTAGCGGTGTTATGGACTCCACGAGCTCGGCCTGATCCAACCAAATCTGCTTGAAGGCTTTGTAGCATAGCACTTTAGTGCAGCTCCCCTGATCCACGAGGATCTTCTCGACGTTGTAGTCTCCCACTCGTAGGGTAACCACTAACGCGTCATTATGGGAAACTTGTACTCCTTTCAGGTCTTCGTTTGTGAAGCTAATCACATCCTCCAGCCCCCGTCTGACTTTGCCCTCCTCTTGCTGAGCTTATGCACATGGCTGTAGTGTTCGGCTTGCCTCCTTAGGATTTTTACCTCCTTTCAGGTGTACGGGGCCACCAATCCGTGTATCATCTGGATCAACCCCGCGACGGTTGGTCGTAATCCAACTTCATGGCCACTCCCCGGTTCCCTGGTGCCTTCTCAATATAGTCGTTGAGGAGGCCCTTTACGACCTTTTCCTCCAGGAACATCTTGTAAGACTCACAATTTTCTGTCATGTGACTCCAGTCTTTATGATAACTGCAACGCTCGCTGGTTCCCCTTCTGGATGAGGAGACTCCCAGAATCTTGTCTTCCGGCCACCTGAACCAAGGTTTGTTCTTTATCTGAAAAAGAATCCTGTAGATCGAATACTGAAAGATAGTGTTCACGGCAAAGAATGATCGTGGGTCCGGAGCTGGCTTGTTCTTTTTTTTTTTTTGATAAACCAGCTTGAAATAGAAAAAAGGCTAAGCGAATATACAGCCTACAAAGGGCATACCCCAGGAGGAAAACAAAACAAAATGAATAATGACATTAAAATTGACTACGCCCAGGCCAAATGGCTACACAACGCTAAAAGATCTAGTTAATGAATGTTTCAATCCCCTCTAGATAGAGGGAAAGGAAACACACAACAAAAGATAATTGCCGCCTTGATTTACATCGAGCATTAACAACTAAAATCCAACTGAATACATGCAACTTCAGAACTTCCATATTCGGAAGCCAACCATCCAATGGTAGCAAGCTTCGAAACACTAACTGCGAGTCAAACTTTTAGAACGGTCGCAAGCGTCAAAACGGAACAAGCCAACATCACAATGGACATTAGCACTGGACTCGGCAGCAAACTATATTCGAGATGTGGAGGAACTAGCAACTAACTACATTGAACAGATAGCAGCTAGTAGTAGCACACTTTATGTGACTGTGGGCTCCCCGACCGTGGCGTGCCCGAGAGACTCGCCACTCGGATTTTTGAGATGGATGATCCGAGAAACCGATGACTTGTTTTGAAAAAGGGTTTTGGTCTAGTGAAAAACGTCGAGACTTTGGGTCCGGGAGCCACGTTACGAATGGGGAAGGTTTTGTCGAAAAGCACCCCACTCGCCTGGTGAAATCGGTCTCTACTAAACATTTTCAAAAGGGAAAATCTTCATGAATCTTTTGAAAAATAAAGCTCTTTAATAAGCAAGTAAGAGGGGAAGGGACATGGGAAAATATATCATGTTGACGTGCGTGTGGTGCTGTCTGTACAGAGTTGATAAAGATGATGCAGCGCATAAAAGAAAAGAGAAGCTTCTGAACAAACTGTCTGGACCACTGTGATCTCCTTCACGGCATACTGTAATGTCACGCACGGCTTTACAATATGCCGTTTGGGGTATCTGTTCTGTTATCAGACTGTCATCAGCTCTCAGAATATAACTTTCAATACTTTTGACAGGCATCCAAAGATGCTCAATCATTGGATCACTTTGGGACAGTACCATTTCATCAAGCCATGGACATAAAACAACTTTTAATACGTTTAATCGCTTGAGATGATCAAGAAAACTTTGTTTATAAACGGAACATGGTTTGTAGATATGGTCTCATTCTGAGAACACTGATAACTGGTTTCTTAACAACAGAAGCAGGCCTTATGAAAGATAACTTTGATGCAAACAGTTTGAACAAGAAAAACAGTAGCTGATGAAACGCCGTGCGTCTGAACACACTACGCTGCATGACTTATTGAAACGCCGCGCGGTGTGGTGCCTTCAGGTCAGTGGCTGTTTTGTTTTCCAAAAATGATTTTTAAGTCAAAACTTAACCAAAGGAGGGTAAGTCTGACAGTAGAAAAAGCTCCCTCAGAGTCAAGACTGGGCTTAACCCAAGGAAACTTGGTTTTTACCTCCGATCTTGAGCTTGGACGAGGATGGATGACAATGGATGAGCGTTGGTGAGGTCGGTTGAGGAAAGAGAGGTGTGGATATGTGTAATAGATGGGTATATTAGGTAGTTGGGATCTTAAACTGAGTAAAATGACTCACTTTTAATGATGAGGAAAAAAATGGGGGACTTTGAGAAAAGGAGATGCCCAGAGAATGTTTTTAGAGCAAACTTTCTCAAGACTTAGAAGTGAGGAGTGGGTGTGAAAGCATGATGAGAGAGAAAGAGAGTTCAAGGCCCTTTTCCCTTGAGTGGAGGGGTGTATTTATACGCAAGAGCCAAGGATTTTGAATTCAAATGGTGGAGGTATTTTCTGGGCGGGCCAGAATTGCCTTTTCAGCTTGGCCAACTTGTAGTTGTGGCTCAAGTGGGCATGGCCGACAGCTAGCTGAGCCAGTCAGAACTTTACCTGAAATGTCGTGCGGTTAACCTCATGACCTCGTGCGGCATAATGAATTCTATTATGCCGTGCGGTGTAGAAGTGTTCCGTGCGGTATTATAGGTCCAGTCCAGGGCTTTTGGGCATTGGGGTTTTTTGGCTGAAGGAGTCCTTTATCCAAGCTCTCGAAGGTATTGTTTCCATTATTACATCATCGGAACGTTCAAAGACCCTCCGAGGTCCCGATTGGGGTGTCTACAGTAGTTCCTCTTTAACGTAACTCAGACACCATTGTTTGGTGCGAGTGATGCTTAAAGAATAGGCATCCCAATCCATTGCTCTAAGATCTTTAAACGGAGACAAAAGCAAATGAAAACCAAAATGCAAGCTAATGACGATGGTGGTCGCGCTCGTAGAGCTGCCTACATACCCTATGTGCAGGGATCAGACCAACATAGTTCAATCGGGAGAATGCAAGTAAAACGAGTCCCAGGGGACGAAATTGTGAAATCATGCGACACACTTGAGAAGATTAAGTGCCTGTAGTGCTGAGTGTTGTGAATTAAATGTAAACAACTGTCTGTGCGAGACGAGCCCTGAAAAGGCAAAAATTCGAGACAAGCCCTCCGGGGGTGAAAGTTCGAGACGAGCCCTCGGGAGGCGAAAATTGGAGATGAGCCCTCGGGAGGAGAAAATTTGAGATGAGCCTTCAGGAGGCTAAAATTTGAGACGAGCTCTCGAGAGGAAAAATTCGAGACGAGCTCTCAGGCGGCAAAAATTTGAGACGAGCCCTCGGGAGACCCAAAATTCGAGACAAGACGAGCCCTCGGAGGACGAAAATAGCGAAAGAATGCGAATGCGGCGAGTCCCTAGGGGACGAAAGATTCTGCGAGTCCCAAAGGATAAAAATTAAAGAACCTTTTAATCAAAGCATGACATTCTAATAGATTTTTTCTGTAAAACGATTGAAATATTTGATTTCCAAGAGGATTTTGGCGGCTGAATTGAACAATTTCCGATAAAAAGGATTTAATCGTGCAAAGATAGAATGCTGTGCGGCTCAGCATTCCAACGCGCTGTATTTCAACTTCCCATGCAACTCTTCGATTTTCGAGAACAATCGGCAGGTTTAAGGGCGCCCATTAATGCAAGCGTGCCCATTCGTCCTTTTTAACGTCTTTATAAGGGTGGTGGTGCCTCATTCAATGCACCATCACCAAAAACTCTCAAGCTTCTTCGAATCCTTCCTATTCTTCCTGAAAACAAAGCGTTCTCAAAGCTCTCGTCATGGCGGACAATGACTTAGCGGCACGGGTCACTACCATGGAACCCGAAGTGGCTTCGTACCATGAAGAGATCGAGCATCTCACTATGCAAATTGCGAGGCTGATTTCCACCATCCGTACTCTTCGTCGAGCGGTGTCGAATCTACAAGACTTCGCCTTCGACCAACTGGATGACAAGCATGACCCTGAATTAATGCCAGTGCACGAGTTGGAGGAGACCGCGGAGGATTCAGAAGGGAATCCGAACGGGTCCGACGACCGTTCGGATGAAGCAAATGATGCATCCGGCGAGGGAAGTGATTGAAGATGATGAAGAAGAAGAATAAGAGAAAAGGGGCAGTAGGAAATTTTTTTGTTTTTGCTTTTTTTTTTTAAATAAATGTAATGAAAATCCCGGGGGTTACCCCGGGTTTTATGAATGAAATGAAAAGTCCCCGTTTCTTGCCTTCATCTAAATCCGCTTTTTGTTTTTGAGCAAACCTCAACGAATCCAAACAATCATGCCAGGAATCTGTCTAGAATCCAAACTATCAAAATAAGCTAAAACGCCGCGTGTGGCTCACAGAAAAATGCACGTTATGATGAAACAAAATACCTTGTATGCCTGATCAGTACGCCGCGCGGTTCGATAGAAATGTCATGTGGCACTAGGGGTCGAGAACCCGGTCCAGCTTTAATTCCAGACGAACCGGTTTGGGGGTATATACAGGTGAGGCGTATACGATACGCCTCGCCGTTTGAAATTTCCCTCTCTTTCGTCTCTCCCTCTCTCGACTCTCTCTCTCTCGAGCATCTCTCTCTCTCTCGAGCATCTCTCTCTCTCTCTCGAGCATCTCTCTCTCTCTGCTCTCTCCCTGCCCTTTCTCTCTCAGTTCTCTCTCCCATATTGCGATCATGGATAGTAGGGAAATACCCGGTGGTGATCAACCACAAAAGGGTCGAGGTTACACTTCCCCCAGTCCCTCAAGAGAGTGACGCGGTGATTGGGGATTCTTCGGAGACCGTGGGGGTCTCGACTCGGGCAGCCATGGCCGAGGAGGCCACAGCCTCGGTTGTCGTGGTGGCCGGCAGCAACGGTGGCGATGGGGCGTTGGCCGGTTACGGCCAAGGTACGGAGGGTTCGGGTGCAGTGGAGCCGAGGGGCGAGGTCGAGGCCACGGGCCAATCGGGGGTAGTCGGTGGTTGGGAGGAGAGGGCCACAAAGGCCGAAGGCGGTGGTGGTTCAGACCGGGTAGAGGAGGAGACGGAGGTCTCTCCCGTGAGGGAGCCTCGGGCCGACTTGGGGAAAGCCCCTGTTGTCGAGGAGGAGTCGACCGGGGAGCAAGAGACACCGGCCATGTTCGTAGGCAGTGGCGTGGGTGCAGGGTCATCACGCCACATTGGTGTGGGTGACTATTTAGAAACAGCGTCCCTTGAGGACTTGGTTAAGACCCTACGAGGGGTGCCTGGACTGGCGGAGGCCTTGCTCGAGTCTCGGGAGAATGAGCTTCGGGCCGAGCTTAAGACTGGAGCTGCCGAGAGGCCACGGGTTATGGAGGAGAAGGCTTCGGTCCCGCGAAGGATCGTGCTGGACGTGGCGGTTGCGGTCCTAGGGCAGGACCACCCTTTTGCCGAGGAGTCTTACGTGCCACTTCGGCACGTGGTGGTACCTTCGCTGCTAGACGCTTATAGGCCGGAGAGGACTGTTTACGACGAGTCCCTAGTCCTGAGGGACCCGCAGCAGCACTTGTCCTTGCGCCGAGCCGAGGTATGCTTTGATGGTCATATTTTCAATGCAATGTACTGTGTTTCTTGATTCCATGCCTTTGATTATCATGCCGGGTTTATTGAATCATTCCTCTTTTTGTAACAGGAAATAAGGATCTCGTGCTACGGCGGCGCGGGTGACGTGCCCCAGTTTTGGGAAAGGCTCCCGGAGGCCTTGAGGGAGATGGTGAGGGAGGCAGGTTTTGGGGAGTTTGTAAGTGTGCTAACGAGGGCGAGCAATGATCGCCACGTGATGAAAGCACTTGCCGAGAGGTGGTGGGACAAGACAAACTCGTTCCACTTCTCTTTCGGTGAGATGATAGTGATGCCCTTGGACTTTGCGGCGATCACTGGGCTGAGGGTCGGAGGTGACCCTATCCCTTATGATGCCATGGCGGGGAGGGATCCAGAGCTTCAGAGGCATCTTCTGGGGCCTAGGCTGAGAGCGGAGAAGGGGGATGCTCCATACGCCCAGCTTTTAGACTTTTGGACGGAGCCTTCAGTGGGTAGGGTCCAGGAGGAGCAGATGGCGAGGTGCTTTTTCTTGTACGTGCTCGGTGCGTCCCTGTTTCCCAACAAGCGCAATCGAGTTCACCTTTCTTTCCTGCCTGCGTTAAGGAATATCGAAGAGATTGCCTGTTTTGACTGGGGAGGTGCAGCTTTGGGGGTGTGCTATGCCTTCATGGGGTCTCTCTCCCAAGGAGCAGGGAAGAGCCTCGGCGGTCACTGGCGAGTCTGGGAGGTATACTTCGAAATCTTGCTTTCGATACCTAGCTAGCTTTCCATTCATGCATTTGTATCATTTCGTGCTAACTCTTGATGCTTTGAACTCTACAGCTTTGGACATACGAGGTACTGGACATGTACCCTCCCACGATGTCGTTCCCTGACGATATGATACTCCCTCGGGCCCTCCTTTGGTCGAAGGAGTATCGAGGAGTAAAGAAAGGAAAAGGCGATTTGAACGCTTACCGGCTATACTTGGACGAGCTGCATCCCGATCGGGTATCTATGTTTCCTTTGATTTCCTAGCACATTTCCATTGAATGACTTCCTGATGTATGATTCTCGTTGCAGGTACACTGGCGCATCTGGGACCGCTTCGAGGTTCCATATGTGGCCCAGAGCAGGGTGGTGATGAGAGGGAGGGTGCTGCTTGAGTCCCTTTACAGCTGGGAGTGGTACCTGGGTGACCGGGTATCACGTCAGCGTTAAGGCTGGACGATTTTCGAGTCCCTGGGCCACTTCCTCCTTTTGTTCAGAGGATGAGCGAATACATGCTAGAAGAGGTGGAGCGATTCACGCAGGCGGACCCTTAGCTCAAGCCATTGTTTCAGACTGGTGCTGACTACACGGAGTACCAGTGTTGTAACGCCCCTGAATTTTGGTCAATAAAAATTTCGTTAAATATTTGAATTTTTCTTTTTATTACTTAGATTGCTTTTAATATTTCCTTTTAAATTTCCATAACTTGTCGTAATTACACTTTAGCCCTTCAAAGATCGTTTCTTGACTCTTAAGCCCTACTTAGCAAGTCTAGTTAGCTTCTAACCGGCTTGTTAGAGAAACCAAACTAGAAAGTCACCTAGTTACTTTTCCCTAACCATAGATGGACCGTTTAGCCCATCTTGAACCTTTTCAAACCCTAGACTAGAAATTGTTTAATTATTTCTTTTATTGTTTTGATTTTATTCTTTATCCTTTGGACGATAAATGTTAGGGGAACTATTATCCATTGGATAATAGAAACCCAATTCTTTATAATAAAAGGATTTTTGAAAGATTTGAACAAAGTACTATGATCTTTTAAAAACAAACTTTTATAATTACTTTAAAGGTACTTTTTGATTAGTTTACTAATAAAAGTACCCTAGTAGCTATGGACCATTGGACGATAACCGTTAGGGTAATCTTTACCCATTGGACAAAAGCGTTTCCTTTATTATATTTGGCTAAGTACATATATATAAACACATGTGTAAATTTCAAAACGACATGTAGTCTTTTAAAAGACTTAGTTTAGTATTTAAAATACTCGTACCTTATTATCCTTTGATTATTAACCGTTAGGGATTTTATTATCCATTGGGTAATAAGCTCATCTTTCAACTAAGTACTTAACCTATTAAACTAATATTTTGTTAAGATTCCCAAGAGTACAAAAGTACATTACTATATTAATTAAAGTACTAGTACCTTTTAATTGTTTATTAGGTGAATCTTGACCCTAAGTCATTTTGGATTTCAAAGTACCAAAGTACCCATTATTTTATTTTGTGTTCTTGAACTAGTAGTACATATATATATATATGTGTATGTGTACCATGCAAGAGAGAGGAGAGAGAGGCCGAGAGAGAGGAGAGAGTGAGCCGAAAGGGAGAGAGGGAGAGAGAGAGAGGAGGAGAAAGAAGAAGGATGTGATGTATGCCTTGACATTGATCTCCCTTGTACTTCAAATCTTTGGTGATTATTCTTCCTAGCCAAATCTTAACTCCATCATCCTCCTTTGTACAACTTTCAATTGTTTAACACAAGAATCTTGTACCATTGTCTCCAAATCTTCCAACAAATCTTCCAAAATCCCATCCAAGGACTAACCTAGCCATGCAAGCCTACCATTTAGCCTAACCTAGCCATGCAAGCCTAGCAACTAGCCTTTGATCTTCCATGAGTGCATGACAAGTGTCAAAGTTTGAAGTATGGAGAGAGAGGGGGGGCCCGGCCTTGAGAGAGAGGAGAGAGCCAAGGTTTTGTCTATAAATAGCAAGCCATTCCAACCATTTCAACTCACACCTTCACTTCTTGCTCTCACTTCTCTCTAGAAACCATTTCTGTTTTTCCAGGCAGCCTACTGCCCTTCGTAAATCCTCAGTTTTCCCCTGCTTAGGCTAATTTTTAGAACCAACTCCCTTCGGCAAAGTTGTAGAGCACTTCGAGACCTTAAAGTTAGACCCAAGAACCACCCCAATCAGTGAAGAAATGACAAAGATATTGTCATCCAAAGTTCAGTAAAAATCTCGGATTTCCATATCCAGACAGCTTACTGTCCCTTCTTTTATCCCCATTTTTCTCCTACCTAAAGTAGTTTCTAGGATCAACTTCCTTCACAAAAGTTGTAGAGCGCTTCTAGAGCTTCGATTTCAACCCAAGAACGATCATATTCGGCCAAAGATTGACTGAGTTACAGCCATCCAATGTTCGGTCCAGATTTGCGAGTTTCACCACCCGTAGAATCTTCCAACTAGCTTATTCGGCCCCGACTAGTTTCGAATCAAGGTAGATTATTCTTACCCCTAACTCTAAGTTTATCCTTACTCACTTACTTACTTATTTCAAGTAAAACATATGTTGTTTGATCTTTAAGAAAGAACGGTTTTTAAAAGTTAAAACGTTACCATGTGAATCGAAGTATTTGTATTTCAAGAAGTATGAGCTTGCATACATAAATCGATTGTATTACTTGTGATGTATTATAGATGGATGATCTTGTTAGATTACAATGAATGATTCATGCTTATTTTGTCCTACCGCGGAGTCTTTGCATGTAAACGAGACACGAGAACCGAGAAAGTAGAAACATGACACCTAGGGTGTGGATAATGATGAGTTGTGTTTTGAAACCGCAATGTGGCCGGACTTGGTAGCCCATTGTGTGTATGGAAACCCACGATGCGGCCGGACGTGGTAGCTCATCGTGTGGATTGTGAAAACCGCAACGTGGCCGGACTTGGTAGCCCGTTGTGTGTATGAAAACTCGTAATGTGGCCGGACTTGGTAGCCCATTGTGAAGATTGCTAATGCGGCCGGATGTGGTAGCCTCATTGGTAATGTGGCTTGGTTATCCGTGGAGAGGAGCCAATGCAAGTTTTGTGTGCCAATGGGAACCCGGGACGGCGGAACCATTGTGAGGATACTCGGGAGACCGGAACGGCGGAACCGAGGTTGGGTGTGTTAAAAACGAGTTTCTGAAAAGGTGATACGTTTATGAAATGTGAAAATGTTGACACGGTCTACGATGAGTCGCGTAAGAGAAACAAAGAGAATCAAGGACACCAACGATAGTTGATTAACGAATGTGGATGTGTCATTGTTAGCTGTATACACGTATCATGTGGAAATCGATGTTTTATTATAACCTGTTGTTTGTAAGTTATGGGTTAGTGGGTATGGGATTTTTCTATTGAGCTTTCGTAGCTCATGGTGTTACCTTTGGTGACCCTGACATATTATATCGGTGGCGACGCTGGTATAATGTGTCAGACTTTGTAGATGAACAAGGTAAGCTGTACACCTTGGAGGCCTTTGGAGCTGGCTCAGATGGAGGAGCAGGCGAAGATGTAGTTAGGAACCTTAGTTCCCTTCCTTGTGTAATAAAAAGTACTCTTGTGAGTATTATGATGTAATAAGAGCCAGACTCCATTTGGTTTTATCAATAAAATGTCTTTTTAACGTACCCAAAATTCGGAGCGTTACAAGTGTAACGCCCCCAATTTTGGGTACGTTAAAGGGGCATTTTATTACATAAATAAGAGAGTCTGGCTCGTTATTACAACAAAACTCCCACAAGAGTTCAATATTTATACAATGAAGGGGGTTCTAGGATTCCTAACTACAGCTCCTCCTGCTCCTCCATCCTAGCCAGCTTCTCAGCTCTAAAAGCCTCCAAGGTGTACTGTTTATCTTGATCATCTACAAGGTCTGACACATTATACCAGCGTCGCCACCGATATAATATGTCAGGGTCACCAAAGGTAACACCGTGAGCTACAAAAGCTCAGCAGAATAATCCCATACCCGCTAACCCATAACTTACAAACAACAGGTCATAGATATAGCACACAAACTCATGATTGTCATATAACTCATGCATAAATGAATAACAATGACACATCCACATTCGCTATCTTCCTAGCGTTGGTGTACATGACTTTCTGAGTTTTTCCTTCGCGACTCATCGTAGACTGTGTCACCATTTTTCATATACCGATCAACATTTTCAAAATCATTTTTCAACACACCCAACCTCGGTTCTGCCGTTTCGGGTTCCCGAGTATCCTCACAATGGTTCCGCTGCACCGGGTTCCCATTGGCACACAAAACTTGCATTGGCTCCTCTCCGCGGATAACTAAGCCACATTACCAATGAGGCTACCACGTTCGACCACATTGGCAATCTTCACAATGGGCTACCAAGTCCGGCCACATTGTGGTTTTCACAATCCACGCAATGGGCTACCAAGTCCGGCCACATTACGAGTTTTCATACACACAACGGGCTACCAAGTCCGGCCACGTTGCGGTTTTCACAATCCACACGATGGGCTACCAAGTCCGGCCACATCGCGGGTTTCCATACACACAATGGGCTACCAAGTCCGGCCACATTGCGGTTTCAAAACACATCTCATCATTATCCACACCCTAGGTGCCATGTTTCCACTTTCTCGATTTTCGTGTCTCGTTTCATGCGACGACTCCGTGGTAGGACTTTTCACATATGAGATCATAAATCATTCATTGTAATCTTGAAACTAAACTAACTAGATCATCCAACTCCATATTACTTATCATGCTCAAATCACAACTTAAAACATAACGCCACATGTACGGATGCCCTTGGAGTGAGAATCACTTATGCTTTATCATACCACAAGTAATACAAGCAATTCATAAATGCATGCTCATAATCATCTTAAAGATCAAAATACAAATACTTCTAAACAAACGATAAGTTCTATCTTTCGAAATCCGTTAAGGATAATCTACTTATACTTAGGGAAGTGAGTAGAGGTATTCTACCGTTCTTCTTGGCGGTAGTGACGACTATGAAATGTAAGTTGATAATCGGACGGAGTGACTTCCTACGGTAGGCTTCCGATAGCTTCGAAAGAGAAAGATTTCTTTCGAAACTAGATCTTGGCTAAACTACTTAAACTTTTTTGGATCGAAGGGCGGTTGAGGGGCGGTTTAGTGGCGGTCTTGGATGAGTTTCTTGAAGAACACAAGAAGAACTCAAGAACACCAAGAACAAGGAAGAACAAAGCAAGAACACTAGAAATTCTAGAGAGAGAAGTTGAAGAAGGGAAGGTGTGAGTTAAATGGTGAGAAAGAGGTGCTATTTATAGCAAAAGTCTTGGCTATTACCCAATGGGTAAAATTTTCCCTAACAATTATTGTCCAATGGGTAAAAGGCCTTGAATGACTAGATTTGTACTTGGTGATCTTTAGGAAGATTTTTGGTGGAAGAAAGGAGGGGTTGTACAAGATTTGGTGATTACACAAACATAAAAGGACAATTGAGAGATAGATTTTTGGCTAGGAAGAATATACAACCATTGATTTGAAAAGATGTAAGAAGATCATGGTGATCAAGTCATGGTACAACAAATCTTCCTTACTTTTTCTCTCTCCTTCTCTCTCTCTCTCCCTCTTTCTCTCTCCTAGTACACTATATATATATATATATATATGCATATATATATATGCATATATAATATTGTAGAAGTACAAAGGTACTAGATTTTCAAAATCAAATATCCCATTAAAGAATTCTAATTAGGCACATGTTTCTATTAAACTAATAGATATTGTACTTTTGGAAATCTATATCTATATATAATATTGTATATATGTACACATGCCTATATATACATAGGTACCAAGAATATATGGCTTAAGATTTCCCTATTAAAATATAATATAGGTACTAGTACTAATTCATTAAAAAAAAGTACTAAAAATCTTGGGTTTAGATTTACCCACATATTCTAATGCATAAAAGCACATGGAAAAATCAACACTTGATTATTTAATAAAAACCTTGTACCTTGTTGGAAGATTAGTGCTATTATCCAATGGATAACAATTCCCCTAGCAGTTAATAACCAAAGAATAATGGGATGGGAAAATGATATCTAATAAAAAATGCATATTTGTCCTATGCACATGTGAATATACACCAATATATTACTATATCCTTATACTTATCAAATATTCTAATGGAAGGCCTATTGTCCAATGGACAAGGATTACCCTAACATTTATTGCCCAATGGGTAATGGTCCAAGGGTTCCACTAGGGTTTGAAAGGTTCAAAAAGGTTCAAAAGGCTCATCTAGGGTTAGGAGAAAGTAACTAGATGAATTGGTAATTAGGTCCCTCTAACTAATTGGTTAGGATCTAGCTATACTTGCCAAGTAGAATCTCTAGCCAAGAAATATAATTTTAAAAGACTAAAATTCTAATTATGACGGATTTTTAGGAATTAAAAGGGATTTCAAAAGCAATCCAAGTGATTAAAAATAAAAATTCAAATTTTTAACGAAATCTTTACTTACTAAAAATCAGGGTTGTTACAACCAGGCTCAATACCTAATGCATGACTTTGGGATTCCAGCTACCTAAGAGGCGTAGCGGCAGGCGCAAGGTGGTAGAGGTGGTAAGAGAGGTAGAGGGGGAAGAAGAGGAGACGGAGGAAGAAGTGGTGAAGGCCGTGGTGACAGCGGGGATAAGAGCGGGGCTAGGTTAACTGCGCTCTCCTGGACGATGGACGTGGTGACTGCTCAAGGAGTCCCTGGCCTTGTGGAGGTGCCACGCCCTACGGTTGAGCCTCCAGAGTTCGTTGCTCAGGTATATCCTATTTTTGTTTCCTTCGTACGTCTTATCATTGTCACTGCATGTTCTAATTCTTTCCTTTCAACGCACAGGTGACTCCAGAGTACGTTAGGGAGCAGCTGGTGCAGCAGTATGCCATGGGCCACTCCCCACCGGTACTGACTCGCGCTGGAGGGACGATGTTAAACCCTTAACTCTTAGTCACTCTCTATTACCTTTATCCATGATTATGATGCGAATGCTTTATGAATGCTATTGCAGGCTAGAGGAGGAGCTGTTCGGGGGTTACGCAGGAAGTTTGTTCGCATGCCTGTGCAACAGGCTTCCTCTGCTGGCTCTCATGAGGAGTGCCCGTCGAAGAGACAGCGACACTCTGGCGGCACTAAGGAGGAGCATATTGCCATTTCAGACGAGACCGAGGAGCCTGCAGACATTGATCTAGAGGATATCTCTGGCAGCACCGTGCCCAGAGAGACTTGTACTCAGGAGGTTGTCAGCTCCGAGGCGGAGGAGGAGGTTTCTGAGGAGAACGAGGAGGAGGGCAAGGACGGAGACGAGGACGAGGACTAAGTTTCCTCTTTTGCTTTTGTCTTTCGGTGGAGCCTGCATGCTTCCTTTTTGGTTAGGTGCCTGTTTACCCTTGATAGATAGGATTTTGAACATCAGGCTTGCATGCCTTGTTTTGGACTTCGACTCATGGATCCCTTTGGGATTACATATATATGTAGAGATTGCCTTTTCATTGTCTTTTGTTGTTCAATTTCTTTTATTGCTACTGTTCAAAGAAAATTGAGTAACTAAGACACTTACCGGGATGTGCAACTAACCATAGATTATAAAACTGAGTTCAATACATGGTCTACAATAGGGGATTTATTGACAAGGGAATAGAAATCAAAGAAAAATTGACGCTACATCCAGGAATTTTCATAACTGCCTTCGCTACGGGCTCGAACACGACCATATACAGCAATCTTCAAAGCTCAAGTTGTGACTTGAAAGTTTGACCTTATGCTCGGAATACACCTGAAAACTAAGAAAATGTTGACTTTGAAAGGTGACAACTTCAAATCTTTACCCGGGACTTGAACTGGAACTTGGACTATGTCACTTTTGACCATTATGACCTCTGTGACTCAAAGAAACCACTTGAAACGCCTTGAAACGTGATTTGGTACTTCGATGTGGCTTGAAAACAGGATTTTATCGACCTTTTGTACTATGATCTCGGATTCTGAGAGTTGACTCGAAGCAGAACACCCCTGAAGTCCCATAGACTTATTGGAGTGTGTTCTGTGGTTGATGGTGCCTCGAGGTGCCTCAAATTCATTCTATTCCTCTGCTATCAAGGATTGCAGAAATGCAGACACAATATGCCGTGCGTTCTTTCAAAATGACGTGCGTCATTCCACAAGACTTTGTGGGGTACCAACACTATACCGTGAAGTTTTTCTTGGATCCAATACGCCATGCGTGGCTCTACTACGCCTCACAGGGTTATCTTCTTGATAGTCTGCATTTTGTTGTTTCCCTAGGTAGATTGCACGATGGTTGAAGTTTGACCTGTGTAATGGCATTTCTGAGCCAGTGCATGTCTGCATTGTGCTTCTATGTTATGACCAAACTTTTTCCCATGCAAGACCCATGGAAATTTTGCACTTTTGAAACCCAAGGCTCTTTGAAAGTTGAAATTGTCTCCTTCTTCCTTCCTATAAATTATGGCCTCTAAATTATTTCTATCCCATTCAACTCTCATTCTTCTAAAGCTCACTCTTCCTCCCAATGGCCTTTTCGCTCACCGGTTCGCTCCGCCCATGGCTAGTTTCAATGGAGGGCGTTGATTGGCTCAACTTTCGAGCTCATGGCCTCTACTCCATGAGGTACCTTCACAACATCCGTCTTCGTCCTGAGCTCTTGAGGGCAGCTGCGAGTTTTTGGGAACCCGAGTCCATGTGTTCCATTTTGGCGAGCAAGAACTTTGTCCTACTGTGGAGGAATTTTGCGTGTATCTTGGCTGTTTCGGCACAAGAGAAGTCATTATCCCTCCTATTCGTGAGAGCATCCACAAGGTTCTAACCATGGCCCTTAGATTGAGTAGTGGTGTTGCCCGTTACTTAGTTAGCGACGGTCACCTCAACGTGATGCGACTTATCGAAACGTTTTCTCCTCCGGGTGATCTTGCGGACATAGCTTATCAAACTCGGCGCATGACTCCCCTTTCCATGTGCCTGCTCGTGGCCTACCTTTTGGTACCTTCTACTAGTCACGCTAGCTCAACACTGGTTAGTATTGCCACTTTAATCGAAGCTCAGAAGGACGTGGTTCCGATGGTTTTGGCTGAGACATTGATAGGTTTGGATAAAGTTTATTTTGGATAGATTGAGACTTTCGGGGGTAGTCCTCTCCTCCTACAGGTTGGCTTCTCACTCAGCTCTCCTTTTTCGAGTCTTTCTCACGTTCTCATTTTTCCTCAACACTCGGTTTGGATTTCTATGGTTTATTACTTATTTTTCTCTCTTTTGTAGATCTGGCTTTGTGATAAGGTGAATGTGCTGACCATTGCCCCTGGCAATTGGGCATATGAGGCTAGGTTGTTGTCCCTCCGATGCTTCGAGGTTGCGGACATGCGAGTTCCTGAGTGGGTCAACTTCTTTAGTCGTCTGCGAGCTGAGACTGTTTCGTGGAGGCGTGGTTAGACCTTCCTCCTATGACTGTACACTTCATGGGCCCCAGTGGGTCGTCTTTGCTAGTTAAAAGGCCTTTACTTTCTATATCCCATACCGATTCAGCGTTAGCTTGGCCTTAGACAGGAAGCCCCTGCAGAGGTTACGGTAGATATTGTTCTGCCCTTATTTCGCCATTCCGTTCTTTGCAACTACCATCGGTTCTGGAGGACTCGTGAAGTGACTGATGCACACCCTTATCCGTCTGTGATGGTTCACGGGAGTTACCGGAAGTGGCTTAGGAGGGATATTATCGCTAGGGCTGGAGCTCAAGGAAACTAACTCAATCCTACTACCCTGACCATGGAATAAATTGTGGACCCTATCTTATTCATGTTGTACTTTTGCTTTTGAAAGGTATGCTCAGCTTTATGGATTAGAAGCAGTTATCAGAATGAAAATGAGTCCCGGAGGGTTTCCCTCTTTTGATTCAGTGCTTTGAATTTTCGCAACTTGGATTTTTATTTTGATTGATCGTGACCAGGCCTTAGAGTAAGGCTGCTTACGTATCCTTATGGTAAAGGAATCAGATCATAATGTAGTTCAGGTTAGGGTTCGCTCTGGTTTTGACACTCTCCTTTTGCGCTCTAAATTTTGCTTAGTACCGCCTTTTCGGGTTTTCGATCTAGCAAGCTCATTTATTGCGTGCCTTAATTTTTGCCTAGGATGCCCTCGCGGGTTTTCATCCCAGCAGGCTTTTGCTCTAACTTTTGCCTGGGTCTACCCGCCTTTGCGGTTTTCAGTCCAGCGAGCTTTTCTCAGGGATAATAGCACTTGAGTTGATCCAGGTTGACCAAAGTTGAAAATTCGTTCCCGTCCAAGTCAATGAGTTGCGTAGCTCCTCCGAATAGGATGGTCTTAATGATGCATGGCCCGGACCACTTGGGTCAGAACTTTCCGCGTGGATCGTAGACTGGCGCCCGGATTTCCTTCAAAACCATATCACCTTCTGAAAAGTCCCTAGGCTTCACCTTTTTGTTGAACGCGCGAGCGATTCTTCTCTGATACCCTTGAACATGATAGAGAGCCCTTAATCGACGTTCATCAAACAACATGAGCTCTTCAAATCGATTGCTTAACCATTCTGCTTCCTGGACCTCACATTCGATCTTAGTCCCAAGAGACGGAACTTCCAACTCAATGGGAAGTACAGCCTCCATACCATAAACCAAAGAGTAAGGAGTTGCCCCTATTGGTGCACGTACAGATGTGCGATATCTCCATAAAGCTAGCGGTAATTGCTCATGCCAATCTCTTGCGGATTGAATGGTCTTTTCCAAGATGGCCTTGATCATTTTATTAGTTGTTTCCACGGCTCCGTTGGTCTGCGGTCGATAGGTGGTTGACTTGTGCACTTGAATCTGGAACTCTTCTAAGACTTCCCTAGCTCTTCCCTTGAAATGAACCCCATTGTCGGATACGAATGCGTGAGGAACTCCATACCGGTAGACGACATTTTGCTTAGTGTGCGACCTGAACTGTAGTTAGACTAGCGTAAGAAGCAGCTTCTACCCATTTCGTGAAGTAATCTATGGCCACCAAAATGAATTTGTGGCCATTAGATGCCGCTGGCACAATTCTCCCAATGACATCAATTCCCCATACTGAAAAAGGCCATAGTGAGGTCATTTGATGCAGTTCGGATGGTGGGACATGCGTGAGGTTGGCATGGATCTGGCACTTGCGGCAACGCCGCACGTATTCCACACATTATGTCTCCATGGTGGACCATAAATACCCCTGTCTAAGGATCTTCTTGGCAAGCATCATGCCGTTCATGTGAGGGCCACACACACCTTCGTGAATTTCTTCCATCACCCTTCTTGCTTCTGCACCATGGACGCATAATTTGTGCATGCCACAGTGTGATCTTCGATACAAATTTCCTCCACAGATGATGTATTGAGCTGCCATCCTTTAGAGGGCGATTTTGTCCTTCTTACTTGCTTCAATGTGGTATTCTCCTTTTTTCACGAACCTCTAAATGTCATAATACCAAGGGTGACCATCATCGGGCTCGTCAATAGTCATGACATGTTGGTATACCGGCGTATCTCTTTGTTCGATCACAATCAGCCTCAGCTTCACACCTATAGGGATTTCAACCATGGATGCTAAAGTTGCCAAGGCATCCGCAAATCATTTTCAAGCCTCGGTACATGAGTGAAAGTCACCATGTTGAAATGGGGGATGAGGTCCTCGAGGTTCTGATGGTATGGCTTTAGTTTTTCATCTTTGACTTTCCAGTCGCCATTGGCTTGTGACACTACCAGGTTGGAATCTCCCACTACTTCCAATTTCTCTATGCCGATCTCAATTGCTGCTTCCATACCCACAATGCAAGCCTCATATTCCGCTTGATTATTGGTGACCTCAAAGTTTAGCTTGAAGGCGAGCGGGATGTGAGATCCGTCGGGTGGTATTAACAACACGCCAATTCCAAACCCTTTCTGATTCGCAGCGCCATCAAAATATAGCTTCCAAATATCCTCGGTTAGAGTCATTATGTCTTCGTCGGGAAACTGAAATTCGGCATCTTCACCTCCTTTAACTAGGCAATCAGCTAAGAAGTTAGCAACGGCTCTTCCTTTTACAGACTTCCTGGTGACATACTTTAATTCAAACTCTGACAGCATCAATAACCATCGTGCCATCCTTCCGGTAAGAGCCGGTTTCTCGAACAGGTACTTGAGGGGATCCGTTCGAGAAATTAGCCTCACTGGATAGGTCAGCATGTAATGTCTCAATTTTTTGGAAGCCCAGACGAGTGCTGAGCACGTTTTTTCCAACAGAGTATAACGTTCTTCAGATCCGACTATCCTCTTGCTCAGGTAGTATACAACACTTTAAACCCCATCGTCTCCTTCCTGTGCCAGCATACACCCCATGGAGGATGGAGTGACTGACAGGTATAGGATCAAAGGTTTTCCTGACACGGGAGGTGTTAATACCAGTGGATTTTGTAGATAAGTCTGAATTGCTTCAAAAGCCTTATGGCACTTGTCGTCCCATTTGAATGGCACCCCTTTTTTGAGCAAGCGAAAGATTGGCTCACAGGTCGAAGTTAGTTTGGCGATGAATCGACTAATAAACTGCACCTTACAGTGAAAACTCCTCACATCCTTTTCGGACTAGGCAGCTCCATTTCTAGAATAGCCTTAATTTTTTAGGGATCAACTTCAATACCACGGGTGGTAATCATGAATCCAAGCATCTTTCCGACTGTCACCCCTAACGTGCATTTAGCTGGATTATGGCACATCATGTATTTCCTGATTCTTTCGAAGAACCTCTTAAGTGCTGGCATGTGCCCTTCCCGCTCCTTGGCTTTGACGATCATGTCATCAACGTAGACCTCCACTTTCTTATGGATCATGTTGTGTAACAAGGTTGTGGCGGCTCGTTTATAGGTGGACCCGGCGTTCTTTAATCCAAAAGGCATCACCCGATAGCACAAAAAGCCCCTTATTCAGTGACAAACGTAGTCTTTTCCCGATCCTCTGGGGCCATGAGGATTTGGTTGTACCCTGAGAAACCGTCCATGAAGGAAAGTAAAGCATGTCCAGTAGTGTTGTCGACCAGCACATCAATGTGCGGCCACGGAAAGTCGACTTTTGGACTTGCTTGTTGAGATCCCTGAAATCAACGCAGACCCTAATCCTACCATCCTTTTTAGGGACGGGAACAATATTTGCGACCCATTGAGGGTATTCAGTTACCATTAGAAACCCTGCATCGATTTGTTTAGTGACTTCTTCCTTTTATCTTAACCACCCAATCGAGACTCATGCGCCTCAATTTTTGTTTTACGGGTTTTGCATTAGGATAAAGGGGGATCCGGTGTTCCACGATTTCGGGATCGATTCTGGGCATATCAGCTTGTGACCACGCGAAAACATCCTCAAATTCTTTTAGCAATCTTACGAGAGCTTGACGCTCTTTCGCAAACAGCACGGAACCGATCTGAATCATTCGGTCTGAGCATGCCTCTCAAATTTATTATAAAAACCTCTTCTTTTATAGGTTGAGCATGCCTCTCGTTTTCCCTTTCGACTAGGTATCGAATTTCTTTAGGGATGTCCCTATCGAAATTGATCTCTTCGTCATCAGGGTCGACACAATTTATTTCAAAGTCAGGGAAGTAAGCAGAATCGGATTCGTTTATTTCATCATTAGCAAAGGCCTCGAGGGCACCATACACACGGGTGGACTCAAATTCAAAGTAAAAACCATGAGGAGTGGGGCTAAAATGCACCAACTCTGACTCAACAGACTTAGAAGACTCAGAAGATTTGGATGACTTGGACTCGAACTCAGAGTTAGACCCTCGGCATGTTGCACTTGGTAGAAAGACCCAATTCTTGTAATCTCCAGTGGCATCCATGATGAGCGAAGTCGGGTCTTCGAGGACCTCCTGTCCTAGCATCAGCACTTCAGCTTCTTTGACTGTACTCATTGGTTCGTCCCCCCCAAACAAGTTCGCTAGGCTTCCCATGTTAAGGACTTCAATCCAGTCGGTTGGTTTTGCTGGCCTCTTTGGGGCCTCTTCCTCACTTTCTAGCCAAACATCGTTGGCAAATATTTCAAACCCCGGCAACAGAGTGTTGGTCTCTTTATCCCAAAACAGTTATGGCTCCCCCGGTAGACCTATTTTGCCTTCTCTTTGACAAAATAGTCTTCCAGTCTGTCTCCCTTGTTTGTCTTACTGCCATTTGAGGGCAAATAACCGAGGCCAGTGGTGCGCATGAGGGTTCCATGGGCCTTAAACTTCGCAGGCCCTTGGAGGTTCTTTCCCAGTCCGAGCCCCGGCATGTAAGACATTTTCTTCATTATTTTTATAGCAACATTGCTAATGACAAAGTCGTCATCAATTCTGATTGAAAAGACAGAATTGGAGGTATCTAGTGACAAGCCGCCCAAAGTAATGTCTTCCTCTCCATGCCAGATTTCTAAAAGTGGGGCATTGTCTTCAGTAGGTGCGCGGATCCCAGAGTCTCTGTGAATGGTGAGCATTTTGGTTTCAAGTCCTAAACGAATTTTCTGATGAAGAGTGGAAGGCACAGCCATAATGTATGGTCGATGCAGCCAGGGTCTTCCTAGTAACAGATTGAAAGAAGCAGGGATACTTACCACACGAAACTCCACCTCAGTTTGATAGGTTCCAAAAGTCATAGGGAGCATCAAGGTTCCAACCACATTGCGACGAGTGTTGTCATATGCTCGGACCTTGACTTCTAATGGAGAGAAGTCCTTATTTTTGTACCCCAAGCAGTAAGCAACACGGAGTGGGCAAACATTGATGGCTGACCCATTGTCAATTAAAATCATTGGGACCCATTTGCCATGGCATTTTAGGGTGACATGAAGTGGCTTATTGTGATCCATCCCTTCGGTAGGCAGATCTCGGTCGGTAAAGGATATGGCATGCTTGATGGGTATGGTTTTAATGAGTGTCACAAGTTCATCTGGGGTTATACCGGAGGGAACCTCTAGGTGGGAGAGGGCTTGAATGAGTCCATCTCAATGTCAAGTGGAATGAACGAGCACATCCCAAACAGACATTCTAGCTTGAGTCTGTTCAAGTTTTTGCTTGACCATCCCTTCAGGGTTTTTCTCAGGACGGGAAGGTTCTTTGGCTGGTGGGGTGAAAGGTTGGAAAGTATTTTTGGTCGGGATAATGAAAGGGTTTGAGGGCTCTTTGGCGGGTGGAGTTGCGGGGTTAGAGGATTCTCCAACTTGGAGGTTAGGAGGTTGGTATACACGGCCACTCCTAGTCAAGTGATCGATCTGGTGGTACTTCTATTCTTAACTCCATAAGTCAATAGGGGCCTTGCGCTTGGTTCCGATGGAGAAATCCTGAAGGTTGGATACTAAATCGGCGATAACCAAATCTTCCCAAAGATCTTCTGGTTTCCATTGTTCAGCTTCCATTATTGCCCTGTTCACAGTCCATTCCTCGTTTCCTACTTTTATGTTGATAACTTCAGAATTGGCCCATGGTTTGGTTCCTGGTTCATCTTCCCATAGGTTCATCATGGCGACATCGAGGTCTTTCGAAAAGGTGACCGAAGGTTTAGATTCTATTTCTTCCACAATATAATCCATGGGGTTAAACTCACGGCTGGCCACATCTTCCTTAAGCTCTGGAGGTTCGTATGGGAGGTTTAAGTGAGCTGGGACAAGCTCCGGCCAACCATAGGCTAGTATTTTGGGCTGGTATTCTTCAGCGAACATTGCAGGTAGGGAGAACGTATCCAACTGGTCATTCCAGGCTAAGAGTTGATACTCGCTTGGGGTTGGATCCCATTCCCACTCAAAAACTCCTTGAGGGATCTGATAGTTCTCATTCTGCCCTTCGAACATCATGTACAGAGAAAACCCATCGAGAGGGTCAGCATCAACATTCTACCAATCAACCTCCCATCCAGGCTCGAATGGTGGTTCAACGTTCCCTTGAAAGTTGGCTGCTTCGAACTCTTCCCAATCTAAAATGAGGTCTCCCCATGTAGTTTCCCAGTCTCCCAAGAAGCAGAAAGCAATTTCCTCAGGAATTTTCACAATTGGCTTGGGTTCGGTATGAGGGGTGATGAAAAGGGTTGGATTGAAATCCTAGGTGGTTTGGTCTGGGGTTAAGGTGATTTGATTAATGCGAAAAAGGTGCTATTTTGTGGTAAGGGATTTGAGATGGTATTTGGTTTATCTGGAGGAGGGGTTTCAATCACCTTATTGTTGATGAGGTTTTGGATCTCATGACAAAGGCGAATGTAGTTGTTAGTGGTATGGCCGAGCATCTGGTGGAATTCGCAATATACACTTTGGTTTAGGTTTGGTGGAATGGTTTGTGGTGGCAGAAGAGGTTTTAATACCCCGGCTTCTGCAAGTTTCTTGAGTAGAGCAGACTTGGGGGTGCTGAATTGGGTGAAGGCTCGGTTTTTGATTTTCGATTTTTCGAAAATTTGGTTAACTTCTGCGGGTTTAACGGATGAGGTCCCAGCATGATTGGTATTTCCGAAAAGAACGTTACTGTTGCCAAAATATGCTCTTTTAGACTTTGACCCTGTTTTCTTTTTCTCCAAAGTTCCATCCCGTAATGCTTCCTCCACGGCCATTCTAGAGTCATAGAAGGTCTCGAAATTTGGGGCGGCTTGGGAAAGGACCATATATGGGGCAAAGGAGCTTGGCAGGTTCTTGGTTATGATTCGTATCTGCTCCTTAAGATCCGGCTTGTTTTGCATTTGGACAAGCCTTGGCTCTCCAGCGTTTCACAAAATTGGCAAAGCTTTCTTTCTTGCCCATTTTAGTACTCTCTAGCTCTCTCGTGGTCATTTTTACATCAACATTAAAATCATATTGCTACGAAGGCCGTCCCAATATCTTCCCAAGTCCTTTTCTTAGATGGCTCGAGAGTGAGGAACCATTGCAAGGCTAGACCGGACAAGGACTCATAGAATAACTGTGCCATAGCCTCCTTTTCAATTCCTCACATGGAAAGATGGCCAATATACCCCTGGAGGTGTGCCCTTGGATCACCAGTGCCGTCAAACTTCGTAAAGTCCACACCTTTGAATTTCTCTGGCAACTTGGTGTTAGGGAATAAGCACAACTTGCTCATGTCAACTTCACCTTTCCCAAGTCGCTTGGTTTCTTGAACGGACTCCTCTAACTTATTAATCTTGGCAACGAGAGCGGCCATCTTAGGATCTATTGCTGGCGTTTCTTCTTTGGGCTGTTTGGACTATGGAGGAGGCTTGGTCTGGAGCTTATCACTAACTTCTTGCATGGCCTCCATTACCATGATTAGGTCATTCTTCATGGTCCCGGCAGAAGCCTTGAGCTGTGCATCGACATTGGAAATGGACTGTTTAAACTGAGCATCCAAGGCGGCCATGTTTTGCTTAAGCTCTTCTATCTCGTTTCCTTGGTCGGCCATTGGTAAGGGATTTTCGAGTGATGTTTCTATTGAGGGTTTTGACGAGGTTTTTACTGATGGTTGTCTTTCCTGTACTATTTGGACCTCAAACAACTGCGTGCCTTCCAGGGTGTCTATGCAAACTAGTCTTTGGGAGGGACGAAACCAATTGAGTACAACTTCTTCTTACGGACAACCAATGTTTCTGAACTGGCAACCAAGCAAGAGGGGAAACTCAAGACTCATCACGGATACTTAGCCCACCCTTCCTCGTGCCTCCTAGAAACTAGGCCTTAGACCTACCATGATCCAGATCTCACTTAAGGTGTTTGCATAGAAGATTTTCGACAATCCGGGTAGGTTCTGTCAGGCAGGTTAAATTTTGAATGTTTCGGAACCAGAGCCAATCTCCTTACCTTGACCATTTTAGGCAGAGCAACATGATTGTCGGAATCCAAATACGTACACACTTAAGGTTAGTCCTGGACCAGGGGAGCCATTCGAGCACGGCAAACACCAGAGGTATCTCAAACTCCATGGATTTAAAGTCTCCTAGACTGACCGAATCCTAAGGAAGCCCTACCCTCTAGCCTGCAGAATGCAATGATGCATAAATGATATGTATGTACAGAAAGGGAAACACGTAAATAGGATATATCACATAAGTCCTAGCCATGGGTTCCTGTCCTAGTTGGGATGGTTCTATGGTTATCTACAAGTGCAAAGGCCAGTTTGGGTCTCAAAAGGGTTCCCCGAACTAGAGCCAAGATATACTCCCCATGTCAAGTGTATTGTAAGACAATTGTTGAACAACAAGATGGCTCATCATTGTCGAGGGTTGCAAGGCATTTCGGGGGAGCTTGTCACTAGTAAACCGGGCAAGATTGTCGAAACACACTGGCGAGGCTTGTGCGGTGCAGAGTGTACAGGATAACAAAGAGCTTTATTTTCCAAAAAAATTCTCTTTCGAAAATGTTTTTCAAGCTTGGCTTACTTTATTAATCAATACTTTGGAGAAAACTACACAAGTGAACAATAGTAAAAGTCCCAGTTTGGATTGGTCGGATGTAAAATCCTGTTACGTCACAATTTCGTTCTTCAGCAACATGGAGCGTACTGTTTTGACAGACTTTTGAAAGATTGTTCATTCATGTATTAATTTCCAAATTTTTGATTAATGCAAAGTCCCCAGTAGAGTCGTCACTGTGCGCTCCCCAACCGGCGCGCATCCGAGAGAGTTGCCACTCGGATTTTTGAGATGGATGATCCGAGAAACCGATGACTCGTTTTGAAAAAGGGTTTTGGTCTAGCGAAAAACGTCGAGACATTGGGTCCGGGAGCTACGTTACGAATGGGGAAGGTTTTGTCGAAAAGCACCCCACTCGCCTTGTGAAACCGAACTCTGCTAAACATTTTCAAAAGGGAAAATCTTTGTGAATCTTTTGAAAAATAAAGCTTTTTAATAAGCAAGTAAGAGGGGAAGGGACATAGGAAAATATATAACGTTGACGTGCATGTGGTGCTGTCTGTACAGATGTGATAAAGATGATGCAGCGCATAAAAGAAAAGAGAAGCTTCTGAACAAACTGTCTGGACCACTATGATCTCCTTCACGGCAAACTGTAATGTTACGCACGGCTTTACAATATGTCGTGCGGGGTATCTGTTCTGTTATCAGACTGTCATCAGCTCTCAGAATATAACTTTCAATACTTTTGACAGGCATCCAAAGATGCTCAATCATTGGATCACTCTGGGACAATACCATTTCATCAAGCCATGGACATAAAACAACTTTTAATACGTTTAATCGCTTGAGATGATCAAGAAAACTTTGTTTATAAACAGAACATGGCTTGTAGATATGGTCTCATTCTGAGAACACTGATAACTGGTTTCTTAACAATAGAAGCAGGCCTTATGAAAGATAACTTTGATGCAGACAGTTTGAACAAGAAAAACAGTAGCTGATGAAACGCCGTGCGTCTGAACACACTACGCCGCGCGACTTATTGAAACGTCGCACGGTGTGGTTCCTTCAGGTCAGTGGCTGTTTTGTTTTCCAAAAATGATTTTTAAGTCAAAACTTAACTAAATGAGGATAAGCCTGACAGTAGACAAAGCTCCATCAGAGTTAAGATTGAGCTTAACCCAAGGAAACTTGGTTTTTAGCTCCGATCTTGAGCTTGGACAAGGATGGATGACAATGGATGAGCGTTGGTGAGGTCGGTTGAGGAAAGAGAGGAGTGGATATGTGTAATAGATGGGTATATTAGGTAGTTGGGATCTTAAAATGAGAAAATGACTCACTTTTAATGATGAGGAGAAAAATAGGGGACTTTGAGAAAAGGAGAAGCCCAGAGAATGTTTTTAGAGCGAGCTTTCTTAAGACTTGGCAGTGAGGAGTGGGTGTGAAAGCATGATGAGAGAGCAAAAGAGTTCAAGGCCCCTTTCCCTTGAGTGGAGGTGTGTATTTATAGGAAAGAGCCAAGGATTTTGAATTCAAATGGTGGAGGTATTTTCTGGGCGGGCCAAAAGTGCCTTTTCAGCTTAGCCAACTTGTAGCTGTGGCTCAAGTGGGCATGGCCGACAGCTAGCTGAGCCAGTCAGAACTTTACCTGAAATGTCGTGCGGTCAACCTCATGACCTCGTGTGGCATAATGAATTCTATTATGCCGTGCAGTGTAGAAGTGCTCCGTGCGGTATTATAGGTCTAGTCCAGGGCTTTTGGGCTTATGGTTTGGGCTTTGGGGTTTTGGGCTGAAGGAGTCCTTTATCCAAGCTCTCGAAGGCATTGTTTCCTTTATTACATCATCGGGACGTTCAAAGACCCTCCGAGGTCCGGATTGGGGTGTCTAGAGTGACAGTTACAATTTGGGGCTCCTATAGCTTCACCCACACGATTCCCAAAACAAAACAGCCATCTAACAGATTATCCAACACCTGGAAAAATGCATTCAAAGTAGCAGAGAAGAATAAGCCAGGGACAAGCCCCCTAGAAAGGCTTAAACAAACTAAGGGACAACCCCCCAAGGGTAGCTAAAACCATTCCAAAAATAATGTATCCTGTCCTTGGGACACTCCCTAACAAAAGGAAAATAATACCCAAAACAGCCAGCTCCGGAACAACCCCCACGAATAGGCAGTCAACAAATCAGTAACACAAATTCAAAAGGCCAACAGAACCTTGCTGGAAGCCACACAAGCAATTAAAAAGAGTTACTAATAGAAGCAAAATCCACTTGGTAATGAAATCCATAATTCAGACCCTGGACTAAAAAATCCCACAAGAATAATAATAGCAGCAGTAGATTTTCTAACAGCAGCAGCAACAGCAAAATGTACACTACCAGGCTTCACATCTAACCACAGCAGCATGACCAACATATGCATACTATTAGCTAATAATTCAACCAAAAGACAGCCACTTTGGGACACTCCCATTGCTTATATCTCCTCACTCTACTCCTCCCTCAGAGCATAATTCACCAACACTAATTATTGGGGTGAGCTACTACTCCCTCGCCTCTCCCTCACAAAATGCCTCCCTCTATTTATTACCTCCTCTCGCAAGAAGAATAGGCTTAAACCCACAACTCACATGTTCACACAAATAGTGGCAAACTCAAATGTCAAAAAAATAGACCTTAACCTTTTAGATTCCAATAAGGAACCATATGTAGCAACTGTCACAAAACCAGCTTGAGATTAAGATATTTACCTCATATGTAGAAGTACTAACAGCCAAGAACCCCACAAATCTTGAACCTTGTAGCTCCTGCACTTGGCAATAACCTGTCAAATCAAATAAAGCCACCCACTAGTATTCCAATACAGTGAACAACCTGCCTTATTGAATCACAAAACCACTAATGAAAATAGTTAAATCCAGGTCCAACAGATACAATACTTATACAGTAACTGACACAAACTTAGCTTAAACAGTGTTCTACACACGTACAATCCAATCTACTTGAGAATGCGGCAAATTAGAAAGTGATAAATTTCTAGCTCTTACCATCATGCAAATTTTGTGAACAACTATCTCCCAGGTACAGGATTGATTTGGGAACTTCCTCAAATTCTCTCAATCCAAATATGATAAACAGTTACAGTAAAGGCCAATCGAGTGATCACACTTTTAATAGATTTGCCCTTAACGACTGATAACAGGGTTACCCAGTCTGCCCAAGATCTAGCAGGCCAAGAAGCTTGGAGTTTGGCCTGAATGGTATTCCACACCTGTTTGGTGAATGTGCAATTAAACAAAAGATGATCATGGCTTTCACTCTCTTGACACAAACCACACTATGGGGAAATGTTCAGACCGAATGACACAAGTCTATTTGTAGTGGATAGCCTGTTCTGAATGGCAAGCCATGTGACAAAGCTGCATTTTGGGATGTGGGCAGAAAACCAAACTACCTTATGCCACAATACCATAGGAAAAGGAGTTCTCAATTTGTCCCATAGAGATGCAATTGTGAACTGACCATTGGAATTAAGGGTCCACCTTGTCTGATCGGCCCCATTCAACCTTGCTTCAACCTAACCATAATCTTTCGGCCCATAATCCTTCCTTTTCTCATAAGGCTTCTACTCGGGCTGGGCGACCTTTTTGTGCCTCCCTTCGTCTCCTCAACATGGCGCTTGCTTCCTTCTCGTAGGATGTCGTCCTCTGCCTGAGCATGCTGCTTTATCTTTTCCATCAGCTTGGCCAACGTATCCACGGGATACATGTTTAGGTGCTCTCGTAGCTTTCCGCCCAAGATCAGATTGGTCTTGAAAGTGGCCAACGCATACTCCTCGTTGCAATTTTCGATTTCATTAAATGCCTCCCAAAACTTCTTTGCGTATCCCCTTAGTGGCTCATCGTGCCCCTGTTTCATGGAGGAGAGCACCTCGAAGGTTTTGGGGGCTGCTCGGCTCATCAAGAACTGCCCCGTGAACTCCTCCGAGAGTTGCTTCCAGCTTCTGATCGAATTTGGCTCCAACTTAGGGGAACATCTTGCACATGATGGCGTCATCCCCTTCGTGCATGAACATAGCTTGCAGGTAATGATGTATGTGGGTCACAGGGTCCGTGTCCATCTCGTATGGTATGAACGCGCTGTGCTTCACCCTGCTCGGAAGCCGAGCATCTTGCAACCTCCTTGAGAGAGGTGAGGCCGTTAGTTTATTGAGGGCCTTTCCCGCCACATCTCGTGCGGTCGTGGCCCCCTCCTTGTGCCGTTCAGGCTTTCGCTCCTCTTCCCTTTCATGATCCAAGTCAGATCTTTCGTATCTGTCCCGGTGGTGCCTTCTCGACCGTTTTTCCTCTGGCGTCTGACTACTTTCCCTTCGCTCGTGGGGGGAATACTTTCGGTGCCTTTTCAAAGTCCAGTCCCTACTCTGGTACTCTCGTGTACTTCCTGAATTTTCCTCATAAATCCCTTATTTTTTGAGTTTGCGTATCTCACACTCATATTGTTTCATTCGCCTGGCATGCTTTTCCAGTTCTCGCTCCTTTCCCTCGAGGTTTTCACCGCACTCCCAGACACATACGGACTATTTATTGGACTTGTCACGCCTGTCCTCCTGGAAAGACAGGGTTTTGTCCCTCATTCTCTTGCTATTACCCATCTTTTCGCTCCCCTCCGCGCCTCCTCCGGGAGCACGAATAGGGGTTTCTTTTGTCCAACCGTCTCTTTGTCTTTTGCTTGCGGCGGCTTTTTCGGTGCTGAAGGCAAAACTTTACTTCCTCCTACACCCTGATCCAAAGGGGTCTTAGGATCCTCTTCTACCATAATTGTGATCTCAAAGAGTTACTTCCTTTCCCACAGACGGCGCCAATTGTAACGGGTAAAAATCGCTAAAGGAAGAAAAACTCTCTTTGAGACCGCAACGCATGTGACAACCTTGCCGGAGCCCTAAACTTTCACAAACACTGGTGAGCACGCCTCTGCCTCTCTTCGGCAAAGGCCCTCTGATGCCTAAGTTAGAATTTGCACTAATAGAAAACTTGCAACACACATAAGTATATTTTTTGAGCTAATTGCTGCATACCTTTTCTCATTAGGTTTCCTTGTATTTATAGACTCCTCGTAACTTGCCCTTCAAGCACCCTCATTGCCCTAAGTTTCCTATCCCGTATAGGAAACTTAGCTTTCTAGGATCCTCTCCCCTTATCGGCTGAAGCCCTGCTTTTGTTAGGAAACTCCACCAATATGGAATTCGTTCCATATAGTAACTTTATCTCTACCTCTCATGGCAGAATATATTATTCCCTTATTCGCGGGATTCATCCTTATCTCGCTTGGAGCTTAGTCCAGGACATTCCGGACTAATGTGGCCGCCTTTCTCGTTGGTCGGCTTAGCTCGGCTTACATTACGCTATCATGCCCTTTGCTCGGCAGTCATGTTGAGCACCATTGCCCATCATCGTCCGCTTATAGTCTTGCTCGGCCCTACGCACCCTCATGCGGTGTTGTTGTACTGCTACGTACACCATCTCGGATGCTCTACATGTGGCGCTCCTATGCTCACCATGTGGATTGCTCCTATAGTCTACAGTGCTGCCCAATGCGATATCCTACTCCGCACGTGTTCTAGTGCATTTCCTTTGCTCGGGGAAAACCCCACTACACAAGATTATCATAGGTTGGTTTGTTTGCCTATCTTAAGGGGGTTGTCCTGAGGAATTATCTACTTGTTGGTGCTTCTCTTGAGTTACTAGTTTAGGCCTTGATTAGGCCTTATATAATGTTGGCAAAGTGTGGAATTGAAATCCAATTGGCCTCTTCTATAGGACTGAATGCAAGCTTCAGCAAAGTCCATTCACCACCGGATGGAGTGTATGTGGATGAATTGGCAAGCTGTTACGAGAAGATTGAAGATGGTGCTCCTTGACCAACCATTATGTTCTATCATTTTGCAGTCCTTCCGAGTTTACTCATGTGAATCTATGTTCTTCAGATGTTTACTTGGGTGCTTTTTAGGAATTTATGTGAAACATTTGTAATTGATCTTAGTCTACTTGTTAGCTAGGTTCATTTAAGTCCTCTCAATTTGCCAATTGTTTTCTCTCCCTCTTTTCAAATGGATAGCAAACATTTGTAGTGCTTATCACTAGTTATTTTTGCTAGCTCTAGTCTAGTTCTCTGTAGCCGCTTGACATAGACTTTGACATATTTTCTTTCTCCTTTTTATTTTCTTTTCCTTCTACGGTATGCCCCTTGTAGGCTGTATATCTGATTAGCTATTTCAAGCTAATTTACCGAAAAATATATATAGGGTCCCAATGAAATCTATTCCATCTTTTTCTATTGCGCCACAAAAATTTCAAGATTCAAACTCTAGGATTGCAGAATCTGGTAGGGTAGTCAAACGGATAACTCCAAAGGATTTTGATGATAGGAGGGCAAAAGGGTGATGTTTTGGCTGTGATAAAAAGTATTATAGAGGCCATGTGTGTAAGAAAAAATAGTTGTTTATGAATGACATTGGGGATGATGAGGATTAGTTTGACGTGCGTTTGCTGCCTTTAAGGGCTTGTGACATGGTATTGGGGGTACAATGGTTATCCACCTTGGGCCCAGTACTTTGGGATTTCAAGAATCTGCAACTGCAATTTTCAGTGTCTGGGAAGAAGCTCATTCTTACAGGGGATACTGCTACTGATGTGAAGATTGTTGATGCTAAGAAGATGTAGCACTTGTTAAACAAACAAACCCCAGGCATGTTGGCCCAACCATGCACTCTACAGGCTATGACCTCAGCGGCCGAAGGTACATTCAGACTTACTTCAAATTTTGCATGCCTTTGATGATGTTTTTATGGAACCTAAGTGTCTTCCACCTTTTAGATCCCATGACCACCAGATCCCACTTACGCTTGGGCTCAACCCCTAAATATCAAGCCTTATGGATATCCATATATCCATAAAAATGAGATTGAGAAGTTAGTCAAAGAGATGATGACATCAAGTATAATCAAACACAGTGTTTCACCTTTCTCTTCACCTATTTTGTTGGTCAAGAAGAAAGACAATACTTGGACGATGTGTATCGACTATAAAGCTTTGAATAAAGACACAATCAAAGACAAATTCCCCATACCCATCATTGATGAGTTGTTGGATGAGTTACATGGAGCAAGATATTTTTCTAAACTAGATTTCAGGTCTAGTTACTGTAGAGACCCGTATTTTCGTTAATTATTGAAATGTTTATTAAATGACTAATTGGGAGAATACGGTTTAGTGGGTGATTATTTGATTGAGGATCTAAGTGAAAGAATAGAAGATTGAGGGGGTGGATGTGTAGTTTAAAGATATAAGAGTATATAAGGTGTGTGTGTGGTGTAGAGAATCATTTCATCTCTCATCTCTCGCTCTTCCATTCTTTCTCTCTCTCTCTCTAGCCAAAATCTTCTCTCTGTCTTGCTATCTCACAAAACTTCACTCAATCACTCAAGAACTCCAAGAATCAACCTCCCTCCGGCCTTGCAATCTCGTTCCTAAGCTTGAAAATCCTTGGGTTTCACTAGGTAAGGCTTGAATTGAAGTTTTGAGGTTCGAAGAGGCTAGGGCTTGCTCAAATCTTGTAGATCTTGGTTATCGTCGTGAGGTAAGGACTTCTTTACCTCTTTTATGTGTTTACATGTTGGTTTGGTGTAAGAATCGAGCTTTGATCGTCTCCCTTTGTTCATTTCAAAAGCTGTCGAAATCTGCAGAAAATCGCCCAAAATCGCCTAGGGATCGATCTCTAAACTTGGGGGATCGATACCCCTATTCATTTCTGGTCCAGCAAGCCCAGGGATCGATCCTTGGTGATGGGGGGATCGATCCCTCCCTTCTCTGGAATTTCTGCTCGTCTTCTGGGTTTCAGCCCAACTTCAAATGGCCATTACTTTCTTGTTCGATGTCGGATTCATGCAAATTTTATATCGATTCGAAGACCTGGAAGTTAGCTTTTCATTTCCACCAAAATCACCTAAAGAATCTAATTACACAAAAAGTTATGATTGTTAGAGTGGGGGTGTGTCAGTCTCCCAACATCCATTGGCTACTCCTATGATTCTTATTTTGTCATTATAACTTCCTATGATTAGTGGATGTTATTTTTGACCCGTTGGCCTTCCATTAGTAAGGAATGAATAATAGTTTACTTGGTTAAAATGTCAATAAGATGCAACTTGCAAATGAATGATTACTTTTGAACGTTGTGGCATATTTGTGATATTGTTGGCATGTCGTGACATCCTTTATGAATGAATGTGGATTTCAAAAAGCTTTAACTTGTATGTTGAGTGAGGAAATAGTTGTTTGGGTCAGTGGTCGATTTAGGAAGTCTCGTAATGCAAGGGATGGAAATACGAAAACTTAGATGGTCTCGTAGCGCAAGGGGTGGTAATACGGTGACTCTCGTGGTGTTCGACGGCAACGCAACAGGTGGAAATGTCGATCGTGGAGATATGGGATAGTGAGTTGTGTTAAAGTTGTTACTTGAGTATTGTGAACCTTATGGCATAATGTGATTATAGCATATCTTAGAATGATTGTCTTGAATGTTTGACACATCCTTGAGTCGATTGTATTTCGTCGTTGAGCTATATCTTCTTGTTTTCCTTCTCTTGCCCTTATCATCACATTTGCATATAAGATTGGTAAATATTTTCCTACTGGGCTAGTGTAGCTCAACAAAATCTTTCTTTTCAGGTCTTAATGCTGGGCAATAGATTGCATGCTATGGTGTGCTTGGACACGAAGATTTTTGGAAGCTAATTTGATTTAGTTACTCACTCATCTTGTAATAGACTTACTTTTGGGTTAAAGATGGCTTTGTAACTAATTAATTTAGAAATTCTTTTGACTAAATCGTTTGTAACTATTAGCTCGTCCGTACTTGTACTTAATCTCATTTTGAGGCCGGTGTGCCAAAGTTGTAATTATCTAAACTTGGGGACTTGTTTGTAAATTAAACAGGTGGGAAACTCTTTTGGGTAGCATATATGATATGCGAGACTCTTTTATAGAAATGTATTATTTAATTATGTTGAGAATCGAGGGCGTGACAGTTACCATCAAATCAGGATGCATCCCAAAGATGCTGAGAAGACTGCCTTTAGGGCCCATGAGGGCCACTACGAGTTTTTAGTCATGCCTTTTGACTTGACCAATGCCTCATCCATCTTTCAAAGCCTCGTGAATGATGTGTTTAGGCCTTTCCTCAAAGAATTTGTGCTTGTCTTTTTTGATGACATCCTTATTTTCAGTAAGACATGGTCAGATCATTTGCAACATGTTCTCTTACATTGACTACACTGAGGGAACACCAACTATTTGCCAAGATGTACAAGTGTGCTTTTGGGCAACCACAGGTGGAATACTTGGACATGAGATAAACTGCCAATGGTAGCACCTGACCCTACTAAAATTGAGTGTATGTTGAACTGACCTAAGCCTCAATCCATTAAAGCTCTTAGGGGTTTTCCGTGTCTTACTGGTTATTACAGAAGGTTTATGAAGAACTATGGGAAAATTTGCCAACCTTTAAATTTGTTGCTCAAAAAAGATGCTTTTGGATGGTCTAAAGAGGTTAAAATTGCTTTTACTAAGCTCAAAACTGCTATGTCCATAGCACCAGTTTTGACATTACCAAATTATACCAAGCCCTTTGTGTTGGAATGTGATGCTTCAGGAAAAGGAGTACGGGCAGTATTAATGCAAGAGGGTAGGCCTATCATTTTCTACTGTAAAGCTCTATCTCCCACTAGGTTGGTCTTTCCACTTAAGAAAAAGAGCTTTTGGCAGTGGTGATGTCAGTTACCAAATGGAGACACTATTTACTGGGGAGGCAATTTCTTATCAAGACTGATCATCAAAGTCTCAAATTCCTTTTGGAACAACGAGTTACCACTCCTATGCAACAAAAGTGGTTATCAAAACTAATTTACTTTTGATTATGAAATTGTCTACAAATCTGGCAAAACTAATGAGGCAGCAGATGCTCCTTGTAGGGTCAAGGAAGAGGTTCAGTTGGTAATACAAAATCAGAGGACTCTTGCAACTATGACTGTAGTACTCTGTCAATGGGTTAAGGAACTTCAAGCCATTTGGGTACAGGATCAAAAACTTCAAAAAATCATTCAAGACTTACAACTTGACCTTGTCAGTCATCCTTCCTTTTGCTCTATTTTAAATCCAGATTGGTGGTAGGAAATGATGCTCAATTCAGACTCAAATTGATCCATCAGCACCATGCAAGTCCAGCTGGGGGCCATTCTGGGGGGGGAGAGGACCTATCAAGGGTTGAAACATGCCTTCTTTTGGAAGGGAATGAAATAGGCTGTGCAAAAATATGTGGCAAGCTGTTATATCTGCTAAAGGCACAAAGATGAGACTATGGCCTCTCCTGGTCTACTTCAACCCTTACCTATCCCAGAAAGACTGTGGA
Source organism: Rhododendron vialii (assembly GCF_030253575.1). Classification (NCBI taxonomy): domain Eukaryota; kingdom Viridiplantae; phylum Streptophyta; class Magnoliopsida; order Ericales; family Ericaceae; genus Rhododendron; species Rhododendron vialii. Next base: position 14,806,969 of record NC_080568.1, read on the forward strand.
GTGACATATCTATGGACTTTATTGAAGGCTTGCCAAGTTCTAGTAACAAAACTATGATTATTGTGGTGGTAGATAGACTATTGCAAGTATGCCCATTTTATGCCACTCACTCATCCATACACTGCTACCATTATGGCGCAAGTCTTCCTTGACAACATTTTCAAGCTCCATGGTATGCCACAATCCATTGTATCACATAGGGATATAGTCTTTGTTAGCACTTTTTGGCAGGAGTTGTTTTTTTTTTTTGGGTAAATCAGCTTGAAATTAAAAAGAGGCTAACCGAATATACAGCCTGCAAGGGGCATACCCCAGGAGGAAAAAGAAAGAAAATAAAACATAAAAACAGAGTAATCCTACGCCAAAAGGCTACATAGGTCTAGAAGAAAATGAGACATCTGTTTCCTACCCATCTAATAGAGGGATACGAAACAGATGGCAAAAGGATTACACAGTGTGTAACCTGACTAATAGCAAAATAGCCAACATGACAATATGAGAGATATGTTACATACTACTGAGAGACAATATAAAGCTAAAACATTTCGAATACTCCAAACTTCCAAAAGCCTAAGTGTTAACTACTTGGACTTCGACTCCACACGAGAGTGGTGGAATGCTCTCGGGCATACAGCCCCCCATAGAATTTCTGAAGCTGCACTGCTCGGAACAAGGTTTAACCCAGAATGGCAGCAACAACAGCCTTAGGAGACAACAGCAACAACAAAATGCAGTAGCCACAACAAGTAATCATCCTTCATTGGATCAAAACAGTAGTAGGCAATCAAGTCTTTGCTCAAGTGCTCGGTGGCAGCAGATTGCTAACTGGTCAATGACTGTGGCATTAGATTGTTAACTGGACAGCAGCAGCAGAACATATCAAAAGTTGGTTTGCACATAACATAACAGCAGAACAGCAGTCCTGATGCCCTCTTGCTGGCAGCAATGAGACAGCATTAGTTGAATAGTAGCATAAAAGCAGGATCAACAGTAGCAAAAAACTATCAGTAGCAGCAGCCGTAGCAATATAACATCAGCAAGACATAAACTGTTCACCAATACACAGATAGCAAAACGATGCAGAGGACGTCCCCCTCCGCGAAGGGAGATCCCAACGACAGCCCCTGTTAGTTAGGCATATACAATGGGTGAATCCCACAAACAATCAGGACAATTATAAAGATGCGCTACCAGCTAAAACAACTACAAGCAATGCACATTCAGCCTGCTCTACAATACAATCTCTGCATTTTTAGCATTCCCAAAACAACAGCATTCCCATGAACAAACAAATGCTATCTTGGGACCTTGAATGGGTGCATGATGTGTCAATGCAGTATGCTGCACTCTTTTCCAAAATCCAAAACAACATATCAGAAAGGTAGAATAATAGGCAGCAGAACAGAAACTTAAACAGTAACAGTAGCAGTCCTATTGCAATATCTGCTCCCTAACATACCCCCTCGAAATCTAACTCACCAAAAAATAAAAGCAATAGGAAGGATCCTAACACCCTCAACTCTCCCTTACAAAAAGACTCCCTCTAACTTTTACCTCCACTCTTCAAGAACTTTGGGGCTCAATCACACAACTCACAGGTACACACATATGCTGGCACTCACAAAGCAAAGAGAAGGAAGGGGCAAAGAGGAGGAATCCAAACTGAGTTGAACCACAGAATATATAGAACAAATTAAGAAAAGAGTTTTAAGATAACAACCTTGTAAATAGGAGTAATAGCAGATAAGTATCCCCCTTTGAAACCTTTGGATACTCCTTCTTTGCAACTTGCTAGCCACCTTCAAGGAAGTCAACACAGTGAACAACCTTTGCATGAGATGATCTTGCTTATCCCTTCTTGGACAGCAACCTTGTACCATTTTGAGAAGCTAACAAACAGCAGCAACAGCCGAATGGCAGCAGCAACCACAATACATCAATAAGACAATTGTAACTCAAGCCAAATTCCACTCATTCTCAATCCAAGCTGCTTGAGATAGGAGTAATAGCAGATAAGTATCCCCCTTTGAAACCTTTGGATACTCCTTCTTTGCAACTTGCTAGCCACCTTCAAGGAAGTCAACACAGTGAACAACCTTTGCATGAGATGATCTTGCTTATCCCTTCTTGGACAGCAACCTTGTACCATTTTGAGAAGCTAACAAACAGCAGCAATAGCCGAATGGCAGCAGCAACCACAATACATCAATAAGACAATTGTAACTCAAGCCAAATTCCACTCATTCTCAATCCAAGCTGCTTGAGATTGAGGCGTTCTATGAAGTGATAAAAGTCTGGCTCTAACCATAGAGCAGATTTTGTGAACAACTGCCTCCCATGTACAAGAGAGATTTTGAAACTTCCTAACATTTCTCTCAATCCAGATGTGATAAACAGCTACTGTAAAGACCAGTTTTGTGAGCACAGACTTAAGTGTTTTACCTTCGATACCTGACAGAAAAGAGATCCAATCAAACCATGATCTAGGAGACCAGGATACATGTAGCTTAGTTTGGATGGCACCCCAAACTTTTTGAGAGTAAGGGCAGTTAAAGAAGAGGTGATCATGGCTTTCCTTCTCTTGACAAAGACTACATTGAGGAGAGACATTAAGACCAAACAACAAAAGTCTATCAGTAGTGGAGAGCCTATTTAGAATAGCTATCCAAGTGACAAAGCTACATTTCGGAATGTGGCCAGAAAACCATACCAACTTATGCCACATGACCTTAGGAAAGGGAGTTCTCAACTTGTCCCATAAAGATGCAATTGAGAACTGACCATTCGCTGTGAGAGTCCATCTAACATGGTCAGCCCCATTCAATCTGGACTGAATAAAATGAGGCAAAGAATTTCTTACCTCATTAAGTTCCCAAGTTTGAGTAATGGGGAATGCCCAATTTGAATTAAGAATGATGTGGGACACAGTAGCATCCTTCGAGATACCAGAATCATAAGCTATTCGGGTACCAAATTTGTTCATCAAGGGACCAAGAGGATGCCAATTGTCATACCACAAGGAGGTGGATTGACCATTACCTAGTATGCTTAGAATATATGGTTGTACCACCGGCCTGAGGGTCAAGAGTTTCCTCCAAACCCAAGTGCAATCACCAGGAATTTTCAAATTCCAAAAATTCCTACCTTTGATTAAGTAAGATTTGACCCACTGACAGCACATTGACTGTTCACCCCCGGAAATTAAAAACCAGATGTGCTTGGCAATGGCTGCTTTATTCCATACTTGCATGGATTTGAAGCCAAGACCACCCTCTTGCTTAGGAGAGCATAAATGTTCCCAAGAGACTTTGGCACTTGTTTTCCTAAGATCAGGACCAGTCCAAAGAAATGCCCGAAGGACGGATTCAACTTCTCTAATAACCTTTTTAGGAATGATAAACAATGAGGACCAATAGGTTTGGATAGAGAAGAGGACATTTCTAATCAACTGGACCCTTCCAGCATAGGTGAGGTCTCTGTTGGTCCAGGACTTGGTTTTTGCTATAATGTTATCCACTAGACGCTGACAGCCAGTAGCTTTGAGTTTAGAGGAGAGAAGGGGAACACCAAGATATCTAACTGGCAAAGTACCCTCTTTAAACCTTAATAAATCCAAGATAGCCAATCTAGTACTAGTGTTGACCCCAGAAAAGTAGATGCTACTCTTCTCAGGGCTCGGTGAAAGACCAGACAAGGATTGAAATTCGGTGAGTGCATCCTGAATATGATTAATTGAAGCCAGCTCGCCCTTACAGAATATCATAAGATCATCAGCAAAACAAAGATTGACAAGCTTAGTAGCTCCACATCTCCAATGAAAATGGAAATCAGGAAGACGGGATTTCTCCTTAAGAAGGCAAGTGAGAATCTCCATCACAATAACAAAAAGGTATGTAGACAGAGGAAAGAGAGTAGTTAGCAGTAGTGACACAGGCTTGGATCCAATTGATCATGATGGGATGGAAATTCATAGAAGTCAGAACATCCCACAGGAAGTCCCACCTAACATTGTCATATGCTTTCATGATGTCTACCTTCATGGCACATCTGGGAGAGGAAGAAGATTTGTGGTAACCTTTCATGAGCTCCTGGGTAAGGAAAATATTGTCAGCAATCCTCCTACCTTTAACGAAACCTGATTGTACAGGATCAATTAAAGTGGGAAGAACTGCCTGCAACCTTCTAGCAAGAATTCTAGCTATGCATTTATATATAGTGTTACAACAGGAGATGGGTCTGTAGTCCCCCACTCTAGATGGATTAGGGACCTTAGGAACAAGCGCAATAATAGTTGAATTTACTTTTTTGAGCAGCTGACCAGACGTAAAGAAGGTTTTGACAGCAGCAGTGACTTCATGGCCAATGATAGGCCAAGCCTTCTTAAAGAAACCAGCATTATAGCCATCAGGACCAGGGGCTTTACCAGAGGGAAGAGACCAGAAGGTCTCCTTAATTTCAAGATCAGAAACATCATCAACCATGGCTAACTTTTGGCTATCGGATAATCGACTACCTAATACCTGTTGGATCCTGGATAGCCCATGATAAGAGGTAGGGTGGGCTGTGCCAAGCAAATTGGAATAGAAATTAACAAAATTAGATTTGATATCCCTAATGTCATTAATGAGGGACCCGTCATCCAACACCAAACTGGTAATCTTACTCCTATTACGGGAGCTGCTCACAGCTTTAAAGAAATAAGAAGTGCACTGATCCCCTAGTTTCAACCACTGAATTATTGACTTTTGTTTAGCCAGACTTTCCTCGGCCCTCAGTAAAGTGAGAAGCTGCTTGTGGACCTCCTTCTCCTGGCTAATAACAGAGAGGTTAAAAGATTGACTACCCAAATCTTTCTACAAAGACTCAAGAAGCTGCCTAGTGTCCACAACTCTCTTAGAGACATCACTAAAGTCTCTAATGTTGATAATCTTAAACTCCCCTTGTAACAGTTTGAGTTTCTCACAAACACAAAACATTGGATTTCCAATGATCACTTTCCTCCAGACTTTTTGAACCACAGTTAAAAACTGAGGATGATCAGCTATAAAATCAAAAAACTTGAAAGGTTTAGAGGATTTCCTAGGACTAGGAGTGATATACACAATACCTGGAGAGTGATCAGAAATCCCCAGGGTGGGAAAATGAGCTGAAGAACAGGAATAGTCTTTCATCCACTGTTCATTAACCAGAACCCTATCCAATTTGGTGGTGACATGATGAGCGTGGTCCTGTTTATTGGCCCAAGTGAAAGAACAGCCCGAAAACCTAAGATCATCAAGCTCAAGAGCATAAAGGCAATCATTAAACTCATTCATATAAGGGGGCCAGAAGGAAGACCCCCCAGCTTTTTCATTGGGGAACCTAATGGCATTAAAATCACCAAGCACTACCCAAGGATATGAATTACTAGACTGGTGGAGACTAGACCAAAGAGCTTGCCTAGATAAATAGCTATTAGCCCCATACACAAAGGTTGCATAGAAAAGGGCTCCTCCACACCTTGGCAGCACCTCACAATGAATAAATTGATCAGAATGATCCAAAACTTGGACATACATCAGAGTAGGATCCCAGCAAGCTAAAATTCTACCAACGGGCGCATGAGAGCAGTTGTTCACAAAATTCCACTGTGGGCAAATATATTTTAAAACTCTAGCAGCCTGGTTCTCCTTAATTTTATGCTCTAGCAAACCTAAAAGAGAGAGCTTATTGTTATTAACAAAACTTTTAGCCTCATTTTGTTTAATAGGATCATTGAGACCCCGAATGTTCCAAAAACCAAGTTTAATAGGTTGCATAGACATAAAACAAAGTAATGGCAAAAAATGGACGAATAAGCAAACTGCCTTGCCAAAAAAAAGGATACAGATGCATTAAGTTCCTCCACTGCTCAAGGAACAAAGTGATTGTTCCTTAGCTAGCTTCCTCAACCTTTTTTGGGCAGACTTGGAGAGAGATTTGTCTATAACCAAGCCACCACAGGGAGCTTGCTCAGTAGCTCTCCTTTTGTCCCCTGGACCAAAGAGATCAGGAGGTTCAGGTGGTTTGATCCCAGCATGGGTTTGGGCTCCTTTTGCTTCCAATGGTTGAAGACCAACCCTTCCATGGGGAGTATGATAGTCTCCGGAACCCACTTTCAGAGAGGCTGGAGGCTTTAGATGGACCGAAATCTCTGACACCTGATTGGTACTGACCACACTTTCCAAAACCTCCAACAATTCATCTTCAAAATCACTCAGCTCTTCACAAGGAGGTTGAATGACAGATTTATCAACTGAATTGCTTGAAGAACGAGGTCCTATAGCAGCGTTTCCCTGGCAGGCAGGAGTTGTTCCGTTTACAAGGTACCACTTTGTGTATAAGCACAGCTTATCATCCTCAATCAGATGGGCAAACAGAGGTGGTTAATAGGAGTGTGGAGAACTATCTGAGGTGTTTAACTAGTGACAGACCTATAGCTTGGACTAAATGGCTTTCCTTGGTTGAATGGTGGTATAACACAACCTTTCATGTTTCAATTGGGATTACTCCTCATGAAGCCTTGTATGGCCAAAAACCTCCAATTCTAATGCATTATGTTTCTAGAGGCACTGCAGTTGCAGCAGCAGATGCCATGTTACATGATAGAGCCACCATTCTCAAATTGCTCAAGGAACACTTGGCTAACTCACAACATAGAATGAAACAAATTACAGACCAACACAAATCAGAAAAGGCCTTTGAAGAAGGAGATTGGGTGTACCTCAAGCTTTAACCTTTCAGACAAGTGACTGAGCTTTTCACAGAAATGCTAAGCTGGCCCCTAAGTATTTTGGTCCATATCAGGTGGTGAAAAAGGTTGGTTCTGTTGCCTATGAATTTGGGCTTCTTCCTCATTCCAAAATCATCATGTCTTCCATGTCTCTCTTCTCACGAGAAATCTGGGGAACGATGTTGTGATCCAGTCTGAGCTTCCACTAGTTGGGGAGGATGGCCGAATACAGTTCGAGCCGTTGGCTATCTTGGATAGGAAGTTGGTCAAATGAAATAACAAACCTTCTACCAAAGTCTTGGTCAAATGGTCTAATTCCATTCTGGAGGATGCAACCTAGGAAAATTGGCATGATTTCCAGCAGCGTTTTCCTCATTTCCAACCTTGAGGACAAGGTTGTTTTTAAGGGGGCAGAAATGATAAGCATAGGGGGCTTAATTGTAATTGTAGAATGTATTCAGGGCTTAATGTGCAATATTGTAATCGTGGGTGTGTCGGTTGGTTAGGAGTTGGTTATTCTGTTAGGATGATATAAGGGGTGGGAGTGCGTAGGAGCATGCGTGTGAGTTGTTGCCTCTTCTCTCTCTCTCTCTCTCTCTCTCTCTCTCTCTCTCTCTCTCTCTCTTGTAATTTCCCTTCTCCTCTCCATATTTCTTTTGTAAATTCCTTAATCAATAATAAAAGTCCGATTGGTTTAATTCTTGGCTACATTTCACTACAAAGATCTATGAGGGAATGAGCGCACTAGGTAGCAGCAACTATGGCTGCTGGGCGCGTAGCAGCATTGCGTGTCAGCGGCGGCGACGGCGGGTCAGCCATGGCTACTGTATTGCTCTTGCTCATTCTCTGGGTTTTATTTCTCTTGTAGAGGAAGAGATATGGGTGTATATCACATACACAAAGAATGCATTGCTCTTGGACAGAAGTTTAAAAAGAAATTCGAAAACTACGACTTAAATTTTAGGAGTTAAAATTTGTTTTATCACAAAAGAAAAAAATAACGGTTGTGTTTGGTTGAGAGTTTAGTTTAGTTTAGTTTTGGTAGTGGGTGGAGAGAGAAATAGAGTAATGATTGAAGATAGGGGTAATGATTGGAGAGAGATAGAGAGAGATGGGAAAGTAATAATTGAAAAAATAGGGTAATGATTGGAGAAAGAAATAGGGTAATGATTGAAAACAAAACTAAAACTAAAACTAAACCACGAACCGAACAAAGCCGCATTTGTCCGGTCTGTTTTTGGATATTGGAAAAGTAATTGTACTAAAGTTAGCAATGTTGATAGAGAAGGCAGAGGGTATCACAGTCATTTTTACATCTGCCGTTAATGCTATTTTATTTTATTTTTGATTTTTTTATCGACAAAACGCTGTTAGTATGTCATTTTAAAACCAAAGGTATACCAACTTTCGCAACCTTCTGTTCTGACTCCTGAGGGGGGCTGGCAGGGTCAAGGCTGGTAATCTATACCAGTCCTGGCCCTAAAACTGGCAAGTTTTCAAAGATCGTGCTGAACTATTAGTGGCGCACGCCAGAACCATTAAGCCGTACGCCAGTCATGGCAGTACGTGCAGTACTGGCGTGGGGATCATTGATCATCCATCTTATGTTTTTCCTTCATTTCATCACCTTATAGCATGCTAAAAACCAGATTACTGCTTTCTGTATTTTAGCGTTGTATACTTGTTTATTAATTTCTTCTGGTTTATAAGGTCTCTGGGATCCTTTGGGTCATGTTCCAGAGCCTAGATGATGCAAAGCCAAGCATTGGACATATGATGTAACTAGCGTACGGTCTCTGATGGCTGGCATACGGCAGTTAGATCAAAGTCCGAGGGCTGGCCTTTGCATAGCAGCCAGGTTATGGTCATTGATTACTTCCCCACACTGTTTACGGGGTGTTCTGTTTATTCTTATGGCCCAAGGCCATTTCTATTGTCTGTAACAGCATATATTTTGCCTTATAATCTATGTGGTTTGTCCTAGGTGTGCACTGGTCCTTTCTAGAGCCCAGAGGATTGAAAACAAGAACTGTAAGTTTAGGCTACTAGGGTACGCCAGTAATGGTGTGGCGTGCGCAGGTCAGGTCAGCTTGCAGTGGTTCGTCCAGTGCATGCAGGTTTCTTCCTATGCACGATATTCTCGGCTGATGTGTCCCAGTCAATTTAAAATGCTCATAAGTGCTTGTTCTCAATCTATATTTATTGCTTCAATTAATCATCCTTCACATTTTGTCACATAGCATGCAACTTGTTACAGTTTTAATTCCCTTTAACTGTTCCCCGCCCTAACTGGCTAAACAATGATCAATGAGAGAAAAATGCAAACGTTTTACAAAATGCCCGAATAGACACCGCCCTCCAAATTGGGGGAGAGGGGTGCCATAAAACCCTTCCCTTCTCGTAACCTGGCTCCCGAACCTCAGATATCAAAGGTGACGATGGATCAGTCTACGCCTTTTCAAAATCAAACAACGTAGCAAAGCGTTTCTAGTTCGGTTCCTTGGGTGTTTCACCGCTAAAACCCGAGTGGTGACTCCGAATCTGTAGGGGGATGAAAACAATTGATGCCTTCTGATCAACTAGATTGCAACGGATTTCTCGTGCCTCTTCACCGGAACCCTAATTCGTCGTCGGAGCCCTAATCTGCAAAATAGGCAGGGGGTGAGCGCACCTCTGCCTCTCGTGGCAAAGGCCCTCCGATGCCTTTGTTAGTATCACGTACTAGCAATTAAACCCTAATTATCAGTAGGAAAGCAAGAATGCAAAGTATTGCGTACCTTTTGCCTCTAGGTTTACCTCATATTTATATATTTTCGTATGCTTGTTACCCAAGCATCCTTGTTACCATAGGATTCCTAACTCGTATAGGAAACCCAGGATATCAAGGAGTCTTGTTTCCTTTATCAGTTTATGGAAAAGAGTCCTTTTAGGATTCTTTTCCATTAAGAGCCGAACATCCCATACTTGTTGGGTATCTTTCTCAGATCCTATATTCTTGGGATCTTTATCCCTTTATGGGACATGACTACTCTGGAATCTTCCAGAGTATTCCCTCTGCTCCTACTCTCGATTGGAGCTCCTTCTTTGTTCGGTTGTCTCATGGCCGAACAGACTAACTGGACCAAGGACTTCACATGTAACTTGGTCCAAACGTAATCAAAATGTCTCCTATCTGCCGAACAGATAGTTTACACCAATGACTTGTCATGTCATTGGCCTTTATTTAGCCGAACAGACTGCATGGAGCAGGGACTTCACATGTCATTTGTTCCATATCGCTGTTCTTCATACTGCCCGGAGATAAGTCCAGTTGTATTCACCACGTGCTCCCAAACCTCACGTGTTCGGCAACTAAATGTATTTGCTCAGGAATACCTCCCTACAGAATCGAAGCGTTTCGCCGCGCTTTTCCAAAAAAGGACGCACCCAATTTTATGCACGAAAACAGAATTTTCGGGGCGTGTGCCCACAGTGGCGACTTCGTTGGGGACTCATTGCGTTGATCGAAATTTGGCGATTAATACATAAATGAACAACTTTTCAAAAGTCTGTCAAAACAGTACGTTCCACACTGCTTAAGAACAAAATGGTAACGTAGCAGGATCTCATATCTGACCAATCCGAACTAGGGCTTTTATTATTGTTCACTTGTGTAGTCTTCTCCAAATATTGATTAATAAAAGTGAGCCAAACTTTGAAAGGCATTTTCAAAACAGTGCATTTCTCTGTCATTCAATCATTTTGTGGCATTCTTTCATGTGCATCGATGTTGGTCAGCCCCGTTGAGGTGTTTTGGGTAACCGGCACTGTAACGCCCCCAATTTCTGGGTACGTTAAATAAACAATTTTATTGCAACTTCAAAATAGAGTCTGGCTCTTTATTACATCACAACCTCCGTAAGAGTACTTTCATTACACAAGGGAAGGGAAACTAAGGTTTCTAACTACAGCTCTGCCTGTTCTTCCATCTTAACCAGCTCTTCGGCTCCAAAAGCCTCCAAGAAGTACAGCTCACCCTGTTCATCTACAAATTCTGACACATTATACCAGCGTCGCCACCGACATAATATGTCAAGGTCACCAAAGATAACACCATGAGCTACAAAAGCTCAATAGAATAACCCATACCCACTAACCCTTAACTTACAAGCAGTAGATCATAATACTAACGATTTCCACATAATACGTGCATATTTAACCAAAACAGTTCACAATGACACATCCACATTCGCTAATCAACTATCGTTTGTGTCCATTGTTTTCTGAGTTTCTCCTACATGACTCGTCGTGGACCATGTCACCATTTTCCATTTTTCATTTTTCCAAATCATCATTTCCAAAATCGTTTTTACACACCCAACCTCGGTTCCGCCGCTCCGGGTTCTCAAGTATCCACACAATGGTTCTGCCGCTCCGGGTTCCCATTGGCACACAAAATTTGCATTGGCTCCTCTCCACGGATAACCAAGCCATACCTCGGTTCCGCCGCTCCGGGTTCCCATGGGAACGCACACAACCTCACAATGGTTCCGCTGCTCCGGGTTCCCATTGGCACACAAAATCAATTAATTTGGCATTGGCTCCTCTCCACGGATAACCAATCCACAATTCAAAACCTTTGGTTCTGCCGCTCCCGGTTCCCGAGTATCCCACAATGGTTCCGCTGCTCCAGGTTCCCATTGGATTTTCGAAAAACACACCCACACAATGGCTACTACGTCCGGCCATTATGTAGATTCAAAAATATTTTATCCAAGTCAAAACACACCTTTTCTTTAACCACACCCTAGGTGTCATGTTTCTACTTTCTCGATTTCCGTGTCTCGTTTTCATGCATTGACTCCGCGGTTGGACTTTTCACATACGTAATCATAAATCATTCATTGAAATCTTGAAACTAAACTAGCAAGATCATCCAACTCTATATTAATCATCATGCTCAAACCACAACTTAAAGAATAACGCCACATGTACAGACGCCTTTGGAGTGAAGATCACTTATGCTTTACAACAAGGCAAGTAATACAAACAATTCATAATACATGTTCATATCCATCTTAAAGATCAAAATACGAATACTTCCATGCATTTCAATACACAACAACATACATATTTCTATTTATACTTGGGGGAAGTAGATAGGGATATTCTACATATACTTAGGAGTAGTAGATAGGGTGAATCTACAAGATCGTAATTTCATTTCAAGATGTTAGTAAAACGAGCTTGCTAACTATTTCTAATACATTAACTTGCCTTATCATGAGCAAAAATAACTAAACTTATACTAGGGAGAATGAGTAGAGATTAATCTACCTTGATCCGAAACTAGTCGGGGCCGAATAAGCTAGTTGGAAAATTACGGGTGGTGAAACTCGCAAATTTGGACCAAACTTTGGATGGCAGTAACTCAGTCAATCTTTGGCCGAATATGATCATTCTTGGATCGAAATCGAAGCTCTAGAAGAGCTCTACAACTTTTGTGAAGGAAGTTGATCCTAGAAACTACTTTAGGTAGGAGAAAAATGGTGATAAAGGAAGAGACAGTATGCTGTCTGAAACTGAAAATCCGAGATTTTTACTGAATTTCGGATGTCAGTATCTTTGTCATTTCTTGACCGATTAGGGTGGTTCTTGGGTCTAACTTGAAGGTCTCGAAGTGCTCTACAACTTTCCCGAAGGGAGTTGGTTCTAAGAACTACTTTAAGCAGGAGAAAAATGAGGGTTTGCGAAGGGCAGTAGGCTGTCTGGAAAACGAAAATGGTTTCTAGAGAGAAGTTGGAGCAAGGAGTGAAGGTGTGAGTTTAAGCTTGGAATGGCTTGCTATTTATAGTCCAAGGCTCCTTCCTCTCTCTCTCCCATCCGAATCTCTCTCTCTCTCTCTCTCCTATCTTTGATTTCTTTCACTTGTCAAGCTTGATTGAAAGCTTGATAGGTTAGGTTAAGGGTTGCTTGTACAACTCTTACCTAGTTCTTAGGCATGCAAGGCTAGATTTGGTACTTTGGATTGGATTATGGAAAGATTGGTGGAGAAAGTAGGATGGTACAAGGTTTTATATTGGTAGATGTACAAATAAGGACAATGTGAAGGGATTTTGCTTGAAGAAGTATACAACCCAAGATTGAAATCAAGTCAAAGTACAATGGAAGATCAAGCCAAGGTACAATCCAAATCTTCTTCTTCTCTCTCTCCCTCCTCTCTCCTTCGGCCCTCTCTCTCTCTCTCCCTCTCTTGTACAACATATATGAGTATGTATATAAATATGACTAAGTATATAAAAGTACACAAGTACTAGATTTCCAAATCAAGATCTCTTATTAAAATAATCCAATTTGGCACATGCTCCATTAAACTAATAAATTATGTACTTTAGGAAATCTAGGCTTTTATATAATATGATATATATATATATATATATATATATGTACCCATGTAATCTAGGTAGATTTTCAATATCCAATAAAAAATTATAAAATCTAAATTCCCTATTGAAATAATCCTATTAGGCACATGCTCCATTAAAATATTAGATTTTGTACTTAGGATATCTTTAGGGAAATCTAGGGTGTATATTATAAAGTACACACATATATATTTATATAAATATATCATCACATGGGAAATCTAGGAAACGTTTATTAAATAAAACCCTAGTACTTGCTAATTCTATTATCCAATGGGTAATAATTTTCCTAGCGGTTATTGACCAATGAATAAAAGGGTGAAGTAATATCTACTTAAATAAATGCTTATATGTCCTTTTAGGCATGTGTATATATACCTATATATAACTATATATTTGTACTTAACAATCTAGCATAGATATCTTTTTAATGGAAGGTCTATTGTCCAATGGATAAAAATTTCCCTAACTTTTATCGTTCAATGGGTAAAGATCCAAGATGACAAGTATGACTTGATTGACTAGTCATATCTATATGTGTATGTATATGCATATAATAATAACCCAGGTCCAAAAGGTTTCATTAGGGTTTGAAAGGTTCAAAAGGTTCAAGGAGGTTCAAAAGGCTCATCTAGGGTTAGGAAAAAATAACTAGATGAATTGGTAGTTAGATCCCTCTAACTAATTGGTTAGAATCTAACTATACTTGCCAAGTAGAATCTCTAGACAAGAAATATAATTTTAAAAGACTAAAATTCTAATTATGACAGATTTTTAGAAATACAAAAGGAATTTTTGGAAGCAAATCGAAGTATTAAAATAAAATTCAAATTTTTAACGAAATTTTTACTTACTAAAAATCAGAGTTGTTACAGGCACAATTCATTGGAGCCCGGGGTTCTCGAACGCCCAACAACCTTGGACGATGATGAGTCATACTACCGTTTGACCGTCATGCTTTGCAACGGGAGGTATATCGCAGCTCTAGTCAGAGGAACCTCCTAAACCAAAACCAGCCTCTACATGGGTACAAAGCACTAGAACCTTTCAACATAGGACAGGAACCTGCAGGGTAGGATTATTTGCATCTAACCCCCATATACTGTCTATGTGTTACTGCTTTCCCTATCGCATGTCTGTACATTCATTCATACCATTTTGCGTAGGAGCATGCTAAGGCGGCTTTTAGGTTGTCTCTTGTCGAGTCTATCTTATGCCTATTAGGCGTTGCCTTGGCTCGATGACGAGTCATGCATCACGATGTTGCGTGTTATCAATTATCAATTTTTAGACATGGAACTATCCAAGGATTAGTGTCGTAAGACACCTAAGGGGATGGAGAAGATGAAGGAAGTTCCTTATGCCTTAGCAGTAGGAAGCTTCATGTATGCTATGATGTGTACTAGACCTGATAGTTGCTTTGCCGTTGGCATAGTTAGTAGATTTCAATCTAATCTAGGGCAAGAGCATTGGACTGGAGTGAAACATATACTCAAGTATCTAAAAAGAACTAGAGATCATATGTTAGTGTTCCAATCAGAGAGTCTGGTACCTTATGGGTACACAGCCTCGGACTTTACGTCAGACAAGGATTCCAAAAAGTCTACCTCCGCATGTGTGTTTACCTTAGGAGGTGGAGCCATAAGTTGGAGTATCAAGCAATCGTGCATTGATTGATTCCACCGTGGAGGCCAAGTATGTGGTAGCTTCTTAAGCAGCCAAAGAGGCCGTTTGGCTTAGAAACTTCTTGATGGATCTAGAAGTGATTCCTTTAGTGCAATTAGCTATTACATCTATTGTGATAATAGTGGTGGAATTGCTAATTCTAAGGAGCCATTGACTCATAAGAAGGAAAACATGTCGAGTGTAAGTATCACCTGATTCGATAGATCGTTCAACGAGGTGATGTAGCTGTGTCCAAGATTGCATAAGTAAACAACCTAGCAGTTCTTTTTACGTACAACTTACAAGCTAAGACTTTTGATAGTCACGTAGAGGGAATATGAGTGAGATGCATGGCAGCATGACTTTGAGTCTGAGTTGGAGTTTGTTAAGAGGTTATGTAAAAGTTATGATTTTATATGATGGATAAATATTGTTATGTATTAATTAGTTTTACCCCTTTTTGATGAGAATCTTTTATGGGCAATGTTTGCATAATATTATTGTATGTTGTGCATGTGTGTCTTTTATTTTACAAAGTAGATGATCCGGTGTGTAGAGTTCGGCTTACACATAGATTAGATCGTCGGTCCTTGTGAAATATAAGATATGGTTCATAGTCTTAGATGGAACTAGACACACCATCAGTAGGACTGTAGTACAATGTTTAGCAGGTCTGTTTTGACTACAGGGAATGGTCTAGTTCTAATTCATTGTGCTAGTACACTTTGTGTGTATTGAACGGGACCGCATTGAGGTAATTGTCTTTATACTAACTTTATAAGACAATTGGAACCTTATGGTTATTATGAATGCTTATGCTTTTAATCCAAAAATAATTATTAGAGGTGTATATTTAATGCTGTTGACTTTGATTCATTAAAGAGTGAGATCTTTATACGGTCAATAGTCTCGGTGAGTTGGGTAGCAACATTATGTATATGACAACTATTAATTATTGATGGAATCCACGTCCCAGTAGGGATTGACAATACCCCTTGAGTAAGCTTATAAGTTTCGATTATGTCAAATCCTGCAGGTGGATATTTGTATCTGACATATCGAATAAGTTAAGCGGATAGTCTCAAGATAAGATGTTGATTAAGTGGGAGATTGTTAGTAATTTATTTTAATCAACGGTTATCTGTAATCTTAACGTGGGGAGATTAATAAGTATTTAATATCGTGGAGCTCATAATATAATTGAGATAAGGACGAGAGTGCAAGTATAATTCTGTAATGGGGTGAATTATAATTAGTGAAATAAGAAATAAAATCCTGGTGGGATTAGGTTTTCTTATTTACACTAGGAGCCCAGACTTATTACTCTTTAGGTCTCTATCGTAGCTCTATATATGCATGTTATGCTCTCTAGGTCAGATTGACGTTTTACTATTATTCAGTAAATAGAGGCAGGCTTAGAGAGAGAAAACAGATCACGAAAGAGTCCACACTCGGTTCGTGTTCTAGACGCGTGGGGAATATAGTAGAAGATCATAAGATACAGTTGAGCAGTATTCATGGCATACAGCAAGGTGTGCTGTAACAAGTTCAACCAGCGTTCGTGACGCAGGAGTTGTGGTAAAACCCTAATTCCACCTTGAAGGGTTTTGCGATTTTTGTTGTCTAATTTGTATGCATTATTACTGGGTTCTGGGAATCGTTTCCCATCACAGCTAACCCTACGTTCAACGTACAATGTTGTGCCTTATACAATATCTATATCTATTTGCCATCAAAGACGACTTCATTTTATGTTTCTCGACACAATCATTATTAGATTCCATGTCGTTTTCTTATGAGAGACTTTATGATAATCTCCGGCATTAATTTGGGTTGTCGAGCGTTGTTAGCTTGAGGTGTATGCTTAAAGTTGTTCGTAACCAACAAAGATACCAAAAAACGTTTGTTGGGTAGATGGCGCGACTCCAGTTTTCACCGCAACGACTAACACAATTCAAGTTGGTAAAAAATCTAGCAGGATAGCTATTACAAAAATTTGGCATTGATACAAGACACGTTGAAGAACATCCTACATTCCTACTTGATTTTTGCGTCCTACGTTTGTGTTTCCCATTTGATCTGTTAAATATGAGAGAATATATTTTATTGACTTCAATAATAACATGTACATAGGCTCTTGTATTTATACAAGAGTGGAATCCTAAAGCATGAAATCAAAATCAAATCATATACTATGGAAAGATAATCAAATCCTTGATCCTAATCAATTACAATCGATTTTATCAACTATAATCAATCACAATATTTTCATTATTCTAACATCCTCCCTCAAACTCAAGTAGGTCTACTTGAGTTTGAAAAAAAACCCAGAGAAACCAAGAACAAGCCAAGCCAAGCCAAGAGAAGCCAGGAGAGAGAAACAATCAGGAGAGCTAGGAGCCGAGAGAACAGCTAGGAAGAAAACCAAGAGAAACCAAGAAAAGCCGAAAAACAAAGAAGCCAGTATTCGAAAAGCCATGAGCATTGGTGGGTGAAGGCAACTAGAAAACGTGAAGGAGATTGACAAAGTAACTAAGTGCCCAGCGGACGACAACGAGGCTTAGGCCGTCCGCCAAGAGATCTACTTTAGCTTGAAAAAAGTAGAAATCAAGAGCACCGAAGCCAAAAAGAAACCAGGAACAATCACGAACAACCAAGCCAAGCCAAGCCATGAGAACCAGGAGAGCCAAAAGGACAGCCATAAGTGAGGACCAGGAGCAGCCACGCCAAGCCAAATTCAAGTAGGTCTACCAACTTGAGTTTGAAAGAAAAGAAATGAAGAATCCATGAATCAGAAAGCCACGAGCGCTAGTGGTGAAGAGGCACGGTGGGCAGAGTAAACTATGAGTGCCCGGTGGATGGCAGCAAGGCTTAGGCTGCCCGCCAAGAGCGAAAATTCCACGGGCCTTAGATCTTGTAGCTCTGATACCATGTTAAATATGAGAGAAGATATTTTATTGACTTCGATAATAACATGTACATAGGCTCTTGTATTTATACAAGAGTGGAATCCTAAAAACATGAAAACAAAATCAAATCTTATACTATGAAAAGATAATCAAATCATTGATTCTAATCAATTAAAATTGATTCTATCAACTATAATCAATCACAATATTTTCATTATGCTAACATGATTGATATACGCAACAATGCTTCTACCATTATATTTGTACAAAATTTGGGCATTAGAACTTGTTTCCAAACAATCTGAACAACAACGCGGAAGACAAGATGAGAGTTGAATCACCTCGCCCTGAAACATTCTCAGTCTCGCTTATCCTCAAAACCTTGTTAAAAATAATCTCTTGTTAATTTGTATTTTTGGGCTCTAGTGTTAGTTTATGTACATGGGCCATGTATGTTTGTATGTGAGTCAAGTTTTATTTTCTTGTATTTAGTTTTATTTTCATAGCTTTGCCAAGGGGACTCTCGTCTATAAATACTAGTTTCGAAGATGAAAAAAAGGTTCAGTACCACATAAGTCCAGCGCTTCAAACAACCTTAAACTTTCTAGCAAAGTTTAAACTATCTTTTACTTTTCATTGTATCGAGTACCTCGTACTCATTGGTCCTCGCACCAACTTTACTTTCCTTATACCTCGACTTTATTATTCCGATATAATAAAGTTCTTTTCACATTTGTTCTTTTTCTCACACGGTTGGAAAATTTAAGTCCACTTCGTTATGGCAAACCACGAACCTCTTTGTGGCCTCACCCTTTGAATCACACGCAATCGCTCTCAGTTACAAAGTCAGAAAGGGCATTCAGTCCTTCATGTTGGAGGCCAACAAGTCTTGGCACGCCAGTGCTCACACCGCACACGCCATTGATTTTTCGCTCACGTCTACGAGACGGAAAAGTGGAAACAGTTCGAAGTTTTCACCGACCACAAGAGTCTCAAGTATCTTTTCACTCAGAAGGAGTTGAACTTGAGGCAGCGCCGATGGATGGAATACTTGGAGGACTACAAGTTTACGCTCCAGTATCACCCTGGCAAGGCCAACGTGGTAGCTGACGCTCTGAGTCGAAAGGACAGAGCACAGAAAGTCAAGACTGCCATCAAAGAATGGGAGATGGTGGACACCCTGAACGAGTTCAACCTGCGACCATCATCAGAGAGCGGAAACGCACGACTGTACGCTCTAGTTGCGGAGCCAGCACTCCATCAGGAAATTTTGCTAGCCCAAACCTTCGAGCAGAATTGTGAGTTCGTCCGACATCGAATCCGAGAAGGAAAGGCGGTGCCAGGATGGACTATCGAGGAGAATAACAGCCTGAGATTCAAAGGGAAGGTATTCGTGCCTAATGTTGGAACCCTTCGAGAAGATGTACTCCGAGAAACTCACCATTCAAACTTCGCAGTTCACCCCGGCGGTACAAAGATGTATCATGACTTGCGGAGAACGTACTGGTGGGAAGGAATGAAGAAAGATGTAGCACGGTTTGTGTCTACCTGTTTGGTGTGTCAACAAGTCAAGGCTGAGCATCAGAAACCTGGAGGAGATCTTCAACCCTTACCAATACCGACCTGGAAGTGGGAGCACATCTCGATGGATTTCGTGACGGGACTGCCAAAATCTGCCAAGACCAACACAGCCATCTAGGTGATCGTAGATCGACTCACCAAGTCTGCACACTTTCTGCCTGTCAAAATGACAGAAAACGTGGAGCAACTAAGCATGTTGTACATTCGAGAAATCGTACGCCTCCATGGAGTACCAATCTCGATAGTCTCCGACAGGGACCCACGTTTTGTATCACACTTTTGGAAAGGATTGCAAAAAGCATTGGGAACAGACGTAAGGCTTAGCACGGCCTTTCACCCCCAAACCGACGGACAAACAGAGAGGACTATTCAGACCTTGGAAGATATGCTGAGAGCCTGCGCCTTGGATTTCTCTGGAAACTGGGAGCAGCATTTACCGTTGGTGGAGTTCGCCTACAACAACAGCTATCAAGCAAGCATTGGGATGGCACCATACGAAGCTCTATACGGTCGACCCTGCCGATCTCCAGTCTGCTGGACCGACACTGGGGAAACAGGATTGATTGGGCCTGACATAGTACGAGATACCACGGAAAAAGTCAAGACTATCAGACAGAGGATCCAGACCGCTCAAAGCCGACAGAAGAGTTATGCGGATAAGAGGAGCCGACCATTGACTTTTGCTGTGGGAGATCATGTGTTCTTGAAAATCAGACCAAGGAAAGGAGTCATCAGATTTGGGAAGAAGGGGAAGTTGTCTCCGCGCTTCATCGGACCATTTGACATCGTGGAGAAAATCGGGAAGGTTGCATACCGCCTCGCACTACCACCCCAGCTGGACCGAGTGCATAACGTGTTTCACGTTTCCATGCTTCGCAAGTATCTAGCATTACCCACCCATGTTCTCAATTGGGAAGATATCACCGTCGAGGAAGATGCGACATACGAAGAGGAACCGATAGAAATTCAAGACCGAAGCGAGAAGACTATCCGAAACAAGACCATTAAGTTGGTACGAGTTTTGTGGAAGCACCGAGGAGCTGGAGAAACCACATGGGAGAGGGAAGAAACCATGAAGATGAAATACCCTCATTTATTCGAATCCTAACGTACACCTAATTTCGAGGACGAAATTGTTTAAGGGGGATAGGTTGTAACAACTCCGATTTTTCGTGCAATAAAAATCTCGTTGTTATTGAAATTTCTTAATTTCTCGTTGATGTTCTTATTTGATTTTCTTGTGGTTTGTATTTAAGCAATCGATCGCCTTATCATCGTAATTCTCAACTAGAAACCCTAATCGCACTTTGGACCCTCGAGAATCGTTTCTCGACTACTTAGTCCGACCTAGCAAGCCTAGTTAGCTTCTAACCGGCTCGATGGAGTAACCAAACTAGAAAGTCACCTAGTTACGTTTCCCTAACCGAAGATGGACCATTTTGCCCATCTTGAACCTTTTGAACCTTTTGAACCCTAGACTAGTAATTGTTTAATTATTTTCTTTTATTATTTTGGTTTTATTCTTTACCCATTGGACGATAGATGTTAGGGGAATTATTATCCATTGGATAAAAGAAACCCATTTCTTTATATTAAAAGGATTTTGAAGGATTTTAGCAAAGTACTATGATTGACATTTATAATTATTTTGAAAAGTACTTTTCAAATTACTTTACTAATAAAAGTACCCAAGTAACCTTGGACCTTTGGATAATAACCATTAGGGTAATCTTTACCCATTGGACAAAAGCCTTTTCTTTATTTAATTGGTTAAGTACATATATATATAAACACATGGGATTTTACAAAAGGACATGTAGTCTTTCCAAAAACTTATTTTAGTATATAAAGTACCCGTACCTTATTATCCATTGGATAATAACCATTAGGGATTCTATTAACCATTGGGTAATAGGCTCATCTTTCAACCAAAGTACTTAACCCATTAAACTAATGTTTGTTAAGATTCCCGGGAGTACAAAAGTACATTATTATATTAATTAAAGTACGGTACTTTTTTGTATTGGTTTAAAGAGTGAATCTTGACCCTTAAAGACTAAATTACCCTTTTGTACAAAAGTACCTATTATTTATTTGTATTCTTTCATGTTAGTACATACATATATATACATATATAGTTAGTACATGAGAGAGAGAGAGGGAGAGAGAGGAGAGAGAGGCCGAGAGAGAGGAGAGGAGAGAGAGGCCGAGAGAGAGAGAGAGAGAGAGAGAGAGAGAGAGGGAGAGAGAGAGGAGGAAAGAGGAAGGAAGAAGAAGATGGATTTGATGTGTGACATTAGTCTTTCAAAGTACTTCAAATCTTTGGTGATTCCTTTCCTAGCCAAATCTTAACCCCATTAACCTCCATTGTACAAAACTCAATTGTTTAAGCCATGAATCTTGTACCAATGTCTCCTCCATGGCAACAAATCTTCCAAGAATCCCATCCAAGGACCAAAGTAGCCATGCAAGCCTACCATTTAGCCATTGATCTTCCAACCAAGCCTTAACTTCACCCATCAAGCTTTCAATCAAGCTTGACAAGTGAAAGAAATCAAATTTGTAGAGAGAGAGAGAGAGATTCGGTTGAGAGAGGGAGAGGAGAAGCCCTTGCCTATAAATAGAAGCTCATTCCAAGCTTAAACTCACACCTTCTCACTTTGCTCCAACTTCTCTCTAGAATTTCTTAGTGTTCTTGCTTTCAAAGTTCTTCTTTTCTTGTGTTTTTGAGTGTTCTTGAAAGAAACCACCAAACCACCTCCCAAAACCACCGTTAGATCTTTTAAAGTAGCTTAGTTAGTTAGAAAGTTGTTTCTAGGAAGAGAAAAGATCAACTCTCTTCCTTTCGAAGCAAACCGACGCCGTTACGCCGCCGAAATCCAAAACCGACGACCGAATCTTCTTAGCCAACTACTACCGCCAAGAAGCAAGGTAGAATATTCTTATCGTCCACCCCAAATATAGTGTAGAAACTTCTTATCTCTATTCCTAAGTATAAATTAGTTTTGTATCATAACCCTAAAATAAGTTCATTTGAAAGTAACTTTGATCATTAAAGATAAGGTTATCTTTGTTTAAAGATGCATAAGATGCATGATGTTGTTATTGTGATTCAAGCATGTTGTGTGGTCAAGAGTTGAATAATATTGTTGTATTCATTTTGGAAATTTATAAATGCTTGTTATATGGAAAGTCCTACACCACGGAGTCTATGTATGTAACGTGACACGAAAACCAAGAGAATAGAGACATGGCACCTAGGGTGTGTTAACGAAGATAAAAATGTGTATCCGAGGGAAGAAATATTTTGAAACTACATAATGACCGGTTTTGGGTGCATTATGTGAGTGGTGTGTGTGTGTGCCAATGGGAACCCGGCGCGGCGGAACCATTGTGAGGATACTCGGGAAACCGGCGCGGCGGAACCGAGGTTGGGTGTGTGCTTGGTTATCCGCGGTACGGAGCCAATGCGGTTGTGTGCCAATGGGAACCCGGCGCGGCGGAACCATTGTGAGGATACTCGGGAACCCGGCGCGGCGGAACCGAGGTTGGGTGAGTTAAAAAGGAGTTTTTGGGTAAAAAGGAAAGTGAAGTAATAACATGGTCTACGATGAGTCTTAGTAATGAACACAACGTTAGACAAGTAAGGATTGTGGATCTGAATACTTGTATGGACTATATGCATCATCTAAGTGGAAATTGTTGTTATTATGTTCCTCGTTCATAAGTTAAGGGTTAGAGGGTTTGGATAGTTCTATTGAGCTTTTTGGCTCACGGTGTTGCCTTTTTGGTGACCCTGGCATATTATACCGGTGGCGACGCGGGTATAATATGTCAGATCTCATAGATGAGCAGGGCAAGCTTTACACCTTGGAAGCCTTCGGAGCCGAGGAGCTAGCTGTGATGGAAGAACAAGCGGAGCTGTAGTTAGGAGCCTTAGTTTCCTTCCGTTTGTAATAAAAGTACTCCTCTTTCATGTTTTGTTGTAATAAAAGAGCCAGACTCAGTTTTTATTTCAATAAAATGTTTTATTTAACGTACCCAAAATTCGGGGCGTTACACGTTACTACTTTTTCAATCTATTAATTTATGAAAAGCATAATTAAGTACGGAGTGTTGCTATTTTTAGTAATTTTTTGAGTTTTAATGTATTTACTTTGTTATGCATGGTAATTTTACTTTTTCTCTCACATATATGATCGCTCTTGTGTAGTAAAACTCCTGCCTCCTGTGCCTGTACATACTAAATTACTAATGCATGCTGGGGACTTCCTAGTTTTAACCATACCTTATCATGGACCTTTGGCAGGTAAGCATGTCCTGGTTTACCATTGTCTCTACATGGATGGAAGGATATATAAGAAGTACTCATGGTCTTTAGATGGTTATGATGATAAGTTTCTATCATCATGCTTCGCTTTGTATGTATATGGTGAATTTCCTGGTTGGTTTTGCTTAGTTGTCAGCTTAACTCTAAATGAATTAGTTTTGGTGTTCATGGAACTGAAAAACTTTGACCAGCATGCGTTAAGCTGAACCAATAAATCTTACTTACCCATTTTATGTTTTTAATAAACAATTACTAATTAGCTGATGACATCAACAAGACAAAAAGATTTTCTTATTGCAACAAGCAAATCAAACGAACTCTAAACTATAGATTTTCTCTCTTCTCAATGTGTATGATAGGTCTCAGCTAAGTATAGTATTCAAGAATGGAGTTTTATTGCTATTTCAGAGAGGAAATTACAGGAAGAGAAATTGAGAAAGGAAGAGGAGAATTACAGAAGAGAGAGAGAGAACAGAAGCAACTGATTTCGCACACCTTCTACTTACGTGATACAACAGATATAACCCCCCACCACTCCCATTCTCAGCCTAACAAACTTAGTTGGAAAACAGAATTATAAAAAAATTACACTTTGTCTCCCTACACTATCAGATCTTGCACTTATAACCTCCATGCTTATCATTACCCTCTCCTTCAAAGCAACCTTGTCCTCAAGGTTGAAAATTTGGAAATGTAACGCCCCTGAATTTTGGTCAGTAAAAATTTCGTTAAATATTTGAATTTTATTTAAATTACTTATTTTCTCTTTGAGTGGCTATATGATTTCTTGATTTTCGTCGTAGTTAGATTTTTGTCTCGACTAGAAACCCTACTTGACCAATCGAATTAGATTCCAACCGACTACTTGGAGGAACCGAGCAACCAACTCACCTAGTTACTAGATGAACCTTTCGAAACTTTTGAACCTTTTGCTTTTACCCATTGGTCCATAATGGTTAGGGTAATTTTTATCCATTGGACAATAGGCTTTCCTTTAAAATATTTTGATAAGTACAAGGATATAGTATTTTAATGGGTTTATAAACACATGTGCAAAGTACATTTATTCTTTGTTTATTGGGGATTCTCCCACCCCTCCATTATCCATTGGTTAATAACCACAAGGGTAATTTTTGTCCATTGGATAATAGAAACCCAATTCTTTATATTAAAAGGGTTTAATGAAAGATTTGAACAAAGTACCATTATAGGCTTTTATAAATTTCTTTAAAGTACTTTTTGATTATTTTATTATAAAAAGTACCCTAGTAACTATTGTCCATTGGACAATGATTGTTAGGGTAATCTTTACCCATTGGACAAAAGCTTTTCCTTTATTATATTTGGCTAAGTACATATATATAAACACATGGGTAAATTTCAAAAGGACATGTAGTCTTTTAAAAAGACTTAAATTATGATTTAAAGTACTCGTACCTTATTATCCATTGGACGATAACCGTTAAGGGAATTATTATCCATTGGGTAATAGAGTTATTCTTTCAACAAGTACATGGGTTCATTAAAATAATATTTTCTTAAACCCCATGTGATGAAAGTACACATTATTTTATTATTAAAGTACTTAGTAGCCTTAATAGCCTTTTAAGCCTAATATTCTCCTAAGTACTTTGTTATTATTTTATATTGGGGTTTTGTACCCAATTGGATTAATTTAATGGGGAGTGGATCTTTCTAGAGTACATTAGTACACATGTGCTTATTTATTTGGAAATCTTAGCCCTTAAGTTTCTTTGATCAAAAGTACCAAAAGTACCTTTTGTTTATTATTATCTTGTACTTTCTTATTCTTTCTTACTTGTGTGTGTGTGTATATATATATATATATATATATATATATATATATATATATATATATATATGTAGTACTAGGAGAGAGAGAGAGAGATGCCAAGAGAGAGAGAGAGAGAGGTGCCGAGAGAGAGGAGGGAGAAAGGAGAGAGAGAGAAAGGAGGAAAGTGAGAGGAAGATTGGTTGATCTTCCATTGTCCTTTCAAGTCCATGGGTGAATCTTTCTCCTAACCAAACATAACTCTCCATTGTACATCTTTCAATTGTTTAGTACCCAAATCTTGTACCATTGTCTCCTTGTTTCCAACAAATCTTCCAAAGATCAAATCCAAGGACTAACCTAGCCTTGTAAGCTACCTTATTAGGCCTAAGACTATTTTGCCTAATGACAACCTATGATGGGCCATTATCCTAGCCTTTATTAGCCTAAGATTTGACTACAAGCTAGACCTAAGTTATAATTACCTAGAAAGGCTAAAGATCTTAGTTGGTTTCATAGCCTTACACCTAAGATTTGGCCTAAGATTGGAGAAAGGGCTATGACTTGGTTGAAAAGTTGATTTGATGACTTAATGGAACAAATCCATGGGAGATATAGAGAGAGAGAGGGCCGGCCTTAGAGAGGGGGAGAGAGCCAAGAGTTTTGCCTATAAATAGCACCCCATGCTTCTCATTCAACTCACACCTTCACCTAGCAACTTCTCTCTCTAGAAAAATTGTGTTCTTTCTTTGTTCTTTCTTTTGTTTTTCATGTTCTTGAGTTCTTCAAGAAACTCAACCTAAGCCGCCACTAAACCACCACCCGACCACCCTTCGATCCATAAAGTAGAGTAGTGTTAGTCTAGAAGAAGTTTCGAGAGAAACCATTCTCTTTCGAAGCTCCCGAAGGCATACCGTAGGAAGTTACTCCGTCTGATAGCCGACGTACTTTCCGTAGCCGACTACCGCCAAGAAGTAAGGTAGGAATCCTAGTCCATCAACTCTATGTGTTGTATAAAAATCGTATGTTGGAGAATAGAACGTCATTTAGAAGTAACTTTGATCATCCTTTCTTAAGTATATAAGGTTATCTATTGACTGTCAGTATATAAGCTTATCTGTTGATTGTTAGTAATATAAGGTTATCTGTTGTCTGTCAGTATATAAGGTTATCTGTTGACTATTAAGATTATCTGTCATGAGTATATAAGGTTATCTGTCACCTATAATGTTAGAATTGCATGAAGTACTTGAAAGGTGTTTTCTTGAAATAATGAAAAGGATGGGGAGTATGTTGAACTCGTCAACTTATGATTTGAGCATGCTAGATAATATAAAGTTGGATGATCTTGTTAGTTTCAAGATTTCATTGGATGTTGTATGATTGTTTATGTGGAAAGTCCTACCGCGGAGTCTTGCATGAAAACGAAACACTAAAATCGAGAAAGGTAGAAACATGACACCTAGGGTGTGGTTTATGAAAAGACATATTTTGAAAAGGGTGAAATGTTTTGGAAACCGCAATGTGGCCGGGCGTGGTAGACCATTGTGTGGTGTGTGTTTTGTGTGTGTTCCAATGGGAATCCGAAAAAAGCAGAACCATTGTGAGGTTGTGTGTGTTCCAATGGGAATCCGGGAAAAGCGGAACCATTGTGAGGTTGTGTGTGTTCCAATGGAGATCCGGAATAGCGGAACCATTGTGAGGTTGTGTGCGTTCCCATGGGAACTCGGACCGGCAGAACCATGGTGAGGTATGGCTTGGTTATCCGCGGAGAGGAGCCAATGCAATTGTGTGCCAATGGGAACCCGGCGCGGCGGAACCATTGTGAGGATACTCGGGAGACCGGCGCGGCGGAACCGAGGTTGGGTGTGTTAAAAACAAATTTTGGTTTGAAAGGAAATGTTTTGGAAACCGCAATGTGGCCGGACGTGGTAGCCCATTGTGTGGAGTGTGTTTTGTGTGTGTTCCAATGGGATCCGGGAAAAACGGAACCATTGTGAGGTTGGGTGTGTAGCTTGGTTATCCGCGGTACGGAGCCAATGCAAAATTGTGTGAGTTAAACAAATGATTTTTGAAAGATGAATTGGTATGTGAAAATGTTGACACGGTCTACGATGAGTCGCGTAGGAGAAACCCGAAAATCTTGGACACCAACGATAGATGATTAATGAATGTGGATGTGTCAATGATTAACTGCGTATATATGTATCATGTGGAAATCGATGTGTTATTATTTCCTGTTGTTTTAAGTTATGGGTTAGTGGGTAAGGATTTATCTATTGAGCTTTCGTAGCTCACGGTGTTGCCTTTTTGGTGACCCTGACATATTATATCGGTGGCGACGCTGGTATAATGTGTCAGACTTTGTAGATGATCAGGGTAAGCAGATCACCTTGGAGGCTTTTGGAGCTAAGGAGCTGGCTAGGATGGAGGAGCAGGAGGAGCTGTAGTTAGGAACCCTAGAATTCCCTCCTTTTGTGTAAATATTGAACTCTTGTGAAAGTTTTGTTGTAATAAAAGCCAGACTCTAATTTGAGGTTTTCAATAAAATTGTCTTTTAACGTACCCAAAATTCGGGGCGTTACAGGAAACCTCTGATGCAACTCATACCAACTCTCCCAAGTGGCGTCTTCTGGAATAGAATTTGTCCACTGAACTAGAACCATGGTATAAGGTCTATTGTTGCGTTTAACAAGCTTCCTTTCCAAAATAGCCAGTGGTTCTAACTGCAACCGACCTTCGTCATCAGTTAGGGGTAACACCGTTTGTACCACAGCCCTAAAACCCAACTTCTTTTTAAGTAAAGACACATGGAACACTGGATGAATCCTTGAAGAAGGTGGAAGGTCTAGTCTGTAAGCCACTGCCCCAACTCTTTATATCACTTGGTAAGGACCAAAATACTTGGGAGCCAACTTGGCATTTTGTCGGAAAGCTACAGAGACCTGTCTGAAAGGCTGCAATCTGAGATACACCCAATCACCTACTTCAAACACCCGTTCAGTTCTGTGAGAATCAGCTATCTGTTTCATTCAGTGTTGAGATGAATTGAGATGTTCTTTAAGCAATTTCAGCACTGTTTCCTTATCCTTTAAGAGAACATCAGCCGCAGTTATTGTAGTACCACCAGGGGTGTAGTGTCTGTAATCTAGGGGTGACTGACCATATAAAGTCTCATAAGGGGTAATACCAGTTGATATGTGGAAAGTGGTGTTGTACCACCACTCAGCAAGGGGTAACCAAAGAGCCCAAACTTTTGGTCTATCCCCAGTCAAGCATCTCAAATAATTATCTAGACATCTGTTCACAACCTCAGTCTGGCCATCAGATTGGGGATGATATGAAGTACTTAGATTCAGAGAGGTTCCTTGTAAATGAAATAACTCTTGCCAAAAGGTGCTGGTGAATATTGTATCCCTGTCTGATACGATAGACCTTTGCATGCCATGCAGCTTGAAAACATTATCCAAGAAAGCTTGGGCAACTTTAGTCGCAGTATAAGGATGAGTCAAAGGGATAAAATGAGCATACTTACTTAATCTATCCACTACCACAAAGATGACACTTTTCTGAGTAGAAACTGGTAGGCCTTTAATGAAATCCATTGAAATGTCACTCCATAACCTGTCAGGAATAGGCAGGGGTTGAAGCAAGCCAGGTGATATGACTGTCTCATATTTGTTCCTTTGGCATGCGTCACATTCTGCAACGAATTTAAGTACTGCCCTCTTCATACCCTTCCAGTAGAAAGCTTGTTTAAGCCTGTAGTAAGATCTTTCTCCTCCGGAGTGGCCTCCAGTAGGACTAGCATGGTGCTCTTGGATCAACTTGAGCCTGAATTGGTCATCTTTGCCCACCACCAGCCATGGCTTATAATACAGCATCTGGTGTTGCCACACGAAATGGGGATGGCTGGATGGATCTTGTTGCAAATCTGTGATGATGGTTTGAAAGGCAGGATCATTTTCCCAGCTTAATTGTAATTCCTTTACCCAATTGCAAAGCACTACAGTTAAAGCTGTAAAACTGCCCTTGTTTTCTGAAATGGGATCAATGTTCTCCACCATTCTAGACAAGGCATCAGCCACAACATTGATTTGCCACTCCTGTAGACTATCTCATAGTCAAATCCCATCAACTTTGGAAGCCATTTTTGCTGCATTGGGGTACTAATCCTCTGATCCAATAAAAACTTCAAGCTTTGATGATCAGTTTTGATGCAAAAATGTCTTCCCAAGAGATAGTGCCTCCATTTATTAACAGCCAAGACTACTGCTAAAAATTCCTTCTCATAAGTTGATAACCTTAGAGTTTTTTGACATAAAGCAGTGCTGAAAAAGGCCACTGGTTTGCCCTATTGCATTAATACAGCCCCAACTCCCTTACCTGAAGCATCACTTTCAAGGACAAAAGGTTTAGTGTAGTCTAGTAAGGCCAGAACAGGGGTTGTGGTCATAACCCTTTTCAATTGCAAAAAAGCTTGTTCTGCTTCCTCACTCCATCTAAAAGCATCCTTCTTTAATAAAGCACTCAAGGGTTGGCATATCTTCCCATAATCCCTTATAAATCTCCTGTAATAACCTATGAGACCAATGAAACCTCTTAAGGCCTTAAGAGATTGAGGTCTAGGCCAGCTCACATGCTCTGAATCTTGGAAGGATCTGCTGCCACTCCATTTTCATCAATGACATGTCTCAAAATATTCCACCCTTTGTTGTCCAAAAGCACATTTGGACATCTTGGCATACAATTCATGTTCCCTTAGTTTAGCGAGGACTATGGAAATGTGTTGCAAGTGGTCTGCCCAATTCTTACTATAAATGAGTATATCATCAAAGAAAACTAGTACAAATTTCCTAAGGAATAGCCTGAACACATCATTCATCAAACTTTGAAATGTAGATGGTGCATTTGTCAAACCAAAGGGCATGACTAGAAACTCATAATGGCCTTCATGTGTCCTAAAAGCAGTTTTTTCTATGTCTTTGGGGTTCATCCTTATTTGATGGTAGCCAGACCTTAGGTCCAACTTAGAGAAAAACTTTGCCCCATGCAATTCATCCAACAACTCATCGATGATTGGAATGGGGTATTTGTCTTTTACAGTCTCTTTATTTAATGCCCTGTAGTCTATGCACATCCTCCAAGAATTATCTTTTTTTCGTACCAACAACAAAGGTGAAGAATATGGTGAAAAACTATGCCTTATCACTTCAGCCTCCATCATTTCCCTTACTATTTTCTCAATGTCATTCTTCTGAATGTAAGGATACCTGTAAGGCCTAATACTGGGTGGTTGTGTGCCAGGAAAGAGGGGTATTTGGTGATCATGAACTCTGACAGGTGGTAGGCTTTTAGGTTCACTAAAAACATCTTCATAATTTTGTAAAAGCATAGAAATTTCAGGATTTACTTGTAATTGTTCTGATGACTCAGCTTGAATGCTACACATTTATGCCATAACACCCTGTGGATTTCTTCTAAGTAACTGTTCCATGGCCTTAGCATCTACCAACTAAACTGCTGGTACTTCTCCCCCTTTTAACGTATGTTTTGCCCCCAAAACAGTGAAATCCATCTTCAAGTTGTGTGGACAACCATTGCACCCCTAATACCATATCACATCCTCCCAAAGGTAACAGCCTCATGTCAATAGTGAATTCCACTCCTTGCATAGTCCATTTGAAATCTTTCACCATTGCTTTACTAAAAATTTTAGTACGATCTGCCACAACTACAGTTAAAGGATTGGTGCTCTGTAATTCCACTCCTGTTGTTTTGGCTATTGTTGGGTCCAAGAAATTATGTCTGCTACCAGAATCAATCAGTATGTGCAGCAGTTTTTTCTTTATTTGACCAATAATCCTCATGGTCTTGTACGACTGAATACCAGATAAGGCATGTAGGGAAATCTGGAATTCTTCTTGATTATCCCCTTGGAGCAACTCTTGTTGTGTATCCTTAAAGATCTCTTCCTCCTCTTCTGCCTCCAACATGAATATTTTCTTTTTCTTGCACACATGCCCTCTGAAGTATTTCTCATCACAGCAAAAACATAACCCTTTAGCCCTTCTGTCATCGAAATCTCGCTGAGTCATTTTTCGAATTGATGTTCCTGTTTCTGGCATCTTGGGGCTTGTTTCAGTGATTCTTGGTGCTGGTGTGAAGGGTGGTATGTATGGCTTTGTTATAACCCTATTCTTCTTATTCAAAGCTTCAAAAGTATCCTCCTGTAATCTTGCTAGACCCATTGCTTCAGATATGGATTTTGGCCTAAACATTTGTTTGCCACCCCTAATTTCTTCTTTTAAACCACTTACAAAACAACTGATGAAAAATTCTTCTGATAGTCCAGAGGTCTTATTGGCTAGTTCTTCAAACTTTTCTTGAAACAGTTTCACAGATTCCCACTGCTTCAATTTGGTTAATTGCCCTACAGCATCTTCATAAACAGTTTCCCCAAATCTAAGTGACAAGGCCTTAGAAAATTCCCCCCAGGTCTGTAAGGTATGCGATTTTTCAAACCATCGGAACCAATGTATTGCTTTGTCATCCAAATGTAATGAGGCTAGTCGTATCTTCAGTGTTTCATCTATGGCGTTGAAGTCAAGAATTTCTCGCATTTATACAACCAAGCTTCAGGTTCATTACCAAAAAATTTTGGAAACTCTAATTTGGGTTGGAAGGGCCTAAAGATCCCATAGGTCTGATGGGGAAATTGATTCTAGACATGGGGGTTGGATAATAATGGAGGATTCTAGGGATGAACTAGTACCTTTTCCGCGATCTGAGTATACTTGAGGCTCAACATCGTAACCAATTCTTTGATCCCCTCCATTGTTTCCGCGGTTTTGTTGTTGGAGTCTATGAGATGATTCATAGTTGCTGCGTGTTTCTCGTTGGTTTCCGTGAGTAGACGAATGGAATCAGTAGTTGCGTCTAACAATTTCTTGATTGTCTCATCCAATCGTTTGAGTTCTTGAGATCTGGTATGGTCTGCCATTGGAAAGCCTACCCACAGTCGGAGGAGACGGGCTCTGATACCACTGATAGGTCTCGGCTAAGTATAGTATTCAAGAATGGAGTTTTATTGCTATTTCAGAGAGGAAATTACAGGAAAAGAAATTGAGAAAGGAATAGGAGAATTACAGAAGAGAGAGAGAGAGAACAGAAGCAACTGATTTCGCACACCTTCTACTTACGTGATACAGCAGATATAACCCCCCACCACTCCCATTCTCAGCCTAACAAACTTAGCTGGAAAACAGAATTACAAAAGAATTACACTTTGTCTCCCTACACTATCAGATCTTGCACTTATAACCTCCATGCTTATCAGTGTAGTTGTATAGCGTATCTCTTGATACCTTCTTAGAATGTCAACCATAGCTATATAGCATATCCTCTGATACCTTATTAGAAGGTCAACCTACTTTGAACGAATCTAAATATACATGTGCATCACGTCATCCCACGTCTAGTAATTAATAAGCAAGTTGCTATAGTTCGTTTTATAGTTTTATTTTTGGGAGAATTTTTGGGAGGTTCACTCTAACATGTTTCTAACCCTACTAGTCCACTTCTTTAGTTCCTAAGCCCTCTAGTCTACTAGCCTAATAAAATAATTCATATGACAAAAATACCCATCCTATAAAACCACTCATAAAAAGAGAAACCCTATAAATATTTCTAGATCTGGAGCGTTTCCCCCCCCCCCGCCTTCTCTCTCTCTCTCTCTCTCTCTCTCTCTCTCTCTCTCTCTCTCTCGTTCCCTTTCTTGCCGCCGTCCAATAAATTTGATCGAAAACTTTGGGGGGTTTTTTTAGGGGTCCTCGGAACTGCCCCGTATACACATACGGGGCGGTTCCGGGGACCCGTAAGAAAACCCCCCAAAGTTTCAAATCAAATTTTGATGATTTGAGCCCCCTAATGTAAATAGAACGTGACTTTAAGGGTATCCGCGAGAAATCAGCTAAAAAAAATGATCGGAAAGGGCTTCATCCGAACAGTTTTTTATTGAATTTTACTAAACGGTTCAATAAAAAACAGCTCAAATCAAGCCATTCCCAAATATTTTTTTTGCCAATTTTTCGCGGGCTCCCTTAAAATCATGTTCTGAACACATTGAGCGGCTCGAATCATCAAAATTTGATCAGAAACTATGAGATTAAGATTTGGGAGGGGGGCGGTTCAAAAGAACCTCTAAACCCCCCTCCCAAATCTTAATCTCATAGTTTCCAATCAAATTTTGATGTTCTGAGCTACTTAATGTGTTCAGAACGTAATTTTAAGGGTGCCCGCGAGAAATTAGCAAAAAATATGACAGGCAAATGCTTGTTTTGCATAGTTTTATATTGAACAATTCATCAAATCTGAGCTAAAAATTGCTCAGATTAAACCCTTCCCGGTCACACACACACACACACACACACACACACACATATATATATACATATGTGTGTGTATGTGTGTGTGTATATATATCCGGACGGTTCCGAGTATATATATCAGGACGGTTCTAGGGACTCCTATAAAAACACCACAAAGTTTTAGATCAAATTTTGATGATCTGAACCGTTCAATATGCTTAAAACGTGTTTTTAAGAGGATAAAGAGCATCATACAGCTTAGACTTTTCCGATCTGCTGATCTTCCCAAGGGGGAAGTGAAGAGAGCGACAAGATCTTTGTTGGTACGCTCTCAAGATAATAAAAGATGGAGAATAAAGGTAATAGTTCCGGTGGGGAAATAATCAATTTCTACGTATGCCCTTATTCGATAGGGGCGATACCAAGACTGCCCTAATTCCTCTTCCTGTTGGGTTCATGGCGCCGTCAAGGTAGAACATACACGGCTTCGGTTCTTTCTTATCCGCAATAAATCAATTCAAAATATGACCTGAAAGTACTTGATCCAAACAGTTTTTCATAAATGTCTATATATACTCATTGCATCTTTTCATATGAGGTTGAGATGTTTAGATTTTTTTTAGGTGTCCTCTAAACTGTTCCTATAATATATATATATATATATATATATATATATATATATATATATATATATATATATATATATATATAAGTTTACTAGTATGAATTACGTCAAACAAAAAGGACCAGATCAAATCGGTAAATGCTTTTTTTGAACAGGTCAAATAGGTGAAGGCAGCTTATCAGAGTCTAATTGGACCATCATATATATATATATATATATATATATATATATATATATATATATATATATATATATAAATCTTCAAGTAAGGACCTTAAAATGAGGACCTTATATGTGGATCTCCCTATTTCACACCTTTCCCGATAGGATTTCGATGTTCAAGCCGCTCAATATGTTCAGAACGTGATTTTAAGGATACCCGCGAGAAATCGGCAAAAAAAATGACCGGGAAGGGCTTGATTTGAGCAGTTTTTATTTGAACCGTTCAATAAAAAACAAACAAAAACTGTTTGGATGAAGCACTTTCTGGTCTTTTTTTTTGCTGATTCCTCGCAGGTACCCTTAAAATTACATTCTGAACACATTGAGCGGCTCAGATCATCGAAATTCGATCGGGAAAGGGAGGTCCGCATTTTATTAAAATGAGGTGGTCCTTATAAGAAGGGAACTAATATATATATATATATATATATATATATATATATATATGGGGCCGGATCCTCCCACACAAAATTTAACACAAAAGTTGACACTCCATCTCAGCCATTAAAATCGAGGGCTAAGATTAAAACTTAAACACCCCCTCTCTCTCCTCCCTCTAACGTCGTTCCTTTTCCTGGTTAAAGAAAATAACATCGTTCTCCCTTCTCCTCAACCTCTCACGCCTGTTCTCTCTCTCTCTCTCTCTCTCTCTCTCTCTCTCTCACACCTTTTCATCTTCGTCAAGCCGCACTGCCACTGCCGTACGACGACTCCCTCGCATAATCAACCCAAAAGCTCCACTCCAGTACATTCAACAGGTATTCTTAAACATCCGTGTACATAAATCTCTCTCTCTCTCTCTCTCTCTCTCTCTCTCTCTCTGTGTGTACATGTACAGTTTATGTGCATAGCACTGTAACAGAGATGAATAGTTCCAGCCGAGTAAAGATATTTGATTTATGCGTAGGGTTTAAATGATTGGGTCTTGGATTTTTGTTGGGGGTTTAAACAATTTTGGGTTTTGCATCAAACACATTGCCATGCATGCCGGTCTTCGTTCACATTGATTTTTTCGAACATTAGGACTACTTGACGTAGCTCCCCTGTTTCCAACTCTTATTTATCCTAAACCCCTAAAAAAAACACGAGTTCTGCACAGAAAGCATTGGTTTGATTAGCACTATTATATAATGAATTGGTTTGATTCGGTGTGATTTATGAGTTTTCATTGTTTTTTCAATCAATGATTCATTGCATAGAAATCAATAATCTAATTTATTGACATAAGCTATAGTTTATTGGGATTACATTGCATTGTTATCAATAATCTAGTTAGCGAATCAAAAAAAAATCTAGTTTATTGGGAGTACATTCAAAAAGTTAATTGGGATTACATAGAAAGCAATAATGTATACCTCTGGGGTGTCTTAGTTTGAATTATTTTTTTAAGTTTTTACCCTATATGTGTTGTATATTGAATAATTTGTTTTGGGCTGAAATTTCACTATAATAATTGTTTGTCCCTTGTCAAGGGTGAGCAATGGAAGAACATTTTGATTTAGATGATTTCGAAGTAGAAGATTTGCAGGCTCCAAATAACGATGTGGAAGTGTTAGAATTGCCATCAAGTGAGATGTCTTTTGCGACAATTGATGAAGCACGAAAGTATTATGAAGATTATGGTCGACAAAATGATTTTTGGATTTGTACTCGAACTTCATCCAAAGGACAAAATCGGTCAAATGAAGTGACTAGTATGCTATTTGTTTGCGCAAAAGAAGGCAAATATTGTGCCAGGCCAAAGAACGATGGTGTCGTGGAGGGGGATGATAAGAGAGAGGAAGATGAGGAAGTGAGAACGAAGAAAAGATTTAGAAATCGTTCAACTGTTAGATGTGATTGCAAGGCCCATTTGCGGATTAGATATGACAAATGGAGTAGCAAGTGGAAAGTAACAGTTTTCAATGACACTCACAATCACCAGTTAGTGACTCCATCTAAGAGGATGAAAATGAGGTCAAATCGATACATGCCCAAACCAATTAAGGATTTGACCAAAGTATTTCAAAAAGAAAATTTGGAAGTTTCTAAAGTTGCTTCAATTTTCTATGGCGAATACATGGGCTTTGATAATAGAGACTGCTACAATCACTTGAGGAATGTGAGGCATAAAGAGCTAGATGGCGGGGATGCACAATCAGTCCTCACCTACTTCAAGAACAAACAAGCACAGAATCCACAATTTTTCTATGCAATTCAATGTGATGAAAGTGGGAGAGCAGTGAATTTTTTTTGGGTGGACTCTCGATCTCGCATGGCGTACCAATATTTTGGGGATGTAGTCACATTTGACACAACATATCGAACCAACAAATATGATATGCCTTTCGCACCATTTACTGGAGTAAACCACCACATGCAGTCAATACAGTTTGGATGCGCACTTTTACAGGACGAGACTGAGGTAACATTTATATGGTTGTTTCAAACATGGCTTGAAGCTATGGGAGGACGTCCTCCAACTTCTATCATCACGGACCAAGACTTGGCAATGAAAGGAGCGATTGCCCAAGTCTTTTCTAATACCCGTCATCGTCTATGCCTTTGGCACATTAAGAAGAAATTTGTTGAGAAGTTGTCACAAGTGTACTATAAGAAATCAAAATTCAAGAAAGATGTGAAAAAATGTATTTGGTTGACATATAAGAAAGAGGATTTTGAAGAGAGATGGATGGCATTGATGAAGGAAAATGGGTTAGAACATAATGAATGGCTTCTTCATGGGTACCCGTTTACAATCGTGGGACATTCTTTGCCGGTATGAATACTACTGGACGTAGTGAGGGTGTCAATTCATTTTTTGATGTTTTTGTTACTTCCACAACAAATCTTAAAGAATTTGTTGTCAAGTATGACCAAGCCTTGAAAAGGATTGTGAAAAGGGAAAGTGATGAAGATTTAAAGTCTGAGCATAAGTTTCGAATTGTGAAGGACAATGAATTTTTGTTGAAGCATGCGGCAAAAGTTTATACTAGAAACATCTTCAACAAGTTCAAGGATGAAATTAGTGAAGCCTTTAATTACAAAGTTGAAGAGATGACAAATGCCGATGGATTTCAATCGTTCGTGGTGAAGTCCAAAGTTAATGAACTTCAAAAGTTCACCGTGACATTGGATTCGCAAACCTACGAAGGTATGTGTGAATGTCAATACTTTGAGTTTGTTGGTATATTGTGCAGACACATTTTGAAAGTGTTTGTCCGACTTGACATTGATGCAATACCGGATCATTTTATTCTTCCACGATGGAGGCAAAAGGCCAACAAATTTAGGATAATAGATTCTGAAGGTTTGGTGCATGACGATGGGAAAGAAGAATCCGAGGCGTTAAGACTTAGTCATATGTGTCAAGAATCTACCAAATTGGCTTGTTTGGCTGCCCCATCATATGAGAGTTACAAAATTTACATTGAAGCTATGAATGATCTATCCGAGAAGCTCCTAAAAATTTCATCTTATGTGCCTCCTCCAATCAATGTTTGCCATGAAAAGGATGATTTACATTCCACCGAGCGAACTCAAATATTGCTTTTGGATCCGAACATCTCGCAAACTAAGGGTAGGAAAAAAGATGTGAAGGGAAAAGATGCTACTATACACTCCGGAAGATTGAAAAGCGGTATAGAGTTGGGATTAAACAAGAAGAAAAGAAAGTGTAACTTGTGCGAAGGGATCGAACATGATAAGAGAACTTGTCCTGAGAATCCGATGAGTAAAGCTAACAAAGGTAAGTGAATTACAAATTTTTTTGTGTAAAATGTTCTTATTTACTTGTCATAAATATCCTTACTTATTCCTTACTCGTAATTTGCTTCCACAGCCTTAGAAACAGAAGCACAATCGTCTGATAGTGACCAAGAGATGATGTAATGAGAATATGGTAATCGAAAACTTGCTTAACCTTCTTGATGTTTTCGCTAATTATGTTCCATGCACAATCTTTACTTAATTAAAGTAACCTTGTGTTTTGTACAGGGCAAAGCATCTTGATGCCAAAGGATTGCTTTGAATGATCATGGAGTCTTTTTGGATATTTGCTCATGGAGTTTATGTACCTTTTTTTAATTTAATGATGGAAAACTCGATTTTTGGGAACTTTTGGATGTTATTTTTGTGTAGTAAGGGTGGACCAACGCTAGATCTATTTTGCCGAATCATGTTTTTGTTTGCATAGTTGACTTTGTTGTTAACGTACAGGATTGTTCAAGTTGAATTGTTTTTTTGAAGGGCTGTTATGCTTCCAAAAGTTGTGTATGTCCCTTGTTTGTAGTTGAATTGGAGTTTTTTTTTCAACTCATGGGATTATGTACTATGCTGTTGAATCATGAGTTTTTTTTTTTTGGCATATTTGAATTAGAGGTTACCTTTACAAAATCGTTTGCTATATATGTAACAGAATTGTTCAAGTTCAATTGTAGAATTGTTTGCCTAGGTTGGATCTCAACCATATGAAAAAATAGGGGAGGAGAGATGGTGTTCTTTGGAAAAAAGGTGGAGAGAGACAAGAATAATTCAACTCCAAAAGATGGGGAAGAGAGAAGCTGCAAATCTTGCAAATCTTCGCTTGGGAACACGAATAATGTTTGGATTCATTCACAATTCAAGTAGGCAATTGTCGAGCAAAAGTACAAATCATAAGAGACATACAAACTGTGCAAACTATAAATTGCGCGAATAAATGAAGCTACATAATTCAACTCCAAAAGCTCTATAACTCTCATTTTATTACATCATCAGTCAATCTAACAAAGCACACAATTGCAAAGTTAGATACAACACAAAAAAAAGATTTCAAAAGCTTGAACTAGCCTAGTTCAAGCTAGTTCAAGCACACAATTGCACTGATGATTGGTTCTTGCATGAGCTTTTATCACAATAGTATTGGTCAATCACAATGGGGAGTTGGACTTCAAAAACTTGAATGTATGAGAAAAGTACTCCTTGCACAGACCCTGACCCACCTTGCAAAAGTATATTAGAACTAGGTAAGAATATCGGGTTGAGTTAGTAAAAAAATGGCTTTTTTAGGCGAACTTCTATGATATAGTACAAACTCCATATCGTCTGAAAACTTAATTTTACTTGAGTCTTTTTAGCGATTTCTATTGGTGAACAATTGGTTGCTTAGATTTGAGACTTTTTTGGTACTATGAAATCTTATCTGTTATCTCAAATTCGTTTTCAATCAGATGAGTTCCAGATGGAATCTTTACCTACCATGTCTTTATCCTAACACCATTCATTGTGTTATGCATATTGATATCACGAACAGTAATGTTCGAGACACATGCCATACTCGCATCCTTTCCTAGCCCACCAATGTTGATTCCATGTCCGGATCCACAGTTCACATTGTGTATGTACATATTTGTGCATCCAGTTTGTATAAAAACACAGTCATCTCCTGCACAAAAGCATTAAAACTTGAGATCCTAGCATACCATTTACTTGATGCATTGACATTTTTTCTTTGCCTATGACTGTTATAAACTAGTTTTGTTGCGAGTTGTTAGCAGAAGAATACAAGGAGAAAAGGGAAGAAAGCATGTTCTTATTGTAGTGAAGACAAAAGAAAATTTTAATGACCGACAAAAAGAGAAATGTCTTCCTGTGAATCCTGTCTGTGGGGCACGTGGGTTCAAACCTAATCTCTCTCAAGGCTTGACGCGTGTCCGGCCGGCCACAACAAGCTTATACTGGACAAGGATTATATGACAGATGACTTGGTGTCATGTGTCTCAATATTAGTGGTTGAAAATTCAATTATGTGCTTGGTATATATGGTGGCTTTTAAAAGGATAAGTTTGGGGCATGATTTGGATGAATTTATCCCAGATGTCTTATCTCAATTTACCTAGGGCTCGTGTCAATTAAGCTAACAGTGACATTTATTGGACACTAGTTCATATCAGATAACCTTGATTTTGGACTCTAGAGATCTTTTCAAGAGGAGTAACAGAGATTAATGAAAAAACTAAATAGGGCTGGCTTAGTTGGCCAGAATTTTGGTGAGGCCAACGGTTCGAATTCTACCATAGGCAAGATTCCCTCCTCCATGCTACAGATAGCCTCCTGATGTACGAAAAAAGGGGTTTTTTACTAGTTCACTAATAGAGTACAATGCTTTCTATTCAAAACAGGACCCAAATTGGCATAAATTCCAAATTCTTTGCTTTGATCACAACATCCTTGCACACGATCTCATGCTGTATTGCTTTTAACTATTATGAGCATAGTGAATTTTGGTTATGAGGAATGCACAACATAGGAGAGCTGACGATAGTGGATATACAAACAGACGTGAATTCCCAGTCGGAATCCATCAAACTTATGTTTACCTAAATTAAGCTCCAGAAAGATAGATGGAACACATTCAGTTTCAAAAGAAAAAAATTAAGCAATGGTTCCATTTTTGCATCTGCATTTTCTGAAGACTAATTTTACTGTTGAACCAAAATAAGGAGACCTTAACACTTACAATGTCAAGAGCAAAATGGCAGAAAAAAGCGTAAGTACTCAAACACAAAAAGGCCAAAACCACAAAAGCATACTTCTTGTATGCAATAAGTTTGGCCAATGCAATATTTTCCTGGTTCATAAATCCAAAACATGACACATCAGTAAAGCTAATATGACCATTACAAGAAAACCCACCACATGAAATTTGGAAAAGACCCAAATAAGATTATACCTTGACAAGATGATTAATGTGTTCCTTCGCCGAGGAATCGGTCCGTGAGAGCTTTTTATCGGGAAAGGGGACTTGGGTTGTGGAATTAAGTTGGTTATATCTGATAGCCTATTCCTTACTACACTCCCAATCTCAAAAGAAGACCTCTTCGCCATTCTTTCCCCTTTCAGCATTATACCCAGTAGCCCAATAAAACCCTAAGTAAAACCCACAACCCAAACTGGGAAAATTGGCAAAAGAGGTTCAGATAGAAACCCTAGAAATATGGGGGAAAGAAAGCAATGTCTACAAAAGATATGGGGGTAGATACTTGTTTAGATTTAAAAGAAATTAAAAGGGTTACTCGGCTGGAACTATTCATCTCTGTTATAGTGCTATGCACATAAACTGTACATGTACAGAGAGAGAGAGAGAGAGAGAGAGAGTTATGTACACGGATGTTTAAGAATACTTGTTGAATGTACTGGAGTGGAGCTTTTGGGCTGATTATGTGAGGGAGTCGTCGTACGGCGGTGGCAGTGTGGCTTGACGAAGATGAAAAGGCGTGAGGGAGAGAGAGAGAGAAAGAACAGGCGTGAGGGGTTGAGGAGAAGGGAGAACGATGTTATTTTCTTTAACCAGGAGAAGGAACGACGTTAGAGAGAGGAGAGAGAGGGGGTGTTTAATTTTTAATCTCAGCCCTCGATTTTAATGGCTGAGATGGAGTGTCAACTTTTGTGTTAAATTTTGTGTGGGAGGATCCGGCCCCTAAATTTTCTCGATATCAGATCGAGAAAGGCGAGAAATGGGAGGTCCGCATATAAGGTCCTTATTTTAAGGTCCTTACTTGAAGATTTCTGTATATGAGTCCCCTTCTTATAAGGACTACCTTATTTTAATAAAATGCGGACCTCCCTTTTCCGATCGAATTTCGATGATCCAAGCCGCTCAATGTGTTCAAAATGTGATTTTAAGGGTACCCGCGAGAAATTAGCAAAAAAAAAGACAATGAAGGGCTTTATCCGAGCAGTTTTTGTTTGTTTTTTATCTAACGGTTCAAATAAAAACTGCTCAAATCAAGCCCTTCCCGGTCATTTGTTTTGCCAATTTCTCGCGAGTACCCTTAAAATCACGTTCTGATCACACTGAGCGGCTCGGATCATCGATATTAGATCGGGAAAGGCGAGAAATGGGAGGTCCGCATATAAGGTCCTTATTTTAAGGTCCTTACTTGAAGATATATATATATATATATATATATATATATATATATATATATATATATATATATTTCTTACCGTGCGGGACCCCTCATTGAATCCCGAGTGTATGTGTGTGTACACATATACACACACACTCGGGATTCAATGAGGGATCCCGCACAGCCTTACCGTGCGGGATCCCTTAGGAGATCCGGACTCTGTGTGTGTGTGTGTGTGTGTATATATATATATATATATATATATATATATATATATATATATATATATATATATATATATATATACAGAGGTTTTCTCCTAAGGACTACCGTAAGTTAAGCAAAAATGCGGACCTCCCTCCTAGCCGTTGGATCTAATCCAACGGCTGAGCTCTAAAAACCAAATTCGCGGGTTAAACAAGGGCACTGTTCACGGGTTATTTCAAAACGGGTTAAAGCACAAAACGGGTCCTCATTACTCATCACGCGAACAGAAAAAAAAGAGCGAGAAAGAGGGAGGCGATTGGCGATTCAGAACAACGAAGAACATAGAAGAAGAAGATCGATCAGATTCAGGGTCTCTCTCTCTCTCTCTCTCTCTCTCTCTCTCTCTCTCTCTCTCTCTCTCTCTCCCTTCTGTAGGGTTTCGGACTGAAGTTTGGGTTTCAAACCAACTGGGAACTAGAGTTAGGGATTTGAAATTGAACCCTTAATTCGAAATTAATTCGAACCAGTTGGGGTTTGTTGAGTTTTGGGATCAAATCTATGGTTTGGATTTGTATGTGCCCTTGTTTAGGCATTTTTTCCTCCTGATACAGAGCATCAAAACGAAACACCATGCCAATGGGATGGGATTGTAGCCGATAAAAAAGAAACAAATAGGGATGGGATTTTTTTATCCTTGGGAGACTTATACGGGTAATGTCCATACTATTATTTGATATTATTTAATCCATATATTCATCCTTTCTCTTTTCATTTTCGTTAATCCATATATTATCATCAAGTTTATCCCACAAATTTAAGCTTTTCTTCCTCCTTTTTTTTTTCCCTTACAGTAAATCTATTTAGGGATCACAGTTCCGAACACAAAACTAGTGACTTGACAAGAAGTCAACAGTTTTAAGCTGAATTTCATTCCATTTTTTGGACTAATCATATTCGTAAGTACTGTTGATTCGTTTTTTCTATTTTATTTATTGTTCTCTATCGTTTTGTAGGATGCAATCGTTGGATGATATACAACTATTGTCACCGTCACCATCTTTACTGGCTCAATCATCTATGAATCCGGTTCAATCATCTGCGAATTCTTCTGAGGTACTTATCAATCCTCAAGTTAAAGACGAATTCATACCGAAAATTAAACAGCAGTTTGCCAACATAGAGGAATTTGAGACGTTTTACAACGGTTATGCTAAACAAGCAGGATTTAGTATGCGAATCCATTGTA
The DNA here is from genome assembly GCF_030253575.1 of Rhododendron vialii. Lineage (NCBI taxonomy): Eukaryota > Viridiplantae > Streptophyta > Magnoliopsida > Ericales > Ericaceae > Rhododendron > Rhododendron vialii. The sequence goes on from NC_080568.1 coordinate 14,850,941, forward strand.
CCAAGACTAATAAGAATGGTCAAATTACTAGGAGGGAGCTTGTTTGTTTCAAACAAGGGCGGAAACACCCAAGTATTGGGCCCGTAAAACGCAAACGGGGTATAATTAGAGAGGATTGTCACGCAAAAGTGACCGTTGTGAGAAGAGGTGAAGGATTTGAAGTCTCCCAATTTGTCGAGGGTCATAACCACCCTCTAACGACCCCAAGGAAGGTGCATTTGTTGCACTCTCATCGTAAAGTGACACATGCACAAAAGTCTTTAATGCAACAACTTGGAGATGCCAATGTACCACCCTCTCAACAGATGAGTATTTTGGAGTTGCAATGTGGAGGTCTTGAAAATGTTGGATTTACAAAACAAGATCTTTACAATGATAAAAGGAATAGGAGGAAATCAATAGATCGACATGACGGGAATATGATGTATGAGTATTTGCAAAGGGAAAAAGAAAAGAATCCTGGGTTTGCGTTTACATTCGAGACGGATGATGAGCAGAGGATGACCCATTGTTTTTGGGCCGATGCGAACTGTAGAAAGTCATACAAGTATTTTGGGGACGTGGTGGTGTTTGATAGTACCTACGACACAAATAAATATTCTTTGATCTTCGCACCTATAGTAGGGGTTAATCACCACGGGCAGACAACGCTTTTCGGGTGTGCATTCTTAAGTGATGAAACTTGTGAGTCGTTTGAGTGGTTTTTTAAAGAATGGTTGAAAGCGATGCCAGGAGGCCCGCCCAAAGTGATCATAACCGATCAGGATCCGGCAATGGCAAAAGCAATTGCTTCTACACTTCCAAATACGCATCACAAGTTATGCATTTGGCACATTCTTAATAAATTTTCTCAAAAACTAGGTGCACTATCATATATGCAACATTATGAGGAGTTCAAAAAATGTATATGGAATTCCGAGAACCCAGATGAGTTTGAAACAAGATGGTTAGACATCGTGCAAAAAGCAAACTTGTCTAGCAATGAATGGTTAAATGACATGTACGCAATCCGTGAGAGATGGATTCCTGCATATAGGAGACACATTTTCTCTGCCCACATGACTAGTAGTCAAAGAAGTGAAAGTGATCATGCATTCTTTAAGAGGTACGTGTCTAAGAATAATTCATTGTTGGAGTTTGTGACACGGTTTGATAGGGCACTTTCACATATACGGCATAATGAATTGGATTTAGATCATAAAGATGTCAATGAGAAGCCTGTGTTGAAAACCTCGTGGTTGATGGAAAAGAGAATGAGTGAATTGTATACGCGATCTATTTTTTATAAGTTCCAAGAGGAAATCCATCAGAAGGATGCTTATGTGTTTACGAAGACGGATGAGGATGAACATCGTTATTTGTGGAATGTTCAGAGGGCAGAAATGGAAGGTTCAAGATGTCGTGAGATTTCGGTAAATAAGTCATCAAACCATGTCAGCTGTAGTTGTAAGATGTTTGAATTCGATGGAATTCCATGTCGGCACATGCTAGCGTATTTTGCTAGAATGCAGATTATGGCACTGCCAGATCAGTACATCTTGCGAAGGTGGACTGTAGCAGCAAAAGCTAGCAGGGTTCTGGATGACTTGGGCGGGGAAAGGGGGAAAGAAATTTGTGGCAATTCAATGTTAATGAGGCGACAGCGTGTGTTCCAACTATTTTCGAATGTAGTTGATGACGCCGTATTAACTGAAGATGGAACACAAATGTTGGAAGAAGCTTTGGAATCAGTTACAAAAAGGGTTGCACTCATGAAAATTTCTCGCGAAGATGGCGAAGGGAGTGGTTTCCTTGTTCCTATCTCTCTTGGAAGCCAACTTAGGTATAAAGAACCACTTCCCGTCAGGGCAAAGGGTTGTGGTAAACGACTCAAGGGAGGAAAAGAGAAGGCTGTCAAGGCATTAAGGAAATGTCATGGTTGTGGGTTAACTGGCCAATCACATGACAAAAGAAACTGTCCAAAACTTCTCAACATGTACGTATATGCATCTAAGTATGTTCATGTATAATTTAAATCCTATTGCTACACAAAGTTTAAATTCTCAACATGATGTCTTTTTTCTTAGGTCTTCGCAAGATGTGAGGTTGAATGATGAGGACGACGATGAGGACGACGATGAGGACGACACTGATAATGAGTGAAAATTGTAAGTGTTTGTACTTGTTATTATTAATTGTTTAAATTTTTATTGTTACAAGTGTTTGCAATATTTTTTCTTTCCTTAATTCATCTTATGATCTATTCGTGCTTCAAGGATGGAAAAATGACTCGTGAGAAGATGAGGTCGTGCGGAAATGACTGGATCAAGTGTTGAAAGTGCTCAATAAAAATAGAATGTGTTTTTTTTTTTTTTGTATTTTTCTGTTAGATATGGCTACTCATAGAGAGATTGTTTTGTCATCAAGTTGCTAATGTTGGTTGATATTGTATATTCTAAGTTGGAGCTCGTGTTTTTTTCCCCTGTTTAACTTGTTCTAAACCTGATGGCGGTAGGTGTTCTTTTTTCCTTCAGAAAATTGGATTGCAATATTATCCTCTTGTTACCAGATGGTTTGGACCATGTTGCTATTTGGAGTTATGTAATGTAAGGACTATGCTCTTTATCCTGCGCTTTCTTGTACTGATGTATCAGTATGTCCCTAGGTCAAAAAGAAATCTCCTGTTCTTCTCCCTTTGTTTTAGATGTAGTAGTATTTCCCAGAGAGAGTAGACTCATTTGTGATGATATTCTTTTTCTGGTGAACATGGAAGAATTTCAACAGCTTGTTCGTGACTTAACTTTATGATGATATTCTTTTTCTGCTCTTGGAATATCAATCCTTGGAAAGAAATGACATTTGCAGTAGAAAAAGTAAAAGAATTCATATACCAAATTGATAATTTGTCCATCAACCATAACATTAGCAATGAGAAATAACCAAGTTTTGCTCATTACAAGGTCACAAGGTCCATAGCATTAGAAATAACCAAGTTTTACTCATTACAAGGTTACAAGGTCCATCATCCTAAAGCTTAAAAAAAAAAATTGCTTGGAGATCATCCAGCTCCTCTTGAACCATATCTCTCTGCTCAAGTGCTATTTTCAATTGATGCGCAAGTGGTTGTTGGTCATGGGAACCATCGGACTCCTCGCTAGATGAACCTATTCAAATATCATACACAAAATGAAGACAAAAATGACATAATCAACAAAATGGTACTCATCAGTTAGATCTTATAATAGTCAAAGAACCTTACAAGAAAACAACAGCCATGACATTCTAATTTGCATTTGGGAGCCCAAAGCATCCACATTCTCTTTCCAACCTGACATTGCAAGATACTCATTGGAGATCCACATTCAACATTACAATGCACAAGTGCATTTGGATCGAAATGTGAGACAGCCACTTCACTAATGCTAATCTAACACCACCACTAAACACAAAAGATGCATCATTTTCCATAAACAAAAACCAGTTCAAAACGATAATTACCAAACCAAACAAAAAAAAAGACATTACTTTTTTTCTGGTTGGAAGTGATTTCTGACATTAGAAATACATTTCGAATCTCTGATTCCTGAGATTCCAGGCCTCCTCCACAAGGAAAGATAAAATTTTAGTTTTTTCCGGAAATGAAAAGTTCACTTTGCAGATTCCTAAATTATAGTACTGTAGTTGAATGAACGGGAATAACTAGGAAATTAAACTACTCCTACTACTATATTTGACTGGACGTAGTTGAATTCTCCGACTGATACGGCCATTCTCACATATTTTCATTCCCAAACATTTTTCCTTTGCCCAAAAAATATACTAACCGAAATTAGTAAGTAGAGATACCCAACCCAACCAGTCTGATTTTCATCATCAAATACAAAATAAATAAAACGATAAAATTGGAACTGCACAGCGGTTCAGTTTCTTACATCAATTGAGAATTCAATTACAAAAAAAACACCTTTTCAAAAAAAATTACAAAAAAAAAACCTAAACATGAAACGAAAATCAATAAGGACCAAATCAGCGCAGTTATTGAAACGGAAATCAATAAGAACAAAAAAACCTAAACATTACCCGTATAAGTCTCCCAAGGATAAAAAAATCCCATCCCAATTTTTTTCTTTTTTATCGGCAACAATCCCATCCCATTGGCATGGTGTTTCGTTTTGATGCGAGCAAAAAATGCCTAAACAAGGGCACATACAAATCCAAACCATAGATTTGATCCCAAAACTCAACAAACCCCAACTGGTTCGAATTAATTTCGAATTAAGGGTTCAATTTCAAATCCCTAACTCTAGTTCCCAGTTGGTTCGAAACCCTAACTTCAGTCCGAAACCCTACAGAAGGGAGGGAGAGAGAGAGAGAGAGAGAGAGAGAGAGAGAGAGAGAGAGAGACCTTGAATCTGATCGATCTTCTTCTTCTATGTTCTTCGTTGTTCTGAATCGCCAATCGCCTCCCTCTTTCTCGCTCTTTTTTTTCTGTCGCGTGATGAGTAATGAGGACCCGTTTTGTGTTTTAACCCGTTTTGAATAACCCGTGAACAGTGCCTTTTTTTAACCCGCGAATTTGGTTTTTAGAGCTCAGCCGTTGGATTAGATCCAACGGCTAGGAGGGAGGTCCGCATTTTTGCTTAACTTACGGTAGTCCTTAGGAGAAAACCTCCGTATATATATATATATAGAGGTTCAAGGGACACCTAAAAAAACACCTCAAATTTCAATCTCATAGTTTCCGATCAAATTTTTATGATCCGAACCGTTTAATGTGTGCAGAATGTGATTTTAAGGGTGCCCGGGAGAAATTAACAAAAAAAAATGACCGGAAAAGGCTTGATTTGAGCAGTTTTTATTTGAATCGTTCAATAAAAAACTGTTCAAAACTGTTCGGATCAAGCCCTTCCCGGTCATTTTTTTTGCTGATTTTTCACGGGTACTCTTAAAATCATGTTCTGATCACATTGAGCGGCTCGGATCATCAAAATTTGATCAGAAACTATGAGGTGTTTTTTTAGGTGTTTTTTTGGGTGTCCCCGGAACCGCCCCGATATATATATATGTATGTATATGTATGTATGTATGTATATCATAAGTTTAATAGTATGAATTACGTCAAACAAAAAGTACCAGATCAAATCGGTAAATGCTTTTTTTGAGCAGATCAAATAGGTTAAGGCAGCTTATCAGAGTCTAATTGGACCATCATATATAAATATCATAAGTTTACTAGTATGAATTACGTCAAACAAAAAGGACCAGATCAAATCGGTAAATGCTTTGTTTTAACAGATCAAATAGGTGAAGGCAGCTTATCAGAGTCTAATTGGACCATCATACTCCTATCTGTCATCTTGCTAGCTGCCAGCTCCATAGAGGCACGGATATAGGAACTTTCTAATTTCCGGGGGGAAAAAAAGGTCATATGTGAGGTCCATGCGTATAAGATGATAATATGCACATATTTTTGTGCATGGAATTACGTACGCTATTGGGTAACTATTTTTATGGATTCCCAACCATCAAGAGTCTATTATTTTATGGGACCGACAATAAGATATTTTAAATGGTTAAATGTTCGTTCATTGGATATATGTACTGACAACACGGAGATGGAAAGAAATTTTAGTTGGAATAAAAGCACTTCAGAGTTAATTGCAGTGTATCTTGAGTCTATAAAATACTAGATGGGGATTGGACTAGCGAATTAAGCTCACAATCTAAGATCATAGCCAATTTTTACGTTGCAATATTTTATTATCGATCGACACATAATTAATTACCTAGTATATATAATGCATGACACCCATCTAAAAGAAATGACACTGCTACATAATACTTTCTCCGTCCCAATTTGTTTGTCCATTTTAGGGAACTCAACTTTTTTAGGGAACATAATGATTACACCTACAAACATTTAACTTTTCAACATTTACCCTTTTAATTTTTTTTAAAAAGTAACTTTATTTGAAAAAAGCAAGGGCAAAAAGGACATTTAGTTCATTAAAAAGTCAAATGGACAAACATTTTGAAATATGAAAAAGTCAAAAAGTGGACAAACAAATCGGGACGGAAGGTGTACTATTTACTTGCAATCAAAAGATACTGGCACTGTCATGTGATAGCATTATTGTACGTAATAGTATCTGGACCAAATTTGCTTCAACAAATATTCGTAGAATATCCAGGAAATTTCGCCAACATTAGAAAACCTTATACATTGTTTATACGTTCGTATATTTTGCATGCATTGCCGCTTGTTTACTAGTTGGTATGGATATTAGAAAATAGCGGCCTCCCCTGGTACTAGACGGGTTAGAGTTTGACTTTTAAGCATATAAATGAAGCATGCATGCACCAAATGAGTGAGACTCAACCTTTAGACAGATCATATATATGATCTGGAGTAGTACTGGTGGGGCGGTTGCTGCTGTATTTGATCGATCCTATATAGAAAGAACAAATTAAGATGGAAAATGAAAAAGAGAATGAGCAGGAGACGATTAAAGAGAGAAAAGGGTCGTGGGCAAAGTTGCGATATGTGGACTCCCTCAACATGGAGGCTGGCAGAATTACTGTTTCTCAACCCCACAGGCACACCTCCCATGTTAGTTTCTATATATATATATATATATATATATATATATATATATATATATATATATATATATATATATATATATCGTCACACCGCACCACACCCAGACACCCTTTGTAGTTTTCGGTCAAAATTGTTTACTTTGACGATTTTTTTAAGGGAAATTTTTAAAAATGGTCCCTCTAGTTTGCACGAGTTCTCATTTTTGTCCCTCTACTATTAATTGTATCAATTTTGTCCCTGTAGTTTTCATTCCATCTCAATTTCGTCCTTCTCCCTGACGCTGTCCATGAAACAAACGGAATTGAAGGGCAAAATTATCATTTTCTCTCACAGAGGGACCAAATTGAAATTTTATGCAAACCAGAGGGATTATTTTTAAATTTTACATTTTACTTTCGTTTTTTGCAAATAAAATAAAAAAAGACCATAAGTAATGTATTTGACAACTGAATTATTTTTTATTGGGTAATCAAACTATATTGAAAATTTTATATTTCATTACACATTACAAAAATATTAGAAAATGCACAAATCAACCCCTTAGCTAATGTCTTTGTATCATGTTCTTATAATCTTCTTATTTTTTCACCCAATAAAAAAAATGTTTAAAATCCGTGTTTATTTATTATATAAGTGATCTTATGAGTAAGTCCCAAAATAAATACACTTATACCCATATTTTAATGTATTTGATCTCTTAATATTTAATGGTGTTTCATTGCTTAATTAAACACAAGATTTCTAAATACTACTTAACAACTTTTTCTTTTTAATCATGTGACAAAAAAAATAAAGATAGTGAAAATTCAATTGAAAAAAAAAATACAAGACCAAGACAATTATCATAAGGGTTGTTTTTCGAATTTTCTCATATTTTTTGTGATGTATATAATAAAAACTTTACAAAATTTCAACATATTTTTTATTATTCAATATAAAATGAGATGAGAAATATATTATATATGATGTATTTTAAATTTATTTACAAAAACAAAAGTAAAAAACAAAATTATAGAAATAGTCCCTCTAGTTTACATGAAATCTCAATTTAGTCCCTCTGTGAGGAGAAATGATAATTTTGTCCTCCAATTTCGTTTGTTTCATTAACGCCGTAAGCGAGAGGGACGAAATTGAGACAGAATGCAAATTATAGGACTAAAAGTAACACAATTGATACTAGAGGGACGAAAATGAAAATTCATGCAAACTAGAGAAACCATTTATAAAAATTTCCCTTTTTTTAAAGTATAAGATTCATCAGAAAAGTTAAGAAGTTTTCAAATGATGAAAATATAGCTTATGGTTATGTTGCTTATTTTAATTGAACTTCTACAAAAAAATATTAATTTTTTTACTTTTCAAATTTCTCTGCCCAAAGGAATAAAAAGGAAAACAATTTTGAAAAAATAAAAATATAACATTCGTTACGTTTCAGCTAAATTTGTGTTCTCCTCTCTCTCGCCCCTCTTTTTTGTAAAGTGATTTACCTTTCCTTCTTAATTGATTATTACAACTTCTAGCAAGAGCAGATGGGCTTGGTACAAATGGAGTCACTCCACCCGTTATTTTTTATTTCTAAACAACCAATTTTATATATTAGAGTCAAATTTTGTTATATGAACCCGACAAAAAATTCTTAAATTGCCTCAACTTATTTCAATATGAGTCAAAATAAAAAATTTCAAATGTTCTCCTCGCGAGTCGATAGTATTACAATAGAGACTATCAAACATCATTCTTAGTGTACGTATGAAAGGTCATCGGAGTCATGAATTATAAACCAATGTTAAATTTATCCATAGAGATCTACTTAAGGGTAGTGATTTTGCCACTCTCCTTTTTGTTAATACCACTCTCTTTTGTGTCTTAATTAGATGATTTGTTTTGTGAGAAAATGGGAGTGACATTAACAAAAAAGGGAGTGGCAAAATCAATTTTCCTACTTAATTGTTTGATTAACTTCTTAATTCAATCATTGTTTCCGATTAGCAAATAGGAAAAGTAAGTCATATGGCTCTAAATTGTTGAACCCATTAATGTCCATGTAAGTTAGAAGTTAGAAGGATCATGAATGAAAGATCGATGGAATAACTAATTAAATAATATTTTTAAATCGGAGAATAATTAATTAAAGATGAATCGAGGGGACTTAATTAACTACGTAAGTGGTGCAGGTACATTGGAAGGTAACATTGCGTTTAGCATTTCAGAGCCTAGGGATGATATATGGTGATGTAGGTACCTCCCCATTGTACGTGTTCTCCAGCACTTTTCCGGATGGGATTGACCACACCGACGACGTTTTGGGAGTGTTATCTCTCGTTATCTACACCATTATCCTTTTGCCCATGATCAAATATGTCTTTATAGTCCTTTCGGCTAATGATCACGGTGACGGTACGTGATCAATACCACCTAACTGCTCCCTCGTTACTAAATTAGTTATAGTGTGTGTATATATCATTTTTGTACACATGTTTATCCACTAACTTTATAAAATGGACATTTATTAAAGGATATCTCAAAACGGAATATCGAATTCTAAAATAAGGATGGACGGAGTAATTTTTTGAGGTTAACTATTAGTAGTAATGAATGTCAAAGTATAGTACCAACTCACTGTACGTAGTTGATTTTGAAAATAATAAATTCACGTTCTCTGATCGGTGGTAGTATATACGTCACTGATTTGTTTTTTATACCGATAAATATTAAGCAGTAATTGTATTCGTAGGGGGGACATTTGCGCTGTATTCGTTGATATGCCGGTATGCAAAGGTAAGCTTCATACCAAATCACCAGCCAGAGGATAGACAACTATCAAACTACAACCTAGACATACCATTCAACCATTTGAAAAGGGCTCAAAAGATCAAACACAAGCTCGAAAACAGCAGATCCGCACAACTCTCGCTCTTCCTTCTCGCCATTCTGGGAACTTCCATGGTCATTGGGGATGGGGTTCTTACTCCCTGCATCTCAGGTAATTAACTATTACTCTGACTTTAGACTAATTTTTTTTGGGATTGGTCAAGTGAAAGCATGACAATAAATGAGAAATTTTCTCTCAATCTCATAGGTTTTGATTCCACTGCCAGCCATTAATTTGTCCAACTGTTAGATTCATGGCACCGAGATTAATCAAGGCGTGTATACACAAGAAGAGACCCCATTAATTTGTCCAACTGTTAGATTCATGGCACCGAGATTAATCAAGGCGTGTATACACAAGAAGAGACCCCATTAATTTGTCCAACTGTTAGATTCATGGCACCAAGATTAATCGAGGCGTGTATACACAAGAACTGACCCGATTATCCAAGGAAAAAAAAAAGTCTTTTTCATGATGTTTATTTTCATTTTTATCTATTAAATTTGTTTTTTATTAAATAAATTTATGATCTGATTGGTTTCAACTAGAGAAGGACAGGTATAATATATATACACACACACACACACACAGAGTTCAGTTCACTAGAAAGGGTTTGATTTGAGTAGTTTTTTATTGAACATTAAACTGTTCAATAAAAAACTGTCCGAATGAAGCCATTCCCAGTCTTTCTTTTTTTTTTGCTGATTTCTCACAAGTACCATTAAAATCACGTTTTAATCACATTGAGCGGCTCGGATCATCGAAAATTGATCGGGAACAATGAGGTGCAAACCGTAACAAAATCCCTGACTGGTTATGTATATACGGTCAGGATCTATTCAGGGATCCCTGACCTAAGCTTAGGTCCGCACCTCTCCTTTCTTGATCAAATTTCGATGATTCGAGCCGCTCAATGTGTTCAAAAGTGATTTTAATGTAAAAAAATGCTCAAATCAAGCCATTTTCGGTCATTTTTTTTGCTAATTTCTCGTGGGTACCCTTTAAATCACGTTTTGAACATATTGAGTGACTCGAATCATCGAAATTCAATCAGGAACTGGGACATGCGAACGGTTTGGACGGTAAAAGGGTGTGGACTTGAACCATTGGGGGGGGGGGGGGGGGGGTGGCGGCGGTTCGCGGACAACCAATTAAACACTTAGAAAAACACCCAAAATCTCAATCGCATAGTTCCCAATCAAATTTTCACGATCCGAACCATTCAATATGTGCAGAATGTGATTTTAAGGATGCTCGCGAAAAATTAACAAAAAAAATGACAGGAAAGTGCTTGTTTTGAGCAGTTTTTAATTAAACTATTCATCAAATCTAAGCTAAAAACTGCTCAAATCAAGCCTTTTCCGGTCTTTTTTTTTTTGCTAATTTATCATGTGTACTCTTAAAATCACGTTCTAATCATATTGAGCGGCTCGGATTATTAAAATTTGATCGAAAACTATGAGGTATTTTTTTAGGTGTCTAATTAGTTGTCTCCAGATATATATATATATATACACACAGTCAGTCTTAAATGAGAGAGTCCTTATTTTAGTTAAAATGCGGACCTCCTAATTTCTCCCATTTTCCAATTGAATTTCGATGATCCGAGCCGCTCAATGTGTTCAGAACGGTCATTTTTTTTGCTGATATCTCGCGGGTACCCTTAAAATCACGTTTTGAACACATTGAGCGGCTCGGATCATCGAAATTCAATCAGAAAAGGGAGGTCTGCATTTTATTAAAATAAGGTGGTCCTTACGGGAGACGGACTCTGTATATATATATATATATATACAGTCCGGATCTCCTAAGGGATCCCGGACGGGCTTACCGTGTGGGACTCCCCTTTCCCGATCGAATTACGACGATCCGATCAGCTCAAAGTGATCAGAACGTGATTTTAACGGTACTTGCGAGAAATCAGCAAAAAAAATGATCGGAAAAGGCTTCATCCGAACAGTTGTTTATTGAACGGTTTAGTAAAAAACTGTTCGGATCAAGCCCTTCCCGATCACTTTTTCTGCCGATTTCTCGCGGGTACCCTTAAAATCATGTTCTGAACACTTTGAGCGGCTTGGATCGTTGCAATTCGATTGGGAAAGGGGAGTCCCGCACGGTAAGCCCGTGCGGGATCCCTCATTGGATCCCGAGTATGTGTGTGTGTGTATATATATATATATATATATATATATATATATATATATATATATATATATATATGAGCTTTCATTTGTGTACATCCACCACATGAGCTTTCTTTTGTGTGTGTGTGTGTGTGGCTACATTTCCTTGATCACCGTCCCCCTCATACAGTAACTCATCTTCAATATGAGCTTTCATTTGTGTACATCTACCGCATCCATGCTTTTGTGCAATGAAATCACCAACTTACCGTACCTCCTCTGAATCAAGATATCTTCGTAGTATCTCACAATACACACCCTCCAGTCGTGCAACTATCCATCTTAGGATGTTAAAAAACTTTCACACTATACTCTAAACTAGCTTGATTGAAGACCATTTACAAGGAATCTCCAAGCTGTCCCAAGTAGTCCTTACCCTCTTTTGGTAACTTTGAAGCTTATTTGAGCTCCACCATAACACAATTTTGAACATCTTGCAATATAGACAAACCGAGAGGCAAGTTTTGAGGGCAATGATCGAGTATCGGCTCTATAAAGTCCTTTAAAACCAGTGAGACATCGGAACCAATATCATTAATCCTTGGTAACACACACAATGCAACATAAATTCCATTCCATTCTTGTACTTGTTGGGATATCTTCCCAATGCAATAATCAAGGCTCATTCACAAGAATATCAAAACCCAACTTTTTTTTTTTTTTTTTGCGATTTTCACGTATGTCAATCATGTATCAAATAAAATAAGTCCGATGAACACGATTTTTGGTATGAATAAGGTTTCACCGAACTCTATAAAATGAATGGAGTCGATCATCAAAATGTGATCGGAAAATGACCAAAAAATGCGAAACAGACCGGATGGGATGCCAACCCCCTTTATATTCCCGGTAGACCTTTCTTGTTCTTCATTATTGCCATTAATGTGCTCAAGCTCTTCATTACCCTACTCTTCTTCAAACTTGTCCCATATATATTGGAACATCTTCAAAATCACTACAAGTCTCAAAGACAGAATCATCCTCCAAATCTTCGTGTGAGTGCTCATCAAAGATAGGAACATCATCATCATCATCACTATCCTCCTTTGAAAACTCATCAAACTCGAGAACGCTTTCCAAAAATTCTCCAAAATCTTCATTTGGAGACTCATCAAAGATGGGTAAATCTTCATACTCATCTTCAATCTCAAACACACAATCATCTCCAAGAACACCCTAAAGTTCTTCACTTGGATGGTCATCAAAGATTGGAACATTAGAATACTCATAATCATCATCACAACTTGGTTCTTTCATCTCATTGACAAAGAGAGCATCAAGAACAGGCTCACAAGCCTTTTCACCAACTTTCAATTCGATAAATGGTTCTCCAAGCTTGAAGCATTTGAATATTCCACTAGGTGACAAATTTCTAGCCTCCAAGGTGCCAATTAAAGATTGATTTTCAGTTAGGACAACCCCTAAAGACTTACTCTTGCCAAAACTAGTCAATGAATCGGCTTTGGGATGTTGATGGAATGGTAAGAATTCCTCTCCTTGAGCTTCTTCTTCATCTTACCCCATTCTCTAATCTTTTCTTTGCCTATCCTTTGTTGACTAACTTTGAGTTGTGTCCACCAATCCAAAGCTCTCCCTTTAAGGCAAGTAGATGCCAACTTAACCTTCTTTTCTTCGGTAACATAACAATATTCGAAAACACTCTCAATGGTGTTCAACCAACCAATAAACTGTAGTGGGATTCTGAAAAACTTGGGAAGTTCAGTGTCAACATTGTTCACCAATGTGTATTCAAATATAACCAAATTTTCTCCATGCCAATTGGAGCACCATAACAATTTTTCAATGGAATGGAATCGATTCTTTTGGTCAGATGTTGCAAACGTCGAACCCTTTCATACAAGATATCAACTTGTTCACTTAACTCTTTAATCTCATTTTGACATTTTCATACTCAAGGCCATCACCATTGTTCACCTCAAATCCTCTACCTGTACTTCCTCCACTACCTCCACTACCTCCATGGGCCATTACAACACAAACAATCACTCCAAAACAAGCAAATCAATCCCAAAGAACCTGAACCTAGTCAACTCAGTCACAAACTTAGTCAACTCAGTGATTTTAGACCCAAACTCAATCAACTCAGTACAATAACTGAGCCAACCCAACCAAAATATATTGATCAAATCCCAAATAACTTAGTACCAAACAGTCTAAAAACCGCAAGCAAACAACAAAAATGGACACTAAGTGTAAGAAACGAGACTAACCCTGACTTAATTCAACCCTAAACTCAATTTTGAGTGCCGAAAGAATATATTAAGGCCCTTACCATTGTTTCGAGTACAATCAAAGGCTGTACAAGCCTCAATCGAGTGACTCGAGCACTAAAGAGTGGCTAATCAACTATTACGAGTCCAATCGATGTCTATACGATCCTCAATCGAGTGATAGGAACACCGAAGAGGCACTTTATAGGTATGGGTCATTGTTCTGCTCTGAAATGGTAGAATCAAGTTCAAAAAATTCAGATTGAGTGTGAATATGGCTGGGTCTGAATTGAGCAGATCGAGCCTTGTTGAGTGCCATAATGGCTAGAAAAAGTATGTGTGAAGCTTCGAAAATGGAAAACGAGGGCAGATCTGGGTCGAAAAAGGGGATTCGAACACTATGTCGAGTGTGAGCAGTGCCGAAATGGGCAGATCTGTAGCCGAGATGGGCTTAGATGTCTGAAATAGCACGAATCAGCTTCGAAAATTATCGATTTATGAGTTTTAAGGGTCGAAATCAAGTTCTAGGGGGTTGAGCAGATCTGGAGAAAACGAGTGCATAAGGGCTCCGATGAGGTTTTCCGGTGCCGTTTCAAAGTTACGGCAAGATTTTTCGGCACGTTTAGGTTTTCAACAAGATTTTCGGAGAGATGAAGGGTTGAGATCAAGCCTAGAAGCTCTGATACCAAATGATGCAAACAAAATATCAAAAGAAATCAAATATTCAAAGAAAAGAGAAAAATCTCAATCAAGGAAATAAACCCCAATGGGTAGAAAGAGAAAATATTTCTTAATTAATATATTCAATATTTTAATAATCAAAAACTACCAAAATGAAAGACAATTTGTTGGGAATCAAGAGAGACAATTCACTCACAAACAAACTCTACTCTTTATTCATCTTAACACAAAATACAAATTACATTTAACTCTCACTCTCACTCACTCACAACTCACACACAAACACTTAATCTGGTGGGGAGAGACCCCCCTCAGAGGCTCCCTACATCTCTCTCTCTGCTCTCAGCTTTCTCTCTTTTCTCACTCTTTCCCACACATTATACATTCACACACATACAATACTTATACATAATTCACTCAATACTCAGCCACACACTCTTAACCATCACAATTAAACTCACCGAATAATGCAGCTAGACTTGGCCCATGTCCATTTCCTCTCTTGTCCCCTAACTCATAAGCACACCAACACGTCACACATACAAACAAACCTAAGCAAAGATTATCCTCTACAACATTCTCATCACAAATAGCCCGCTTCATATAATTAAGTTTATTTCCAACACAATTTACCTATTTATAGGCTTAAGATCCTAACAACACTAAGGACGCTAAAATAACACAACTACCCTTAATTCTACTGCGTCAGTAAGTACTTAAAAAAATAATATGTGAAATGAACTACTGAATTAAAATTTTTTACTTGTGCCTTCAGTGATTTGTTTTAGTTTGCGATAACTGGTAAATTTGTTTTCCCTTTTAGACTAGGGAAACACAATCATTTATACAACATGCATATATAGGTGACATTCTATCATTGGTGAGTAAATGATTTGCACAAGAAGGCATCCCTTGGGCTACGCACTATGATATTAAGAATCAAAGATTGTTAACCAGGTATGCATCGCCATGCGGGAATGCCAATGCATCATTGGGGACGGTGCCGTAGCCGATGGGTTCTTTTAATTAATGTCACATAGATAGTGACGCAACGGAGTTAACAAAGAGATTAGTTGCATACTAATCCGAATGAAATAAACAACTCGAATCCATTAGCAAACCTTGCGCACAAGGGAAAGAGAGAGAAACTCTGAATAGTATTGATAAAAATTGCATAATTGAATAGGTTACAGCCCTTTTTATAAGACCCTAACCTTAGAAATCCTACTAAAAAAGAAATTCTAAATCATGCCAAAACAAGCGGCATTAAATAAAAGATTTTTCTTATTTAATTCAAATAAAATCCTAATTCTTGTAGACTTAGAATCCTAATAACGGTAGAAAACAAAATCAAACCAAATACGGAAAGTTAATAATTCTAACCTAAACAAAAATATTCCTAGTCAAAATCTTATTCTAAAACAATAAAAATAAAATACAAAAACTCTCCATTTTTGTCCTACATCAATCTCCTTTTCTTCAAAAGAACTCATCCTCGAGTTCTCATTAGAAACTTTCCAGCTTCCATTCCAAAGAAATAGGTATTTGGAATACTTCAACCTCTCATTCGTCTTCTAAAAATCATTCAAAGGAAAGTGTTTATGCAATAATTTTTTTTTTCATGCTTCAACTTGTTGATAGTATCCACGAGATGGGAATTGAAAATCAAATCAAGCTTCTCAACACTAAGAAAATCAGCAATGCAAATTTTACGCTGTCTTTGTGGATTCTCTCGATATTTTCCATTTTAAAATTGGTTGGCACTCCTTTGTTAGAAAATCGATTTTTCACAACAAATATATTTTCTTGTAGTGTTACAGTCAACTACGTTGTGGGTGACTCATCAAGCCCAAATACACAAACCTCCGATGCAATAGTATTTTGTTCCTTCGCAGCCTCATCTGAAATAATTTCAATATTCTCTTGCACACAAGTATTGATGCCAATTTCATCTTGATCACAAACTTCAATTTTGCATTCCTCTTTTTCGCTAATATCAAGATCAACTTTCTCTTTATCGTCAGCTTCAATGTACCCATAATGACTGCATTTTACATCGACCTCCACTGTTTCTTCGATGTTAGGCACAACAAATATCACATTCTCTAGTTCAACTTGATCTCCTTCCTCTTTTGCGATCTCATATCCATCATAGCAATTAAGAAGTGTCGAACTTGAAGTTGGAAGAGCATGGCTAGTTTGTTGACTTTAAAAAATTGCTTGGTATTTACTCAAATAACTTGTAATTCTCTGTGAAAATATTGCAAATCAAAAGTTTATTGAAAGGAATGTTTTGACTCAAGCTTCCTTTGATACTCTTGATACAGCATTTGTCTATGATTTGATTGAAGAAATCTATCACTCATCAATCGTCTCATCCCGGGCCATGTCCTAATGGGTTGTTTATAGACTGCAATCGTTCCCACCACATAGAAGCATAGCCATGTTATTTACAAGCCACATATTTGACTTCCTTTTCTTTTGAAAATTTCCATATACTCAAGAAACTTGTAAACTTTACGAAACCAATAAATTAAATTCTCAG
This sequence comes from Rhododendron vialii, assembly GCF_030253575.1. Classification (NCBI taxonomy): domain Eukaryota; kingdom Viridiplantae; phylum Streptophyta; class Magnoliopsida; order Ericales; family Ericaceae; genus Rhododendron; species Rhododendron vialii. Next base: position 14,868,036 of record NC_080568.1, read on the forward strand.
GATGGCAATACCGATTCAAACTAGGAATTATTGGTTGTACCTGAAAAGTTGAAAAGTCGTCATCTATGCTATAAACCCTTTAAACCTTGAATGTTGCTTCTTCGACTGATATCCATAATATTCCTTAAATAACTCGTCTTCAGATTCATCCTCACTATCAAGTTGGTAATATGAATATCCTCCAGAGATGTTTTGCTTAATAGGTTGGTTGTGGGCAAATCCCTCAACGCGGTTCCTATCAACTTTGTGTTTATAGGGGGTATTTATAGGGAAAACACCTCCATTAATGTTTTCCATTAATTGAAACCTTCCAGAAATGGAAAATAAGAGGTTGGCTGCAACTTTGACCAACGCACGCAGGTCGTGGAATCGTGCACGCAGGTCTAAATGATCACGCATGGGTCAACGGTCAAACTTTGACTATTGACCAACACCTGGCACTTTGACCTGCGTGCGCTGGTTCTCAACCAGCTCGTGCCAGTAGGGTTCTGGGAAGTTTATTGAGGTTTCAAAAACGCTCAAAGCTCAACACTTGACATTCTCGGGGTGTTCTTGATCCATTTCATCATCGGGAAATCAAATACAGAAAGTAAACTAATCTGGAAAGTCCAGATTGAGGTGTCTACAGTAGCCCCTCTTGACGGAACTTGGAGCACCATTGACTTGGTACAAGTAACGTCAAAGATTCTAGACACCCTGCGAAGGCTATCCAGAATAGAAGATACTAGCAAAGCAAACATATAAACTCAAGGAACCTGATTGATGGATTGAATTGGACGGGTGGGTCGTTGTTAAGGATGAAGGTGGACTTGGAAGAGTGAATCGTCGCTTGTTAACAGAGTTGGACAGAACAGGTTGTCGTTGTAGATTTAGACGAGACAGGCCGTCGGTTAATTGGACGGGACAGGCCATCGCTGCTGGGGATCAAACTATCCTCGGCACAAACAATTTCCAACAATCACGAGTAGGTCGTGTCAGGTAGGTTAAATTCCATCTGTTGGGAATAAAAGCCAATCTCCTAATCAAAAACCATCCAAAACAGAGCAATAAGGCTGCTGGAAGATGCGATAATGGTTTATATCGATGTGGAGCAGGACAGGCAGATGGTTTGTTGTGGACTGGTTGGACGGGCGGACCATCGTTGAATTGGACAGGACAGGCTGTCGTTGTAAATTGAATGGACGGAAGGACCGTCATTGAGTTTGGACAGGACAGGGTGTCGTTGTGGATTGAATGGACGGGTGGGCCATCATTGAGTTGGACAAGACAGACTGTTGTTGTGGATTAAATGGATGAGCGGCCTATCATTGAGTTGGATAGGACAAGCTATCGTTGTGGATTGACTGGACGGGTGAACCTTCATTGAGTTGGACAGGACAGGCTGTCGTTGTGGATTGAATGGACGGGCCGACCATCATTGAGTTGGACAGGACATGCTGACGTTGTGGATTGACTGGACGGGTGGACCATCATTGAGTTGGACAGGACAGACTGTCATTGTGGATTGACTGGACGGGCGGACCATCATTGAGTTGGATAGGACAGGTTGTCTCTGTGGATTGAATAGACGAGCAGACCATCATTGAGTTGGACAGGACAAGTTGTCATTGTGGATTGACTGGATGGGCAGACCATCATTGAGTTGGATAGGACAGGCTGTCGTTGTGGATTGAATGGACGGGCGGACTATCATTGAGTTGGACCGGACAGGTTGTCGTTGTGGATCATTGAGTTGGACAGGACAAGCTATCGTTATGGATTGAATGGACGAATGGACCGTCACTAAGTTGGGATGGACAGATCATCATTGAGGATGACACAAACCATCGTTGAATTAGGATGGACAGATCATTATTGAGGATGACACAGACCATCATTGAATTGGGATTGACAAACTATCGTTGTGGATTTGGATAGGACAGGTCGTCGTTGACGTAGACGGATGGATCATTCTTCTGGATGAACATGCCATCGTGGATTGGACAAGACCGGTTGTCATTGATTTAGACGGGTAGATAATTCTTCAGGATGAACTTGCCGTCATGGATTGGATTGTATTCTAATTCCCTAAAGTGTATTCCAGGTGCCAGCAAAGTAGAACAAAGAGGCTGTGTGCTTGACGCTTGCCATGGAGAAAGACATAAGGAAAGTGGGAGAGGCGTGCTTTGGCACTTGATAGACATTTCCTGCTTTCAACATTTTTTTTGGGTAATTCAGCTTAAAATAAAAAAGAGGATAACCGAATGTATAGCCTACAAGGGGCATTCCCCAGGAGGAAAAGAAAAATAAAAGAAAGAGAATGAGAAAGTGAAGATACCAGAGCCAAGTGGCTACAAAGAGCTAGGGTAAAATAAAGTGACCAATCCATGGTTTCTAATCCATCTACAAGATGAAGAAAAAACCAAGGGCAAAAGGAGCGTGAACTACAAAACCAACATGCCATAGGTCTTTACAAATCTTGGCTCTACAAAAAAACCAAAAAACCAACATGATGAGGCACTGGATACCACCCAGAACTTGGCTTCTCCAAATCCTTGTAACTGATGAGGTACTATATTGGGACTATATTTTGGACTGATCTAACAACCTCACAATGCAGTAATAAAACAACAGATGATAGTGATTGTAACGCCCCGAATTTTGGGTACGTTAAATAAAACATTTTTATTGAAAAATAAACTGAGTCAGGCTCTTTATTACAAACAAGCTTAAAAAGAAGTACTTTTATTACAAACGGAAGGGAACTAAGGTTCCTAACTACAGCTCCGCTTGTTCTTCCATCACAGCTAGCTCCTCAGCTCCGAAGGCCTCCAAGGTGTAAAGTTCACCATGTTCATCTATGAAGTCTGACATATTATACCGGTGTCGCCACCAATATAATAGGCCAGGGTCACCAAAAAGGCAACACCGTGAGCTTAAACGCTCAATAGAGTAATCCAAACCCTCTAACCCTTAACTTATGGACGAAAGATCATAATAATAACAATTCTACTAAGATCATGCATATAATCTCAACAAGTAAATCACATTCCTTACTCAACTAACGTTTTGTTCATTAGTTAGACTCATCGTAGACCATGTTTTTACTTCACTTTCCTTTTTACCAAAAACTCCTTTTTAACTCACTCAACCTCGGTTCCGCCGCGCCGGTCTCCCGAGTATCCTCACAATGGTTCCGCCGCGCCGGGTTCCCATTGGCATACAACCGCATTGGCTCCGTACCGCGGATCACCAAGCACACACCCAACCTCGGTTCCGCCGCGCCGGTCTCCCAAGTATCCTCACAATGGTTCCGCCGCGCCGGGTTCCCATTAGCATACACACACATAACTCACATAATGCACCCAAAACCGGTCATTATGTAGTTTCAAAAATATTTCCTCCCTCGGATACACACATTTTCATCTTCGTTAACACACCCTAGGTGCCATGTCTCTACTTTCTTGATTCTCGTGTCACGTTATCATGCAGAGACTTCGTGGTGTAGGACTTTTCCACATAACAAACATTTATAAATCTCAAAATGAATCCAACAAGATTATCCAACTTTAGACTACATAACATGCTTGAATCACAACAACGAACATCATGCATTTCATATGCTCTCAACAAAAGATAACCTTATCTACTTTAAACATAATGATCAAAGTTACTTTCTATTGAACTTATTTTAGAGTTATGATACAAAACTACTTTATATTTGGGATAGTAGGTAAGGATAACTACTGTTCTTCTTGGCGGTGGTCAGCTACAAAGATTCGGTCGTCGGTTTTGGATTTCGGCGGCGTAACGGCGTCGGTTTGCTTCGAAAGGAAAAGAGATGCACTTTCTTTTCCTAGAAACAACTTTCTAACTTAACTAAGCTACTTTAAAAGATCTAAAAGTGGTTTTGGAAGGTGGTTTAGTGGTTTCTCTCAAGAACACTCAAGAACATAAGAAAACAAGAACTTTGGAAGCAAGAACTCTTGAAATTTCTAGAGAGAAGTGAGAGCAATGGTTGAAGGTGTGAGTTTAAGCTTGGAATGGCTTGCTATTTATAGGCCAAGGCTCCTCCTCTCCCTCTCTCAACCGAATCTCTCTCTTTCTCTCTCTCTCTCTCTCTACATCTTTGATTTCTTTCACTTGTCAAGCTTGATTGAAAGCTTGATGGGTTAGGCCATGGGGCTATCTAGGCTTGCATGGCTAGTCTTAATACCTTGGATGGGATTTTTGGAAGATATGTTGGAAAGGAGGAGACATTGGTACAAGATTCTTGGTTTAAACAATTGAAAGTGGTACAAAGGAGGACAATGGTGGTAGATATGGAAGATATTCATCTTCCAAGTTTGAAAAGATGAAGAATATCAAAGTACAAGTCCCATCTTTCTTCTCCTTCCTTCTTCCTTCCTTCTCTCTCTCTCCCTCTCCCTCTTTCTCTCTCTCGGCCTCTCTCCTCTCTCTCTCCCTCACGGCTCTCTCTCTCTCCTCTCTCTCTCTCATGTACTAGCTATATACATATATATATGTATGCACTAATATGTAAGAACACAAATAAATAAAAGGGTACTTTTGTACTTTAAAAACTAAAAGGATTTAAGGTCAAGATTTACCCTTTAAACTAATATAAAGGTACGAGTACTTTAATTAATATAATAATGTACTTTTGTACTCTTGGGAATCTTAACAAAATATTAGTTTAATGGGTTAAGTACTTAGTTGAAAGATGAGCTTATTACCCAATGGATAATAAAATCCCTAACGGTTAATAACCAAAGGATAATAAGGTACGAGTACTTTAAATACTAAACTAAGTCTTTTAAAAGACTACATGTCCTTTTGAAATTTATACATGTGTTTATATATATGTACTTAGCCAAATATAATAAAGGAAAAGCTTTTGTCCAATGGGTAAAGATTACCCTAACGGTTATCGTCCAATGGACCATAGCTACTAGGGTACTTTTATTAGTAAAATAATCAAAAAGTACCTTTAAAGTAATTATAAAAGTTTATTTTTAAAAGATCATAGTACTTTGTTCAAATCTTTCAAAAATCCTTTTATTATAAAGAATTTGGTTTCTATTATCCAATGGATAATAGTTCCCCTAACATTTATCGTCCAAAGGATAAAGAATAAAACCAAAACAATAAAAGAAAAATAATTAAACAATTACTAGTCTAGGGTTTGAAAGGGTTCAAAAGGTTCAAGATGGGCAAAAAGGTCCATCTATGGTTAGGGAAAAGTAACTAGGTGACTTTCTAGTTTGGTTACTCCATCAAGCCGGTTAGAAGCTAACTAGGCTTGCTAAGTAGGGCTTGAAAGTCAAGAAACGATTCTTGAGGGCTAAAGTGTAATTAGGGTTTCTAGTCGAGGAGTAAGATGATAAGGCGATCGATTGCTTAAAGACCAATCGCTAATAATTAATATGAAAGCCATCGAGCAGTTAAGAGAAATTACGAAATTTCGAATAACAACGAGATTTTTATTGAATGAAAAATCGGAATTGTTACAAGTAACCTTGGGTGATTGCTCGATGGGCTATGGACCTGCCCCCAGCATGGCTTCCACATGTCCCCTCGTGAATCTAGTGGAGGAACTTTTGCACCATCTCAGGGTGCACGCAAAGCAAATAGGGACCTGTAAAAGACTTTCTATACAATTTTCCTTCTGGAGACAACCAAAACCTAGCAGATTTGATGAACTCTTCAGGGTGCAAAGCAATTTTCTTTATCTCAGGATCAATGCCAGGCATGTTTTTATGAGACCATACCAAGACATTGATGAACTCTTCGAGCCTGTCTGATCAGGCATAATGCTCCTCTGGGTACAACGTTGAACCAATTTGAACCATTCGGGGGTCTACCTCATTTTTCAAGTTTATTGAAACTACTTCTTCTTTTAATAGGCTGAGCATGACTTTTGTCATCCCTTTTGGCGAGGGAACACATTTCCTTGGGGATATTCCTATCGAAATCTATTCCCTTGTCGTCAGGCTCAACATAATTTATATAAAACCCAGCAAATTACTTAGAAGCAGGATAATACATATCATCAAAAAAAAAAAAAACCCTTAGGGTTGCCAAGTACAGCAGACTCAAATTCGACATGAAAGTTATGATGTGGAGGGCGAAGAGGCACAAACTCCGACTCAGAGCTAGACTTAGATGACTTGACAGACACTGTGTCAGACTTAGACTCAAAAGTGTCAATGCAAAATAGACGCGACTTGAAAATGCAACTTTTATAGTTACCCTTGGCTTTCTCATAGAGAGATGGGATCTAGAGGACGTCAGGCCCAAGCAACAGCACATCGTCTTCCTCAGTTTCTTCGACCAAACCTACTTGAGAGAACTCCTTGAACAGTAGCCCCAAGTTCTCATGATTTAAGGACCTCAGCCAGTCCATTTTCTCCTTTGATTGATTAAGCTTCCTCTTGAATTCCTCCTTTGCAAGCTCCTCTTCACTGTCAATCCAGGTGTCGGCAGTGAAGATCTTGATTGCCGACCCTACGACCATCATGTTAATCTCGGGTTCGGACGGGATGGATACGATTGGTTTTGGTTGATTTTCTAGGATAATATAATGCCTAGGATTGAATATGGTAGAGCTAGGGTGGCTTTGAGTAGAGGTAGGGTTAATTTGAGTGGAGCTTGGGTTGATTTAAGCGGCGATAAAAGATATCTGACCAACCAAAGGGTCAAACTTGTGTTGAGGCATGGAGTTGGAGATGACATTGGGTTTTGATGGGAGTGGGGCTGAAATGGTGCCATTGTCGATGAGATCTTGAACGGCATACTGAAGGCAATAGCAGGCATTGGTGGAATGGCCAGGCATTTGATGGTAGGTGCAGAAGTGGTTAGGGTTATGGCTGAAAGGGAGAACCTTTGGCAATGGAGTTAAGGTTAGAGGCCTGATGGAACCAACATCGAGAAGCTTCTCGTAAACTGAGGCCAAAGGTGCCAAGAACCTTGAGAAAGTCCTTGGCTGGCTCCAACGTCTGGATTGAGGGTTCAAGATGGAACCTTTGCTTGCGTTGCACTGCACAACACTGTGCCATCAATTGGATGCACTTTTTTGCCTTTGAGGCTGATTTCATTGCCATGCATGTCTTCCCTTTTGGGATTGCCTTTGGATAGGTAATCAGCATCCTCCTTTGGGTGGACTCTGGCCTTATGGAATTCGGCCAGGCTGTTGAACATGTCTTTCGTGCATAGCTTGATTCTGACCGCAGGAGTGTGGTAGGCTTATGGAGGTTCTTTGATTAGGCCCATATCCGGCTTTGACATGGCGGAGGTAAAAAGGTCAACCAACCCCTGAATCATAATTATTTGTTTGTCCATTTTCTGGTTCATTTCTAGTACAACCCTCTTTAACTTATCCAGCTCTGTTTGTACGCCATTTTGGATTGATGACCGAGGAGGGTGATATGATGGTGAAATAGCCCCGACAGACGGTCCCAAGTAGGATTGGTTCTGTCCTTTTGCACTTTCCTTCTCGATGAAATGACCTCAAACTAGACAGCAAAGTAATTGAAAGCTCAGCGGCACTACTGCAACAAGCTTTTGAAAGAATTTGAAGGAATGCAACGTTCACGTCGTCGTCGATGTCCTCCTAAACTCTACAACTAAAGATGAGTCTGTCAAATGATGTTCAAATGCTGCCAGAATCCTCAGAATTCTTTTCGAGGGTGTATCCTTGTTTGAGTCGACTAACACAAAGAGATGTCAAAATAGTCTAAGCCTTTGACTATTCCTTTTTCGAAGTTTCAACTTTGGATTTGGAACAACTCAATGTAGATGATGTGACACCTTAACCGGGGTGGCGTTAGCGACTTCGCGCTTAGCCGGGGTGGTGTAAGTATCACGGCATTCTCTCAGTTGTTCCTTGTTTTCTGTTTGAAACCTCGATCGGGCATTTAGACAAGGACTTAGAAAGTCTTGATTTCCCAAAGTCTCGTTGATCTAAGGACTTTTGAAATTTGATAACATGCACCATTGAGATGCACGACTCTTCATCAGGTCATGGCAGCGTCCTAATAAGCATAAGACAGACTCAAAAAAGAGACAACCTAGAAGCCACCCTAAACATGCTCCTACGCAAAAAAGAATGTATGTACAGTGCATGCGATAGGAAAAATAGTAACACGTAGACAGTATATGGGGGTTAGATGCAACTAATCTTACCCTGCGGGTACCTGTCTTAGTTTGGAGAGTTCTAGTGCTTCGTATATGCAAAGACCAGTTTTGGTTTAAGGGAGTTCCTCGGACTAAAGCCAAGATATACCTCCCGCTGCAACGCGTATTGCAGAGCAACAGTCGAACGGTAGAATGACTTATTATCGTCCAAGATTGTTAGGCATTCGAGGACCCCGAGTTCCAGTAAATTGTCCCGGTTACCCAAAACACCTCAATGCGGCTAGCCAACATCGATGCACATGAAAATGCTAAAAGATTGATTAATGGGATAGAATCGCAGTTTTTGCAAAGTGCCTTTTAAAATGTGACTCACTTTTATTAATCGATACTTGGAGAAAACTACTCAAGCGAGCAATCAGAAAAGTCCCAGTCCAGATTGGTCGGATACGAAGATCCTGCTAAATCACCATTCCGTTTTTCAGCAGTGCGAAGCTTACTGTTTTGACAAACTTTTGAAGGATTGTTCTCAAGTGTATTAGTTTCCAAGTATAGACTAATGAAATAAGTCCCCAATAGAGTCGCTACTGTAGGCACATGCCCCAAAAAATTGTATTCCGATGATGCAGGTGAGCCCTATTTTTTTAAAGCACAGGGAAATGCTCAATTCAGAGTTGCCACTTGGGTTTGAAGGTCCGCCACCCAAGAAACCAAACTTGAAACGTTTGCTATGTTGTTTGATTTTTGAAAAGGCGTAAACTGGTCCGTCGTCACCTTGATATCTGAGGTTAGAGAGCTAGATTACTAGAGGGGAAAGGTTTTAAGGCACCTCTCTCGACCAATCCAGAGATCGGTCTCTACTCAGACAATTTTGTAAATCATTTGCGCTTCTCTTTTCATTAATCAATTTGTAGCCAGTTAGGGCGGGGGAACAGTTTAAGGGGACTAAAATTGTAACACGATTTGTAGGATGTGATAGATGGCATGCTCGCTTATTGACCAGTTAGCACAGGATGAAAACAGACTTATGTGGGAATTTGAACAGAATGGAAGGCCGCTGTTTTGGAGTGACGTGCGCAAGAAGAAACCAATATGCATTGATCCAGTCACTGCATGCTGATCAAACATGCGCACGCTACTCCAAGACACATGCGTGCCAGTAAGTTCAAACCCACAGTTTTTATTCCTAACCCTCTGGGCTCTAGAAGGACCAGTGCACACCCAGGACAAACCATACAGTTTATAGATAGTTAATATACAGTTATAGGCAGTTTAAATGAGTTACAAAGCGACCAAATGAATAAAACACCCCATAAATAGTGTGGGGGTAAAAACAGAGGCCAAGGCCTAATTACCCATGCAAAGGCCAGCCACTAGTCAGAGATAGACCTGCGTGCGCGGGTCACCCACTGCGTCGCGCAAGTTTGATCCATCTAACCATTGCTTAGTTTTACATGATCTGGGCTCTGGGACATGACTAGAAAGACCCCCAGGGTATTCCATATGAACAGAAATGAGTATTGAAAAGGCAACTAGCAGTTTTAACATGGAAAAGCAATATATTGGTTTTTAAGCATGCTCACAATGATGAATAGACAAGAAATAAAACATAAAACATGGATCCTGACCCCACGTTGGATCTACGCGCTAGTCCAAAAATGGAACGCATGGGGTTTGAACCTGCATGTGTAGGTTCCAGACAGGTCCCAGTGCCCACGCAAGATCTGCGCACGCATCCACAACGCTGCGCGCGTGTACAAACGACCGGTGCACGCTAGTCTCTTATCCACACGGTTTTTGAAACCTGCCAGCCCCCCCACCACAAGGATCAAAACAGATAGCAGTACAAAGGTGTTATACCTTTGGTTGAGTTTGAATGGATGTTTGAGCTTTGATGTGTGAGGTTGAATGAGGTGTGTTGGATGGTTGTAACCTTTCTTTCTTTCTTTTTCTAACCCTTTGGAAGAAAGAGTGAGGGGAGTATTTATAGGGAAAACACCCTCCATTCACTACAAGAAAAATTGCATTGGGTGACGAATGAAAATTGTCACAAATTGCATGTTTTTCGTCACAAATAATATAGGTGACGAAAAAAAATTTGTCGACTAAAGGTTGTCGAGGATTCCTACCTGGTGACGAAATCTATTTTTCGTCACCTATAGTGCCTTTTGATGACGAAATAATTCGTCACCAAAAAGTGAATAATTGGTGACGAATTTTTTTCCCTCGCTTATTGTGCTGTTTAACGATGAAAAAATTCGTCACCGATGGTTTACATCGGTGACGAAAATTTTCGTCACCAATATAAGAAATCGGTGACGAAATTTTTCGTTGCAAAAGACGTTTTCATATGCGAAAAATATCCTTCTTTCTTGCTCCTAATGGGTTTCGAACCCGAGTCCCTTGAGTTTTTTGCATAAGCCCTGACCAACTGCACTACACACACTTTTCAATAAATGTTTGAAATATCTAATATATAACATATATGTTTAACATGAAAATATATTTCGAATGTAATTTTGAACCTTTAAACATTAAAATTAGTAATTTTGATAAACATGAAAGTTGTAGGCAATTGAGTTATTGTTCAAACCCAATTTGAATTATCTCAATCAGAGTTTTTAGTAAAGAGTAATGTCCAAAATATATTTATTGACAAAGCGCAATTCATAAATTTCGTCACGAAAGGTACCCATTTAACGACGAAATATATTTTTCGTCACTGAAAGCGTTAAAATGGTGACGAAATTATTTTTCATTACCAAATTTAAGCATTTGGTGACCAAAAAAATATTTCGTTACTAAATTAGTCTCATTTGGCGACAAAATATATATTTTGTCACCAAATGATTATTATTGGTGACGAAAAATAATTTCATCACCTTTTTTGAGCTTTCGGTGACGAAAAATGTATTTCGTCACCAAATGGGTACCCTTTGGTGACGAAAATATTTTTTTCGTTGCTAAACAAGTATAATTGGTGACGAAATTATTTTGTCATGGAAGTTGTTAAAATAGTGACGAATTTATTTTTTCGTCGCCAAATATACTCATTTAGTGATGAAATTAAATTTCGTTGTCACTTTTTCGTCACAAATTTTCATTTTTCTTGTAGTGATTAATGGAAGGTATTAATGGAAAGCATTCCATTAATGGAAACCTTCTAGAAACCTTCCATTAATGGAAACCCTCCAAAAATGGAAACCTTCTAGAAATGGAAAGTAAGAGGTCGGTTGCAACTTTGAGCAGCGCGCGCAGGTCGTGGAATCTCGCACGTAGGTCTAAATAGTCACGCGTGGGTCAACGGTCAAACTTTGACTATTGACCAACACCTGGCACTTTGACCCGTGCGCGCCAGTTCTCAACCAGCGCGTGCCAGTAGGGTTTTGAGAAGTTTATTGGGGTTTCAAAACACTCAAAGCTCAAACCCTCGACATTCTCGGGGTGTTCTTGATCCATTTTATCATCGGAGAATCAAATACTGAAAGTAAACTAATCTGGAAAGTCCAGATTGGGGTGTCTACAAGTATTACAAATTAAATTATTGCAATTAAAAAATAGGGAGAGTTTATGAAAGAAAAGATATACGGTGTCGAATCCACTCGACCCGTTATAACAATTTCTATGCAATGATAAAGGTTAATTATTCGAATCAATTTAGATATTGTTAGGATTCGCGGGCCCACACGATATTGCCAAAAGCTTTTTATGAATCACCAAATAGCATCAGGTATTGTCTTCTAGCACAAATCGTCTTATTATTACAACCCGTCTCTATGGCACAAATCGATCGTTTAATAGCACGACGCTTATTATAGCGTATAACTCATCGTACCCAAATCTCACAAAAAAATTAAGAACCATTGTTAAATGTGCATAAAACCTAGGAATTCATACACAAGACGTGATGGAAAGAATTAATATTGTAAATAAATCCTTGAAAGTCATACAACCACGATTTGAATAAAAACCTAAATCAGAAGATAAATAATGTCACTAGGAATTCGAGCTTCATATTTTCACCCTAGAAGAGGATCTAGCCAGCCATCGGGGTGGAAGGCATCGAAGTTCTCTACTTCAAATGAATGTGATTTTGTCCACGGCAAGGTCTGCAGCCGAAGTCAGTAGGTTAACGTTTCATTTTATGGGTATTGACGGCACTAATCACATAAAGGCCCCTTGGACTTCATGAAATAATGGACCGACCACTTAATTTTGAATCATTTTGCATTTTAACCCTAACTTCTTTAATTTTTTATTTTTATCCAATTCTCAGACAACAAGCTTGAGCAACCTAGCTTTAAACACAAAATAATAAAATAAATATCAATTAACAAGAATAAATGACTAATAAATGTAGTTTGGAGGGCCAAAATCTGTATATGTTGACACTTATCAGGTACATTGGCAAATCTGGCGCGTGTTATTGACTGCCCTCGTTACATACATTACCAATAAAATTGATAACTGATGCTAGCTACATCCTTTATTTTGCAGTCCTTTCTGCTGTTGGTGGGATCACGTCTTTGAGCACAGGTATACATAATAGAAAATAAAAATCAAGTCCTTTCTATTTGTTTCATTTCCTTTCTCGTTTCTTCACTACTACAAAATGGCATAAAGATCATGGTTCAAAAACTAAGAAGATCTTATTTTTTGTAAAAACCAAGGGAACTACGATGTAGTGAAGGCATAACAAGTTACACAAAAAAGAAACAAGAATGCTAGAAAATTATGGGAAACGAAACAATATCAACATTTTCGTGTTTGATTAGAAAGATGAGAAAAAAAAAAGAAATTAAAAATAATGTACAACTCATTTAATGCATATACGAAGTCCTTTTTTCGTTGCATTTTTTTTTTTTTTTGTGACTTTTATTGTTGCGACTTTATAACGGGAAAAAAAATTTAAACTTTTCCTACAATAGGTTTATAGTAAGCAAACACATGCAGGGAAACAAATGTTCTCTTCATTTTCTTTTCTTTCAATTTACTTTTTATCATTTTCATTATCTATTATCTTTTCTTTCTGATCAAATGAACCCTCAAGAATGTTTGTTACACTTTTATTTTGCGCAAAAAATCATCCAAATATGTTGAAACGAGAAAATTTACAACTAAAGCAACAGAAGAAAATACAAAATACAAAATAAAAAATAACCTGCATGAAATCGGCACTGGTATCAAACCCATCAGTCGCACTCCTGTGTCCTATTACATGCATTTAATTACTTCTTTCGTCTTATTTTTTCACCTTCTTCTTGTTATATAAAAGATGTGTATTACGAAACAGACAGAAAGAGAACAAAAGTCGGTAGTGTTTTTTCACCTTCTTGTCCTATTGTAGTGTTTCATTTTTTTCCCTTCTCTTTGAAAGTATTTGACAACTCCATAGATAGACCAAAGAGTGGAGAACCCCGTTTGCTCTAAATTTCAAAATGAGTGACACTTTAGAAATTTCAACATTTTAAGTTACTTTATCTCCTTAAAAAGATGAATTTCTCATAAATTAACGAACGAACAAACCAAGGGGCGGAGGGAGTAATTTTTCTCGATGATTATTAATCTTCCAAGTTCTTTATTTGCAGATGCCATTGTGGGAATTTCAGTCGCGATCCTGATCGGTCTATTTTGTGCTCAACGATTTGGTACAAACAAAGTGAGCTACTTGTTCGCTCCGATTATCGTCTTGTGGTTTTTAGTCATTGCTGTGATCGGAGTCTATGACCTTTTGAAGCACGATGTGGGTGTGCTACGTGCTTTTAATCCGAAGTACATAGTAGATTACTTCAAAAGAGATGGCAAGAAAGCATGGACATCTCTTGGTGGAGTTTTTCTGTGTATTACAGGTGAGGTGATCGGCCGTGAGTGGGTAGAACCCACTCATCCCTTCCGATAATTATCGGACATCCCTTCCGATAATTATGTTGACATTCACTTCGGTTTGTGGAACCCACACATCCAAGTAGCTAGGGCTGGTAAACAAACAAACAGCTTGAGTTCCAACTCGTATTAATTTGCTCGTTTAAAGTTTGTTTGAGGTTGGTTTGTGATCGACATATAATCAAACCAAGCTTGAACATATTTTTGAAGCACGTTTGAACCAAGCTCAAACAAACTACTGCTCGGCTCGTTCAACTTATGATGTTTAAAAATTCAAGCTACTCGAAATTGGTCGGTGATCTGCTCGATTACAGTTCGATTGAGATCGGTTTGTATAAACAAGATAAACTCAAACATATTTTTAAAGTTTGTCAAGTTTTCAGATCACCAAGTTACGACAATCCACTTGTTGGGTTTGTCGTGAATCTCGACTGTCAATTTCAATTCAGACTTTGAGCATTTTGTTGAAAGACTTAATGGGACCAAAGACTTGCTAATTTTCTTGCTTGTCTTTCAGCACGAAAAGGGTAATCGATCATGAGGGACTAATTTGCTTCTTCCTGAAACAGGGACAGAAGCCATGTTTGCCGATCTTGGGCACTTTAGTGTCCGTGCAATTCAAGTAAGTGTACGAGAGACCTGCGAACAAGTGTGTTTAGGCTCGATAAGCTGCTTCAAAGATTAATATTTTTTTTTGTCGTTCAAAAAAAAAAAATATAAGCTGCAATTATTAAACCTTAACTCTCTTAATACTGTATTTTTTTAATCAGCGACTTGAAGGATATTCAGTAGAGACACAATTAATTTTACAGCATTAGTTTCTTGTGTCATTACTTGTGTTTTATTAACTACTAATAATAGGTATTAAAGTCAAGTACCTAGTAACCAGAAAAAAATGGAGTAACAATAATTTCAAAGGGATGAATTTCCCAACTCTTGAGAATAATTTTTGTTTCCTTTTGAGTCCAGAGAAAAATAGGATTTGAAGACAATAATAAATTACAGTATATAGGATGCAGTTAACCCATTTTCGAATTCGGTTCTTTGCAAGAAATTGAGTATGAATAACCTCTTCATTCCGTATATGCACATATATAATTTATAAACATGTAAATAATTCATATGAGAACAAACCAATACGACCTAGGACTCTAGCCAGCAATGGACCAAGAAATTTATATGTGGCAGAAATTAGTTATAACAGTAAAATCTTTTTAACTAAACTTAACATGTATATTTGTAATTCATTACGACAATACATATTGATGACTATATGTATAACTTCACCTTATGATTAACAGAAATGAATATATTTGCACAAAACATGGGTGTGAAAGATCTAGATCTCTGAGAAATAGCCTGAGAAATATCAAAATAAAGAGAATTTAGAGTAATATGAATGGAATATTTATGTAGATTTTATGGTACAAATAAAATATATACAAATACTGAAGTAATTATACAATATCAAGTTGACAAAAGCAACATCGGCATGGTATTGTAACTTACCAACTACTATAAAAAATTAATACAACAATTAGTAAAGAGGGATGGTGCAGAACATAACCCAAGCGTTAAATTATGTTTCTAACGGGGGAACTGGATGCAGATTAGCTTCTCTGGAGTAGTGTTTCCAGCATTACTAGCTTCGTATTGCGGACAAGCTGCCTACCTTGTCAAATTCCCAGAAAATGTGGGTAATTCTTTCTACGCCTCCATCCCAGGCAAGTCAACTCTCAACACTAGTGAAGCAGTGCATGTATTATGCATTGTTGCTCATCCATTTTTCAGTTATACTAGCAAAAGGTTCTGGATGTCGTACTGGCAATCGATCGTACTATTTTTCTTTTTGGTACAATACATATCTATACTGGTGTAACTTCAGGTACTGTTCTGAATTTTGCGCTATAAATATTATGTTATCAAGTATGTGATTATACCTAAAAAGCTCAAAACATACTACGAACATGAAAATAAGTATATGTGAATATGAATCATGTCAATAAGAGACAAGGAAAATTATAGTAATATTTTTAGCCCAAATAATTATTAGGGCAAAGTCCGCTTTGACCCTTTGTTGTTATTGCCATGTGCGGATACCCCCCTCATGGTTCAAAACTGATCACATAACCTACCTGTGGTTTTGAAAATGTGCAGATAGACCCCCTGCCATTAGGCCTGTCAATGGACCGGATGTAATCCAGATCCGATCCGAAAAATCCGATCCGGATCCGGATCCGATAACGTCGATCCGATAATCCGATAATCCGAATCCGGTAATTCAATACAGATCCGGATCGGATCGGATTAAATCCGTTATCAATCCGAATCCGAACTTTATTTTTTAAAATTTTTTTAATTTTTTTTAAAAAAATAGTAATTTTTTTTTTGAAAAAAAAAATGTTTAAGAAGTTGTATTTTTATTTTTTTTAATTTTTTTCGGAAATTTTTTTTTTTTTGAAAAAAAAAAATTGTATATTTTTGAAAAATATATTTTTTTTTGGCTAAAATTTTTGAAGTAAAAAAAGTTTCCGGAGCGGATTCGGATTTTCGGATCGGATCCGGATTTTTCGAATTTTCGGATCCGGATTACCACTATCGGATTTGAGTCTTATCGGATCCGGATCGGATTTGGTCTTATCGGATCCAGATCTGTCGGATTCGGATCGGATCCGGTCCATTGACAGGCCTACCTGCCATCATGTTTTCCATCCATATTAACGGACACAACATTAAAAGACCGATATACCATCATCATGTTCATTGATTCTTCTTTTTTAAATCTAACCACACCATCCCCTATACCAAAAATTGAATCCAAACCGTTGATATTATAAATTTTAACGAGTAATAAATCTATGCCAAAATTCAAGTCAATCAAAAAATGAAAAGCTCATGGTTGAATCGATTTTGTTATGAAATTAAAATTTCAAATTTGAATTTACTAAAAATTAGATAATTGGGTTATTGATGCCTGATCGAGATATTTTTTTACAGAGATACTCTATTCTTTATTTAATACATTATGAACGCTCAGATTACATTCTAAAATCGTGTGAGATACACCTCTGTTAATATGGAATGAAAACATGACGACAGGAGGTCTATCCGCATATTTTCAAAATCATAGGTAGGTTATGTGGTCAGTTTTGAACCATGAGGGGAGTATCCACACACGGCGATAACCACAAGGGGTGAAAGTGGACTTTGCCCAAATTATTATGGAATCGCCTCCTATAAAAGCAAAAAAAAAAAGAAGACAAAACATATGGTACAACTGGTATGTACCATCTGATACTCTCCCAGTCCCGACTAATAGTAGTCGATTGTTCATAGTATGATCGGTATGGGCCGGTACTTGAACCGGAACGAAATTATTGAGTAAAGATACTAGTTTTGTGAACAAACGGTATGTACTGCCCGATCACTATGAAACTGTATCAAAACCTTGATACTAGCTAGCTACTATTGGTAGAAGGCAGCCCGGGCACAATGGTAAGGTTGTCCCCTATGTGACCTGGTGATGGTAACGTGTATGAGTCACTAAAACAGGCTATCCGCTTGTGAGGATATGGTTGCATACATCTCACCATTGCAGTAGCGAGAGTCCCGTGCACTTAGTGGCGGAGCCAGGATTGTTAATCCGGGTGGGCCGGCTTAGTAGACATATATTTTTTTCGGAACGTATACTTATTATATCATAAAGTTTTTATTTTTCAATATATTATATTTGTACATTGAATGATTCTAGCATAATGCAGTTAAAGTATACTAATCATTTTGTATTTTTTTTCCTTAGGTTACTTTAACTGTTATGTGCTTATTTTTTATTTATAAAAAAAATTGAGAAATGAGAATGTAAAAGAACCAATTTTTTATCAAATCAAACTAAAATAATTAAAATAATAAGTAGTTATCCACGAATAATTATCAATAATATTATATATAAATAAAAATTTTAAAACTTGGAAGCCTGGGGTACCGGGCCCCCGGGCCCCAACATAGCTCCACCACTGCTTGCACTAGGTCTACCTTTTTCCTAACTACAAGTTGTTACTCTTCGCAGGTCGAGTGTATTGGCCAACATTTGTTGTAGCCGTTGCTGCTGCCATTATCGCGAGCCAAGCATTGATATCGGGAGCGTTTTCAACTATCTCCCAGTCCTTGATTCTAGGTTGCTTCCCCAAGGTCAAAGTTATCCATACTTCAACAAAGCATGAGGGTCAAGTTTATATACCAGAGATCAACTACTTTCTTATGTTGGCATGTGTTATTATCACTGTTAGCTTCAAGACCACTGAAAAGCTTGGAAATGCCTATGGTATGATAGGAAACTTAATTTCAAAATTTGAATGTATTTTGTTTTTCTGTCCCGGCCCTTAGCATGTTCGTTTCGACAAAAAAACTAAGGCACCTTCATTACAGGGATTGCTGTGGTTGCTGTGATGCTCATAACAACATGCATGGTGACTCTCATCATGCTAGTTATATGGGAAACGCGAATACTGTGGATTGCTCTCTTCTTTGTGGTGTTTATTTCCATAGAGGGCCTTTATCTGTCAGCTGTCGTTTCGAAATTCATTGAAGGTGGTTATCTTCCGTTGGCCATTGCAACTGTTCTAATGATGATAATGGGGATATGGCAGTACGTACACAAACAAAGGTATATATTTGAGCTCAAGAACAAGGTTTCCAATGAATTCATTAGAGACTTGTCCCTCAACTCGGATATCAACCGAATTCCAGGAATCGGACTACTCTACTCTGAGCTTGTTCAAGGAGTTCCTCCGATATTCCCTCACTTCATTGCCAACATACCCTCTATCCATTCAGTTCTAGTGTTCGTCTCTTTGAAGCCCATTCCCATCAATAAAGTGGCAATGGAGGAGAGATTTTTGTTTCGGCATGTTGAACCAAGGGACTACCGCATGTTCCGTTGTGTGGTCAGGTATGGTTATAACGATGTAACCGAGGAACCCAAGGAGTTTGAGCAACATTTGGTCGATAACTTGAAAGAGTTTATCAGGCATGAACAATTCATTCAGGAAGTAGGACGGGTACCTGAACAGATAATTGAGCCTACAAACATCTCCCATTCAACTCTGTTGGGGAATGATGAAAAAGTAACTCGGTCCAGTTCATCCAAGGTTCATATTGAGGAACCAATACAACAACAGCAACACTCATCCCGCAGGTCATCAAGAGACATCCAGTCCTTCAACGTCGTCGCAACAAGGTCACCGAATTCTTCAAGCCGAATCATATCAGGACCCATCCAGGGAGCTGAAGAGGAGATGCAATTTGTGCAAAATGCGATGGACAAAGGTGTTGTTTATCTACTTGGAGAAATAGAAGTGATAGCAGAACCGAAATCATCCTTCTTCAAGAGGATTGTTGTCAACTACGCCTATAGTTTTTTGAGGAAGAACTTTAGACAAGGAGAGCATGTAATGGCAATACCACGGAGCAAACTTCTAAGGGTTGGGATGACATACGAGATATGACTTGACGTTTAACTCTTTGTTTTAAACTTTTAACAGTGTTATGACTCGTACTTAAATAAATATTTGCAATCAAATTAAGAAGACACTTTATGTTTTTCTGCGCGGAAATTTGTAACCTCCATTTTGTTTTGTTTCAAGAATCTCTATGACAAACTCCAGCATTGATTTGGGTGCTCCAGCTTTATTGCTTAGTGTGGAATGTTTGAATTTGTTCACAAATTAACGTGAAGAAGGAATAAGAAAACGTTTATTGGGCTGCTTATATATACGACTCTGATTTTCACCAAAACAAACTACTAAACACACTTGAAGTTGGTACAGAATATAGCCAGAAAGCTAGCTGTCATAAATAACTTGCATTACACAGAGACATTATGTTAAGAACTTTGTACTGGATTTTTGCATCCTTGTTCGGTATATCCCACGTGCTTTCTAATCACGACGGTGCTTGCATCACTATAGTTGTACTTGTACATGATTTAGGCATTAGAACCTGTTTCAAACAATTAGAACTTCTCAAAAAAAAAAATCATTTTGAAGAACAATGTCCAACCTATATAAAAAGAACCAGTTTTGGGTTGCCATTTTTTGCTCGATTTTTCCAATTGTACCCCTTGATTGTAGGAGCCGCAGTGTTGTCCAGTGTCTAATATGGTAATTTCGCGCGTTGTTGTGTTAGTGGGCCACGTGCCGTGATCCTGGTGCCTCCCGTGCGTTGTACGCAAAGATAGGACCAGTGGGGTCTAGTGGCGGCGGCCGCCACGACAAGAATTTTAGAAAACGCAGTTATTATATATATGTGAAAAAAAAAATTATCCCCAACTTATATAGTCTCACCACTACTAGATTTTTTTCCTTTTTTTTTATTATATACTAGTCATAAATCTTCTTCTTTTTTTCAAGAAAGGAGACCCAAAAAAGTATTCTAAAACTAAATTCAATGGGCCAAAGTGAAATAATATAAATGATGATGTGTAATTAAGAAAAAAAACTCCACATTAATTCTAACCCTAAAATAACTTAACCTAAAAAATTAAGGAAATTTAATTATAATGCCACTCCCAAAAGGGAGTGCGGTTATCAATTTGGGAAATCCATATAGGAATCTAGGGAGTAACATTATAATTTTGAGGTGTGGTATTATCTTTGTGCATATCGATGCTTTGGACTATCAATGAAGGAAGCATGATAATGTGCACATAAATTGAATTGGGTCTTTAGGTTTGCCTTCTCTGATGCCATTTGGCTTTGATTTGGGGGTATGGTTCCGTAGCAAAACACGTATAGTGGGCTACTGTTTAAGTGGTATTCTGAAATCAGCCACTTTGTACATATTGCCAAAAGTTAGGTCTGTCTCCAATCCTCCCCCGCTCATACCCCCAATGATTTGGGACTACATAGGTTCTGCTGTTGTTGTTGTTGGAGTGACATTATCGATGCCCAAAATTAAAATTAGTCTTTTTTCATACTCCATGTGCAAATAAAAAATATCATTTACTATAGTTTTTATTATGTTATTTTAATTTTTTCTAGAGCCAATGACTATAATATTGTAATGCATCTTTTTATTTTTTTTTAGTATACATTTCGCCACTGCTAAGGTAAAATCCTGGTTCCATCTCTAGTTGTACGTACAGGAATTTGGGCAATTGATTTGGGTGGCATCGTGTGCCTATTCACAGCGATGTACGTGGGTCATCCTCCAAGTACCGTTGATGAGTGTTAGGTGCTTGTGTTAGAGGAGAAGCATGTGAGCATCTAAGGCCATGGATGTGTATATCTCCTTGATAATTGTGTTTTCTAGCTTCTTCTGCATTTGCTTTCTCTCTCTGGGAGTTCTTCGTTTG
The DNA here is from genome assembly GCF_030253575.1 of Rhododendron vialii. Taxonomy (NCBI): domain Eukaryota; kingdom Viridiplantae; phylum Streptophyta; class Magnoliopsida; order Ericales; family Ericaceae; genus Rhododendron; species Rhododendron vialii. The sequence continues at coordinate 14,889,382 of NC_080568.1, forward strand.
CATATTCTAGGACCTTATTATGTATGCTTGGGTTTTGGACGCTTTTCTTTACCAGTAGCTATCGTCGTCTTTGTTTCTTCCCTATAGTCCGAAATAAACCCTCCGTTTTGTTTCTCTCTTCCTCATTCAATTGTGGTACTCTCTCTCTCTCTCTCTCTCTCTCTCTCTCTCTCTCTCTCTCTCTCTCTCTCTCTCTCTCTCTCTCTCTCTCTCTCTCTCTCTCAATGATAATACTATGTAGTTTGATGTGCTTTGGTTTGAATTTAGGGATAGTCGTCGAAAGGGACTCAGACATGTTGTCTCTCAGCAAAGAACTTGTGTGTTCCTGACAGGGACGGAGGTAGTTAGTGTGGGAGGTGGCACGTGCCACCCCCGTTTCAAAAAACCCCAAAAAAATTGCACATAATAAGGTGAAACAAAAAGACTTGAAGAACTCTGCTTAAAACTATTCGTGGTTAAGTTGGCAGTGTAGCTTATATTGAGACCCTGAATACCAGGGTTTGAATCCCCCAGTGACTTGTGGGTTTTTTTTCCTTCTCTCTCTCTCTCTCTCTCTCCTCTCTCTCTCTCTCTCTCTCTCTCTCTCTCTCCATTCTTACAAGCTTTGTAATTCTTTCGCATTAACGTGACCCATTTGGAAATAAAATTTTCCCAAAATCCATTTGAACACATTATCTTTTTAAAAACTAATGCGGTTCGACTAGGTATTTATAAGTATGAAAAACACAAATATTCTATACAAATACTATAAAAAAATGCAATTTAGAGAATGGTAGGTTTCGGATTAAGAAAAATTTATATCGTAATGTGCATTTGCATACCACAAGAGTTGAATCAAGCCTTTATTTATTTTTCAAAGAAGAAAAATCCATGACAAAACCTAATTATATGACTTCACACTTAATTTTTTTCTCCATATTTTTCTGCATAACATATAAATACATTTTCGTTGAACGGTGCCACCCCCACATGCGAATCTTGGTTTTGCCCCTGGTTCCCGATGTGTGGGTATTCATCATTCGTGATGTGCCTTGGTTAGATTGTGATAGGAACTTAACCCTTGTGTACCCAGAAATAGTTCTTGTACGATCTGGTTTACTGGGTTATATGTTTGGCGTCGCCGACTTGTGCGTTTTCTACATACCAAGTTCTTGACGTGTGCATTTTCTGCATTTATTTTTGTTTGGTGTTTAAATTGCACCTGTATGATTTGTAATATTGTTAGTGCTTTGTTATTTACGCTTTGATTGCAGTCAAAACATATTTGACTTTCATTTGCGATGTGCGTTGGTTAGATTGTGATAGCCACTCAATCCTTGTGTGGTGAAAAATAGTTCCTGTGGAATCTAGTTTACTGAACATATTTGGTATTGTTTTGCGGCTGGGTAGTTTACTCAAGCTTGGTTTTCATGGCCAGATTGCATGTTTGGGTGTTTGGATGTATAGTTTATGTCGTGAGCTTGATAAAATTAATGTCTTGTTGTAATTTTTGTATTTGGGCTAAAATATTATGTTTAGTTTTGGGCCATAAAATGTTAGTATGTAATTTGGTCATGTTTAAGTTGTTTTGTAGTTGGGTTAATTTGTGAAATGTGTAGGCCCAAGTAAGGTCCAATAGTCTTATAAGAGCTTGTAAAGAAGTCTCTAGACAAGTGAATGAAAAAAATCTCAGTGCTCCCATTCCCCTGCTTCCAGTTTCTACGTGTGTTCTTCCCGACCAAGTTACGGCAATTGTGTTCTTCCGTGGTTCACTAATTCTCTCCTAATCAAACAAAGATCTAAGCTAGTCTAAGCCAACATAGCTTGTGTGTACACACAAGTCCTGTAAGAATTTCCTTCCCTTTTTAGTTTATTTATGTCTATTGATGTGGAAATTATTGAAATTTTATGACTTGTTAATTCTGCATTTTCTTCACACAGTGCCATGGTTATTCATGTTCCATTTATCTGCTGGATTCATGTCAACCATGATTACCATTATAGCCCACATGGAGGGTTTTATTGCCTTGTCCCCGTTTGAGGTCGAAGGGTGATTGCAACTGTGATTACCATGATAGCCCACACGGAGGGTTTTATTACCTTGTCCCCGTTTGAGGTCGAAGGGTAATTGCAACTGTGGCAGAGCATCGTGCCACTAGTGACCTGAAATATAAAGATTATAGCAACTTTGGACATGATTATAAAGATATATTAGACCTTGGTGATAATTTGAGATGATCTTCGACAAGTAATTTGATTAGGTGGTTAGAAGCCCTTGTGCACAATTCGTTCATGCGCTATAATACTGTAGGTAAATGTTTCTAGCCAAATCCTCGACTATAATCAGATAGACCCATTATTCCACCCTTCCTGTAATTTATTTTTCCTCTACAATCTAATGTTTCTTGTCTTTTACTTTCTACAAAATGCTAACATATCAAACAATTAACGGCTAAATGAATCCCTGCCAATTTGCAAGCAAAACCGATGCCTAAAGTCATGAGAGAAGCAGGTAATCGCAATACCTTTGTCTCTTATCTGAAATCTACCCGTTCCTTTTCTAAGAAGGAAGTAAATTGGACACAATTCTTCATTTGTAGCATCTACTTCAATTTCCAGAACATGCGATTACGTTTCTGTCAAAATCGAAATTATAACCTATCCCCTCTCAGATTCGTAGCCTTCAAGAACAAATTCAATGGCCTCCATGAATCAGCTCTGTCCCTCCTGCCTTATGTTCCTCTCCAAACTCAGCAACAAGCATGTGCACGTCACGGGTGATCTCCCAGTGGCTTCTGTCATCCCAGCTGGGTTGTCTTGTTTGAGTCCCACGTTTTTCTAATTGTCCAACACTCTCAATTTGGCTCTCTATATCTTCAAGCTCTTCTGCATCGACGACTTGCGGTTTCAATCTCTCCATATCAAAGCTCGTCTTGGGCATCTCTGGGCTCATGGGTCGGCCCAGAGACATTGAAGCACTGACAATAAAAGATGAGTCACCCTTCACCTTTGCACGGAAGTTATTCTTGGATCTGGGTATCTTAGAGCAAAAGACCTCCTTAAAATTTTGGGCACATCCAATGTTATAAGGATTCCTCTTCCCATCATAGTGATAACGGAAATTTTCGTATGTTGTCTGCACTAACAATTGACAATGTAAAGGTGCAAAGGAACGAAGATTCAATTAAGCGCCATAATGGACAAAGAGATAATAGCAACCTGGTTAGTGAAAATTAAATGAAGGTGAAATGCAGTGAGACCTCCAACAAACCAAGAAGCTATGAATGTATACAGTATGAGAATTCCTGAAACCGGTGACTTCGCAAATGCCTTTCCGAGGCTGCAATGGTATGCTTCCATTATAATGCCGATATTGACCCAACAGAAGGCAAAAACATATAGGCAGAGGACAGTTGTTGAGAATACAAATGTGAAAAAGAACCGATAATTCCTCTGCAAATGGAAACAATTAACCTCTTAGCTTGAGGATAACAGGGAAAGAAAAGTAGTGGAAAAAGAATAAAGGTCCTCGACAGGCTTTAGGTCAAAGCAATGATTTTCGTAAGGCCACAAAATAGGATGACCAATTAATATTTTCCAATGGAAGAAACTTACTGGGATCGCGCGTCCGGCACCAAGTGTATAGATGTCTATAAATGGTGGGCAGGAACCCCACCTAATCATGATCAAGAAACCAAATTTCGTACTTTTCCACCAACAGAAAAAAAAAATTATTTTAAGAAACCAAAGCGAAACAACTATGATGCAGAAATTTCATTGTTTCCAACAAAACACACAGAAACAAACCAAAGCAGTGATTGTTTCGGGTTTTTCAGCAGTATTTGGAACATTCAACAGTGGTCAATTCTATTGTCCTTTTCGGCAGTATTTGGAACATTCAACAGTGGTCAGTTCTATTGTCCTTGATACTTTTATGTTTTTTTATTGGAAGATAGCAACCACAACTTTTTTTTCACTAAAGCATACTACTATAACTTTGTAAGTTAAAATGTTTTTTTTTTCTTGCAATGGAAAACCCCCTTCCCGTACTAGTCCTCCAAACTTTTTGTCAATGAGCTTCGTATATTCCGAAAATTCCTGTTCAATTATCTATTTAATCGTCAATATTGTATTAACAGTTGTCTTGATTTTAGAATTTTATCTCAAGCATTCTAATATTTTAAAAAGATCTTCAGAGAAAAATACAAAACCAAAAAAAAAAAAGATGTTCAAAACGGAAAGATAATTCTGACTTGTTATTACCTTCCCAATACATTGTCCCACCCACGGGCAATGATGATCAAAGCGCTCAACACAATTATTGCATATTGAGCAGTGGGAGCAACGTGGTGGCCGATATAGCATGCATGTTTGGCAATATTTAACCCTAACAACCATCCCATTTACAGTAACTTCTTTGGTAGGGGGTACAGCAGGACCACCACTCTGACTTCCAGCCCAGTCCGTGGAGATGCTAGACACATCATCATCTGCTTCTGGAGGATGTGGATTTCGAGGAAGAATGCCAGGATCTCGTCCAGAGATGAGGAAGAGAAGAATAATAATCTGCAATAAATAACAACTAATAGAGTCAACTGCATGTTTTGTCAGAACCGAGGTGTAGAGAAAATTGCAATCATATATTTCAAATGACCATTACTAGGATGGGTGCCTAAGTTGTAAAAAGGGCCACCCAATGCATGAGGCTCCCGCTACCCGTGACCATCAGGTCAGATCGGGGCAATTGTACCATTCCCCTAGGCCGCCCTTCATGCGTGTGTAAGGTATGAATTATGAATTGCTTCTGCAAGCTTAAAAAGATTAAAAACCTGCTTTTGATCCGAAAATCATATTTCCAAATCAACTTAAATTAAAAACTTAAGAAAGACAGGACATCATCAAACACTCAAACAACTAACCATCTTACTACAAGAATTTAGCAACGGGAGGTCCTGTAGAACGAGTTTATGGTAACTAGTCCACACACGCAACAACTAACCATCTTATTACAAGAATTGCCTTAATGTTTAGTTTTGGTTTTCAATTCTTAAGTTATGACAACTTTTGACTTGATGTATGTTCTTAAAATAAATATCTTCTATAATCCCTGCATTAAGATCTATCAAACAATTTTCCATTAACAAAATTTTTGCTTCGCCGTTCTAAAAAAAAATGATCTATCAAACAAGACCCATGTCGAAGAGAAACCCAAAAATTGGTTTAGTAGAGCCAAGTTTTGTGTGTCAAAGATGTCAAATCATCCAAAACAAAACTAACCAAAAATGAGTGAAAAGGAAAGGTCATTTGCTAGTTTCAGAGGTAATAATTAATTGATGTGTGACAAGCTTCAAGTCTCTAGCACTCCCGCACATGAGATCCTCAACTCCCACGTCTAGAGATAAACAATAGCCCATTCTATTGGGATGATAGTACAGGGCCCATCAGCTCAGAAAGAACCATTGTATTCTTTCATCACATTCGATGTAAACGCTATACCTTGACTTAGATTATATCATTTCATGGATTTATACGTAGAATTAAGAAAAGGGAGAAAAATAATCTAAACTGGCTATACCTAATAATCAGCCAACCAATTAGTCAAGATGGAATATACAAGAAACATTAAAAAGAGGAATCTTACACAAGTCATGAATACAGCAGATAAAACTACAATAAGACGGCCCAGGTGGTGTGGGAATTCATTAACAAGCCCTTGAGAAACAAAAGCACAAAACAATATTACTGGAGCCACAATTAAACCCATTGTAAGGAATAGTGATCTGAAATCCGGCCCAAATATAAGCCGGCCTCCAATGAAGAATCTCTGCAGGAAATACAGAACAGTGATGAGTGGTTTGGTCTTCATTTAGGAAAATATAAATTCACATTACAGTGAATACACAGGCCAAAACAATACAGAAAACGGTGTAATTGTAAGGTCTTTTACATACTAAAAGAGCAATTGGAGCTTAAACTTTCTAGGTAGCCAAACGGTGGTGGTCGTTGCTTCCACCCTTTACTGGCCTAACAACTTGTTGGACCCTAACAACATGGCTCAAAAGGCTTAAACCCAAGTTATTTGGTTTTAAGGAGTGGTCCTTGTATTTCGTTGAAACTTATTCCAACCCCCACTAACGTGGGACAAACATTGAGGTGCTACTTTCTCTCCTACTTCAATGCGCAACATCCTCATTGCGGCCACGGCCTGTCACCCTTCTCCCTATGGCCATGGTGTAGCACCTAGCTCACACAACTTAGAACGGGATTGTGCTCTGATGCCATTTGCAACGACTCACCCTTTACTGATTCAATAACTTCTTGAAGCCTAAGAACATAGCCCAAAATGCCGAAACCTAAGTTAGCTGGCAGAAAAGGATGGTCATCTTATTCTGTTGAAACTTCTTCTAACCCAACAACATGGGACCAACATTAAATATCAGATTGGTAATGGAGAAAGGACCTTCTTGTGGGGGGATAATTGGCACCCTTTTGGTCCCTTATATGATCGATTCAGGAATAGAGTGGTGCATAATGTTGGCAGATCTTTAAAGGCTAAGGTGGCTTCAATAGTTGAAAATGGGGCTTGGAGATGGCCCAGATTAAGAAACCCCCTTATTCACACCATCATCTCTCACATTCCTCAAAATTTGGTTCCACACCCTAAGATGGTGGATTCAGTAATTTGGGTGCCTCATCCTAAGGGTATTTTCACTATTAAGTTTGCTTTGGAAGCTATTCGGGAGAAATTCCCTATTCAGCCTCGGTTCAAGGTTATTTGGGGTAGTCATAATGTCCCTAGATGGTCTTTTGTACTTTGGTTGGCAGCTCTTCACAGACTGAGTACTAAGGATAGATTGAGAAACTGGGGTATGGCTGTGGATATGCCCTTTGCTGCCTCTACCAGGATGAGGAGGAATCACATCATCACTTGTTCTTTGATTGTTTGTATTCTACATGTGTTTGGCAGTACTTGGTGTCCAAGAATAGAGTGACTGGCATTCCTAATAATATGGGAGATGTCCTTGATTGGTTGCAGGGCAATGTATCTTGGGTTAGTTTCAGATTTGTTAGTTTGAAGTGTACATTGGCATCTACTGTTTATGGTCTTTGGTAGGAAAGAAACTCTCGTATTTTTTGTGCAAAGATGAAGGATCATACTCAGGTGGCAACAGATATAACCAATGGGATTCGTGCTTTCCTTAGCTCCAGAAGGAATGTAAAACAATCCTCGCAAAATCGGAGTATTTGTGAGATATGGGGCCTGCCTCACAGGATCATGCAATCTGTATAGTTTTGAAAAGTGTGTTCTTTGATTTTGTTTTCTTGTTTAGAGCTGCTTTGTATGGCTGCTTGTATTGTTGTTTCTTGTAAGGGGATTCTATCCCTCTTGGTTTGAGCCTAATAAAATTTTGTGCACTTATCAAAAAAACAAAAAAAAAAACATGGGACCAACATTGGGGTATTACAGAGCGAAAGAACAAAATGACGAGCAAAATAACAAAATGGCAATAAGATGTAGTAGGTTGGTGAAGAAGTTACATCTAACAAAACAGGCAAACAGAGTTAGTATAATCTAAACACGGAGAAGATTAAGAAAGGGGGAAAGAGGGGGTGGCATACATTGCTTCCTTTCCAGACTTGATAGAGTCGGGGAGAGGGGCCATAGGTGGTTTCGATGAAGATTCGGCTATTGGATTTGGAGAAGTGAGGAGGCGGGGGACCACCCTCGCACATCCTTTCCCTTCAAACCCAATTCAACAAATAAGATGGGTTTATTTTGATGCCCAGATTGATTAATGCGGTTTGGTACCCTCCCCTACACCACCCGTTTGATAAAGTGATCTGTTGAGGCAAAACATGAACATAGCACATAAAAATTCAGATCAGCGATCGAATACAAATGTTTCGTTAAGGAATTGACAGAGGTTTATTATCCAATTACTATGCTGATAATAATAAGAATAACAAAAAGTTGGTCCAAAAGGACAATTTGAACAATGCGGATTCTCAAACATCTGCATTGAGATAAAGCATACGTCCTCTTATACAATAGGGGCTTTGCATATAAAGGTTTTTTATTTTTTATTAAATAAGATGCAAATGCAAATGCTCATGTGAATTGAAAGCAAGGATTTCGAATTGGATTGATTCAAGCAGCAGAAACATATGGAGAAAGAGAAGAGAGAAAACCCTAATGTTTTCTTGGCGTATTTCTTTCTATGGGGGAAGAGAGAGGAGGATCTATCTCTCTTTCCCTGGTGCTGGGTGCTGATGCTGATACGTAAATCTTTCCCTTTCGTGTGATTTCTGAAATAGTCAAAATGGGTCACAGGGTTTCAGCCCCCGTTCGACGTCGGCAGGGGGGAACCGAATTTCGTTGAAAAAGTGCATGAGAGAGAGAGAGAGAGAGAGAGAGAGAGAGAGAGAGAGAGTTCCTCCACACAGCCAGAAGAACCTCTCTGCCTCGTTGCCAAATTCTCCGCTCGGATAGCCGCAATTTTTTCGAATCATCCTTAAAAATAGATTCCGGTCAAAAAAATAAAAAAATCCTTGAAAATAGCTTCCTTCCCCTCCAGGCCAGGCGGCACTACCCAGTTTCTTTGAAAGGTTTCAATTTCGAAAAGGTTCAAATAACTTCCCACGACTTGGTAAACTACCCATCAAAGGATAATTTCTCATTTGTTTTTTGGGTAAACTATAGTTAACCCCCTCTAACTCAGCCTCGCGTGCACTTTGCCCCTCTAACTTTTTTTTTGGCACTCAACCCCCTCTAACTAACTGAAATTCAAACGGTCATAACTTTAAACGGTCATAACTTCTTTTTCCGAAATCGAAAACATGCAACTTATATATCGATTTCGAGGTCTTGAAGTCATCTTTCTAATGACACCAAAATCACATCACGATTCAAAGCACACAGAAAGTTATGATCAAAAGAGTAAGGACTGGTAGACAGAAAGACCGTATTGATCATAACTTTCTGTGTGCTTTGAATCGTGATGTGATTTTGGTGTCATTATAAAGCTGACTTCAAGACCTCGAAATCGGTATATAATTTGCATGTTTTTGATTTCGGAAAAAGAAGTTATGACCGTTTGAAGTTATGACCGTTTGAATTTCAGTTAGTTAGAGGGGGTTGAGTGCCAAAAAAAAAAGTTAGAGGAGGCAAAGTGCACGCGATGCTTAGTTAGAAGGGGTTAACTATAGTTTACCCTTGTTTTTTTTCAGAGTTTGCGTTTTTGGTTTTTTTTCTCTCAGTAGGAGTCCAATAAAGTTTTCTTGCTTTTCACTTCAGACAATTAAGGCTCCGTTCGAAACATGTGGAAAATAAAATAAAATAAAATAAAATGGGAAAAAAATAAGAGGAAAAAAGAAGAGAAAATTTACTTTTCTCAAAACTTAAAATTGACTTCTTCTCTCTTTTTTTTCCAATCAAACAATATGAGAGAAATTTTTTTAATTTTCCTTTCTTTTTCTTTTCATTCATTAGAACAAGTTTACCAGCTCATGTAAACACCCAAAATTAGTTATTTTACCTATGCAAAGTGAAAAAAATCCTCATACAGCAGATTAGGTAAACAAAGGGGAAAATGCATCCAACTACAATAGATAGGTATATTTAACTAACAATTGTTCATGAGCAAAACCATTTAATACTATTATCTCTCAAACTTTCCCCCTCTCTCCTCTGTTCTTTTCTTGAAAAAGAAAAAGGCAAAAGAAAAAGAAATAGTATTTTTATTAGAGAATAGATAAAATAGATAATATTTGTGTAGTGTTAAAAGAGATGTGAGTAGATAAAATAAAAAAAATATATTGTTCACCAACATTTTTGGCTATGTACTGGTGTACATGCTCTTAAGTTCCAAATAGAGACCGATGGTCAAATTCCTACTCTTTAAATGTGGGAAAAACTATTCTCTGACCTAAATAGAAACTACTATGAGTAAAAAACTATAACTAATATTTAAACTACTGTAATGATCCACAAAGTGGAATGAATTTGTCCAACCAAAAGAGTGGTTTATAATCCTTTGGACAAAAATCCCCCCAAAGAAAGAACTCTACGTGGATAAAGATATCGAGACCAAAGTCCCTCACCTCCTGTCTAATATCGGTTTAATACAAAAAAGGGAAGAATTAAACCGGACTTTTCTCTCTTTCAAAGTGGACTGTACAAAGAAAATATAGAAAACAAAAACAAAACCCTCTAGAATTGACCGTGGGACAAATAACTTTGGGCAAATAGCCTCCGGAGTTGACTAGTATTCAAATGGAGAGAGAGAGAGAGAGAGAGAGGCAAGTACCCTTTTTTTTTTTTATACCAAAAAGTAGTTTTGCAATTGAACAACCGAAACAGATCTCAGAAGCTTTTCCAATTGAACAACCGAAACAGCACTGGACGGGACAAAAACAGAGTGAAGAAGTGCAAGTACAAAGGGCTTCGGCAGGCTTGGACGACGTACAGAACACTGGTTTGGAGTATGGGAACTGATCCAGAGTGTTTTTTTATTTTTGCCACAGCGATATACATCAGCGGGGGTTAGTGGAGGTGTTAGAATTAGCACGGAGAAACCAAAAGCTATTCATAGCCATAACCCCCTACAGGACCTGCCCCTGTGGGGCTCAAACCCAAAACCTTCTACAAAAGGGAGGTAATGATTGACCAACTGCACTAAGTAGTGGTTGTCAACTGATCCAGAGTTTGATAACTGAAAAAGTATGTACGTGGGTACGTGGCCATTGTATTTTATTGTCAACCAGCCGTTCCAGTTTCAAAAAAAAGAATTTTAGGAAAAAGAAGGTAATTTCAAGCTTAAAAATTATGTATTTACGCAAATAATTTTTCTACCAATATGGATCTTGTTTGATAGATTTCATTGAGATCTTTTATACGGTGCAAAAAAAATTAAAAAATTATTTTTTATTATTGTGGGGCTCCGATGAACGTGGCTCGCTTCCTCTGGAACTGCTGTTCGTCTGGATCTAACCTCATTCCCTTGAACCTAACCTGCACCACAAAGCACGACTAAAGACCACACCAGAGGAGCCCCGGAATGGGCCTCCGGCGTAAGGATGAGAATAGTGCAGAGAGAGGAAAGCAAAGGACTAGGGTTTTGAGGGTAGAAGACGATCTACCTTTAAGGGTGACTATCCCTTGGTATTTATAGAGGATTCTTGGCTTACTCTCGAAGTACATCTATGCGTCTGACACGCGTCGGCTAACGTCACCCGTGACATAGTGGATAAGGCGGTTAGTGTGAGCTGTCATTGGAGACATGGGCGAGCCCAGTTGCCTAGCTTCGGACCGAGCCTGAGCTTCAAGGGAGCATCGTGGGAGACATGGCGGAGCCTAGTTGCTTAGCTCTTGGCCGAGCCTGAGCTTCGAGGGAGCATCGTGGGAGATATGGCCGAGCCCAGTTGCTTAGCTCTGGGCCGAGCCTGAGCTTCGAGGGAGCATCGTGGGAGACATGGCCGAGCCTAGTTGCCTAGCTCTGGGCCGAGCCGAGATGGATCGTGGAGGGTAGCATCGTGGCCTTCCATCGAACGTAGTGACTGTGGCTGAACCAGAATATTCGGACCACTCCAATTTTCATTATATTTGAGTTTAAAAATTAAAGAAAAAAAACTTTTGAAAAAGGAATCCAAACTGGAATGGCTAATTAAGAGGAGTACACTGTAATTCCTTGTTCGTGTGTGGTGGAAGACAAAAATGAGAGTCAACTTCAAGGGGAAGTCCTCACCAAAAGAGCTCTTCCTTTATATACTTCTATTAGAATGGACGCTGGGGGGTTGCTGTCCCCGAATTCGGGCCCATTCCGGTCTCGCTCCGATGATCGGAAGCGTTCACTTCGTAGAGCTCGTCGAGTAGAATAACTATGCAAAAAATCAGCTTAATTGGATATCATTAAGTACCTGATCAGAACCCATATAACTCTCGGTCCATGGGTTACAGTGGATTTGATCCAGTATTTCGGATCTATTCTTTTCAAGATAAAAAGGTTTTGATCAGACACTTAATGACATCCAATTAAGCTGATTTTTTAGCATAATTGTTCTACTCGACGAGCTCTACGAAGTGAACGCTTCCGATCATCGGAGCGAGACTGAAATGGGCCCTGAATTCGGGGACAGCAGTGCCCTACTGTCCCCTTAGGGGCAGCAGCCCCCCAGCGTCCTATTAGAATAGATAAATCTATTTACAATGCCTTTTGTTGTTTGTTGTATTGGGGCTTGAGAGGACCGGGGGAGTGTGTTGGACCGGGGAGTGTGCTGCACAGCTACGTGTTGTGCGGCTGCTGATGCCGCCTTGCCGACATCGGCCCGACAATCGGAGATGTCCATTGCGTAGAGCTCGTCGAGTACTACAAGTGTAACTACGGAATCCATTCTTTTCGAATTTTATGTGTTCCGATGAGGCACTTAACGATATTTGATCGGGTTGATTTTTGGTACACTAGTAGTATTCGATGAGCTCTACGCAGTGGACGTCTCCGATCGTCGGACCGATGCCGGCAAGGTGGCGTCGGCAGCTGCACAGCACGTAGCTGTGCAACACACTCCCCGGTCCGGGCTTGAGAACCCAAGTGATCAATTGGGGCATCTAGTTCACTATGGGAGTTGACGAAACTGGAAAAAAGAAAGTTCATATCACTTGAGAACAAAGGACATAAGCACTTGAATTTGAAATTAATGTATGATGGGGCTGGAAAAGAAACCTACTATAGTGAAGTAATTAAAGACCTGCTATAAGCTTAAGCGAGTGAGTGAGGCTATCATTATAAGCGTAGGGCTTGTTTGGATGCGAAATAAGAATTAGAGATATTATTTATGCAAGATGGATAAAATAGTATGAGGTATTGATTAATAATGGATGACTCACATTGATGTGATATTTATAGAGGGAGGATTAAATAATAATCGGTTTGGATGAGGTATTAAAAATGACGGATAAAATGGAGGGATAAAGTTGTTTTATAATTGAAATGAAAGAGGAGGGGATATTATTTCGGCCTTATCCGGATAATACCCCAAAATCCACCCATAAATAATCCCCTTGCATGGGGGATTAGCGGGTATAAGAGAAGATGGGAGAAACCTAATACCCCTGTATTTTTTGGTTACCAAATAAGATGATAAACCTGGGCCCATGATTTTAGATGGGGGAAAACTAATACCTCTTCGCAATACCCCATCCAAACAAGCTCTTAGATATATCATGGGTGTATGATTTAGGTGTACGTGCTACCATTTATGTAATGTACATATATTGAACATGTATGTTACATGCTGTTCCAATTTTGTTAAAATGGAAGTTTTAGAAAAAGAAAATAATTTTAAACTCAAAAATTATGTGTTTACGCAAATAATTTTTCTCGCAATATGAATTTTGTTTGATAGATTTCATTAAAATATTTTAAACGGTACAAATAAATTAAAAATATTATTTTTATTTTTATTATATTTTAACTTGAAATTACCTTCGGAAAAATAAGATTTATAAAAAGAAAAGCGGAACGGCAGCGCTAATTGAGTTTTCTTATGTTAAATACTGAGTATTTAGTTTTGCCCGTGCATCTGCTAGTAATATATGTGCATTTAAAAGTACCAGACGTGAAGGAAGGAAGGACCTTTGCTTTTGGCTTTTTGGTCTGAAAATCGTACGAAAGTGGTCGTCTTTCTCTAGATATTCCTGGTGGTTTCAGGGCAAGGAAAATGGAGGGGTTGAATCAGACGCATCCTCATCCATACGTTCCTGTGGATTTGGATCTACCAGGTTTCGTACCAGGTTTCCTTCCACAGTCAACCATTCTCGGCGTTTTTGTCCTCGCTTCCCTCCTCGTCGTCTCCCTCGTCTGGTTCCTCTCTGGTACCTTTTCAATTTTCTGATTTTCCTAGAATTGATACTACAAATCAGTAATTTAGGATTTACAATTTGCTTCTCTTCTACCTCTACTACTATCGAGTGACTTAAAGCATGTTTTGTGGTCTTGTTATGTTTTGGTCTGCTAAAATCCGTACTGATTTTCTGTTAAATTATCACCTTACAAAAACAAGTCAAGTATTGAGTGCTGCCTAAACCGAATATTTGAAAGATCTTACAGCCCCACTTTGGATGCTGTGGATGGTGATAAAGTGTGAAAAAAGAAAAAAGAATCCTTTGTGAAATTGTGAGAAAATATGACAAACAATGACTTTGGTGTGTGAGAACCATCTTTATTGGTCCATTTTGTTTCTCAGCAAATCTCATCACTTTGCACAACCCTTTCTTTTCTCTCACTTTCTCACGATTCGAAGGGCCTCACGATTCAAAGGGCCTGTTGTTAGCAAGCATATTCCAAACGTGGGAAATAGCATGGTCAAGTACTTATAAGATCAAAAACCATGGAGGACGCACAAACCCACTTGTAAAGATAAAGCACTCACGAGATCGAGAAGGGAAGATCCTACCCATGAGCATTATGTATGGGATTTTCAACCAACTCTCTGACAATCTTCAAACACTTTACCATCTTCACTAGCCACGCTCAATCCAACACGAACACAACTAGGCGATTGCACCAAAACAATTACTATAACGTCATTTTTTGTTACATTCCATCTTGAGGTTTCTGGGCACAACCCTTATCTTGGCCTGGTTTGGTTTTCGCCTGAAGGTTGTCTAGCACCCATGGACTTCCTGTAATCCTCTTGAAATTAAAACCTTTTGAGCACTTCGTAAATTGAAAACAAAATCCTCTAATAAAGCATTTTTGTGTGTGAGCAAGCAGATGTTTAGCCATGTACTTTTTTAAGTGTGTAGTGGCCTTATCTTTATGATCTGAACAGCTGCATCATAGGATTTGAAATTAAAACGTAAGAAGCGTCGTGGAAATCAACCATATGCCATGAATTGCAAATGTCCTTATAATATTTAGCTTAAATTATTTCATTGGTTTCTTTGCGTTTGTTTTTTGGCTTGGTTTTCACTTGTATTAGGTCAATGCCGTTATCAAGCTGCTTAGTTTTTCTCTCTCTGTTTTTAGGAGCTTAAGATGAAAGTTAAGTCTGTTTGTTGAGGCCACCATGTAAGACACAATGTTATAAGGATATTGTTCGGACGCAAGCTGATCAATTTTCAGGGTATAAGAGTTCATTTTCGCTCATTTGGAACACCAAGCTTTTGTTTGTGGGGTAGTTTTCCCAACTGTTTAACCATCTGTGCAATCCCAAATAATTTATTGCAGTTTATGTCAACTGTCAAGTTTTTGATGTGTTTACGTCGGTGAAATCTTTCTTTTTAAGTTTATATTCTTATTTTTGTGGTTGCTTAAATTGGAGATTTAGGAATATGCGAAAAGGAATTTCTACGAGATTCTAATGAGAGGATCTTGTCTAGAACTTGCTATTTTGGTTTCTTCAAAATTTGAAGACCAATGGAATATCAAATCCCACTAAAGATGTGTCTCTATGTAATATTAGACTGGACGCTGTTTTTTGGTAATATTAGACTGGAAGCTGTTTTTTGGTAATATTAGACTGGAAGCTGTTTTTTGGTATTTTCTTTATAAATAGAACTTGGACCTTAAGCAATTCTACGTTTTTTATTGAGACTTAAGGCACTAAACCTGGGATGATAAGATAGCTGGCGAGCCTTGTGAGCTTCCCTGCACATGCAGAATGAGCTGCAGTTGCTGGCATTGTGGATATCCTTTTGACCCCTATGGTTACCAGTTCGGAGGTGACAAGGTCTTGTCTTTTCCACAAGGCAGTGGCCCTTGTACTACTTGTATGGACGGCCATAAAATTAGCAAGCAACTTGCCCTTGCCCATGATCCATGCCATCATTTATCAGAAGCTTCAGGTTGCAGGTTGCTTTACTGCATTTACCCTGCTTGTGGTAAGTGTTGGAACTGCGCAGAAGTGTGGTAATAGAGAAAGACATATTGTCCTTCTCCCATATGGTGGATTGTCACTCTTTCTTGGAACTTTTGACAAGTGATGATAATTTCTCTCTTAATACGGGGAAAATCCATGGTATCCCCCTTTCAGGTGTGACCCAAACATAACATGTTATGCCTTTTCATGGCGGACGCTATACCATTTTTGTGGTGAATGTTATGATGGGGACACCATAAAAATGTGATTTAGAAAATGTTGTGCCATTTTGGAAAATGTTATGCATGATATGGTGAAAATATCTTGTCTTCTTTTGGTAAATGTTTTTCCATTTTATAGCATTATTTTGTTACACTAGTTTGTGGTTTTTGTTACGCCATTCATGGTTTTTGTTACGCATTCTTATGGTTAATGTTATGCCTTCTTTCCGTGAAATCAAGGGCTGATTCGGTATCCCCCAGACAAGAGGGGGGATACCTTAGCATTCCCCCTTAATATGGTCTCCCTCTGTCCCAATTTAAATGTTCCCTATGGATTTCCGTGCATTTTCAAACCCAAAAAAAAAAAAATTTTCTATATATTATTTATTTTAATTTTCAAGAAAATAATGAGCACTTTAATTTGTTGTAAGAAAAAAAAAATAATATGTTGGAATATATATTTTTTGGGTTTGAAAATGCACAGAAATTCGTAGGGGACCTTTAAATTGGGATGGAGGGAGGGAGTCCTTTTTTTTATTGTTTCTCTCGGTGCTCATCTTTTCTTCAGTATGATGTATGATATTCTTGACATTTTTTTGATTTCATTATGTTTAGTTATTTTTATTTGAAATCTAATTTGTCTGCTAGCAACTAAGAAACTTATTGGACTTCGTTGAATGAAGTTAATACATTTTTCTTAACAAGGTCGGTTGCCAAAATTGCAAAAGATTGATAGATTGCTGATGTGCTGGTGGCTTTTCACGAGCCTGACCCACATGGTCCTTGAGGGTTATTTTGTTTTCTCTCCGGAATTTTACAAGGAAAAGACTCCCAACTACCTCGCAGAAGTTTGTAAGTTCTCACTGTTTTATCTGAACTTTTGGTCTACGCAGTCACTCTTTATAGTAATTGGGAGGACTTCAATTAGAACATTAAGGAAAGTTGATAGCGTTTCTGTTTCAAATTAAAATTGGTAGGGAAAGAATATAGCAAAGGTGATTCAAGATATGCGGCAAGGGAATCTGGAGTTGTTGCGATTGAAGGAATAACTGCTGTTCTAGAGGGTCCAGCTTCACTTCTGGCAGTGTAAGTTATAAATTTAGTACAGTTCTTATGAAGTTAGTACAGTTCTACAATCATGCCACGAGAATGAGATTCGTTCAGCTCTTGGTCACTCTGATTCTCCAATGTATAATCTTACTTGACCAGATTGTTCACTCCTTGCAGATATGCTATTGCCACAAAACAGCCATACAGCTACATTCTTCAAGTCGTCATTTCTCTGGGGCAGCTTTATGGAACTGCTGTGTATTTCATAACTTCTCTTCTTGATGGAGATCACTTTGCTGCAAGCATGGATTACTATTATGCCTATTACATCTTTGCAAACGGCTGGTGGGTTGTAATACCAACACTGATAGTTATAAGGTGCTGGAGGAAGATATGTGCAGCGTTCCCGATCCAAGAAAAGAGGAAGACCAAAACTCGCTGAGGAATCCGAAAAGCCCTTCGAATATGCTAATTTCATTTTCTTATTTCATAAGAAAAACAAATTGGGAAGATTTGGACGAACTCAGTTGCTTATCTAGTGTTGCTACATTAAGTTGTGGACTTCGTGTGATTTTTCCTGGTGTTACAATCCAGTGACATCAACTTTTGTTTGCAAGAACCTTTTTTCTCAGTTGATATTTATGTGTGAAATTGGTACGTGATTAATTCACCTATGCTGTTAAATAACAAATCTCTGATCTGCTACAACTTGTATGCTGTCCCACCCTGCAAAGAAAGCGGGTATATCCATTGCTCCTTTTTCAGTAGCTTTCTAGATTGTATTTCTTGCTAGAGCTAAGTTAGAACTTAGCCGCATCCCTTTGTGGAGTTGATCTTTGTAATAAAATGGCTAACATCACCCCATTATTGTCAAAGATGCGTAGAAAACCAATGCTCCTTGTTTACAGAATTTAGGAACAATTTTCTTCTTTGTCGCGTTAAGTCCGATGTTCAAACCATTGAACCAGATGCCTATCTTCCGTATCACACTGGTGTTTCTTCGTTTTAGGTTTTTGGTGGGTGAGGGTTATTGCAGTAGTTGCACGCTGTAATGATAGGAGATTGAAGAAATTGCCCATTGTGTGCGATAAAATATGCAAACAATTTTTTGTAATGCTTGCATGGGAAAGCCGATATTTGTGGTTGGACAGTGTTTCAGCTGTGTTAAATTTTGTGGGGTTCTTGATCTTTGGTTAGGTCACCTCTCGAGCGTTTGGTTAGGTAGGGTTAGAGCCTAGCATCTTCACCTAGCTTGCACAGGAAAGCATGGCCACACCGAAGGACTCCGGAATTGTCCTCCGCTCGTGGATGAGAAAAGTGTAGAGCAAGAAGGAATGTGCTAGGGTTTTGAGGTAGGAGATGACACATACCTCCTAGGGTTGGCCTCGCTTCCCTTTTATAGAGCATCCTTTCTTGCCCTTTAAGTTCGGTCATGTGCCCAGCAAGTGTCAGTGTAGACACCCCAATTTGAGCTTACCAAATTAGTTTACTTACGGTATTTGATTCCCCGATGATGAAATGGATCAAGAACACCCCGAGAATATTAGTGTGTTTGAGCTTCGAGCGTTTGAACCCCTTTTAAACCCTTAACCGAAAAAGCCTCAGCCAAAACCCTACCTGCATACACCGGTCCAAAACCAGCTTGCGCCGGTCCATTTGCCATGTTTTTGTCATCGGTTAGCTTTGATCGTTGACAGGGTAGGGCAAACTGACAGTTTGGACCTGAGTACGCAGATCAACTACCTACGTACGCTGGTCAAACTTGCTTTATTCAACATGCAGAAGCCATGATTAGGGGTCTACAGCACATGAAAACCTTCCAATCTGTCGGAAAAGCAGTCTTCGCCAGGGGGATGTCCCCCCACTCTCACACATCTCCCATCACCTAATGAGAGGGAAGCCTTTGGAGGGAAGCAAGGCCAGCCATTCTTGGCTTATTTACTTCCTCTCCCTCACTCCATTTCCTCCCATAAATACCCCTTCCATCCCTCTTCTAAAGGGTTACCCCCAAGTTTTAAGATTTGCACACTTGATCATCCTCCATTCAAACCCTCAACAAGCCACCTTGCCCTCTTGCTACAACCACTAAACAAGCTTCCAATCAAACACCATCAAACAACCCGCAAGTTCAAAGCTCAAACATCTCTCAAACCCAAAACCCAAAAACCAAAAACCAAAGTACAACACCTTTGTATTACATTCTGTTTTGATCCCTGAGGGAGGCTCTCTCTAGTTTTATTCAATCTAATCAATAAATCTGCGAGTTTATCTGCGGAGATGAAAGTTACCGAAATTCATGGTGATGCTCTGTTTAATGCGTGACAAAAAAGTTACGAAAAAAGCAGAGCCCACCTGATTTCTCTCTCTAGTTTTTATGCCAGTGTCCTACCATTCTGGCGGTGTTCCTTTCAAGATTCACTACTGCACTCTCAGTTTTGTTTCCCTGTCTTTGTACTGTTTCCATCGGTGTATTAATAATAGATTTTAAATTTAGTTGTTGTTCTTCACAGCTTTTTTGGGACCTTTTGGGGCTTTTTGAGTTTTTTTTTTTAATTTAAATTTTTTTCGCGTTTGTTAGTTTTGTGTTAAATTTCAGTCACATGCCATTTCCGATCGTTACCTGAACTTTTTGCATAAACTTGAGTAAAAGCTTCGCTGATATGAACACTTAAAAGAGCAAACTTAAATCTCTTGATTTTCATGGTTGACCCCAAGTTTGAGTTTGATGAATGCATTGAGAGTTTCAAGTGAACTTAACTCAAATACAGAAGTTGAGTATGGAAAAATAGGGTAAGGGCTAGAGATGCTATTCTGCTGATGTGTTCACAATTTTCCCAAGTTAAATTAGGAGGCGTTTTCACTAAAAAAAATTTGGACTACAAGTTATTGCATTTTGTTCACACTAACCGACAACTTCTTCCTCTATTTTTTCCCTCTATTTGTGCCTTCAACCCACTCATATACCATCTACAACTTATAGGTTATTGGAAATAAATTAACATTTTTGGACAGCAAAAAGTTGTCCATAACTTATTCATTAGCGGAAACGCTTTGTTCTTGAAATAACTGCATTTCGCACTTTGTATTTGGATCATAGTTTTGTGATTCCAAGATGTAAGTGTTCACAATTAATGAGTAATATTAGAAGATGAGAGAGTTTATAGATTCCAAGATGTAAGTGTTCACAATTAATGAGTAATATTAGAAGATGAGAGAGTTTATACATAAGCAAATCTTAGAGATTGCGCCCCTAAATTAGCCCGTAAACCTATCTTGAGATCAGCGGTACGTAAACGTGGAGTTACACAGTTACAGTTACGAGAATCTGGGTCTTGAGCTTTTTTTTGATCCGCTATTTGGGTCTTAACTTGGTCCTTAGCTTTGGGGCTCAATTGGTTTTTGGTTGGTCACATCAGTTATCTGCCAATTCTATAATGGATGGATGTTATGCTTTGGTCCTTCGTTTCTGCAGGAGGTGGATGATTTGATGATACAGAGATTTCTACGGGCTCGTGAGCTAGATATTGAAAAGGGCTCTAGCCTACTTCTGAAGTACCTAAACTGGAGGCGGGAATTCGTTCCAAACGGCTCCATATCTGCATCAGAAATTCCTAATAACCTCGCCCAAAACAAGCTGTTTGCGCAGGGGTAGATAAGATGGGGCGCCCCATAGTAGTGGCCTTTGGTGGCAGACATAAACCGTCACAGGGAAGTCTTGAAGAGCTCAAACGTATGTTGGTACTTTCCAATTACGTGTGATAGTTTTGAATCCTTTTAATCGCTTGTAATCCTTTTAATCACTTGTTATGTCTCAGTAAAAGCACGTTCATGGTTCCTTTTGATTCATTTACATTCGTGGCATTAGACAAAGGAATTGATATCCTTTGTTGTTCGAATGATGTCTACATAAAGCTAACTTGTTCTCTCGTTTTCTACAGGTTTTATGGTTTTTTGTCTTGATATGATATGTGCTAGGTAAAATCTCTAACAAGGAAATCTGATTTCTGAGGCTCATTTTCTCTTACATAGAGTATGAAAATTGTAAATGAAGGGCATCAACTTCTAGGCAAAAGCTTGTTATTGCATGTGATGTGGCAATATAATGGCTTGAGAATAGATGAAATGAAGATTTGTTACCTTGATACTCTTAATGTGTTTTGTCTTGAAAGTTTGCTACTTCAATTGAAGCTACTTTATTTCCCTAATTGCAAACCAGAAGTAAGTAATTCGTCATCATTTCCCATGTAACATGCTAAAGACATTCCATCTATGGCGAAATTTGGGACATTTGATCCGGTTATTAATCTTACTTGCCGTCCCCTTGATCTCTTTCAAAATGCCAAGAGGACAGGAAAAGTTCCTTTGCATTGGAGACTTTGAGGGATGGGGATACACTAGCAGTGACATTCGAGGATACTTGGCAGCTCTATCAATCTTACAGGTGAGGTTTACTTCTCAGGAAAGTGCTATTGTGTTTCAACCTAAGAAATTTACGAACTTCTCTTACTCACGAATGTGGCATGCCATAATGAAACATTAGTATCTGGTACGGGATCCCAAACGACAATATGACGGGGACAACAAAAGTTTCGAAGATTCGTCAAGCTTGACACAATTTCTTAGGAATACATGCCAGATTAACATACTAGTTCTGTGGCTTAGCCAAGTGAACAATCAGAAACTCTTTACTTGACTGCGCATGCCCACTCTTTTTCCTTTGAACTTTCTTCTTGCCGAGAATATTGCATCCAAGTATCTAGCTAGTGGAGAGTTAATGCAATGTCGTATCCATATATAGTTTTGCTCTAGAAATGGGTCAATTGGCAAAATAATCCAAATGGCTTTTTTTTTTTTTTTGTCCTTATTCAATTGGGGAATTTAATTAGCCATCTTTTTACTCTACTTATTTAGGTGCTCATCCTAATATGTTTAAATACTTATCTTTACATCCTCAAATTCAATTAAATCCTAAACTACCCTTTCTTTCTCCTAATTTTTCAAATCTCTCTCCCTCTTTTTTTTTTCCAGCAAATTGGTCTACAGTCCAGTTTGGACCAGCCCATTTGGATTCTAGCCCAGCTTCTTTTACCGTGCTGGACTTGGTCCATTATATTGTTTAATTTGAAGTCTAAGGTCTTTGAATTTACTATTTTAGCCTTTTGTATTTAAAACTGGGGCCAATTTACATTCCAATCGTGCGCTGTTTTTCAAATGGCGCGTTGAACGCTAGGGCTGGCGATCGTCTCTCTCTCTCTCTCTCTCTCTCGATCTCTCTGGATCTCTCTCTGGATCTCTCTCTCTTGATCTCTATCAGGTACGTCTCTCTCTCTCTCTCTCTCTCTCTCTCTCTCTCTCTCTCTCTCGTTGTTGATTTTTTTGCAAGTTATGGATTAGTTTCGAGTTTGTGCAATTTTGACTCTGTTTTGAGTTTGTGCGATTTGTAATTGTACTATTTTTTGGAGTTTTGCAAGCTATCATTGTTTGGTAATGCTGTTTGTTGATTTACTAGCACAATGATCATTTGTGTATTGGCATATTTGTATCTGTTAGTCTTTCTGTGTATCTGTCATGTTGTTTTTGTTCGTATGCTGTATTTGTATATGTATCTGTATCTATCAGCGTGATTTTGTTGGCATGTTTGTATCTGTTAGTCTCTCTGTGTTTCTACATGTTTTTGTTCTGTATCTGTCAGCATGTTCGTGTATCTGTGTCCCTTTGTCTCTCTGTTTTGTTTGGTATATGCGTTTATATTTGTCCTGTTATACCTTTGTTTTCTATTTGTTTTTGCAGAGTAGGATTACTCTATTTCAATGGCTTCTTCTGTTATATTGATGTGCAAATATGATGAAGTTATTCTAATTGTCATGGCTACAAGAGGTTTTGGTTTCAATGATCTGGTGGAAAGCATTCATAAAAAGTGGCAGAATTTGGGTAGTTTTGAGCTTTTTTATGCTGTCGCTGACCATCATAATTGCATTCTGGACAATGATGAAGACTTTTGTAACATGATTGCATTAGCTGCTGCGTTTGGTGTGACTTGTGTTGATGTATCTGTTGGGGTTATTTCTTCTTCTACCATTGAATGCGATAAAAGTTTGGGTGAATGTGTTAGGAGTTTTGAATATGGTGAGTGTAGTACTTTTCAAGGAGAGGAAGAAGATCCGCTTGATAAATTTTGTCCTCATCATGAGACAGTGCGTCTTTCAGCCGATTGGGTTAATTTGCTTAAGTGTGTTGGTCAAGAGTTCAGAGATGGTGTAGATGATTTTAAGGCTTGTTTGTCTAAATATGCCGTTGAAGTTGGTTTCAAGTATAAATATCTGAAAAATGACAGATTAAGAGTAACGGCCGAGTGCTGTAAGAAGCTAGATGGTTGTACATGATTTATTCACGCAACTTTAGAAAGATTGAATAATTTTTTTGTTATTAGGGAGTTTCACAAAGAGCACAATTGTCTTGGTACGTTTTTTAGTTCAAAAAATCCTCGGATGACCTCAAAAATTATTGCCAAAGAAATTGTTGATGAGGTTCGTTCGAAGCCATCTTACACACCGATAGAGTGTTTGAAACATTTTGAGGGACGATATGGTTGTTTGATTGGTTATTACCATGCATGGTTAGCAGTTGAGAAAGCAAATAAGGAGCTATTTGGTGATTTTCAATTATCTTTTGACAAACTCCGCTGGTATGCTGAGGAATTAAAGGAGAAAAACCCGGGGACTGTTATGGATGTGGAATATTGCAATGAAACTAATCGGTTTATAAGGTTTTTCCCGGCGTTTGATGCATGCATTAAAGGCTTCAACTATTGTCGTCCTATTTTGGCTGTTGATGGTACCTTTTTGAAGGGGAGATACAAAGGAACGCTTCTCTCAGCTATAGGAAAGGATGCCGATCAAGGTTAGTTACTATTTTTTGTTGCTTGTTGTATCTGTTAGTCTCTTGGTATCTCTGTCAGCATGTTCGTGTATCTGTTGACATGTTGGTTTTATTGGTATATCTGTGTATCTGTCTATTTGTTTTGGTATATCTGTTGTTGATGTTGTTGATAATGTATTTTGTTGTTTGCTTTTGTTGAAGGATTAGGTTTGGTTGGTATATCTGTCTCTTTGTTTTGGTATATCTGTTGTTCAAACAGTTGATAATCTTTTTTTTTTGTTGTTGCTGCTTGTTTTATCTCTTAGTCTCTTGGTATCTCTGTCAGCATGTTCGTGTATCTTTTGTTGATTTTGTTGTATCTCTTAGTCTTTTGACATATTGGTTTTGTTGATATATCTGTGTATCTGTCTTTTTGTTTGATATATCTGTTGTTGATACAGTTGATATTGTTTTTTGTTGTTGCCTTTTGTTGGAGTATGATTATTTCCTCTTGCTATCGGCGTTGTTGACTCTGAGACAGAGGCAAATTGGCAATGGTTTTTGGAAAAGCTGTCGACAGTTATTACGTGTTCTCGGCCTCTTACGTTCTTTACGGATCGTCACTCTGGTCTTGTAAAGTATGTGCCTACAGTTTTCCCAACTGGTTATCACTCTTACTGCTTACAGCATTTGAAGGGAAACCTTAGGGATAAGCTTTCAGGTCGACTCTCAAATGGGTTTAGGGAGAAAGTAGTCAATCTTTTCAATGATTGTGCACATGCTCCTACTGTGATAACTTTTGACAAGGCTCTTGAAGAGCTATGTACTGTTGGTGGAGCGAGTGCAAAGAATTTTGTTGAGTCATTTCCGCTTGAGAGATGGGCAAACGTGTACTTGAAGGTAGACGATATGGTGAAATGACTTCAAATGCAGCTGAGTCATTTAACAACCAGATTCTTAAATTCCGTCATTTGCCAATATGTGAGTTGGTTGATAAGGTAAGGGTGCTAATCATGGAGCAGATGTGTAACAGGAGACTACTATCAAACAAGTAGAGCAGCTATGTTTGTCCTGTAATGGAGAAAAAGTTGATTGACCGTTTCAATAAAGGTCGAACTTGGCATGTGGCAGCAGCAAACGATGATATTTTTGAGATTTTTTCTCAGCCAACTGTTGTGGTTGATCTTAAGAAGAGGACATGCACGTGCTGTCGTTGGCAACTTCATCTTTTTCCATGTGTGCATGCTGTTACAGTTATTCAAAAGACAGAAAAGCAAATGTACGATTATATTGATCCCTATTATACCATCGAGGCTTTCCAATTGTCGTATGAAGGTACTATAAACCCGGTCCCCACTCTTGGAGCTCCGGTGATCACGAAAGAATCTGCCATCATTCTTCCTCCTAAAACGAGGAGGCCACATGGGAGGCCAAAAGTTGGGAGAATCCGATCAAGGGGTGAGAAAGTAAGGCAAATGTTGTGCGGGAGGTGTGGGAAGTTAGGCAAACACAACAGAAGGACTTGCAAAGAGGCCGTTGATTGATGATTCTTTAATTGCTATTCTTACGTTTTCTAGATATACTTTGTAATTGACTTTCATTTGGATATAAATCGAGGTGGTTCATTTACTGCAGTCATTTTGTGTATCTAATTGAATGTTGGTATAACCGTATCTGTTTTAAAAAGATATATTGGTATATGTGTATCTTTTTTATGTTGGTGTATCTGTTTGTCTTTATGTTGGTATATTGGTGTATCTATATGTGTATGTCGGTATATCTGTTGGTGGTATGTCTGTATCTGTTGCTGCGTTAGTGTATCTGAAAGATTTCCCTCAAACCATACATATGATTTTCATCATTGTCCATAATGCACTTTGTAATTGACTTTCATTTGGGTATATCTGTTGGTGGTATGTCTTGTATAGGGGCAAGACATTCCAGATATGGTCAGGTGGATGCCTAGTGAGAATAATTTTACAAATGAAAAACGAGAGATATAAAGATTAATTCTACTTCAGTAAAGATCATAACCATTGTGGTCGAATTGTTTGGACAACAAAAAATATGTACAACCATTGGTATGGAAAATTCCAATTGTTTGGAGCCGAGTATATGCCTAAATTGCCAATCCATGCATTAGCTGCTTGCTTTTCCATTTTTCTGTTGACCATGTTCTGGGCTTGTCATTACATGTACAGACTAATTTTACTTCATAACCCTTGTCGTCCGGTTTGAGGATAACAGTTTACCACCGGACACCAAAAAAATATGTACAACCCTTGGTATGGACAAAAAAACTTTAATTCTTGAGCAAAAGTATATGCCTAAGCTGTCATTCCTTGCATTAGCTGGTTGCTTTTCCATTCTTCTATTAACCATGTTCTGGGCTTGTCATTCAAGAATATATGGACCAATTCAGCTCTGAATTTTTTCAGATTTTCCACAGTGAGATACGTTGGGACGGGCTTCTGTTCTTCAAGTTGTTTAATGATATAGCACACAATTATTCCACAATCAACCTTGTAGAATTCATAGAAAGCAGGTCGAAGAAGAGAAGAGTTTAAGAACACGACGACGGTGATAGATACAGGGACAGATACACCAACATAAAAATAACAGAAGCTTACGATCCATGTTGTTGCTGAGGCGCATCATCAATGGAGCTTATTGGAGCACTGAGTGTGTTGGTTGGAAACAGTGTTGGTTTAGGTGTAGAAATGAGTTCAAAGCTTGGTGGTTTACTAAGAGTCAACTTCCTCATTTGCTCTTCCACGTACTCTTTCTACAATTTGTAAAAAACAGCAAATTTTTTTAACTGTTATGATTAAGGGATGGACTACCAAATTAAAGGTAAAGTTATGTACCACAATGGAGGCATCTGTCAAGTAAGGATCCTTCTTTTTCTTGGGCATCGTCAAAGAATTGTAGTGCATCCATTGTTGCTTGGAAGTATCGTAGACCAGAAGAGTCCAATGATCAGGAGCTTTCACTTTTCTGCCTCCCATTGAATTCATCGGGAATATGAGATATTTGTAGAATGCAACACCATTTATGTCGATAACTTTGTCTAGTTCTTTCAGCTTTTCGTTGATTAAGTTTGTTCTTGCATCAGCTTTTTCTTTGATTAGTGTCTGTCAAAAAAGAATGTATTTCACATATTATCAGATATTGGGATAACATATATCTGTTCTCAGTTGACAAAGATGGAATACTGAACAGTTTGCATACCCAACAGGTGGATGTAATGTAGAAGCAGTTCCCCTGTGTTTTTGCTGTCTTTTCTTCCTGTCTTTCCAAAATGTGAGTGAGCCCATCAATGCACTGCAATAGTTATGTTTTGATGTTAGAATTGAAGTTGATAAAAAACAGATGTACCCATAGACCTACATGGTTCCAAAGTACTAAACAGATGTACCAAATATGCTTAAAACAGATATACCAAGTGTACAAACAGATACGTTGTTCCAAACAGACCTGTATTGTTCCAAACTACAAAAACTACCAAATAGATGTACCAAACATGCTTAAAAACAGATATACCAAGTGTACTAACAGATACAAACCTATATTGTTCCAAACTACAAAAACTACCAAACAGATGTACCAAACATGCTTAAAAGAGATATACCAAGTGTACTAAAAGATACAGATATACTAACAGACCAGCATTGCTTCAAACTACAACAATCGAACTGATTTACCAACACGTAGATATACATAACCAACTTAGAAACCAGCCGATATACAAACGTATTAACAGATACACTCACATAAAATCAGATACAAGTAAAAATAGTTTCTTTGGTGTTACCGTGTTTCCAATATCACCCTCGTTCAACAGATTCAGGACGTCTTCGATTGTAACTGTATCATTGTTGACTGGGTTGTGCCAGATGAAAGCTCTGCGATTGCCAGAAGAAAAGATGTATTAAATGGAATGAAATTTGTGAATTTTACTCTATACAAATCTAGCTTTGCTGATTTCACTTACTTTTTGTCTTCTTTCTCAAATTCATAAATCGTATCTAGTAGATCCATATCTTCCTCCGAAATGTAATTGAACAGCTTTGTCATTTCAAATGTAGAATTGCTTTTCTTTCTTTCCTTCTGGTTTCTATTATAGTAGATGAACCCTTCCTCCATCTTCACTGTTCTGTCATCTTTGCCCTTCAGATCTTTTACCATTGACGACGGGTCAATATCATCTTGTTCTCTCTTCCTTTTCTTTTGTTCTTTCCTTTCTCCTTCCTGTGTGTCTTTGAAGATTTGGGAGATTGTTTTGTCAATGACTTCGTCAGACAAAATTTCATCATGCAATCCAGTTGCTATCTCAACTCTTTCACTGATAGTTTGTTCAACTTCTCCTTCCTTGCTCTGCTCCTCTTCTTGCATTTTCTCTTTGTCTTCTTCTTTGTCCTGACAAAGTGAATTAGGCAATTATGATTATGATTTATGTGTGTAACTAATGTACAGATACATATATGACGAGGCATACAGATATACCAAAACACTAACAGATACAGATAAAACTAAACAAATACCAACAGATATACAAACAGATATAGCAACATACTTATGAAGAGATGTTTTTCTTACGTGGTATTCTTGTGTAACCATATGGGTTACCATGTCATCTAGGCCATCTTCGAAACTTGCTTTGTCTTTTTCAGATTTTTCAAGTTTTTCCTCTAATAAGTCGTTGCTGACGTACAAACCTTCTAGTTCAACCTCCTTTTGCACAATTTCTTCCTGCAGGATACCCTTTTCATCATGTACCGTCCTGACTTCTGTTTCATAGTCAAACATTTGCTCAGCGGCGTCTTCATACAGTACATGGTCCCTTTCAAGTTCAGCTATTTTTTGTTGCAAAGTTTGAATTACTCTGTCCTTTTCCTTCGATTCTTCCTTCAACCTGTCAATTTCTTTGAGTAGGTCGGAAATTAGGTTGTTGGTATCATTGTTAGTCTCCTCAACCCCCTCGTCCTTCTCAAATTTCGATCCATCGTCGTCCAAGCTGCACTCCCGAGCATCATCATCCTTCACATCACTCTTATTTTCAATTTGTTCAAGAAAATGCAACAACTTTTTCTCTTTCTCGTTGATGGGCTCCAATTCTGCATCCTTTACCATTTCTGGATTAAGGGATTCCAATGGTGTTCGTGCCAACGCTTCTGGTAAATCACTCATATCCCACTTCATAATCCTTGGACAATTGTCTTTTGATTATTGCATATTCATTATGCTTGTATGCTCGCAGAGCCAATACTGCATTCAAGCAAAGTAGCAATCACCGTAGAATTCTAATATAAAGCAGATACAGGTATAGAAAACAGATACACATATAAAACAGATACAAATACAGATACCAATATAAAACAGATACAGATACAAATACAGATACACAGATAAAACGGATACACATATACGGATATACCAATATAAAATAGATACAGATATAGCAACAAACATGACATTAAACTACAAATAGAAGAGATATTCACCAGTAGTCCAAGTACACATCCACCAACAGTTGTTGGATTTGTATGCTTTGTATCAAGCTCTTTGACCAAGTGCTCTATAATGAATGTTGACCATGCATACGTTATGGATGTGTTGAGATCCTCAATGAATGGACAGTAAGCCCAGCTTAATTTTGGTTGTGAGAGTGGGACAAAGATTGTCGCAAGAACCAACATCATTAGCACACGTGCGATGTCCTGCGCACTTTGAGTAGAATCTTTTGTAAAAGCTTTTTCTCAAGAATATCTTCATCCTTGAAACTAACATTTCCTTTTGGTTTTTGAAGACTCTGTCGAGAAAATCTGAATTTGGCCTTCTCGGGTTCCCCTGGAGGTGTATTTTGATTGGTCCAGATTTGATTCCAAAGATAAGTGTCAAATCCTTGACACTTATCTTAACTAATTTGCCACCAAGATCAAAGTGTCCCTCCCCTTTGTACTTTTTGACCAACTTCAATGTAATTTCATCGCTTTTCTTCACGAAAAGTTCATTAATTTCCGGTTTGGTCATTGCAAACAAGAGATTTGCAAAAGGGGTTTTTTTGATCTCACGAACATGGAGAGGAGTGAATTTTCTGCGTTTCAGAAGCCGTACAAGGCTGACGAGATTAGACCTGCAGGAGATTTGTACAGATGAGATAATGTTATACAGATAAATCAACATAAAACAGATACACCAGTAATGTAACAGAGAAACCAACATAAAACAGATGCATCAATATAAAAACAGATACACCAATAATGGAATAGATACAGAGAAACCAATATAAAACAGATGCACCAATATAAAAACAGATACACCAGTAATATAACAGATACATATAAACTGACATAAAACAGATGCACCAATATAAAAACAGATACCTGTATTGGCAGCTCTCTTTTTTGATCTCAACAACATCTTCGTTCTCCTGTTTCTCCTTTTTTCCTTCTTGTTTTTTTACCCTTTTTTTAGGAAGACGTGGGCTAGACTTCTTCCTTTTTCCCTTGACCTTGACGAACTTGTCATCCTCCTCGTCTTCCTCCTCGTCTTCCTCATTTTCTTTCTCATCTTCCTCCTTGTCTTCCTCAACATCTTCCTGCTCGTCTTCTTCATCATCTTCCTCTAAGACTACCACATCATCTTCTTCCTCGTTTCTAGTCTTCTTGTTTCTG
Source organism: Rhododendron vialii (assembly GCF_030253575.1). Taxonomy (NCBI): domain Eukaryota; kingdom Viridiplantae; phylum Streptophyta; class Magnoliopsida; order Ericales; family Ericaceae; genus Rhododendron; species Rhododendron vialii. The sequence continues at coordinate 14,920,025 of NC_080568.1, forward strand.
TTTGATTTTCGAACATGCTTCTTTTTTATTTCAATCGTCGTTTCAATTTTTTTTGACATCCTTGTTGTTCTTATTTCTCTTTTGGTAAGAGATCTTGTTATTCTCCTCGATTGAGTACCTTTAACAGGTGATTTCTGTGAAGCCCTCCTTTTTTGTGGCGATTCAATGTCATTCTTCTCCTGTTCAGTTTCCTTTGTTTGTGTTTCATCATCATCATCATCTTCCTTTTGATCTGTTGTTTTCTTTACAGCAATTGAAGGTGAGTTCTTTCTTGCTCGCATCTTAAATCTTACCTTTTTTACCTCTAACAGTCTAATCTTGTAACGCCCCGAATTTTGGGTACGTTAAAAGGGACATTTTATTGATAACATCAAATGGAGTCTGGCTCTTATTACAACAAAACTCCTACAAGAGTTCAATATTTACAAAAATGAAGAGGGCTCTACGGTTCCTAACTACAGCTCCTCAGCTCCTCCATTCTTGCCAGCTCCTCAGCTCCAAAAGCCTCCACAGTGATCTGCTTACCCTGATCATCTACAAAATCTAACACATTATACCGGCGTCGCCACCCATATAATATGTCAGGGTCACCAAAAGGTAACACCGTGAGCTACAAAGCTCAGCAGAGTAATCCCATACCCGCTAACCCATAACTTATAAACAACAAGAAATGACACATCGATTTCCACATGATACATATATACGCAGCTAACAATGACACATCCACATTCGTTAATCAACTATCGTTGGTGTCCAAGAGTTTCGTGTTTCTCCTACGCGACTCATCGTAGACTGTGTCAACATTTTCATTTACAAAATAATCTTTCGAAAACCATTTGTTTAACACAAAACATTTGCATTGGCTCCGTACCGCGGATAACCAAGCTACACACCCAACCTTTTTAAAATCATTTGCATTGGCTCCGTACCGTGGATAACCAAGCTACACATCCAACCTTGGTTCCGCCGCGCCGGGTTCCCAAGTATCCTCACAATGGTTCCGCCGCGCCGGGTTCCCATTGGCACACAAAATTATTTGCATTGACTCCGTACCGCGGATAACCAAGCTACACACCCAACCTTGGTTCCGCCGCGCCGGGTTCCCAAGTATCCTCACAATGGTTCCGCCACGCCGGGTTCCCATTGGCACACAAAAATATTTGCATTGGCTCCGTACCGCGGATAACCAAGCTACACACCCAACCTTGGTTCCGCCGCGCCGGGTTCCCATTGGCACACAAAAATATTTGCATTGGCTCCGTACCGCGGATAACCAAGCTACACACCCAACCTTGGTTCCGCCGCGCCGGGTTCCCAAGTATCCTCACAATGGTTCCGCCGCGCCGGGTTCCCATTGGCACACAAAAATATTTGCATTGGCTGCGTACCGCGGATAACCAAGCTACACACCCAACCTTGGTTCCGCCGCGCCGGGTTCCCAAGTATCCTCACAATGGTTCCGCCGCGCCGGGTTCCCATTGGCACACAAAAATATTTGCATTGGCTCCGTACCGCGGATAACCAAGCTACACACCCAACCTTGGTTCCGCCGCGCCGGGTTCCCAAATATCCTCACAATGGTTCCGCCGCGCAGGGTTCCCATTGGCACACACACAACCTCACAATGGTTCCGTTTTTCCCGGATCCCATTGGAACACACACAAAACACACACCACACAATGGGCTACCACGTCCGACCACATTGCGGTTTTCAAAACATTTCACCTTTTTCAAACATTTCTTTTACACACGCACACAACTCACATAATGCCACCCAAAACTGGTCATTATGTTGTTTCAAAAATATTTCCTTCCTCGAAAAACATTTCTTTAAATTAACCACACCCTAGGTGTCATGTTTCTACTTTCTCGGTTCTCGTGTCTCGTTTACATGCAAAGACTCAGCGATAAGCATGAAACATACTATCAAGATCATCCAATTCTATACTACTTATCATGTTAAATCATCACTTATAGCATAACGCCACATGTACGGACGCCCTTGGAGTGTATCACTTATGCTTTATTCAAAGCACAACGCCACATGTACGGACGTCTTTGGAGTGAAATCACCTATGCTTTATCACACCACAAGTAATACAAGCAATTCATATATGCATACTTATAACTATCTTAAATATCAAAAATACAAATACTTCGAGATAAGTACGTAAATAAAGATAACCTACTTTATACTTGAGTAAGTAAATAAATAGGGAGTAAGTAAGGATTTCCTTACTTTCTAACATACGGTTCTATACGTAGAGTTAGGGGCAAGGGGTTCTACCTTACTTCTTGGCGGTAGTCGGCTACGGAAGGTTAGTCGGCTACGGAAAGTACGTCGGTGGTCGAGCGGAGTAACTTCCTATGGTAGGCCTCCGGTAGCTTCGAAAGAGAAAGGTTTCTCTCGAAACTTCTACTTGACTAACACTACTCTACTTTATGGATCGAAGGGGTGGTCGAGTGGCGGTTTAGTGGCGGCTTAGGTTGAGTTTCTTGAAGAACTCAAGAACAAAGAAGAACTAAAGAAAGAACAAAGAAAGAACAAAGAATTTCTAGAGAGAGAAGTTGCTAGGTGAAGGTGTGTGTTGAATGGCAAACATGGGGTTCTATTTATAGGCAAAACCTTGGCTCCCTCTCCCTCTCTAATGGCCGGCCCTCTCTCTCTCTAAATCCTCCATGGATTTGCTCCATTAAGTCATCAAATCACCTCACATGTCAAGCCATGCCTTGTCCAATCCAAATCTTAGGTGTAAGGCTATGTAATCAACTAAGATCTTAGGCTTAAAAGGCTATTAAGGCTACTAAGTACTTTAATAATAATAAAATGTGTACTTTCATCACATGGGGTTTAAGAAAATATTATTTTAATGAACACATGTACTTGTTAAAAGAATAACTCTATTACCCAATAGACAATAAATCTCCTAACTTTTATTGTCCAATGGACAAAGGTTAAAAGGAAACTTTTATAGTAAAATAATTAAAGAGTACTTTTAAGCATGTGACAAAAGCCCTATATTTAAATATAGGTGTGGTACCAAGTACCCCAATTAAATAAAAAGGCTAGGATTCTCCCCATTAGTTTATAAAAGAGTACAAGTACAAGAAAATCTAGGGTTTAGATATATCCCAATAGTTTAATGCATAAAATCTCATGGGAAATCCATACTTGATTATTTAAAATGAAACTTTGTACTTGGTAGGAAGATTTGGGTTATTATCCAATGGATAATAATTTTCCTTGTGGTTAATAACCATTGGACAAAAGAGTACAAGTACCATTTATTTTAAAATAAGATTTTGAAAGACTACATGTACTTTTATAATAAAAAGTTTATTATCCAATGGACAAAAATTACCCTTGTGGTTATTAACCAATGGATAATGGAGGGGTGGGGGAATCCCCAATAAACAAAGAATAAATGTACTTTGCACATGTGTTTATAAACTCATTAAAATACTATATCCTTGTACTTATCAAAATATTTTAAAGGAAAGCCTATTGTCCAATGGATAAAAATTATCCTAACCATTATGGACCAATGGGTAAAAGCAAAAGGTTCAAAAGGTTCATCTAGTAACTAGGTAAGTCGGTTGCTCGGTTCCTCCAAGTAGTCGGTTGGAATCTAATTCGATTGGGCAAGTAGGGTTTCTGGTCGAGAGTTTAACCAACGACCGAAATCTAACTACGACGAGAAATAAACAAGAAATCATATAGCCACTTAAGAGAAAATAAGTAATTCAAATAAAATTCAAATACTTAACGAAATTTTTATTGACCAAAATTCAGGGTCGTTACAAATCTGTTCTACTACATCTTCCTGTTCAGAATAAAAAACACAAATCCAAAATAAATATAAAAACAGATATACGATCTATATTAACATATACACAGATACCAACATTGGTATATAATTCCAATAGACCAACTAGATGTACTAACTTGCTTGCAAAAACCAAACAAATATACCAACACAAAACAACAGATATACAAAGTGTACTAACAGATACAGAGATACCAACAGACCTACATGGATCCAAACTACCAAACAGATATACCAAATATGCTTAAAAAGAGATATACCAACTGTACTTACAGATATAGACCTAAAACAGACCTACATTGTTCCAAACTACAAAAACTACAGAACAGATGTACAAAACATGCTTAACACAGATATACCAAGTGTACAAACAGATACAGACCTACAAACAGACCTACATTGTTCCAAACTACAGGCAGTAATGATTACCAAAAGGGTAATAAGTAGGATATCGAAGACATATTAGTTTGCACTTCGTTCTTTAGTATCCATGACTTGGTGAACATAAACTCTGAAAGAAGGTTCTCAAAAGAAACTAAAAACTTACAAAATACGCTAATACAGGCACAACGATATACATAGAAGACAGTTAGTATACCAAACAACAACAACAGATGTACCAAGTGTACAAACAGATACAGACTTACAAACAGACCTACATTGTTCCAAACTACAAAATAGATGTACCAAAATAATGTCAAAAAGCAAACAGATACCAGCACAAAACAAACAGATGTACCAACTCGTTCATAATGAACTCAACAATAACGATGATGAACTCAACAAACAGATGTACCAAATCGAACAGATTTACCAATATGCATTCAGATACAGACATGAAACCCTAAGTTAGAAGGCGATGGAGAAGACAATAATGAACTTAACAACAACGATGATGAACTCAACCATGACGATGAGAAATGAAAACGAGAACATGCATTCAGATACAGACATGAAACCCTAAGATGAAGAAGACAATGATGAACTCGATCAAGAGGATGAGAAGTAAAAACAAGGTCGATTAACTCACCGGACGTTCCATTAGTGATCGATCGATCGAAATGAAAACGATCTGCTGATTCTTTGTCGATTCTCTCTCTCCCTTCTCGTTTCCACAGACGTTTGGTGTACGGCGAAGTTTGGAGTACAGTGAGCTCACGTGTTTGTTTTTGTAATTTTTGGGCTCGCATGAGGGCTCACGTGATGTAGGGGGTTTTTTTGTAAATTCTGGACATAATGTCCTTTATACTTTAAGAGAAAATATTTATGTCCTTATTATAGTAAAAAACCTTATAGTATGTCCTCCTACTCAATTTACCCTTTTTTTTTTTTTATCTTTTCTAATTATCTCAATTCTCTCTCCTCTTTCAAACATTTCTCTCACCTAATCTTTTGAATTTTTTCTCTCTCCTAATCTTCTCTCTCATATTTTCATTCCCCTAAAATCTAAAAAGAAAACACGATTCTTACAAAAACGAATGTGTAAGCCGGAAAACATGGCAAAACATGATCAATTCACAAAACATGACAAAATCTGATCAAGGTAGATGAACAAAACAAGATTAATTAAAAAAACATGACAAAATCGGAAAACATGACAAGTTTCGAGACGTGTAGGTTTCGATCGAGGTAGATGAACAAAACATGATCTAAATAAAAAACATGACAAGTTTTGAGAAATGTAGGTTTCGATCGAGGTAAATGAACAAAACATGATCAAATAAAAAACATGACAAGAATCATAAAATGTGACAAGTTTTGAGAAGTGTAGGTTTCAATCGAGGTAGATGAACAAAACATTATCAATTCACAAACATGACAAAACTCCCTTTCCGATTTTAGCACTGGAGTGTATGTCAACTGTGAACACGTCGGCAATATGTGGACCCACAGCCTCTTGTTGTTCATCTAAAACTTTGTAGTACACACCTTTACAATATCCACTCTCTTGCTTGCCTCACATTCAGCCGTATCTGTAACCAACGGCTTCATGTTCTGGGTCCACAAGTTGTGCGCCACGCGATGGGCCAGGATGGACAAGAACCCCTTGTAGTTCAAGAGTCAGTGGGAAAAGGAGGTGCAGGTGGGGTCGCGCTCGCACTCGCGGGCAGCGGGGAGGTCGGCAATGGTGGAGGAGGAGAGGGTGTCGAGGAAGAGGTTGTAGAGGAGGGTGGAGCAGCAGAGAGCTTGAGCGGGAGATGATGGTTGAGTAGAGGTAGCTCTGGCCAGGGTCGGCTCCGACTCGGCATCACGGCGGGCCTCGGCCTTGATCTGGGCCCATACCCAGGTCTCGTCTCCGGCTTCGCTGCTCTTGACGGCGCCGTTTTGTGCGGCGGCGGGCGGAGGTGTGAGGTCTTGGACGGGCATTTTTGCGGCGGCTGTGGGGGGTGAGATTGGGGTAAATTGGGTAGGGCTTTTTTCTAGAGAGGATTTTAATAGGCTGCGGTATTTACATTGGGTATGGAATCCCTGATTTTGGGGAGAATGGAAACCTTAAATCCCCTATTTTGTGGAGGACTAAAAACATTCCTAAAATTATGGGAAAATCAAAAATCAATACATAATATCTATATCTATATTAATATATAACTAAGGGTGTAATGGGAAATAATGCATTTTCAGGATGAGAACATAAGTATTTAAAATCTCTAGAATGGACACCTAAATAAGTCTAGTGAATAGGATGCCTATTTAATTTTCTCTTCAATTTTTTTTTTTTTTGCGTTTGTTAGTTTCTTGTCGATTTTTTGAAGATTATTGCTTCTTCATGACGAGACGAATCTAAAAAGTAAAAAATTACGATTAAAATTATTTTTTTAATAAAGACAAAAATAAGCCGATAAGCCAATTTTTCAGTCTTTATTAAAAAAATTGGTAAATTGAGTAAGAGGACTTACTATAAGGGATTTTGCTATAATAAGGACATAAATATTTTTCCCTAAAGTCTAAAGGACATTCTGTTTAGGATTTACAAAAACTCCCTCCCAAGATTGACCGGCGTTGACCAAGGTGACCGGTGTTGACCGGCATTGAACGTGCCTAAAACCCTAGGGTACCCTATGAAAGCGCGTAAAACCTTAGGGTACCCTATATATGAAAGTGCCTAAAACCTTAGGATATCCTATGAAAGTACCTCAACCGCTAAAACCCTATAATAGAAAAATACACCATAAAACTCTATGAAAGTGCCTAAAATCCTAGGGTACCCTATGAAAGTGCCTAAAAGCCTAGGGTACCCAAAAAAAAACATTTTTTGTGTTAGTCAAACAAAGCACTTGTCTCATTAAAGGCAATTTTGTCTTTTCACGGACTCTAGACTCTAAAATATTTTTATTAATGGACTATACACATCACAGAAACTTAGACAAGACTAAAGCTCCTGTGGGGTTGTTTCATTTAGACTTTAGACTAATATGCTGTAAAAAAAATTGTGTTTTGATCGTAATTACTTTTTGGATTCATCTCATCATGAAGAAGCAATAATTTTCAAAAAATCGACGAAAAACTAGCAAATGCGAATTTTTTTTGAATAAGGACAAAATAAGCCATTTGGCTTATTTTGCCAAACAAACCCTAATGAATGCTTAAGGTTGTAAATTTGTAATTTGGTTTTTTTTTTTTTTTTTGATCCTCAATTTGGTTGTTTCAATGACAGGACTTTTAACCGGAGAGGCTAGGCAAGTTATTTATGGTCCATGTACCTTACATATTTATACACAAAAAGAAGGAAATTGGATGAGTACTCCGTAGGCGAGACCAGATAATAGAGAGAGCAAACATGCCTGATCTCAAAGTTAGTGACTTGTGCGCACATTTTATGTCTTGTAAATTCAAGCGACTAACTGACTAAGGTTTCTTGCATATATGTGCAGATTATATTTGTTGAGGACAAAAATTTGAAGTCAACTGTACTTGCTGACATTGATGATAGCTCAGTGAATATTCGAAGCACCAATAAGAGTAGAAAGTGCCAAACCAAACAAGCCAGTTGAATTATTCATAGTAGTCCTGTCTAGAGCTGGCAATATACAAGATCCAATACAAAAGATTACCAAAGGGTCGGAAACAGACCATAACCTTTCTGGTGAATACTGATTTCACACATATTTAGAGGAAAAACCAAAATTTAACATAACAGATGCCCACTGTTGCAGCACTGCCCTAAGTAAACTCCATCACAAACTCTCACCCAATCATCAACTTGTTTTCCTCCAAGAAGCTGTAAGTAGGTACCTCCAGATTGTAAGGTGCTGGTCCCTTGCGGATCCTGCCAGATATGTCATAATGCGATCCATGGCATGGGCAAAACCATCCACCAAAGTCACCAGCATTTGGTAAGGGGATGCACCCCAAATGGGTGCACACCCCAACTACCACAAGCCATTCTGGGTTCTTAACTCTGGAAGAGTCGTCCTGTGGGTCTCGGAGTGAGGCAACATCAACACTGTTAGCCAACTTGATGTCGTCCTCAGTTCGGCGCCTGATGAAAACTGGCTTACCACGCCACTTGACCGTAACAGTGGATCCAGGTTCAATGCTGGAGAGGTCTACCTCAAGGGAGGCAAGGGCAAGAACATCCTTACTGGCAGACATGCTCAAGACAAACTTGAGTACCAGAAGACGGATCAAGGAAGCATACACAAACCTGCCACCAGTCAGCACAAAGTATGCAAATGCACGTTTGCTTGGGTCCCCTGGTGAATAACGCTCATGATTGTGCTCATCATAAACTATTTTCGAGGTAGGATTCTTGACAGCTGCCACAGTAGCTGGGAGGTCTGAGATCATACCAATGTCATGTGTGGGAGCCAGAGATTCAGAAGCAAATCCTGGACCATAGTTCAATTATCGTCAAAAAGAAGAGCAAGTCACTAGTAAATATTTTGTGGTTCTTTCCAAAGGAACACAACACATAACCATCAAGGATAACTGAATGTAGTCGTGGAAGCATTCCCCTGCTGTAACACTATAACGCAAAACTATTGAACCAAACATTAAATCCGGCCATACTGCTAATAGGAGAGAGGGAACCACATATTTGCTAGCACAGAAAATGGCATGATTACGTCAAAAGCAAAACAAACAATTGGCTGAGATAATGGCTTTATGAACTCCATCAAATTTGGACCCTACTTAACAATGCCTTCCACCTCTATTTGAAGTTTCCAGACCTGCAGTCATGAAGACTACCCAAAAAGAGAGCAAACAGTAGAGAAAATTGCAAGTCCACACCCATGCATATGCTACCAATTACCAACTATCACTAAACCCGAACACCAAATGGACCAACCAGTTTTGGAGTTCATCTTGATTAAGCATTATTTCTTTTGGGGAGTGACAGATAATATAATGAGATTGACCTTATTTAACAATGCCTTCCACCTTCGGTTGAAGTTTCCAGACCTGCGGACTGCAATTGTGGAGACTAACCAAAAGAGAGTTAAAAATAGACAAAAGCATGAAGTCAGCAACCTCTCTGCATATGCAAAGACCCACCAGTTGTGGAGTTCATCTTGACTCAACCAACTTTTTTTTCTTGGAAAAAAGCATGATGACTAACAGAAATGGACGACTACCCTCGTTACATTGGTGATATGACCAACGAGCGTATTGTTATGACATTCCTTTTTACAAGTGTCCAAACCAAATCAATTTTCAACTATCAAGTCTTAACTACAGGTATCCTTCCAAGGACCCAAACAACTGCTTAAGAAGGAATTTCTTCTTCCCAAAATAAAACCTTCCGGGTTTTCAAATAACCAGAACTAACTATAGGCACATCGGCGCCCTAACTTCCTAACAAGTGTATGTAGGATATATAGAATCCTTCAAGGTGATTGAACACATCTTAGTCATCAAAAGGAAGATGAAAAGGTCAAGGAAAAAGAAGAAAAATAAGTACCCCCAACCATCCAAGTGGCAGAAACACTGTAAACGAAGATAGGCAACGCTCTTAAAACCCTAGCGATTAGAACGTACATTCTCAGGGGGGGAAAAGGAAGATAAGCATCAAAGAGAGAGCCAGGCCCATATCTATGAAGTAACAAAATTCTAAGATTATCTGGGTTCCATTGAGGAAAAAAGTCTCTGTAACATAAGCTCAATGGGCAATATCTATGAAGAAAAAAAGAATAATTAATATAACAATGATAAAGCAGGCAATGCTATACAGAGCAAAAAGAAAGGCAAGTGGAAAAAGCATCCTATTCGTAGAATGAAAGAGATTCAAATGCAGATGTGACGATAGATGTGTAGTGTATCAGTAATGTTGGAAGGAAAATAACACTGCTAGATGGAGCTAGGAGCAAACATTGGAACTACAATGGGACAAAATGACTATTATGGCTTGGGCATCCAACATAGACTATGCCCTCACTATATAACATGTACAAAATTCCGGTAAGAGGAATATTGAGGTACAAGAAAATTGATTATCATGGATTTTTAGCAGTAAGTGAAGTCATAGAAGAGTGTCATCTATTTCAACTCCTGACCCGTGACAAAAATAGTTGGTGAGTGTTGTCCAGTTCAAAAGTTTATGATATTGCATGATTCCATGTTAATGTTTTCAGATTGTACTTGTTGAGCTCTCAGTACCCTAGAACGACGAACATACTATGCATGGATCATGATCTTGGGTTTGTATGTTTATAAGATCTTGTACATTCATGTCAGAAACTTGGATAATCCTTGGGATTGACAACGTGGGCCGTAGCCGCTTCAGTGATTTAAAAAGTGCACTTAGGCGAGAAATTAAGGACGCTTTGAAGCAAGGCACGTGTATGGGGCTTCAATCTGTTGAAGTGAGGCGCGGGTGGCAAAGCATGGGTGAGGCACAAAAAGCGCGAGCCTCAGGACTAAGCCCAAGGCACGTGAAGCCCACTTAACCATTAAAACTAAGAAATCTTTGTCTGCCATCCATCTTTTGAAATCTATCTAATGAGAATAAGATCCAACGCACCATATTAAAGCTTTTAATAAGATCAAAGCACCAGATCACGACTCATGTAAAATGCCCTAAATCCTAATATGTTTTCCACTGGCGCTTCTTCTACAAGACTACGACTCTTTATATAAGACTGCTATTAGCTTACAATCACTTCATCACATTTTTAATTTCTAAAGATAAACATTCAAAGATTAGTTTTTGATGGATGCGTAGTACGTTCTTTTGTCACCATTTCATCTATGGTCATTTGAATGTCATGTATGATTATTGACATTCTACCTTTTGGACTTCTAAATATGGTACTTGGCAAGTTATATATGTCGCTTTCTATAATAGATGTCGTAGTTGATGATATGGGGGTCATTTTGTCATAGTTGATAATGTAGAATGTACATTCTACTCTCGTCGCTTATCCAAGCACCAAGGGCCCGCGTCGCTTAGGATCCAAGGGCTCTTGGTGCTTGGATAAGCCACAAGCTTTTTAAAACATTGGACGCTTGAACCAAAGTGCATTAACATGAATGAGATTGAGAATGTGCATGATTGGAATTTAAGAACAGAATGATGGGATTGATATTGTGGTATTTGAGATGAGATAACACAACGGTGCCATTCAACCATTTCCTAATCCTAATAGTATGACTAGCCTTGTGGCAAGGGTGATGTTGGCTCTAATGAGTAACAGATAATGAAGTTCCTCTTTTACTGTTCCATTTTTAAATTAGCAGTACGAAAAAGTAAGAAAATGAAGTGATTGCAGGGTAAAATGAGAAGAACAAATTTTCAAAAGTGCAATAATTGTGCTCCCTTATTTGGTTGGAATCCCCAAAAGGGACTAATAAATTGGGACGGAGGGAATAGTCTAGAAGAATGATACAAAGAACTCAAAGAAAAAAGATGATTTACTTAACCCACTTTTATCATATGAAACTCAAATGCATACCTCACCAGAGGACAAGTGAAAATGAATTAAATTTTCATAAAGGCCTCCTTAAAGAAAGGGAGAAAATGCAATGATCGGAAATTCGGAATGCCATCTGAATTTAATTCCTTAAAACGAAATGATCTTTGACCACGCCATCAACCATACAGCATGAAAGCATTGCCTCAAGATCAAATGCCAATGATAAGCCCCAGAATCAAATTCATTTTCTTGCCATTCCAAATTCGAATTCGAAGGTGCACAATTTACTAAATCATTTGGAGAAACTAGTAGCTAGCAAGTATATTAAACAGAAGATTAAATATGTAAGCCCTAGACATATAGAAACTGCTATATCCGTTTGGTTATTGACCAAATTGAGGAAGTTGATTTTCCCCGCTTGTGTCAGCTTAGTTTCCATAACATGAGAATGGAGAATCTGAATAAACCTAATCTAGAGTTTTATTTTATTTTTCCGGTACCAATTCTCAAATGAAAAACTAGTGCGAATTCAAAATACTCTACATCTCTATCCTAACATCCATACATAACCACTTTCGATGTAGATAAAAAGATTCAACAAGCAAAGAAACAACGAATTAGCCACGTCAATAGATGAAAACAATTAGACAGAAGGTCAAACGAAACACGTGAATCTGCAACCACGAGCACGAGGGTTAAAAATCGGAAAAAAGAAAGAAAGAAAGAAATCGGACCTCTAATTGGATGGAGGAATTCGGAGGCGAGTGAAAATGTGTAGTCAGGTGAGGAGATGGATTGGGGGCCATTTCCATCGGAGGATGAATCGCGACCGTTGAGCGGGTTCCCGGCGATGAAGGCCGAAGATGATGAAGCGGGAGAAGATCTCCATGGAATAGAAGAAGATAGCCTCCTCCCTGCAACTCTCAACATCTTCTCTTTCTCTTTGTTGCCGAAGGCGATTTGGTTTATTAGGGTTTCAGCGGGGTTGGGTTTGCTTCTAGGGGAGGGAGAAGATGATGGACAGGGATCGAGAAAGAGAAAATAATAAAGGAAAAACGAAAGTGGACGATTCGAGCGTCCGACTATTTGCAAATTTGAGCTCTGCTATCTGGAGAGACAATTTACAGAGAATCACGTAAAGAAAAAATGCGTTTGGTTCTATTTTGAGTTTCGAAAAAATTTAGAAAAATATTCATAAATTTTTGAATATTATTTTATGAGGCCCTGTAAAAAATCAGCTCCAGTGGATATCAGTAAGTATTACTTTTGGATTTATAAGAGTAAACCGAACGCATTTTTCTCTGCGTGATTCTCTAAAAATTATCTCTGCTACAATTTTTGTATTTGCAAAAGTAAATTTACTGTATGTAATCTGTTTTAAAATAAATTATTTTTGAACAAAAATGTTCTTAAAAAATGGAAAAAAATACCTCTATTTTTATTATATACAACCACACATTAAAACACAACCCACCCCTCCTCCCTCCAATTACCAGTCATCAACTTCCTCATCTACCTTCCTCCTTCCCACCACCCACCATAGCCGAAAACACCAGCTTCCACCTCCACTTCCACCTCCACCTCCACCTCCCACCATAAATTCAATCCACCTTCCACCTCTTCACTTTCACCTCCCACCTCCCAACTCTCAATGGAAACCTCAATTTCTTTAGCTCCCTCCATTTCTCACACTTTGAGAATTGGGATACGAATTCAACCCTAACATAACTTTTTCTTTCGGTAAGACCTATGGTACACATACTCTTAATAAGTGTGTACCATACGCACCATCTATATACTAGTGCTAGCCTGTGCCTACGGCACTACGCATCCCGGTTGGAAGGGGATAACAGTTGTGTGATTTAGGTGAAAACCATGGGCACTTAACCGGGAAGTGGGAGGATGCACTACAGCCTTTAGATCAAATGAATCTAAGCCGTTTCAACAACTTGTCCCCACACCATTCTGTTTTATAATAGAGATTCATTTGGATTTGAGATAATCTAATCTTAACCGTTCAATTTTTTAATTAAAAAAAGGGCAACATGTCTAACCAGTCATCCCTCACTCTATTGTTGAGTTTCTCTCTCTTCTATATTTAATGGGTTTTCACATGCGATCCAATATCAATTTGGGTGGACTAAAAATTGGGTTTTTTAGTAATTTTTTTCTTTCGAAACTATTAAATTTAAAATTATGAAAACAATAAAGTAATTTAAAACTAATTTAATTAACCAATAAAGTTCGACCGTTCGATATGATCAATTTCTTAGTCCAATTTGAACAACATGACATTATTAAACTTAAAGGGGTTTTGATACGTACTTGTCAATATCCGATAATCTCTTATTTTAGTAATATTATTGAATATTGTAAGACTTGATATCCCAATGGTTTAGATCGATCATTCTATCAAAAAATCAAAAAACAAAACTTAAGTTAAAATTGGTCATATTTTTTACGGTAATACTCAACCTATTTCACCAGAAAAGTCGAACCCAAATCCTCGTCTTAAGATAGTCGAATAGTTTTTTTTTTTTTTTTTTTTTAGCGAACTCTCCTTTTTCCATGAAAAATTGGAGGGATTTTGATTTTTTGGATTAAATTTTTTAGAGAGAGAATTTGATTTGGAGAAATATTTTGAGAGGAAATTGTAGTTTCATTCGAAAATTTGGGTATAATACTTACTTTTTAGTGGATTTCTTGAATGAAAATTTTGAACGAGAATTTCATTTTTAGTTTAAATTCTTGAGGTATTGTATAGGAAAAAATTAAAATTTCAATAATATGGATGGAATTGAAAATTTAGATAATATGGTGAAAATTTTAAAATTTGAAAAAATAATGTGGCGGGAATTAAAAATAATTAATTTAAATTCCGTACAACATATTGTGCTAAGGTAACGACAATCTATGGTATTGTTATTGAATTTGTGATTGTTTAGACATGTATTTTTGTAACGCCCCGAATTTTGGGTACATTAAAAAGACATTTTATTGATAAAATCAAGTGGAGTCTAGCTCGTTATTACAATAAAACTCTCATGAGAGTACTTTTTTTACACAAGGGAAGGGAACTAAGGTTTCTAACTACAGCTCCGTCTGCTCCTCCATCTGAGCCAGCTCTTCAGCTCCAAAGGCCTCCAAGGTGTACTGTTCATCTTGATCATCTACAAGGTCTGACACATTATACCGGCGTCGCCACCAATATAATATGTCAGGGTCACCAAAAAGGCAACACCGTGAGCTACAAAAGCTCAGCAGAACAATCACATACCCACTAACCCATAACTTACAAACAACAGGTTATAATAAAACATCGATTTCCACATGATACGTATATACACAGTTAACAATGACACATCCACATTCGTTAATCATCTGTCGTTGGTGTCCAAGATTTTCGGGTTTCTTCTACGCGACTCATCGTAGACCGTGTCTCCATTTTCATATACAAATCACCATTTTCCAAAATCATTTGTTTAACACACCCAACCTTTCAAAATCATTTGCATTGGCTCCGTACCGCGGATAACCAAGCTACACACCCAACCTCGGTTCCGCCGCGCCGGTCTCCCCAGTATCCTCACAATGGTTCCGCCGCGCCGGGTTCCCATTGGCACACAATTGCATTGGCTCCGTACCGCGGATAACCAAGCCACACACCCAACCTCGGTTCCGCCGCGCCGGTCTCCCGAGTATTCTCACAATGGTTCCGCCGCGCCAGGTTCCCATTGGCATACAATTCAAAACCCTCGGTTCCGCCGCTTCGGGTTCTCATTGGGTTTTTCACAAAAACTCTAAACCCTCGGTTCCGCCGCTCTGGGTTCCCGAGTATTCCCACAATGATTCCGCCGCTCCGGGTTCTCATTGGGTTTTTCGCAAATCTTACTTTTACACACACACACAACTCACATATTGCCACCCAAAACCGGTCATTATGTAGTTTCAAAAATATTTTCTTCTTCGGAAAACATTTCATTTCATTAATCACACCTTAGGTGTCATGCTTCTACTTTCTCGGTTCTCGTGTCTCGTTTACATGTAAAGACTCCGCGGAAGGACAAAAATAAGCATGAATCATTCTAACAAGATCCTCCAATTCTATATTACTTATCACGCTCAATCACTACTTATAGCATAACGCCACATGTACGGACGCCCTTGGAGTGTATCACTTATGCTTTATTCAAAGCACAATGCCACATGTACGGACGTCTTTGGAGTGAAATCACTTATGCTTTATCACACCACAAGTAATACAAGCAATTCATATATGCATACTCATAATCATCTTAAAGATCAAAAATACAAATACTTCGAGATAAGTAAGTAAGGATGCACTATATATAATTAGGAGAATCTACCGTTTAACAATTCAAAACAACAACGTTATACTTGAGTAAGTAAATAGGAAGAAAGTAAGGATTTCCTTACAGTTCTTCTAGGCGGTAGTAATGGCTTACGGACGGTAATCGGCGGTCGGACAGAGTAACTTCCTACGGTGGTCTCCGGTAGCTTCGAAAGAGAAAGGTTTCTCTCGAAACTTCTTCTTGACTATTACTACTACTACTTTTGGATCGAGAGGGTGGTCGAGTGGGGGTTTAGTGGCGGCTTAGGTTGAGTTCTTTGAAGAACACAAGAACAACTCAAGAACATGAAGAACAAAGAAAGAACAAAGGAAATTCTAGAGAGAAGTTGGAGCAATGAGAAGGTGTAAGTTCAATGCTTGGAATGGGGTCCTATTTATAGGAAAAATCTTGGCTCCCTCTCCTCTCACAAGGCCGGCCCCCCTCTCTCTCACCATATCTCAAATTTTGACACTTGTCAAGCACTTATAGAAGATCAAAGGCTAGATTCTAGGCTTGCATGGCTAGATTGTCCTTGGATTTGATCTTTGGAAGATTTGTTGGAAAGAAATGAGACAATGGTACAAGATTTGGGTATTAATCAATTTGATACTTGTACAAAAGAGGACAATGGTGGTTATACCTTGGCTAGGAAGAGACTAGAATGGGTTAGCATTAGGCAAGATAGACTTAGGCCTAATAAGGTAGCTTGTACAACTACACAACACATCACACATCACTCTCTCTCTCTCTCCCTCTCCAACCGGCCAACTCTCTCTCTCTCTCTCTCTCTCTCTCTTAGTACACTACATACATACATATATATATATATATATATATATATATATATATATTTACAAAGTACAAGAAAATAATAAACAAAAGGTACTTTTGTACTTGAGTTAAGGAAACTTAAAGGCTAAGTTTTCCTATTAAACAAATAAATAAGCACATGTTGGAGTAAACTAATAAACTAGTGTACTAATGTACTCTAGGAAGATAAACTCCCCAATAAACTAATCCAATAGGGTACAAAATTTCAATATAAAATAATAAAAGAGTACTTAGGAGAATCTTAGGCCTTAAAGGCTATTAAGGCTAATAAGTACTTTTATAATAAAATATTATGTACTTTATCACATGGGGTTTAAGAAAAAGACTAGTTTAATACACCCATGTACTATTTGAAAGAATAGTTTTTCAAATAGTTTATTTAAAATTATTTAAAGAATAGTCTTTCAAATAGTCTTTTATAAATTATTCAAATAGTCTTTCAAATAGTCTTTTATAAATTATTTAAAATAGTCTTTTATAATAAACTTTTATAATAATTCCCCTAACAGTTATTCTTTCAAATAGTACATGGGTGTATTAAACTAGTCTTTTTCTTAAACCCCATGTGATAAAGTACATAATATTTTATTATAAATGTACTTATTAGCCTTAATAGCCTTTAAGGCCTAAGATTCTCCTAAGTACTCTTTTATTATTTTATATTGAGATTTTGTACCCAATTGGATTAGTTTATTAGAGAGTTTATCTTCCTAGAGTACATTAGTACACTAGTTTATTAGTTTACTCCACATGTGCTTATTTATTTGTTTAATAGGAAAACTTAGCCTTTAAGTTTCCTTGACTCAAGTACAAAAGTACCTTTTTTTTTATTGTTTTCTTGTACTTTGTAAATATATATATATATGTATGTAGTGTACTAGGAGAGAGAGAGAGAGAGAGAGAGAGAGAGAGAGTTGGCCGGTTGGAGAGGGAGAGAGAGAGAGAGTGATGTGTGATGTGTTGTGTAGTTGTACAAGCTACCTTATTAGGCCTAAGTCTATTTTGCCTAATGCCAACCCATTCTAGTCTCTTCCTAGCCAAGGTATAACCACCATTGTCCTCTTTTGTACAAGTATCAAATTGATTAATACCCAAATCTTGTACCATTGTCTCCTTTCTTTCCAACAAATCTTCCAAAGGTCAAATCCAAGGACAATCTAGCCATGCAAGCCTAGAATCTAGCCTTTGATCTTCCATAAGTGCTTGACAAGTGTCAAAATTTGAGATATGGTGAGAGAGAGGGGGGCCGGCCTTGTGAGAGGAGAGGGAGCCAAGATTTTTCCTATAAATAGGACCCCATTCCAAGCATTGAACTCACACCTTCTCATTGCTCCAACTTCTCTCTAGAATTTCCTTTGTTCTTTCTTTGTTCTTCATGTTCTTGAGTTGTTCTTGTGTTCTTCAAAGAACTCAACCTAAGCCGCCACTAAACCCCCACTCGACCACCCTCTCGATCCAAAAGTAGTAGTAGTAATAGTCAAGAAGAAGTTTCGAGAGAAACCTTTCTCTTTCGAAGCTACCGGAGACCACCGTAGGAAGTTACTCCATCCGACCGCCGATTGCCGTCCGTAAGCCATTACTACCGCCTAGAAGAACTGTAAGGAAATCCTTACTTACTTCCTATTTACTTACTCAAGTATAACGTTGTTGTTTTGAATTGCTAAACGGTAGATTCTCCTAATTATATGTAGTGCATCCTTACTTACTTATCTCGAAGTATTTGTATTTTTGATCTTTAAGATGATTATGAGTATGCATATATGAATTGCTTGTATTACTTGTGGTGTGATAAAGCATAAGTGATTTCACTCCAAAGACGTCCGTACATGTGGCGTTGTGCTTTGAATAAAGCATAAGTGATACACTCCAAGGGCGTCCGTACATGTGGCGTTATGCTATAAGTAGTGATTGAGCGTGATAAGTAATATAGAATTGGAGGATCTTGTTAGAATGATTCATGCTTATTTTTGTCCTTCCGCAGAGTCTTTACATGTAAACGAGACACGAGAACCGAGAAAGTAGAAGCATGACACCTAGGGTGTGATTAATGAAATGAAATGTTTTCCGAAGAAGAAAATATTTTTGAAACTACATAATGACTGGTTTTGGGTGGCAATATGTGAGTTGTGTGTGTGTGTAAAAGTAAGATTTGCGAAAAACCCAATGAGAACCCGGAGCGGCGGAACCGAGGGTTTAGTGTTTTTGTGAAAAACCCAATGAGAACCCGGAGCGGCGGAATCATTGTGGGATTACTCGGGAACCCAGAGCGGCGGAACCGAGGGTTTTGAATTGTGTGCCAATGGGAACCTGGCGCGGCGGAACCATTGTGAGGATACTCGGGAGACCGGCGCGGCGGAACTGAGGTTGGGTGTGTGGCTTGGTTTTCCGTGGTACGGAGCCAATGCAAATGATTTTGAAAGGTTGGGTGTGTTAAACAAATGATTTTGGAAAATGGTGATTTGTATATGAAAATGGAGACACGGTCTACGATGAGTCGCGTAGAAGAAACCCGAAAATCTTGGACACCAACGACAGATGATTAACGAATGTGGATGTGTCATTGTTAACTGTGTATATACGTATCATGTGGAAATCGATGTTTTATTATAACCT
Source organism: Rhododendron vialii (assembly GCF_030253575.1). Taxonomy (NCBI): domain Eukaryota; kingdom Viridiplantae; phylum Streptophyta; class Magnoliopsida; order Ericales; family Ericaceae; genus Rhododendron; species Rhododendron vialii. Next base: position 14,939,501 of record NC_080568.1, read on the forward strand.
GTTGTTTGTAAGTTATGGGTTAGTGGGTATGTGATTGTTCTGCTGAGCTTTGGTAGCTCACGGTGTTGCCTTTTTGGTGACCCTGACATATTATATTGGTGGCGACGCCGGTATAATGTGTCAGACCTTGTAGATGATCAAGATAAACAGTACACTTTGGAGGCCTTTGGAGCTGAAGAGCTGGCTCAGATGGAGGAGCAGAAGGAGCTGTAGTTAGAAACCTTAGTTCCCTTCCCTTGTGTAAAAAAAGTACTCTCATGAGAGTTTTATTGTAATAACGAGCCAGACTCCACTTGATTTTATCAATAAAATGTCTTTTTAACGTACCCAAAATTCGGGGCGTTACAATTTTTGATTGAGTATAATTATTGTTGATTGTGGTACGACATATTTTTGTTTTGTTACGATATATTTTAATCGATTTTCTTTGGTACGACACGTTGTGGGAAGAAAATCCCATTTTTTGGTACTGTCATAACAATTGTGATTTGTCATATAATTTGTGCTATTTGACATGTTTTCTTTTGATACGGCACGTTGTGATAACAAAATGAAAAACTTTGGTGTTGTCATAATAACAATTGTGATAATTTTACATCATTTGTGATATTTTGCACATGTATTTTGCTTGGAGATAACAATTGTTAATTCTTGTACGACATAATTTGATTTTATTACGAAATATCATACCTATCAAAGAATTTTTTGTACGACCCATTGTGCTAAGCTAACGCCAATTTATGATGTTGTTATAACATTTGTGGGTAGCATTATTTAATTTGTGCTCTTGTACGCATATATTTGCTTGGGGTATAAGTATTATGGATTCTGGTACAAATAATTGTGGTTACATAATAACAATATTTTTTAATTATGGGTAACCTGCTAATGACCTGTTCAACATGTTAATTTTAAAGTACAAGTCGTAACTAGCATCATAAATATACATTAGAAAATCAAAAATTGGCATAATGAAAATCACAAATTGTCATAATATAAACATATGATATACCCTATGTACGGTAACTTTCTCCTTTTCTTTTTCCGGTACAAAGCCGTAACATAACTGATGGTTATGTTGAAGCCTTGAAGGCTTTCCTCTTGCTCTGGTTTGGGTTCATTCCTTATAAAAGAAATAGTTCCCAAAAGCAAAACCATCAGCAGTACCAAACGAGCAAAAATTCCACCGGTGATTCACTGTTCACCACCAAAGTACGGCAGTTGGTCATTTCCATGACCGGAACAGTATAGGATACAGTACACAACTAGAGTAAATCTTTTTTATTATATCCCCTCCCTCCATTAGTAACCTCCAATTTCAATCTGTTTCTGTGATTCTGTCCCAACATCATCAAATACAAAAACTCAATTATATCCTAACATTTCAAACTCCAGAATCCGAATATTATAGTGTATATTGGATTCTAGAATCCAAAAAATATATCACATGTACATAAAACATCTGAACTAATATACGTCCCACAAAGTTAAAATATGAGTTGTATAAATAGTTTATCGCATATTACCAAAATGCGTGATATTAATTGCGCGCGCACGGAATGCATTTTACGGAGCTTGCGTGACGTTTTTATAAAATTAAAAAAAAAACACATCACGTATTTTCAAGATGCGCTATAATGATAGCTAGAAAACTAACCTCCCCTGTGTTGCGCCTATTTGGTTCGAATAATTGGGCATGATTTTGTGGGGTCCATTTTGGATTTAACATAAATGATTTAAATAGCAAGTTATTTTTAAAATATTATTTTATGGGTTCCCGAAAAAAAATTAACTCAATCTGATATCGATAACAGGTGTTTCAGAATTTGTAGGGTGTTTCAAGATCAATTCGTAGGGCCTCTACGAATGTTGAAAAAGTCCTTACAATATCGGATTGAGCTTTTTTTTTTTACAATAACTCATAAAAAATATTTTAAGAATAACTTGCGGTTTGAATAATTTCTGTAGGACTTGAAATAGATCCTAAAAAATCATGCCAATTTATTCGGCACCAAATAGGGGCAACACAGAGGTTAAAATTTTTTCCTAACTTTATAACGCATTTTGAAGATGCATGTTTTTAAAAAATCTATATATATAAAAACACATTTTTTAGACTACGTTACTTGTTTGCATGGATTTTGTTGCCACACAAGCTACGTAAAATGCATTTTGTGAGTTTGCAATTAACATTATGCATTTGGTTAATGCGCGAAGAACTATTTTTACAAAACGTTACAAAAGGTGGACAAATCAACAAAAATTCTTTAAAATGTTCAATACTTTCGGGTTCAGAAGTTCGAAAACGTTATGAATAATCGGATTCATATATCCGAAAATTATAACCTGAATCAGATTCAAAAATCCGAAGGGATCCAAACAGTTAAATCCAATCATGGGATTCTGGAGCGAGGAAGGCATGAAGGAGAGGTTAGTGTTGTAAAGAGAAACCCTGGGGGGTTTAAGAACAGTATAGTAATCGCCATTTGACGGTCGATGCAATTGGCGGCGTTGGGGAAAACTTGAAAGTTGAAACAGTAAGGCCCCATTCAGTTGTCAGGAAAGTACAGGAAATGATGGGAAAATCAACTTTCCCATAACTTTTGTAGTGTTTAGTTGCCAGGAAAGTAATGGGAAACATTTTCTTAAATTTTCCTGCAAGATTTACTTTCTTGCAAAAGTGATCCGGCCAAAAGCATAGGATTTTGCGGGAAAGTTTTCTCCATTGTGGGGCCAAAATAATTGGCGGGTAAGAAAAAAAGTAAATGACGCCAATACCAAAAAAATACGAATTAGATTTTTAGAAAGGCAATTTGAGATTTACGTGAGTAACAACAATTTCGACTACTGTGGTGCTTTCTGAGATAATTGTTGTGGAAAAAATTAGTAATTGATTTTTTTTTGAAAGTATTTATTTATCTTGTCATTAGTCTTCAGTTTTGTTTTGTAATTACTAATCATCAGTTTATCAATGAGTTTTTGTATCGGGCAACTAATCAAGCATAGTTGTTTAAAATTTGTTTATTTAGCTATCATCTACTTATTTTTTAAGTTTCATGTTAAGGCTTTGCATTAGATAAAATACATTTTCTGATATGTGTTAGCTCAAAGTTACTTTTAGCCATGAAAAATAAAGAAGTTTCTCATAAGTGTCTTTTCCTGACAAATGAACCACTAAACTTGAGTTTTCCTGTAAAAAAATTTTGTCAAATGAACACCCACAGGAAAATAGATTTCTTTTTCCTTTACTTCACTTTACTTGACTTTTCCTAAGAATAACTTTCCCGTACAACATTCCTGGCAACTGAACGGAGCCTTAAGAGTAATCAAAAATCAATTTTTTTTTCCAGTGAAACGATGCTAGTGGTGGTGGTGGTGCGGTGGTTATGGAGGTGGTGGCGGTCGCGGTGGTGTTCGGCTGCTGCTGTGAAGAAGGGGAGAAGAGTAGGTATAGTGAAGGGTAATTTGGAGAATTCATGGATATTTGTTAGATTGTATATAGTAAATTGTTATAAGATCTTATAGATTTGGTTTAGCACATGCTACATAAAGTAAATTCGCAGTTGCAAATAGTCGAACCCCAATTAAATCGCCGGATGAATTACTGGCCGAAACGCGGTCGCATCGTGGTGTCTGGGCCGAAATGCCTCGCCTGTATATAACCTTTGCTAAATAAAATCACAACTTCTATAAATTCTTATAAAAAAATATCCCTAAACTTTCCATTTTGCCCTCTCATTCTCTCTGGTTTCTTCTCCCTTATCTTTTCAGTTTTCTCTCTTCTCTCTCCATTCAACACCCACCACCACTGCACAGCACAACCAGCACCACAACACCCCAAAAAACGCAAAGAGAGATGAACGAAATTATAGAGACTGACGAGGGACGGCTACATGATCGACAAAAACTCCGATCAATGAGGTACAGCTTCTAAATTCTCATTTTTAATAATTTATACTCTCCGTTGAAAAAGGAAATTACATGGTCGACGAAAACTCCAGCCTTGGCAAATAGAGGTCGACGATTTTTTCTTCAGTCTCGAAAATATCTACCAAAATCGAAAGTTAACTTCCAAAATTATGCATAAAATTTAGAAGTTTGAGTTCATCACGCATTATGATGATACGCGATGTCAATCGCACATTCACGAAATGGGTTTTAGCACAATCCGATATCCCTAAATGCATTTCGAGCATGCGCGATTGACATCACACATTACCATAATGTGCGATGAACTCTAACTTCCGAATTCTTTGAATAATTTGGTAGTTAATGGCCGAATTAGTGGGTGATTTTCGAAAATTAATATCTGAAATTTTTTGAATAACAACAATATTCTACAATCAAATAGGTACGCATTTTGCTCTTGTTGATGGCGATGGAAGAAGTCAAATTTGTATACTGGTTTCAGATCTTCGAACTCGACATGTGTTAAATATTTCAAACTATAGAATCTGAAATTTTATAGTTATGTTAAATCTTTGAATCTGATTGAGGTAAATTTTTTGATTGCTATTAATTAGATAATGTAACACTTTGTCCCACATTGAAAGTCTATATAGATGATCTTGGGCATCAAACCTTGTGGGCTCCTACTAATACCTTGAAAATAAGCTTTTGGGACATGTGGTGTGACTAATGGATCAAAATCAAGGTACTAAGCCAGTGGTCCGCTTGGGGCGTTACAGGTGGAATCAGAGCAATCTATGTACACAACCATGTGGGCCTTGGAGTTTGGTTTGATTTGGTTGCTAGTTTGATTTGTATTGGTGATTATAGTGCACAACCCATCGCGAGGGCGCGAGGCTATAAAGTTAGGGAGATTGTAACACCCCGTCCCACATCAAAAGTCTACATGGATGATCTGGGGCATAAAAACGGTACAATACCATACCAAAACATCCACACAGTAAAATAACACACCAAAATAGTACTATACCATACCAAAACACCCATACGGTACCAAAATCCATCAAAATGGAACAGTACCTTATCAAAATATCCATATGGTTCAAAAACACACCAAATAATATAACATCATTTCAAAACACCCATACGGTACCACACCACAGTAAAACGATACAATATCATACCAAAACATCCATACGGTAGAAAAAAAATACAAAACGGTACAATACCGTACCAAAACACACATACGGTACCACTCATATCAAAATGGTACAATACCGCACCAAAACATCCACACGGTACAAAAAAAACTCCAAAACGGTACAATTCCGTACCAAAAAGTTCCGACGGTACCAAAACACACCAAAACGATACAATACCGTATGAAAACACTCACATTGTATCATACCACACTAAAACGGTACGATACTGTACCAAAACACAATACAATACAATACCATACCACACCAACACGGTACATCGCCATACCAAACATTCATACGGTACCAAAACAAACAAAATGGAATCATACCGTACCAAAACACTCATACGGTTTCATACTACACCAAAACGGTACAAAATCGTACCAAAACATCAATATAATACCATACCAAAAAACCCATAGAGTACCAAAATATAAAAAAATGGTACAATACTGCACACAAAAATTCGTACGGTACCGAAAGACACCAAAATGGTATAATACCAAACCAAAACACCCAAACGGTACCATTCCATACCAAAATGGTACAATACCGAAACCAAATATACATATGGTACCAAAACGGTACCATACCACATCAAAACAGTACAATACCGAACCAAAACATCCACACAATGCAAAAAACATACCAAAACAATACCATACCGTACCAAAACACCCATACCTAACCAAAATCAACCAAAATGGTACAAAATCAACCAAAATGGTACAATACCGTATCAAAAAATCCATATGGTACCAAAACACACCAAACAGTATAATATCGTTCCAAAATGGATACTATACCACAACAAAACGATACAATATCGTACCAAAACATCCATATGGTAAAAAAATAGAACAAAATGGTACAATACCGTACAAAAACACCCATATGGTACAATACCGCACCGAAACGATTACAATACCGAACCAAAACATTCATACGGTACCAAAACACACCAAAATGGTAAAATATCGTACCAAAACATCCTTACAGTACCAAAACGGAACAATACCGTACCAAAAAATCCATATGGTACCATAACACACCAAAACAGTACAATACAATACCTAAAAATTCATACATTACCATACCACGCAAAAATGGTACAATACTGTACCAAAAAAATCCAACGGTACCAAAAAATAAAAAATGGTATAATATCATACAAAAACAGTCATACGGTACCAAAATTGTCTAATACCTTACCAAAACAACCATATCGTATCATACCATACAAAAATGGTACAATACCGTACCAAAAAATACATACGGTTCTAAAACACACTAACATGGTACAGTACAGAACCAAAACATCCCTACGGTATCCTACCACACCAAAATGGTTCAGTACCATACCAAAATAGCAATACAGTACAAAAACTCACCAAAATAGTATCATACCGTACGAAAACACTCATACGGTATCAAAACATACCAGCGGTATAAAAACACAACAAATGGTACAATATTGTTCCAAAAGTCCCATATGATACCATACCACAATAAAACGATACAATACTGTAACAAAAATTTCGTACGGGACCTAAACGATACAATACTGTACCAAAACATTCCTACGATACCAAAACTTACGAAAATGGTACAATACTGTACCAAACCATTCATACGGTTCCAAAACACACCAAAACGGTACAATACCATTCCATAACACCCATACGGTACCAAACCACACAAAAGCGGTGCAAATACCGTATAAAAACATCCTTTTGGTACCAATACACATCAAAACGGTACCATACCGTACCAAAACTTCCAAACGGTATCATACCTCATAAAAACGGTACAATACCGTGCCAAAACATCCATAGGGTGCCAAAACACACCAAACAGTATCATATCGTACCAAAATCCTCAAAAACGGTACAATACCATATCAAAATATCCATACGATACCAAAAGACTCCAAACGGTACAATGTCTTTCCAAAACATCCATATTGTACCATATAAAAATAAAACCATACATTAACGTAACAAAACATCCATAAGGTACCAAAACGAATAAAAATGGTACAATAGCGCACCAAAACTCCCATACGGTACCAAAACAGTTCCATACCGTATCAAAACACCTATACGGTATCACACCACACAAAAATGGTACAATACTGTACCAAAAATACAAATGGTACCAAACCACACGAAAATTGTACAGTACCGTACCAAAACTCAATAAAACGATACCATACCGTACCAAAACATCCATACCGTACCATGCTGCACCAAAACGGTACAATACCGTATCAAAAATTCCACACGTTAAGAAAACACACCAAAACAGTAAAATGCCCTACCAAAATAGACATACGGTACCATACCAAACTTAAATGGTACAATACCGCACAAAACACCCATACGATACCATACCATACCAAAACGGTATAATACCATACCAAAACATTCATATGGTACCAAACCAAGCTAAAAAGGTACCATTTCGTACCAAAAGATATCCATGCGGTAGTATGACACCAAAACGGTACAACATTGTCCCAATCATTCATAATGTACCAAAACAAACCAAAACGGTACCCTACCATATCCAAACACCCATACAACACCAAAACAATACAATACGTTACAAAAATATTTATTCGGTTCCAAAATACACCATAACATGCATTCGGTACCATGCCACAGCAAAACGGTACAATATCTAACCAAAACATCCATACAGTACCAAAACAGATTAAAACCGTACCAAAACACCCATACGGTACCACCCACATCAAAATGGTATAATACCGTCCCAAAACATCCATTCGGTAAAAAAACACTCCAAAATGGTACAATTATGTACCAAAAAGTCCCGACGGAACCAAGGCACATCAAAACGATACAATACCTTACCAAAACACCCATACGGTACCATACCACAAAAAAACGGTACAATACCGTACCAAAACGTTCATACGCTACCAAAACACATCAAAACGGTACAACACCAAACCAATACATACATACGATACCAAAATACACCAAAGGGAACAATATCATACTCAAACACCCATATGGTACCATACCAGACTAAAATGGTACGATACTGTACTAAAACACAACGAAAAGTACAATATCATTCCAAAACTCCCATATGGTACCATACCACAATAAAATGATACAATACTATAACAAAACTTTCAAACGGTACAAAAACACACCTAAACGGTACAATATCATAACAAAATATTCATACAGTACAAAAACTTACCAAAACGGTACAATACTGTACCAAAATTACCAATGTTGTCGTACAGTTTTGTATCGTTTTGGTGTGGTATGGTACCGTATAGACTTTCTCGTACAATATTGTACCATTTTGGTGTGGTATGGTACCGTATCGATGAATTCATACGGGATTGTACAATTTTTTATTGCATGGTATCGTATCCATATACGCGTATGATATTGTACCGTTTTGGTGTAGTTTGATACCGTATGGATGTACTTGTATGGTATTGTACCATTTTGTTGTGGTAAGGTACCGTATGGATATACTTGTACGAGATTATACCATTTTTTTGTCGTATGATACCGTTTGGATGTTTTCTTACGGTATTCTACCGTTTTGGTGTGGTATGGTTTCGTATCGATGTACTCGTGCGGGATTGAACCATTTTTTTATCATATGGTATCGTATCTATATACGCGTACGGTATTGTACCGTTTTGGTGTGGTTTTGTACCATATGGATATACTTGTACGGTATTGTACCGTTTTGTTGTGGTTTATATCATATGGATATACTTGTATGGTATTGTACCGTTTTGTTGTGGTAAGGTACCGTATAGATGTATTCGTACGGGATTGTACAGTTTTTTTGTCGTATGATACCGTATCGATACACTCATACGGTATTGTATCGTTTTGTTGGGGTATGGTACCGTATGGATATACTCGTACGGTATTGTACCGTTTTGGTGTGTGGTCTGGTACCATTTGTATGTTGTCGTACCGTTTTGTACCGTTTTGGTGTAGTATGGTACCGTATGGATGTTGTCGTATGGTATTGTACCATATCGGTATGGTATGGTACCGTATCGATGTACTCGTATGGAATTGTACCATTTTTTTGTCGTATGGTACCGTATCGATATACACGTACGGTATTGTACCGTTTTGGTGTGGTTTGGCACCGAATGGATATACTTGTACGGTATTGTACCATTTTTTTGTGATACGGTACCGTATGGATGTACTCGTAAAGGATTGTACCATTTTTTTTTGCATGGTACCGTATCGATATGCTCGTACGGTATTGTACCGTTTTGTTGTGGTATGATACCGTATAGATATACTCGTACGGTATTGTACCGTTTTGGTGTGGTGTGGTATAGTATGAATGTTGTCGTACAGTTTTGTACCGTTTTTGTGTGGTATGGTACCGTATGGATGTTGTCGTACAGTATTGTACCGTTTTGATTTGGTATGGTACCGTAAGGATGTACTCGTACGAGATTGAACTATTTTTTTGTCGTATGGTACCGTATCGATATACTCGTATGGTATTGTAACATTTTGTTGTGGTATGGTACCGTATGGATGTTCTGGTACGGTAATTTACCATTTTGGCGTGGTAGGGTACTGTATAGATGTCCTCGTACAGTATTCTACCATTTTGTTATGGTATGCTACCGCATTGAAGTACTCGTACGGTATTGTACCATTTTGGTGTAGTATGGTACAGTATGAATGTTGTCGTACAGTTTTTTATCGTTTTGGTGTGGTATGGTACCGTATCGATGAACTCGTACAGAATTGTACAATTTTTTATTGCATGGGACCATATCCACTTACGCGTACGATATTGTACCGTTTTGCTAAGGATTGATACCGTATGAATGTACTTATATGGTATTGTACCATTTTGTTGTGGTAATGTACCGTATAAATGTACTTGTACGGGATTGTTCCGTTTTTTTGTCGTATGGTACCGTTTGGATGTTTTCGTACGATATTGTCCCGTTTTTGTGTGGTATGGTACCGTATCGATTTACTCGTGCGGGATTATACCCTTTTTTTGTCGTACGACACCGCATCTATAAACGCGTACGGTATTGTACCGTTTTGGTGTGGTTTTGTACCGTATGAATATACTTGTACGGTATTGTATCGTTTTGTTGTGGTAAGGTACCGTATGGATGTTCTCGTACGGGATTGTACCGTTTTTTTGTCGTATGGTACCGTATCGATATACTCGTACGGTATTGTACCATTTTGTTGTGGTACGCTACCGTATGGATATACTGGTACGGTATTGTACCGTTTTGGGGTGGTGTCGTACAGTATGGATGTTGTCATACGGTATTGTACCGTTTTAGTATGGTATGGTGCCGTATGGATGTACTCGTATGGGATTGTACTGTCTTTTTGTCGTATGGTACCGTATCGATATACTCGTACGGTATTGTACCGTTTTGATCTGGTATGGTACTGTATGGATGTTCTGATACGCTAATGTACCTTTTTAGTGTGGTACGGTACCATATAGATGTACTCGTATGGTATTGTACCATTTTGTTGTGGTAACGGCATGGACTTGCTCGTACTGTATTGCACCGTTTGGACTTTCTCTTACGATATTGTACTATTTCGGTGTGGTATGGTACCGTATCGATAAACTTGTACGGGATTGTACAATTTTTTATTGCATGGTACCGTATCCAAATATGCGTTCGATATTGTACCGTTTTGATGTGGTTTGGTACCTTATGGATACACTTGTATGGTATTGTATCGTTTTGTTGTGGTAATATACCGTATGAATGTACTTGTACGGGATTACACCCTTTTTTTATCGTATGGTACCGTTTGAATGTTCTTGAACGGTATTGTACCGTTTTGGTGTGGTATGGTACCGTATCGATGTACTGTACGGGATTGTGACATTTTGTTGTTGTATGGTATCGTATCTATATACGCGTACGGTATTGTACCATTTTGGTGTGGTTTTGTACCGTATGGATATACTTGTACGGTATTGTATCGTTTTGTTGTGGTAAGGTACCGTATGGATGTCCTCGTACGGGGATTGTACCGTTTTTTTATCGTATGGTACCGTATCAATATACTCGTACGGTATTGTACCGTTTTGTAGTGGTATGGTACCATATGGATGTTGTTGTGCGATATTGTACTATTTTGGTATGTTATGGTACCGTATCGATGTACTCGTACGGGATTGTACCATTTTTTGTCGTATGGTACCGTATCGATATACACGTACGGTATTGTACCATTTTGGTATGGTTTGGTGCCGTATGGATATACTCCTACTGTATTGTGTAGGTGGATAAATTCAAGTAGTGCTTTGAACAGCACTGGAATGCAGCGGCTCCACGTGCCTCTTGAACGTAACCCTAATTCGTCAGAGAAACCCTTATCCTGCAAAACAGACAAGGAGTGAGCGCACCTTTGCCTCTCGTGGCAAAGGCCCTCCGATGCCTTTGTTAGTATTTCGTACTAATGATCAAACCCTAATTATCAGTAGGAAAGCAATAAGAATGCAGTGTATTGCGTACCTTTCACCTCTAGGTTTACCTCATATTTATAGATTTATGGATGCTTGCTGTCCAAGCATCCATGTTGCCATAGGATTCCTAACTCGTATAGGAAACCCAGGATATCAAGGAGTCTCGTTTCCTTTATCAGTTTATGGAAAAGAGTCCTTTTAGGAATCTTTTCCTTTAAGAGCCGAACATCCCATATTCGTTGGGTATCTTTCTCAGATCCTATATTCTCGGGATCTTTATCCCTTTATGGGATATGACTACTCTGGAACCTTCCAGAATGTTCCCTCAAATAGTACTTCTCTCTCTGTTCGGCCATCTCATGGCCGAACAGATGGCCTGGACCAATTACCTCACGTGTTACTGGTCCTGAGGAAATAATTTGAACCATATCCTTTGTAAGGAGCTTTCCTCCTGTTCGGCTCTCTCTTGCCGAACAAGTTTCTATGAACAGTGGCATCTCATGTCACTTTTCTTGTATTTGGTCCTAATAACATCTCATGTTATTGTACCGAGAATCGTACAACCTCTCTGGACTATTGACTTCTCATATCAGTGGTCCACAGTGCGTTGACCCTCAGTTGACCATGCTCGGGCTCATTTTGTACCTGTTCGGGAATACCTCCCTACAATTGCTCCCCAGCTTTGCTCGTTTATATTTTACTCAGATGACGAGTAAAGCTTTTAAGCGAACAAATTCACTTTGTTTCTGCACCTTATTTCACATATTGGTGCAATATTTCACCACTTTGCTTAAGAAAAAATCATCTTTTCTTGTGGCCGTCACAGGCTTTTAGCCATAACCTTTACACGCGTCGATCATCGTATTGCGTTCCATTAAATACGAGCTGACGTGTTTATGGGAAAACGGAACGCTCAAACGGCGTCTGGTATGACGTTTCACGTACGCCACCCACTTTTGGGGTATTTTTGGGTTTTCGTCCCATTTTTCAAAACACCCCAATCTTCCCCTTAGACTCCCTCTGCAGAAGAAAAAAACTGTTCAAGCGTTCGCCCGCCATTGAAGCTCTGTTCATCGTCTCAAGACCTCTCCTTTTAAGGATTCCATCGACTATTCTCGTAAGTCATCATTTCTTCTTCTTACAACTCCATTTCTCTAGTGGATTGTTTTCAACCGCAGTTTAGGGTTTCATTGTCCCCATTGTTTTACACTTCGTAGAATTCCAAAATCCTATCTGGTAATGGGTAGATTTCGTAGGCACTGTAGTACTCCTCAAGCCATGGCTAGTTTCAGATCTCGATATGGGATTCCTGACAACGTAGCTACTGTTTTGGCTCCTGAGGATGCCATTCGTGAAAGCTTCGATTTTGACACCCTTCATATTCCAGTAGTAGCCGTCGTTGAAGGCGGAGTTAGGTTTCCCCTAGCCCCTCTGCTCCGCCAAGTCTTAGCGTATTACAGGCTTTCGCCAATGCAGGTTTCTGCTAATTTCTTCAGGGTAGTTATGGGCATAAATACCTTAAACCAAATGTTAGGGACTTCGCTAGGCCTGTATGATATTCACCATCTATACAGTATTTCCAGAACTGGGGATGCCCTTACTTATTATCTAAAAAGTAGGGATTCTAGAAAAAAGCTAGTCCTTGAACTCCCTGACTCTGCTCGAGGGGATGACGACGACTTCCTGATTGTCACGGGCAACTTCGAACCCAGAGATGAGGACGGCCAAGTGATTGGTTTTCATGCCCCTCACATATTCGGGAGCCCACGTTAGTGCTTTTCCCTAATTTCATATGTGTTGTCCTTTTTCATAGGAAGAGCTTTTTCGTGCTTCTAATTTCTTTGTGCCTTTTTTTTTCAGCATCAAATATCAACCGTGGTTATAACATTATAACCCCTCAAGTTCACGTAGCTGATATCAGACGAGCACTTGCATTCAACGGCGAAGGGACATACCTTGCAGGCCGAGCAAGAGCAGCCCAAGTACTTCTCAGCTACAAAGCTTCATATGGTGGGTTTATTGATCGGCGAACCCGAGCAGCTGATAATCCTGCAGTAGCTGGTCCTTCAAGACCAGTTCCCGAACAAGAAGAGAGGCGTTCCCAGACTCCTCCAATCTCTGACGAGCCTATCCCTCTTGCTGAGGAAGCTTCCAGTTCCACATCCAACTCGTCTTCCAGCGGCCGTACCTTCTCAACTTCAGAGATGAACCGGCCAATTGACTTGGGCAGCCTCCTCACCATTCCTGGTAGAGGTCGTGGTCGGGGCCAAAATGTTCAAGGTCGTGGTCGTCGCCTCCAAACTCAAACAGATGCTCCCCCTGGATTTTCCCTTGAAGAGATTGAAACCCTTCACCGTGAAAAACGTCAACGAGTGGAGGAAACTCAAGAAAGACCCCCTACATCCTCCTCATCTCCTGCTCCCCTCTGGGCTCCTCCATTCTCACACGGGAGCCGAGCTATCACTGTTCGGGACAGTGTTGAGTCAGAAGGCACTGCCCTTGCCTTGTCTCAAGCTTTTCTGCTGCCAGGAGATATGCAGAAGGAGGTGGCAAGCTCGCCTGACAACCTTCTAAGCTCATTCATGTCTCACAATGCCAAGGTAAAAAGTTCGCTTTTGTAAATCATAGCATACCATAGCATTTGGTTTCCATGTTTAACTATTTTGATCGTTCCAGGTGATGCAAAAAATGGTGGCTATGGCTCAAAAGCTTAGCCAGTCTGAGCCTCAACGTGTCAAGCTTGCAAGTGAGAATACCAAGCTTCAACGTACCATCATTAGGCTCGAGAAAGAAAGGAACCAAGCCTTGGCAGTGGCAGATGGGTTAAAGGGACAACTGAAGGGGGCGGAGGACAGTCTTGCTCAAACTTTGAAGGAGCTTGAGACGACCCAGACTGAAGCCAAAGCTGCTTTTGAGAAAGGATATAATGAAGGAATCAAGATTGCCACGGAGAGCTATACTAGCCAAATGCCTGGGATACAAGACCAAGTCTGGGTGGCCTCTTGGACAGCTTGCCTTGCCAAGGCTGAGATTCCTGAATCATCTCCTCTATGGACCAACATTGAACTACCCAGTGCTGCTAGTCAAGAGGAGGATGTTGCTGAGGAGACAAATGATGAGCAGGAGGTGACCGTGTCTGCTGAGCAACCTGTGTCTGAAGTGGAGCCTCAAGTTAATATGACCAATCCTGGCCAAAAGGAAGTCAGTGATGGTCAACTTGGAGATGAAAATCCCATAGAAGAGCTGGCTGCTCCAGTAGCTCCTATAATTACTCCTGCAGCTGTCCAAGATCTCACAGAAGATGAATGAGCTCTGCCTTTCTTCACATCTGTTTTTGAATTATTCCTGTCAAGATACCTTGTCCACATGTTGCTGATATGGATGTTTTAAGATGTTTTAAGTATTTCGAACTTAATTCGTTTCACGTATTTAAAATTTTCACGTACTTTTATGCATATATGCGTATGCTTCCAAGTTTTACGTACTTCTCGTAGAGTTTAAGTTTCACGTACTTTAAACGTTTAAGTTTCACGTACTTATATGTTTGAAATTTACACAAGTATTTCGAACTTGTGTTGCAACTTTTAAGTGTCACGTACTTAGAACAATCTCTCAAGTATTTCGTACTTGTTCGTACTTGCGTTCTTTCAAGTGTCACGTACTTTAAAGTATCACGTACTTAGAACAATCTCTCAAGTATTTCGTACTTGTTTGAAGTTCACACAAGTGTTTCGAACTTGTGTTCAAGTATCACGTACTTAAAAGGATATCCTATACCCTGCTCCCCAATACGAATGAGGGAAACCAATGTCGTGATTTCGTATTCAAAACAAATACCAAGAAAACAGCAGTCTAGACAAAAAAAAACGTAACTTCATTTATAAACTGTAAAACCCAAGAGGGCGTTACTCGTATCCCTTGTAAAAATAACAAAACTAGAACACAAGAGAGTTTTATTCGTAACTCCCACACAATCACGATGTGCATAAAGAAAAATTATATAAAAAACTTTCTTAGATTATGGACATTCCAACGTCTTGGCACTGGGTTCCCATCCAAGTCTGCCAATCGATAAGCCCCAATGCCTGCGATTTCTGTAACTCGATATGGGCCTTCCCAATTTGCCCCCAGCTTTCCCTCATTAGCCACTTTAGTATTGCCGAGCACTTTTCGTAGCACAAGGTCTCCAACACCAAACTCTCGTGGGTGTACATTCTTGTTATAACCTTTGATGAGCTGCTCTTGGTATGAGGCCAAGTGCACCAAGGCCCGTTCTCGTCGTTCCTCGGCAAAGTCTAGCTCAATCTCCAAGGCTTTGTCATTTCCTCCACTTTCAACCAAAGTGGTCCTGTTGGTCGGCAGACCTATTTCTAATGGAATAACAGCCTCTGTTCCATATGCTAATGAATAGGGGGTCTCTCCCGTAGACCGCCTAGGCGTTGTTCGGTATGCCCATAGGACCAATGGCAATTCATCGGGCCATTTCCCCTTTGCTTTATCCAAACGTTTCTTAATCCCATCAAGGATTGTTTTGTTCGAAGCCTCTGCTTGTCCGTTGCTCTGAGGGTAAGCTGGAGTTGAATAATAATTTCTTATCCCATACTGGGCACAGAAAGTTTTGAATTTCCTCTGAAATTGCGATCCATTGTCTGTAATCAACGAATAGGGTACCCCAAAGCGAGTTATGATGCTTTTCCACACAAACCTTTCTATCATAGGTTCAGTAATCTTGGCCAACGGCTCAGCCTCAATCCATTTAGTGAAGTAATCTGTTGCAACTAATAGGAATTTTCGATTCCCAGTTGCTTTGTGTAGTGGACCCACTATGTCCATTCCCCATTGAGCAAACGGCCAAGGACTTGTCAGTGGCACCAGGTCCTCGGCTGGTGTTCGAATCATTGGTGAAAATTTCTGACACTTCTCACAAATTTTTACGTACACCTTAGCATCTTCTTGCATGTACGGCCACCAATACCCTTGGGTGATTGCTCGGTGGGCTATGGACCGACCACCAGCATGGCTTCCACAAGTCCCCTCGTGAATTTCGTGGAGGAACTTTTGCACCATCTCAGGATGCACACAAAGCAAGTAGGGTCCTGTAAAAGACTTCCTATATAGTTTTCCCTCTGGGGATAACCAGAACCGAGCAGATTTGGTCCTGATTTTATGTGCCTCCTTTTTGTCCAAAGGAAGTACTTCATCTCGTAAAAACTCCACTATTGGGTCCATCCAACTTGGTCCTTGGCTCACGTCCAAGACCATCTCTACACTTCTGCCAATGCTCGGCTCAGCCAAATATTCTACGGCTATTTTTCTTCTAAACTCAGATGGCACAGCTGCAGCTAACCATGCCAATGAATCTGCATGAGCATTCTTTCCAGAACTTATCTGTTCAATATACACTCTTTCGAAGGTATCGAGCAGATCTCTGGTCACCTGTACATATGCCGCCATCTTCTCGCTCCGGGTTTCATATTGCCCGGACAGTTGATGGACCACGAGCTGTGAGTCAGAATACACCCTAACTCGTTTAGCTTTTAGGATTTTTGCACTTCTCAAACCAGCTAAGAGTGCCTCATACTCTGCCACATTATTTGACGCACTGAACCCTAGCCGAACAGATAATTCTAACATTGACCCTTCAGGGGGCAAAAGCACAACTCCAATTCCTGAACCGGTGTTGCAAGCTGATCCATCAACAAACAGCTTCCATTCCAGGGGATCTTGTTCAGCTAATGCCTGTTTCTTCGTTACAGGAGACTTTGCTTCACACTCCTTTCTCGTAGGAGGCAGAGGTGCAACCGCAGGTGAGAACTCTGCCACAAAATCTGCCAACACCTGGCCTTTGATTGCTGTGCGCAGCTGATAGTCGATGTCATACTGGCTCAACTCAACGGACCAAGTTGAGATCCTTCCCGAGAAATCTGCCTTTCGGAGCAGTGATTTTAATGGGAACTCAGTGTAGACCACAACTTTATGGCTCTGGAAATAATGTGGCAATTTTCTAGTTGCTGTCTTTAGTGCTAGGACCAGTTTCTCGAGGGGCAAATACCTTGTTTCGGCATCTAACAAAGTTTTGCTCACATAATAAACTGGGATTTGCTCGGATCCCTTATCTCTTAAAAGTACTGCACTTACAGCATGCTCAGAAACAGCTAAGTATAAAATCAGAGACTCACCTGTTTCTGGAGTCGAAAGAAGGGGAGGAGAGGCCAAATATCCCTTTAGATCCTGAAAGGCTTGTTCACATTCTGCTCCCCATTCGAACCCTTCCCTTTTCTTCAATAACTGAAAGAAAGGTCTGCACTTGTCACTTGATCGGCTAATAAATCGATTAAGAGCTGCTGCCATCCCTGTTAATCGTTGGACTTCTTTCGTTGTCCGAGGGCTTTCCAGATTCTGTAAGGCTTTTATCTGGTCGGGATTTGCCTCTATTCCCCTTAGAGTTACAAGATGGCCCAAAAACTTTCCAGAGCCGACTCCAAACGCACACTTCGAGGCGTTGAGTTTCAACTTGTATTTCCTCAAAATCTCGAAAGCTTCTCTCAAATCTGCTATATGGCCTTGCCCAGATTTACTCTTTACCACCATGTCATCTATGTAAACCTCCATAGTTTTGCCGAGCAATTTTCTAAACATGATGGTCGCCAGTCTCTGATACGTTGCCCCTGCATTCTTCAATCCAAAAGGCATGACATTATAACAGTACAACCCTCGTGGTGTAATGAAAGACGTCTTCTCCTGATCTGGCCCAAACATTGCAATTTGATGGTATCCTCGATATGCATCGAGAAAACTCATCCGTCCATATCCCGCCGTTGCATCAACCAACTGGTCAATCCTTGGAAGAGGAAAACTGTCTTTAGGACACGCCTTGTTTAAATCTGTGAAGTCGACACATACGCGCCATTTTCCGTTCTTTTTCTTGACGACAACAGTATTCGATAGCCATTCTGGATAATAAACTTCCCTTATTGCCTTGGCTTCCAACAAGTGATCCACTTCTTCGATTACAGCGTCAACGTGCTGTACGGCTGCCCTTCGTTTCTTTTGAATGACCGGTTTGTGCTGTGGATCTATATTCAAGTGATGGCAAATAACATCTGCATTTACCCCAGGCATCTCCTCTGGTGTCCAAGCAAATACATCGACATAAGTTTTCAAGAAACTTATTAATTCATTTTCTTCCCTTTCTGGCAACGATTCCCCAATTAGAAAATACTTATCTGGATCAGTCTCGTTGATCAGTGTTTTCTTCAAATCCTCAACTACCCTCTCGGTTGGGTCTTTTCCAATATCCTCAATGGTCGGCAGATCCGGAATTTCCACGGTATTAACATGGTGGGCATTATGGACTCTTTTAATGATGGAAACCAAACATTGTTGAGCTATCTTTTGGTTACCTTTGATGTGCTCAATCCCATTAGACCCTGGGAACTTTACCATCTGATGGAAAGTTGAAGAGACTGCCCTCATCTTGTGCAACCATGTCCTTCCTATAATCACGTTATAGGAAGACGGTACATCCACCACTAAGAAGTCGGTTCGCAGCACCACCGTCCCAGCCCGAACAGGCAGAGTTACTTTGCCTAACGGCCAAACTGCTCCTGCTCCAAATCCGACCAATGGAGTTACTGATTGTACCAAATCTTCTTGTGTGAGCCCCAGTTTCTTGAACGCATCGTAGTATAGCACTTCGGTGCAACTTCCTGAATCCACCAGGATTCTCTCCATATCATATTCCCCAACTCGTAGGGTTATGACCAAAGCATCATTGTGAGGTACCTGGACTCCTCCCAGATCTTCATCAGTAAAAACTATGCCTTCGTTGCTTGCCCCTTCGTTGCGACCTCTTTTCTTCCCCAACTGCATCACATGTTGGTTATGTTTTACTTGCCTCTGAAGCAATCTCACCTCATTTCTCGTATAAGGTTCGGCTAATCCATGTATCATATGGATTACCCCTTTTGGATTTTGTTCGTAATCCAATTCCATTGCTTTGTCTTTATCCTTGGAATCCTCTTGGATAAATTCTTTGAGGTAACCTCGTGAGACCAAATCATCAAGATGTCGTTTAAACATCTCACAGTCCTCTGTCATGTGACCCCAATCCTTATGGTAACTGCAGTGCTGATTCGTAGCACGTTTTGCATCTTTATTCCCACCAAGAGTTGGGGGCCATTTGAAGTATGGTTGATTCTTTATTCGATAAAGAATCCTGTAAATGGGTTCTTTCCAAACCGTGTTTATTGAAAAGAATGACTTGGGATCCGGAGCTTGTTTATCCTTGTACTGCTCTTTCTTCGCCTGCCCATAGTCTTTCCTTTCACGATAAGTTTTGGGCTCTGGCTTGTCAACTTTCTTTATAGGCCCCTTCGCTTGCTCGGCGGCCAACTTTCCATCCTCTCGTAGGATGTCATCCTCGTTCCTGGCGTGCTGCTCAATCCTTTCCATTAATTTTGCCAATGTCTGCACGGGACTCATGTTTAGAGATTTACGCAGTTCCCCCCGAACAGGTAAGCCCGTTTTGAACGTGGCTATAGCGTATTCTTCACTACATCCTTCAATTTCGTTGAAGGTTTCCCAGTACTTCTTTGCATAAGTTCTGATCGGCTCGTCCTCTCCTTGTTTCATAAAAGAAAGACTCTCAAAGGTTTTGGGAGCTTTCCTGCTCGTCAAGAACCGTGCAGTGAATTCCTCGGCCAATTGCACCCATGTCCGGATGGAGCGCGAGCCCAGTTTGTGGAACCAGGACAGAGCAACCTTCCCCAAACTCGACGGGAACATTTTGCACATGATTGCATCATCCCCTTCATGCATAAACATCGCTTGCTGGTAATGCTGTATATGGGCCACGGGATCAGCGTCTGTCTCGTAGAGGATGAATGTCCCGTGCTTTACCCTGGTCGGCAATCTAGCCTCCTGTAACTTTCTTGCAAAAGGGGAGGATGCTATATTCTGCAGTGCTTTCCGTGCTGCTTCCCGTGCAGTCACGGCTTCATCCTCTGGTCCTTTCTTGGATCTAGTTCGTTCCCAATCGGAATCAGGCCTCTCGTACCTGTCCCTATGATGTTTTCTACTCCCTTCTTCTTCGGGGGTAGAACTCCGACCTCTGCTTCTCCTCTTTCTTGGAGATATCCTCCTTCGCCCGGGTGTTCGGATCCTGCTCCTCCCTTTTCGTGGAGAAGTTTTACGTCGCCTCGGGGTCAGACTTCTGCTTCTGCTCCTCCTTCCTCGTGAAGGAGCCTTTTGGTACTGTACCAAAGCGTATTCACTGTCTTTAGAATTTCTTCGAGATAGTCCAGAGTCTTCCGGATGTTCTCTGATTCTCTCTAATTCTCTGATCTCATGTTCTCGTTTTTTGATCAAACGAGCATATTCCTCGATTTCTTGTCTCTTCTTATCAAGAACGTCTTCGCTACGGTATATACTCCTAGAGTGTGCAATCGATTCATCCCCTCGATGGGATTTAGTCCTTCTCGTGGACTTCGATGCCGTCTCTCCATCTCTATTTCTGGAGTTGCCATGGATAGTAAGAGGGTGGCCCTTACTCGTGGTCTTTTTGTGTCCTCCTTCGGGCTTTCTCGGAGCCCCGGGTGGAGACTTATCCCCTCCTCCAATTAGCACATCCTTCGGGTCGTGTGGCGTTGCTGGCTCTACTTCCACCATGGTCGTATTTCAAAGGGAACTCTTTCGTTTCCCACAGACGGCGCCAATTGTAGGTGGATAAATTCAAGTAGTGCTTTGAACAGCACTGGAATGCAGCGGCTCCACGTGCCTCTTGAACGTAACCCTAATTCGTCAGAGAAACCCTTATCCTGCAAAACAGACAAGGAGTGAGCGCACCTTTGCCTCTCGTGGCAAAGGCCCTCCGATGCCTTTGTTAGTATTTCGTACTAATGATCAAACCCTAATTATCAGTAGGAAAGCAATAAGAATGCAGTGTATTGCGTACCTTTCACCTCTAGGTTTACCTCATATTTATAGATTTATGGATGCTTGCTGTCCAAGCATCCATGTTGCCATAGGATTCCTAACTCGTATAGGAAACCCAGGATATCAAGGAGTCTCGTTTCCTTTATCAGTTTATGGAAAAGAGTCCTTTTAGGAATCTTTTCCTTTAAGAGCCGAACATCCCATATTCGTTGGGTATCTTTCTCAGATCCTATATTCTCGGGATCTTTATCCCTTTATGGGATATGACTACTCTGGAACCTTCCAGAATGTTCCCTCAAATAGTACTTCTCTCTCTGTTCGGCCATCTCATGGCCGAACAGATGGCCTGGACCAATTACCTCACGTGTTACTGGTCCTGAGGAAATAATTTGAACCATATCCTTTGTAAGGAGCTTTCCTCCTGTTCGGCTCTCTCTTGCCGAACAAGTTTCTATGAACAGTGGCATCTCATGTCACTTTTCTTGTATTTGGTCCTAATAACATCTCATGTTATTGTACCGAGAATCGTACAACCTCTCTGGACTATTGACTTCTCATATCAGTGGTCCACAGTGCGTTGACCCTCAGTTGACCATGCTCGGGCTCATTTTGTACCTGTTCGGGAATACCTCCCTACATATTGTACCATTTTGCTGTGGTGTGGTACATTATGAATGTTGTCGTACGGTATTATACCATTTTTGTATGGTATGGTACCGTATGGTTGTTGTCATACGGTATTGAACCGTTTTGGTGTGGTATGGTATCGTATCGATGTACTCGTACAAGATTGTACCATTTTTTTGTCGTATGGTACCGTATCGGTATACGCTTACGGTATTGTACTCTTTTTGTGTGATTTGGTACCGTATGGATATACTTGTATGTTATTGTACCGTTTTGTTGTGGTATGGTACCGTATGGATATACTCGTACGGGATTGTATCATTTTAGTGTGTGGTCTGGTACCATATGTATGTTGTCGTACCGTTTCGTACAGTTTTGGTGTGGTATGGTACCGTATGGATGTTGTCGTACGGTATTGTACCGTTTTGGTATGGTATGGTACCGTATCGATGTACTCGTATGGGATTGCATGATTTTTTTGTCGTATGGTACCGTATCAATATACGCGTACGGTATTATACCGTTTTGGTGTGGTTTGGTACCGTATGGATATGTACTTGTTCGGTATTGTACCATTTTGTTATGGTACGGTACCGTATGGATGTACTCGTATATGATTGTACCATTTTTTTTTTGTATGATACTGTATCGATATACTCGTACGGTATTGTACCGTTTTGTTGTGGTATGGTACCGTATGGATATACTCGTACGGTATTGTACCGTTTTGATGTGGTGTGGTACAGTATGAATGTTATCGTACGATTTTGTACTATTTTGGTGTGGTATGATACCGTACGAATGTTGTTGTACGGTATTGTACCGTTTTGATATGTTATGTTACCGTATAGATGTACTTGTACGGGATAGTACTAATTTTTTATCGTATGGTACCGTATCGATATACTCGTACGGTATTGTACCGTTTTGTTGTGGTATGGTACCGTATGGATGTTCTGGTACGATAATGTACCATTTTGGTGTTGTACGGTACCGTATAGATGTACTCGTACGATATTGCACAGTTTTGTTGTGGTATGGTACTGCATGGACGTACTCGTACGGTATTGTACCTTTTTGGTGTGGTGTGGTATGGTACAGTATAAATGTTATCGTACGGTTTTGTATCGTTTTGGTGTGGTATGGTATCGTTTGGACTTTCTCTTACAATATTGTACCGTTTTGGTGTGGTATGGTACCGTATCGATGAACTCGTACGGAATTGTACAATTTTATATTGCATGGAACCGTATTCAAATACGCGTATGATATTGTACCGTTTTGGTGTGGTTTGATACCGTATGGATGCACTTGAAGGTTATTGTACCGTTTTTTTGTGGTAACGTACCGTATGGATGTACTTGTACTGGATTGTACCATTT
Organism: Rhododendron vialii; assembly: GCF_030253575.1. NCBI lineage: Eukaryota > Viridiplantae > Streptophyta > Magnoliopsida > Ericales > Ericaceae > Rhododendron > Rhododendron vialii. Next base: position 14,963,052 of record NC_080568.1, read on the forward strand.
TTTTTGTCGTACGGTACCATTTGGATGTTCTCGTACGGTATTGTAATTTTTTGGTGTGGTATGGTAGCGTATTGATGTACTCGTACGGGATTGTTACCATTTTTTTGTCGTATGGTACCGTATCGATATACGCGTACGGTATTGTACCGTTTTGGTTTAGTTTGGTACGGTATGTATATACTTGTACGGTATTGTACCGTTTTGTTGTGATAAGATACCGTATGGATGTACTCGTATGAGATTGTACCATTTTTTTGTCGTATGGTACCGTATCGATTTACTTGTACGGTATTGTACCGTTTTGTTGTGGTATGGTACCGTATGGATATACTTGTACGATATTATACCGTTTTGGTGTGGTTTGGTACCGTATGAATGTTGTCGTACAATATTGTACCGTTTTGGTGTGAAATGGTACCGTATCGATGTACTCGTACAGGATTGTATTATTTTTTTGTCGTATGGGACCGTATCGATATACTCGTACGGTATTATACCGTTTTGGTGTGGTTTTGTACCGTATGGATATATTTGTACGGTATTGTACCGTTTTGTTGTCGTAAGGTACCGAATCGATATACTCGTACGGGTTTGTACGTTTTTTTTGTCGTATGGTACCGTATCGATATATACTCGTACGGTATTGTACCATTTTGTTGTGGTATGATATCGTATGCATGTTCTAGTCAGGTACGGTACCTTATAGATGTACTTTTACGGTATTGTACTATTTTGTTGTGGTATGGTACCGTATGGATGCACTCGTACGATATTTTACCATTTTGGTGTTGTCTAGTACAGTATCAATTTTGTCGTACGGTTTTGTACTGTCTTGGTGTGATATGGTAACGTATGAATGTTGTCGTACGGTATTGTACCGTTTTGGTGTGGTATTTTACCATATGAATGTTGTCGTAGGATATTATACCGTTTTGATGTGGTTTGATACCGTATGTATGTACTGGTACGGTATTGTACCGTTTTCTTATGGTAAGGTACTGTATGGATGTACTTGTACGGTATTGTACTATTTTTGTAACGTCCCGAATTTTGGGTACGTTAAGAAGACAATTTATTGATAAAATCTGTAACGTCCTGAATTTTGGGTACGTTAAAAGGACATTTTATTCATAAAATCAAATGGAGTCTGGCTCGTTATTACAACAAAACTCTCTCAGGAGTTCAATATTTACATAAACGGAGGGGGATTCTAGGGTTCCTAACTACAGCTCCTCAGCTCCTCCATTCTTGCCAGCTCCTGAGCTCCAAAGCCTCCACGGTGATCTGCTTACCCTGATCATCTACAAAGTCTGACACATTATACCAGCGTCGCCACCGATATAATATGTCAGGGTCACCAAAAGGCAACACCGTGAGCTACAAAGCTCAGCAGAGTAATCTCATACCCCCTAACCCATAACTTAAAACAACAGGAAATAATAACACATCGATTTCCACATGATACATATATACGCAGCTTAACAATGACACATCCACATTCGTTAATCAACTATCGTTGGTGTCCAAGATTTCAGAGTTTTTCCTACGCGACTCCTCGTAGACCGTGTCAACATTTTCACTTACAAAACAATCTTTCAAAAATCATTTGTTTAACTCACACAATATTGCATTGGCTCCGTACCGCGGATAACCAAGCTACACACCCAACCTCACAATGGTTCCGTTTTTCCCGGATCCCATTGGAACACACACAAAACACACTCCACATAATGGGCTACCACGTCTGGCCACATTGCGGTTTCCAAAACATTTCCTTTCAAACCAAAATTTGTTTTTAACACACCCAACCTCGGTTCCGCCTCGCCGGTCTCCCGAGTATCCTCACAATGGTTCCGCCGCGCCGGGTTCCCATTGGCACACAATTGCATTGGCTCCTCTCCGCGGATAACCAAGCCATACCTCACCATGGTTCTGCCGGTCCGGGTTCCCATGGGAACGCACACAACCTCACAATAGTTCCGCTATTCCCGGATTCCCATTGGAACACACACAACCCCACAATGGTTCCGCTATTCCGGATCTCCATTGGAATACACACAACCTCACAATGGTTCCGCTTTTCCCGGATTCCCATTGGAACACACACAACCTCACAATGGTTCCGCTATTCCGGATCTCCATTGGAATACACACAACCTCATAATGGTTCCGCTTTTTCCGGATTCCCATTGGAACACACACAACCTCACAATGGTTCCGCTATTCCGGATCTCCATTGGAACACACACAACCTCACAATGGTTTCGCTTTTTTCGGATACCCATTGGAACACACACAACCTCACAATGGTTCCGCTTTTTCCGGATTCCCATTGGAACACACACACACCTCACACAATGGGCAAGTCCGGCCACATTGCGGATTCCAAAACTTTTCACTCTTTTCAAATATTTCTTTTATACACGCACATACACAACTCACATAATGCCACTCAAAACCGGTCATTATGTTGTTTCAAAATATTTTCTCCTCGAAAAACATTTCCTTTCATTAACCACACCCTAGGTGTCATGTTTCTACTTTCTCGATTTTCGTGTCTCGTTTACATGTAAAGACTCCGCGGTAGGACAAACATAAGCAAGAATCATCCTAACAAGATCATCCAATTCTATATTACTCATCACACTCAATTACTACTTATAGCATAACGCCACATGTACGGACGCCTTTGGAGTGTATCACTTATGCTTTATTCAAAGCACAACGCCACATGTACGGACGTCTTTGGAGTGAAATCACTTATGCTTAATCACACCACAAGTAATACAAGCAACTTATATATACATACTCATAATCATCTTAAAGATCAAAATACGAATATTGCTAAACAAACGATAAGTACATAAATAAAGATAACCTACTTTATACTTGGGTTGGAAGACAAAGAGATCCTACTTATACTTAGGGAAGTGAGTAGAGGTATTCTACCTTACTTCTTGGCGGTAGTCGGCTACGGAAGGTACGTCGGCTATCGGAAAGTACGTCGGTGGTCGGGCGGAGTAACTTCCTACGGTGGTTTCCGGTAGCTTCGAACGATAAAGGTTTCTCTCGAAACTTCTACTTGACTATTACTGCTACTACTTTTGGATCAAGGGGGTGGTCGAGTGGCGGTCTAGTGGCGGCTTAGGTTGAGTTTCTTGAAGAACTCAAGAACAAAGAAAGAACTAACAAGAACAAAGAAAGAACAAGATTTTTCTAGAGAGAGAAGTTGCTAGGTGAAGGTGTGAGTTGAATGGCAAACATGGGGTGCTATTTATAGGCAAAACCTTGGCTCCCTCTCCCTCTCTAATGGCTGGCCCTCTCTCTCTCTAAATCCTCCATGGATTTGCTCCATTAAGTCATCAAATCACCTTTCAACCAAGTCATAGCTTGTCCAATCGAAATCTTAGGTGTAAGGCTATGTAATCAACTAAGATCTTAGGCTTTTTGGGTGAATCTAGGTAATTATAATCTAGGTTTAGCTTGTAGTCAAGGTCTAAGGCTAATAAAGGCTAGGATTGTGTCATAATAGTCCATCATAGGTTGTCTAAAAAGACTAAGGCCTAATAAGGTAGCTTGCAAGGCTAGGTTAGTCCTTGGATTGGACTATGGGAGATTTGTTGCAAGGAAAGGAGACAAGGGGTACAAGATTTGGGTACTAAACAAATCATAAGTACAATGGAGAGTTATGTTTGGTTAGGAGAAAGATTCTCCAAGGATGAACAAAGATCAAGGAAAGATCAAGCATGATACAACCAACCTTCCTTTCTCCTTCCTCCTCCTCTCTCTCTCTCTCTCTCTCTCTCTCTCTCTCTCAAGTACACACACACACACACATATATATATAAAAACAAGGAAGAATAAGAAAGTACAAGATTCACAAAATCAAATATCAAATAAAGAATTGCAATTAGGCACATGTTGATTAAATAAATAAACTAGGGTACTTTGTAATCTAGGTAGATCACACCTCCCATAAATTAATCCAATTAGGTACAAAACCCCAATACAAAATAATAAAAGAGTACTTAAGAAAATCTTAGGCTTTAAAGGCTACTAAGTACTTTCAAAATAAAATATTGGTACTTCATCCCATGGGGTTTTTGAAAAAGACTAGTTTATTAAGCCCATGTACTTGGTTGAAAGAATAAGGCCATTACCCAATGGATAATAAATCCCCTAACATTTATTGTCCAATGGTCAATAGCTACTAGAAAACTTTTATTAGAAAAAATAATTAAAAGTACTTTTCAAAATATTTATAAATGTCAATCATAGTACTTTGTTTAAATCTTTCATTAAACCCATTTAATATAAAGAATTGGGTTTCTTTTATCCAATGGATAATAGTTCCCCTAAATTTTATTGTCCAAAGGACAAAGAATAAAACCAAATTAATAAAAGGAAATAAATAAGTAATTTTCTAGGGTTGAAAAGGTTGACTAGTCACATCAACTTTATTGGAAGGTTCCCTAGTCACATCGGTACTTTATTTGGTCAAAAGACTCTATTACCCAAGGGTTACTAACTTCCCTAACGGTTATTACCCAATGGGTAATAATTTTCCTTGCGGTTAATAACCATTGGACAAAAGAGTACAAGTACCATTTATTTTAAAATAAGATTTTGAAAGACTACATGTACTTTTATAATAAAAAGTTTATTATCCAATGGACAAAAATTACCCTTGTGGTTATTAACCAATGGATAATGTAGGGGTGGGGGAATCCCCAATAAACAATGCATATAAGTACTAGCACATGTTTTTATAAACCATTAAAATATTATATCTTGTACTTACCAAAAATATTTTAATAGGAGGCCTATTGTCCAATGGACAAAGATTACCCTAGCAACTATGGACCAATGGGTAAAGGCAAAAGGTCCAAAAGGGTAAAAAGGTTCAACTAGTAACTTGGTGAGTTGGTCGCTCGGTTCCTCCGACTAATCGGTTGGAAATTACCTGAATTGGTCACGTAGGTTTTTCTAGTCAAGAGTTTAACCAAGGACCAAAATCTAACTACGACGAATATTAACAAGAAATCATATAACACTCAAGAGAAAATAAGTAATTTAAATAAAATTCAAATATTTAACGAAATTTTTTATTCACCAAAATTCAGGGTCGTTACAATTTTCTTGTCGGATGGTACCGTATCGATATACCATTTTTTTGTTGTGGTATTGTATCGTTTTGATGTGATATGGTACCATATGGATGTTGTCGAACGGTATTGTACTTGTACGGTATTGTATCGTTTTTGTAACGCCCCGAATTTTGGGTACGTTAAGAAGACAATTTATTGATAAAAATCTATAACGCCCTGAATTTTGGGTATATTAAAAGGACATTTTATTTATAAAATCAAATGGAGTCTGGCTCGTTATTACAACAAAACTCTCTCAAGAGTTCAATATTTACATAAACGGAAGGGGATCCTAGGGTTCCTAACTACAGCTCCTCAGCTCCTCCATTCTTGCCAGCTCCTCAGCTCCAAAGCCTCCACGGTGGTTTGCTTACCCTGATCATCTACAAGGTCTGAGACATTATACCAGCGTCGCCACCGATATAATATGTCAGGGTCACCAAAAGGCAATACCGTGAGCTACAAAGCTCAGCAGAGTAATCCCATACCCGCTAACCCATACTTACAAACAACAGGAAATAACACATCGATTTCCACATGATAGATATAAACACAGTTTAATCAATGACACATCCACATTCGTTAATCAACTATCGTTGGTGTCCAAGATTTTAGAGTTTCTCCTACGCGACTCATCGTAGACCGTGTCAACATTTTCACTTACAAAACAATCTTTCAAAAAACATTTGTTTAACACAAAAACATTTGCATTGGCTCCGTACCGCGGATAACCAAGCTACACACCCAACCTTGGTTCCGCCGCGCCGGGTTCCCAAGTATCCTCACAATGGTTCCGCCGCGCCAGGTTCCCATTGGCACACAAAAATATTTGCATTGGCTCCGTACCGCGGATAACCAAGCACACACACCCAACCTTGGTTCCGCCGCGCCGGGTTCCCAAGTATCCTCACAATGGTTCCGCCGCGCCGGGTTCCCATTGGCACACAAAAAATATTTGCATTGGCTCCGTACCGCGGATAACCAAGCACACACACCCAACCTCGGTTCCGCCGCGCCGGGTTCCCGAGTATCCTCACAATGGTTCCGCCGCGCCGGGTTCCCATTGGCACACAAAAAAATATTTGCATTGGCTCCGTACCGCGGATAACCAAGCATACACACCCAACCTCGGTTCCGCCGCGCCGGGTTCCCGAGTATCCTCACAATGGTTCCGCCGCGCCGGGTTCCCATTGGCACACAAAAATATTTGCATTGGCTCCGTACCGCGGATAACCAAGCTACACACACCCTACCTCGGTTCCGCCGCGCCGGGTTCCCGAGTATCCTCACAATGGTTCCGCCGCGCCGGGTTCCCATTGGCACACAAAAATATTTGCATTGGCTCCGTACCGCGGATAACCAAGCTACACTTCACCATGGTTCCGCCGCTCCGGATTCCCATGGGAACGCACACATTTTAAAACCCTCGGTTCCGCCGCTTCGGGTTTCCGAGTATTCCCACAATGATTCCGCCGCTCCGGGTTCTCATTGGGTTTTACCACACAATGGGCTACCACGTCCGGCCACATTGCGGTTTTCAAAACATTTCAAAAACCTTTTTCAAATGTTTCTTTTACACACGCACACAACTCACATAATGCCTCCCAAAATCGGTCATTATGTTGTTTCAAAAATAGTCCCTTCCTCGGAAAACATTTCTTTTATTAATCACACCCTAGGTGTCATGTTTCTACTTTCTCGGTTCTCGTGTCTCGTTTACATTCAAAGACTCCGCGGTAGGACATGAATCTTTCTAACAAGATCATCCAATTCTATATTACTTTAACACGCTCAATCACTACTTATAGCATAACGCCACATATACGGACGCCTTTGGAGTGTATCACTTATGCTTTATTCAAAGCACAACGCCACATGTACGGACGTCTTTGGAGTGAAATCACTTATGCTTTATCACATACCACAAGTAATACAAGCAACTCATATACGCATATTCATAACTATCTTAAAGATCAAAATACGAATACTTCTAATCAAACGATAAGTACGTAAATAAAGATAACCTACTTTGTTTTTGAGTAAGTAAATACATAGGGAGTAAGTAAGGATTTCCTTACATATACGTTGAGTTAGGGTCAAGGGGTTCTACATTATACTTTCCAACATACAGTTTTACGTTATACGTTGAGTTAGTGGACGAGGGACTCTACCTTACTTCTTGGCGGTAGTCGGCTACGGAAAGTACGTCGGTGGTCGGACGGAGTAACTTCCTACGGTGGTCTCCGGTAGCTTCGAAAGAGAATGGTTTCTCTCGAAACTTCTACTTGACTAATACTACTACTACTTTTGGATCGAGAGGGTGGTCGAGTGGCGGTTTAGTGGCGGCCTAGGATGAGTTTCTTGAAGAACTCAAGAACTACTCAAGAACAAAGTAAGAACTAAAGAAAGAACATAATTTTTCTAGAGAGAGAAGTTGCTAGGTGAAGGTGTGAGTTGAATGCCAAACATGGGGTGCTATTTATAGGCAAAATTCTTGGCTCTCCCCCCTCTCACAAGGCCGGCCCTCTCTCTCTCTAAATCCTCCATGGATTTGCTCCATCAACTCACATCAAAGCATGTCAAGTTTGATTGAAAGCTTGATGGGTTAGGGTATTAGGCTTGCATGGCTAAGAATTGTACCAAAGATTGATCTTTGGGAGATTTGTTGCAAGGATGGGAGACAATGGTACAAGATTTGGGTACTAATCAAATATGGAAGTACAAATGGGGAGTTAAGTTTGGTTAGGGAAAAGATTCTCCAAGGATTGGAGAAAGATCAAGGAAGGATCATGGAAGGTCAAGAAAGTACAACAAAATCTCTCCCTCTCTCTCTCCTATCTCTCTCTCGGCTCTCTCTCTCCTCTCCCTCTCTCTCGGCCTCTCTCTCCTCTCTCTCTCTCGGGTCTCTCTCCCTCTCTCTCCCTAGTACTACATATATATATATATATATATATATAAATGCAAGAAAGAATAAGAAAAGTACAAAGGTACAAGATTTTCTAAATCCAAATCCTATTAAAGAAATCCAATTTAGGCACATGTTGATTAAATAAATAAACTAGGGTACTTTTGTAATCTAGGTAGATCACACCTCCCATTTAAACAAATCCAATTGGGTACAAAATCCCAATACAAAATAATAAAAAGGTACTTAGGAGAATATTAGGCTTAAAGGCTACATAATAAAATATGGGTACTTCATCACATGGGGTTTTAAGAAAAAAGATTAATTTAATAAACCCATGTACTTGGTGAAAGAATAAATCTATTACCCAATGGATAATAAATCCCCTAACGGTTATCGTCCAATGGATAATAAGGTACGAGTACTTTAAATTATAATTTAAGTCTTTTAAAAGACTACATGTCCTTTTTGAAATTTACCCATGTGTTTATATATATGTACTTAGCCAAATATAATAAAGGAAAAGCTTTTGTCCAATGGGTAAAGATTACCCTAACAATCATTGTCCAATGGACAATAGTTACTAGGGTACTTTTATTTAGAAAAAATAATCAAAAGTACTTTTCAAAATAAATATAAAAGTCTATTCAAGTACTTTGCTCAAAACCCCTTTAATATAAAGAATTGGGTTTCTACTATCCAATGGATAATAGTTCCCCTAACTTTTATTGTCCAATGGACAAAGAATAAAACCAAATTAATAAAAAGAAATAAATAAGTAATTTCTAGGGTTGAAAAAGGTTAACTAGTCACATCAACTTTATTGAAAGATTCCCTAGTCACATCGGTACTTTATTTGGTCAAAAGACTCTATTATCCAATGGTCACTAACTTCCCTAACGGTTATTACCCAATGGATAATAGTTTCCCTTGCGGTTAATAACCATTGGACAAAAGAGTAGAAGTACCTTTTATTAAAATAAAATTTTGAAAAGACTACATGTACTTTTTATAATAAAAAGTTTATTATCCAATGGACAAAAATTACCCTGGTGGTTATTATCCAATGGATAATGGAGGGGTGGGAGAATCCCCAATAAACAATGCATATAAGTACTAGCACATGTTTTTATAAACCATTAAAATATTATATCTTTGTACTTATCAAAATATTTTAAAGGAAAGCCTATTGTCCAATGGATAAAAATTACCCTAATTATTATGGACCAAAAGGTAAAGGCAAAGGTTCAAAAGGTCCAAGGGTTTCAAAAGGTCCAACTAGTAACTAGGTAAGTTGGTTGCTCGGTTCCTCCAAGTAGTCGGTTGGAAATTAACCAAATTGGCCAAGTAGGGTTTCTAGTCGAGAGTTTATCCAAGGACCAAAATCTAACTGCGACGAATATTAACAAGAAATCATATAACACTCAAGAGAAAATAAGTAATTTAAATAAAATTAAAATACTTAACAAAAATTTTATAGACCAAAATTCAGGGTCGTTACAGTTTTCTTATGGTAAGGTACCGTATAGATGTACTCGTACGGGATTGTACTATTTTTTGTCATATGTTACCGTATCGATATACTCGTACGGTATTGTACCGTTTTGTATGGTATGGTACTGTAATGATGTTCTGATACGGTAATGTACCATTTTGGTGTGGTATGGTACCGTATGGATTTTCTCGTACAATATTATACCATTTTGGTGTGGTATGGTACCGTATCGATGAACTCGTATGGGATTGTACAATTTTATATTACATGGTACCGTAATCAAATACGCGTACGATATTATACCGTTTTTGTGTGGTTTGGTACCGTATGGATGCACTTATTTGGTATTGTATCATTTTGTTGTGGTAAGGTACCGTATGGATGTACTTGGACGGGATTGTACCATTTTTTTGTCGTATGGTACCGTTTGGATATTCTTGTACGGTATCGTATCGTTTTGGTGTGATATGGTACCGTATCGATGTACTCGTACGGGATTGTGACATTTTTTTTGTATGGTACCGTATCTATATACGCGTACGGTATTGTACTATTTTGGTATGGTTTTGTATCGTATGGATATATTTGTACGGTATTGTATCGTTTTGTTGTGTTAAGGTACCGTATGGATGTACTCGTACGGGATCTTTCCGGTTATTTATCGTATGGTACCGTATCGATATACTCGTACAGTATTGTATCATTTTGTTGTGGTATGGTACCGTATGGATGTTGTCGTACGGTATTGTACTGTTTTTGGTATGTTATGGTACCGTATCGATATACTCGTACGGAATTGTACCATTTTTGTCGTGTGGTACTGTATCGTTATACACGTACGGTATTGTACTATTTTGGTTTGATTTAGTACCGTATGGATATACTTGTACGGTAGTGTATCGTTTTGTTATGGAAAGGTACGGTATGGATGTACTCGTACGGAATTGTATCAATTTTTTGTCGTTTGGTACAGTATCGACATACTCGTACGGTATTGTACCGTTTTGTTCTAGTAAGATACCGTATAGATATACTTGTACGGTATTGTACCGTTTTGATGTTGTGTGCTACAGTATAAATGTTGTCGTACATTTTTGTATCGTTTTGGTGTGGTTAGGTTTGGTATGGACTTTTTCGTACGTTATTGTACCATAGTGGTCTGGTATGGTACCGTATCGATGAACTCGTACGGGAATGTACAATTTTTTATTGCATGGTACCGTATGGATGTACTCGTATGGGATTGTACCCGTTTTTTGTCGTATGGTATCGTATCGATATACTCGTTCGGTATTGTACCGTTTTGTTGTGGTATGATACCGTATGGATATACTCGTTCGGTATTGTACCGTTTTGGTGTGGTCTGGTACCGTATATATGTTGTAGTTTGGTTTTGTACCGTTTTGGTGTGATATGGTACCGTATGGATGTACTTGTATGGTATTGTACCGTTTTGTTGTGGTACGGTACCGTATGGATGTACTCGTATGGGATTGTTCCATTTTTTGTCGTATGATACTGTATCGATATACTCGTACGGTATTGAACCATTTTGGTGTGGTATGGTACCGTGTGGATGTTGTCGTACGGTATTGTACCGTTTTGGTGTAGTATGGTACCATATCAATGTACTCGTACGGGATTTTACAATTTTTTTGTCGTATGTTGCCGTATCGATATAGGCGTATGGTATTGTACCGTTTTGGTATGATTTGCTACCGTATGGATATACTTGTACGGTATTGTACCGTTTTGCTGTGGTAAGGTACCGTATCGATGTACTCGTACGGGATTGTACCATTTTTTTGTCGCATGGTACCATATCGATATACTCCTACGGTACTGTACCGTTTTGTTGTGGTATGGTACCGTATGGATATACTCGTACGGTGTTGTACCGTTTTGGTGTGGTGTAGTACAGTATGAATGTTGTCGTACGGTTTTGTACCATTTTGGTGTGGTGTGGTACAGTATGAATGTTGTCGTACGGTTTTGTACCGTTTTGGTGTGGTATGGTACCGTGTGGATGTTGTCGTACGGTATTGTACCGTTTTGGTGTAGTATGGTACCGTATCAATGTACTCGTACAGGATTTTACCATTTTTTTATCGTATGGTGCCGTATCGATATACGCGTACGGTATTGTACCGTTTTCGTGTGGTTTGGTAACGTATGGATATATACTTGTATGGTATTGTACCGTTTTGCTGTAGTAAGGTACCGTATGGATGTACTCGTAAGGGATTGTACAATTTTTTTGTCGTATGGTAACATATCGATATACTCATACGGTATTGTTCCGTTTTGTTGTGGTATGGTACCGTATGGATATACTCGTTCGGTATTGTACCGTTTTGGTGTAGTCTGGTACCGTATATATGTTGTCGTACGGTTTCGTACCGTTTTGGTGTGATATGGTACCGTATGGTTGTACTTGTACGGTATTTTACCGTTTTGTTGTGGTACCGTACCATATAGATGTACTCGTATGAGATTGTTCCATTTTTTATCGTATGGTACCGTTTGGATGTTTTCGTACGGTATTGTATCGTTTTTGTGTAGTACGGAACCGTATCGATGTACTCATGCGGGATTGTACCATTTTTTTGTCGTATGGTACCGTATCTATATATGCGTACGGTATTATACCATTTTTATGTGGTTTGTACCGTATTGATATACTTGTACGATATTGTACTGTTTTAATGTGGTAAGGTACCGTATGGATGTACTTGTACGGGATTGTACCATTTTTTTGTCGTATGGTACCGTATCGATATACTCGTACGGTATTGTACCGTTTTGTTGTGCTATGGTACAGTATGGATGTTCTGTTACGGTAATATACCATTTTGGTGTGATACGGTACCGTATGGACTTTCTCGTACGATACTGTACCATTTTGGTATGGTATGGTACCGTGTCGATGAGTTCGTATGGGATTGTAAAATTTTTTATTCCATGGTACCGTATTCAAATACGCGTACGATATTATACCATTTTGGTGTGGTTTGGTACCGTATGGATGAATTTGTACGGGATTGTACCATTTTTTTGTCGTATGGTACCATTTGGATGTTCTCCTTCGGTATTGTACCGTTTTGGTGTGATATGGTACCGTATCGATGTACTCGTACGGGATTGTGACATTTTTTTGTTGTACGGCACCATATCAATATATGCGTACGGTACTGTACCGTTTTGCTTTGGTTTTGTACTGTATGTATATATAATTGTATCATTTTATTGTGGTAAGGTATCGTATGGATATACTCGTACGGGATTGTACCGTTTATTTATCATATGGTACCGTATCGATCTACTCGTACGGTATTAAACCGTTTTGTTGTGGTATGGTAATTTATGGTTGTTGTCGTACGGTATTGTACTATTTTGGTATGTTATTGTACCATATCGATGTACTCGTACGGGATTGTACCATTTTTTGTCGTATGGAACCGTATTGATATACGCGTACGGTATTATTCCATTTTGGTATGATTTGGTACCGTATGGATTTATTTGTACGGTATTGTACTGTTTTGTTGCGGTAAGGTACCGTATGGATGTACTCGTACGGAATTGTACTTTTTTTTGTCGTATGGTACCGCATCATATCCTCGTACGGTATTGTACCGTTTTGTTCTGGTATGATACCGTATGGATATACTCGTACGGTATTATACCGTTTTGATGTGGTGTGGTACAGTATGAATGTTGTCGTACATTTTTATATCGTTTTCGTGTGGTATGGTACCGTATGGACTTTTTTGTACGATATTGTACTGTTTTGGTGTGGTATGGTATTCTATCGATGAACTCGTACGGGATTGTAAAATTTTTTATTGCTTGGTACCGTATCCATATACACGTACGATATTATACCATTTTGATGTGGTTTGATACCGTATGGATGTACGTGTATGGTACTGTACCATTTTGTTGTGGTATAGTACCGTATGGATGTACTTGTACGGGATTGTACCATTTTTTTGTTGTATGGTACCATTTGGATGTTTTCGTACGGTATTGTACCGCTTCGGTGTGGTATGGTACCGTATTGATGTACTCGTACGGTATTATACCATTTTTTTTGTCGTATGGTACCGTATCGATACGCACGTACGGTATTCTATGGTTTTGGCGTGGTTTGGTACCGTATGGATTTACTTGTACGGTATTGTACCATTTTGTTGTGCTAAGGTACCGTATGGATATACTTGTACGGGATTGTATCGTTTTTTTTGTCGTATGGCACCGTATCGATATACTCGTACGGTATTGTACCGTTTTGTTGTGCATTGGTACCGTATGGATATACTCGTTCGGTATTGTACCGTTTTGGTGTGGTCTGGTACCGTATGTATGTTGTCGTACAGTTTTGTACCGTTTTTCTGTGATATGGTACCGTATGGATGTACTTGTACGGTATTGTACCATTTTGTTGTGCTACGGTACCGTATGGATGTACTCATTTGGGATTGTACCCTTTTATGTCGTATGGTAATGTATCAATATACTCGTACGGTATTGTACCGTTTTGGAATGGTATGTTACTGTATGGATGTTTTCGTACGGTATTGGACCGTTTTGGTGCGGTATGTTACCATATCAATGTACTCGTACAGGATTGTACCATTTTTTTGTCGTATGGTACCGTATCGATATACGCGTACGGTATTGTACGGTTTTGGTGTGGTTTGGTACCGTATGGATATACTTGTACGGTATTGTACCGTTTTATAGTGGTATGGTTCCATATCGATGTACTCATATGGGATTGTACCATTTTTTTATCGTGTGGTACCGTAACGATATACTCGTACGGTATTGTACCGTTTTGTTGTGGTATGGTGCCGTATGGATTTACTCGTACGGTATTGTTCCGTTTTGGTGTGGTGTGGTACAGTATGAAAGTTGTCGTACGATTTTGTACCGTTTTGGTGCGGTATGGCACCGTATGGATGTTCTCGTATAGTATTGTACCGTTTTGGTATGGTATGGTATCGTATGGATGTACTCGAACGGGATTCTACTATTTTTTTGTCATATGGTTCCGTATCGATATATTCGTATGGTATTGTACCGTTTTGTTATGGTATGGTACCGTATTGATCTTCAGGTACAGTAATGTACCATTTTGGTGTGGTATGGAACCGTATAGATGTACTCGTATGGTATTGTAACATTTTGTTTTGGTATGCTATCGCATGGACATACTCGTACGGTATTGTACCATTTTGGTGTGGTATGGTACAGTATAAATATTGTCGTACATTTTTGTATCATTTTAGTGTGGTATGGTATCGTATGGACTTTCTCGTATAATATTGTACCGTTTTAGTGTGGTAGGGTACCGTATCGATGAACTCTTACGGGATTTTACAATTTTTTATTGCTTGGTACCGTATCCATATACGCGTACGATATTATACCGTTTTGGTTTGATTTGATACCGTATTGATATAGTTGTATGGTATTGTACCATTTTATTTTGGTAAGGTACCGTATGGATGTACTTATACGGGATTGTACCGTTTTTTTGTCGTATGGTACCGTATCGATATACTCGTATGGTATTGTACCGTTTTGTTGTGGTATGGTACCGTATGGATGTTCTGTTACGGTAATGTATCATTTTGGTGTGGTACGGTACCGTATAGATGTACTTGTACGGTATTGTACGGTTTTGTTGTGGTGTGGTACCGCATGGACGTACTCGTACGTTATTGTACCGTTTTGGTGTGGTATGGTACGGTATGGATGTTGTCGTACAGTTATTTATCATTTTGGTGTGGTATGGTACCGTATGGACTTTCTTTTACGATATTGTACCGTTTTTGTGTGGTATGGTGCCGTATCTATGAACTCGTACGGGATTGTACAATTTTTATTGCATGGCACCGTGTCCATATACGCGTACGATATTATACCGTTTTGGTGTGATTTGATACGGTATGGATGTACTTGTAAGGTATTGTACCGTTTTGTTGTGGTAAGGTACAGTATGGATGTACTCGTACGGGATTGTGACATTTTTTTATCGTATGCTACTGTATCGATATACTCGTACGGTATTGTACCGTTTTGTGCTGGTATGGTATCGTATGGATGTTCTGTTACGGTAATGTACCATTTTTGTGTGGTACGGGACCGTATAGATGTACTCGTATGTATTGTACGGTTTTGTTGTGGTATGGTACCGCATGGACGTACTCGTACGGTATTGTACCGTTTTCGTGTGGTATGGTACAGTATGAATGTTGTCGTACATTTTTTTATTGTTTTGGTGTGGTATGGTACCGTATGGACTTTCTCTTACGATATTGTACCGTTTTGGTATGGTATGATACCGTATCGATGAACTCGTACGGGATTGTACAATTTTATATTGCATGGTACTGTATCCATATACGCGTACGATATTGTACCATTTTGGTGTGATTTGGTACCGTATGGATGCACTTGTATGATATTATACCGTTTTGTTGTGGTAACGTATCGTATGGATGTACTTGTACGGAATTGTTCCGTTTTTTATATCGTATGGTACCGTTTGGAAGTTCTCGTACGGTATTGTACCATTTTGTTGTGATATGCTGCTGCGTGGACGTACTCGTATGGTATTGTACCATTTTGGTACGGTATTGTACCGTATCGATGAACTCGTACGGGATAATCGTACGGTATTGTACCATTTTGGTGTGGTGTGGTACAGTATTAATGTTGTCCTACGGTTTTGTACCGTTTTGGTATGGTAGGGTACCGTATGGACGTTGTCGTACAGTATTGTACCGTTTTCTTTTGGTATGGTACCGTATGGATGTACTCCTACGGGATTTTCCTATTTTTTTGTCGTACGGTACCGTATCGATATATTCGTACGGTATTGTACCATTTTGTTGTGTTATGGTACCGTATGGATGTTCTGGTACGGCAATGTACCATTTTGGTGTGGTACGGTACCGCATTGATATCCTCATACTGTATTGTACCGTTTTGTTGTGTTAAGCTACCGCGTGGACGTACTCGTACAGTATTATACCATTTTGGTGTGGTAAGATATTTTATGAATGTTGTCGTACAGTTTTGTATCGTTTTGGTGTGCTATGATACCGTATCGATGGACTCGTACGAGATTGTACAATTTTTATTGCATGGCACCGTATCCATACACGCGTACGATATTATACCGTTTTGGTGTGGTTTGATACTTTATGGATGTACTTGTATGGTATTGTACCGTTTTGTTGTGGTAAGGTACCGTATTGATGTACTCGTACGGGATTGTGCCATTTTTTTTTCGTATGCTATCGTATCGATATACTCGTACGGTATTGTACCGTTTTGTTGTGGTATGGTACCGTATGGATGTTCTGTTACGGTAATGTACCATTTTGGTGTGGTACGGGACCGTATAGATGTACTCATACGTATTGTACGATTTTGTTGTGGTATGGTTCCGCATTGACGTACTCGTACGGTATTGTACCGTTTTCGTGTGGTAGGGTACAGTATGAATGTTGTCGTACAGTTTTGTATTATTTTGGTGTAATATGGTACCGTATGGACTTTCTCTTACGATATTGTACCGTTTTGGTGTGGTATGGTACCGTATCGATGAACTCGTACGGGATTGTAGAATTTTATGTTGCATGGTACCGTATCCATATACGCGTACGATATTGTACCGTTTTGGTGTGATTTGGTATCGTATGGATGCACTTGTATGATATTGTACCGTTTTGTTGTGGTAACGTATCATATGGATGTACTTGTACGGGATTGTTCCGTTTTTTATAACGTATGTTACCGTTTGGAAGTTCTCATACGGTATTGTACCATTTTGTTGTGGAATGCTGCTGCGTGGACGTACTCGTATTGTATTGTACCGTTTTGGTACGGTATTGTACCGTATCGATAAACTCGTATGGGTTTGTATAATTTTTTATTGCATGGTACCGTATCCATATACGCGTAAGATATTGTACCGTTTTGGTGTGGTTTGATACCGTATGGATGTATTTCTATGGTATTGTACCGTTTTGTTGTGGTAAGGTACCGTATGGATGTATTTATACGGGATTTTACCGTTTATTTGTTGTATGATACCGTTTGGATGTTTTCGTACGGTATTGTACCATTTTGGTGTGCTAGGGTACCGTATCGATGTACTCGTACGGTACCGTATGGAGTTTCTCTTACGATATTGTAACGTTTTGGTGTGGTATGGTAACGTATCGATGAAGTCGTACGAGATTGTACAATTTTGTATTACATGGTACCGTATCCTTATACGCGTACAATATTGTACCGTTTTGGTGTGATTTGGTACTGTATGGATGCACTTGTATGATATTATACCGTTTTGTTGTGGTAACGTACCTTATGGATGTACTTGTACGGGATTGTACCATTTTTTTTATCGTATGGTACCGTTTGGATGTTCTCGTACGGTATTGTACCATTTTGGTGTGGTATGGTACCGTATCGATGAACTCGTACGGGATTGTACAATTTTTTATTTCATGGTACCGTATCCATATACGCGTACGATATTGTACCATTTTTGTGTGGTTTGATTTCGTATGGATGTACTTGCATGGTATCGTACCGTTTTTTGTGGTATGGTACCGTAACGATGTTCTGTTACGGTAATGTACCATTTTGGTGTGGTACGGTACCGTATAGATGTACTCGTACGTTTTGTACGGTTTTGTGTTGGTGTGATACCGCATGGACGTACTCGTACGGTATTGTCCTATTTTGGTGTGGTATGCTACAGTATGAATGTTGTCGTACAGTTTTGTATCGTAATGGTATGGTAGGGTACCGTATGGACTTTCTCTTACGATATTTTTTCGTTTTGGTGTGGTATGGTACCGTATCGATGAACTCGTTTGGGGTTGCAGAATTTTATATTGCATGGTACCGTATCAATATACGCGTACGATATTATACCGTTTTGGTGTGGTATGGTACCTTATGGATGCACTTGTATGATATTGTACTGTTTTATTGTGGTAACGTACCATATGGATGTACTTGTACGGAATTGTTCCATTTTTTTTATCGTATGGTACAGTTTGGATGTTCTCGTACGGTATTGTACCGTTTTTATTTGGTATGGTACCGTATCATTGTACTCGTATGGGATTAATACCATTTTTTTGTCATATGGTACCGTATCGATACACGCGTACGGTATTGTACCGTTTTGGTGTGGTTTGGTACCGTATGGATATACTTGTATGGTATTATACCGTTTTGTTGTGGTTAGGTACTCGTACGGGATTGTACCATTTTTTTATCATATGGTACCGAATCGATATACTCATACGGTTTTGTACCGTTTAGTTAAGATATGGTACCGTATGGATAAATTCGTACGGTATTGTTCCATTTTTGTGTGTGGTCTGGTACCGTTTGTATGTTGTCGTACCGTTTTGATGTGGTATAGTACTGTATGAATGTTGTCGTATGGTATTGTACCGTTTTGATATGGTATGGCACCGTATCAACGTACTAGTTTGGGGTTGTACCTTTTTTGTGTCGTATGATACCGTATTAATATACGCGTACGGTAATGTACCATTTTTGTGTGGTTTAATACCGTATGGATATATGCTTGTACGGTATTGTACCATTTTGTTATAGTACGGTACCGTATGGATGTACTCGTATGGGATTGTACCGTTTTTTTTCTAATGGTATCGTATCGATATACTCGTACAATATTGTACCGTTTTTGTGTGGTGTGATACAGTATTAATGTTGTCGTACGGTTTTGTACCGTTTTGGTATGGTATGGTACCGTTTGGATGATGTCGTACGGTATTGTACCGTTTTGATTTGGTATGGTACCCTATGGATGTACTCGTACGGGATTTTATTATTTTTTTTCGTATGGTACCGTATCGATATATTCGTACGGTATTGTACCATTTTATTGTGATATGGTACCGTATGGATGTTCTGGTACGGTAATGTACCATTTTGGTGTGGTACGGTATCGCATAGATATCCTCGTACGGTATTGTATCGTTTTGTTGTGGTATGCTTCCGCGTGGAGGTACTCGTACAGTATTGTACCGTTTTGGTGTAGTATGATATAGTATGAATATTGTCGTACAGTTTTGTATCGTTTTGGTGTGCTATGGTACCGTATCGATGAACTCGTACGGGATTGTATAATTTTTTATTGCATGGTACCGTATCCATATACGCGTACGATATTGTACCGTTTTGGTGTGGTTTGGTACCGTATGGATGTATTTGTATGGTATTGTACCATTTTGTTGGGGTAAGGTATCGTATGGCTGTATTTGAATGGGATTGTACAGTTTTTTTGTTGTATGGTACCGTTTGGATGTTTTCGTACGGTATTGTACCGTTTTGGTGTGGTATGGTACCGTATCAATGTACTCGTATGGTATTACACCATTTTTTTTCGTGTGATACTGTATCGATATACGCGTACGGTATTGTACAGTTTTGGCGTGGTTTGGTACCGTATGGATATACTTGTACGGTATTATACCATTTTGTTGTGGAAAGGTACCGTATGGATGTATTTGTACGGGATTGTACAGTTTTTTTGTGGTATGGTACCGTTTGGATGTTTTCGTATGGTATTGTACCGTTTTTTTGTGATATGGTATCGTATGATTTAGTCGTATGGTATTGTACCGTTTTGGTGTGGTGGGGTACAGTATTAATGTTGTCGTACGGTTTTGTACCGTTTTTGTATGGTAGGGTACTGTATGGACGTTGTCGTACGGTATTGTACCGTTTATGTTTGGTATGGTATCATATGGATGTACTCGTACGGGATTGTACTTATTTTTTTCCGTATAGTATCGTATCGATATATTCGTACGGTATTGTACCATTTTGTGGTGTGATGGTACCGTATGGATGTTATGGTACGGTATTGTACCTTTTTGGTGTGGTACGGTACCGCGTTGATATCCTCGTACGGTATTGTACTGTTTTGTTGTGCTATGCTACCGCGTGGACGGACTCATAAGGTATTGAATCGTTTTAGTGTGGTTTGATACAGTATGAATGTTGTCGTACAGTTTTGTATCGTTTTGGTGTGCTATGGTACCGTATCGATCAACTCGTACGGGATTGTTCAATTTTTGTTGCATGGCACCTTATCCATATACGCGTACGATATTGTACCGTTTTGGTGTGGTTCGATACCGTATGGATGTACTTGTATGGTATTGTACCGTTTTATTGTGGTAAGGTACCGTATGGATGTTCTGTTACGGTAATGTATCATTTTGGTGTGGTACGGTACCGTATAGATGTACTCGTACGTATTGTACGATTTTGTTGTGGTATGGTACCGCATTGACGTACTCTTACGGTATTGTATCATTTTGGTGTGGTATGGTACAGTATGAACGTTGTCGTACAGTTTTGTATCCTTTTGGTTTGGTGTGGTACCATATGGATTTTCTCTTACGATATTGTACCGTTTTGGTGAGATATGGTACCGTATCGATGAATTCGTACGGGATTGTACAATTTTATATTGCATGGTACCATATTCATATACGCGCACGATATTGTACCGTTTCGGTGTGGTTTGGTACCGTATGTATGCACTTGTATGATATAGTACCGTTTTCTTGTGGTAACGTACCGTATGGATGTACTTGTACGGGATTATACCATTTTTTTTGTCGTATGGTACCGTTTGGATGTTCTCGTACGGTATTGTACCGTTTTGGTTTGGTATGGTACCGTATCGATGTACTCGTACTGCATTGTACTATTTTTTTGTCGCGTGGTACATTATCGATATATTCATACGGTATTGTACCATTTTGTTCTGTTATGGTACCGTATGGATATTCTAGTACGGTAATGTACCATTTTGGTGTGGTACGGTACCGCGTAGATATCCTCGTACGGTATTGTACCGTTTTGTTGTGCTATGCTACAGCGTGGACGTACTCGTACGGTATTGTACCGTTTTGGTGTGGTATGATACAGTATGAATCTTGTCGTACAGTTTTGTATCGTTTTGGTGTGCTATGGTATCGTATCGATGAACTCGTACGGGTTTGTACAATTTTTATTGCATGGTACCGTATCCATATACGCGTACGATATTGTACCATTTTGGTGTGGTTTGATACCGTATGGATGTACGTGTATGGTATTGTACAATTTTGTTGTGATAAGGTACCGTATGGATGTACTCGTACGGGATTGTGCCGTTTTTTTATCGTATGCTACCGTATCGATATACTCGTACGGTATTGTACCATTTTATTGTATTATGGTACCGTATGAATGTTCTATTACGGTAATGTACCATTTTGGTGTGGTACGGTACCGTATAGAAGTACCCGTATGTATTGTACGGTTTTGTTCTGGTATGGTACCGCATTGACGTACTCCTACGGTATTGTACCGTTTTGGTGTGGTTTAGTACAGTATGAATGTTGTCGTACAGTTTTGTATCGTTTTGGTGTGGTTTGGAACTGTATGGACTTTCTCTTACGATATTGTACCGTTTTGGTGAGATACCGTACCGTATCAATGAACTCGTACGAGATTGTAGAATTTTATATTGCATGGTACAGTATCCATATACGCGTACGATATTGTACCATTTCGGTGTGGTTTGGTACCGTATGGATGCACTTGTATGATATTGTACCGTTTTGTTGTGGTAACGTACCGTATGGATGTACTTGTACGGCATTGTACCATTTTTTTTTGTCGTATGGTAACGTTTGGATGTTTTCGTATGGTATTGTACCGTTTTGGTTTGGTATAGTACCGTATCGATGTACTCATACGGGATTGTACTATTTTTTTGTCGTATGGTACCGTATACATATATTCGTACGGTATTGTACCATTTTATTGTGGTATGGTACTGTATGGATGTTCTGGTACGGTAATGTACCATTTTAGTGTGGTACGGTACCGCGTAGATATCCTCGTACGGTGTTATATCGTTTTGTTGTGATATGATACTATACGAATGTTGTTGTACTGTTTTTTATCATTTTGGTGTGCTATGGTACCGTATCGATCAACTCGTACGGGATTGTACAATTTTTATTGCATGGTACCGTATCCATATACGCGTATGATATTGTACCGTTTTGGTGTGGTTTGATACCGTAAGGATGTACTTGTATGATATTGTACCGTTTTGTTGTGGTAAGGTACCGTATGGATGTACTCGTATGGTATTGTACCATTTTGTCGTGGTATGGTACCGTATGGATGTTCTATTACGGTAATGTACCATTTTGATGTGGTACGGTACCATATAGATGTACTCGTACGTATTGTACGGTTTTGTTACGGTATGGTGCCGCATGGACGTACTCGTACGGTATTGTACCGTTTTCGTGTGGTATGGTACAGTATGAATGTTGTCGTACAGTTTTGTATTGTTTTGGTGTGGTATGGTACCGTATGGACTTTCTTTTACGATATTGTACAGTTTTGGTATGGTACGGTACCGTATCGATGAACTCGTACGGGATTTTACAATTTTGTATTGCATGGTTCCGTATCGATATACGCGTACGATATTATATCATTTTGGGGTGGTTTGATACCGTATGGATGTACTTGTATGGTATTGTACCGTTTTGTTGTGGTAAGGTATTGTATGAATGTACTCGTACGGGATTGTGCCATTTTTTTATCGTATGCTACCGTATCGATATACTCGTACGGTATTGTACCGTTTTGTTGTGGTATGGTACCGTATGGATGTTCTGTTACGGTAATGTACCATTTTGGTGTGGTACGGTACCGCATAGATGTCTTCGTACGGTATTTTACCGTTTCGTTGTGGTATGCTACCCCGTGGACGTATTCGTACGGTATTGTACCGTTTTGGTGTGGTATGATACAGTATGAATGTTGTCGTACAGTTTTGTATTGTTTTGGTGTGCTATGGTACCGTATCGATGAACTCGTATGGGATTGTACAATTTTTATTGCATGGTACCGTATCCATATACGCGTACGATATTGTACCATTTTGGTGTGATTTGGTACCGTATGGATGCACTTGTATGGTATTGTACCGTTTTGTTGTTGTAAGGTACCGTATGGATGTATTTATGCGGGATTGTACCGTTTATTTGTTGTATGGTACTGTTTGGATGTTTTCGTACGGTACAGTACTATTTTGGTGTGGTACGGTACCGTATTGATGTACTCGTACGGTATTATACCATTTTTTGTCGTGTGGTACCGTATCGATATACTTGTACGGTATTGTCCGGTTTTGGTGTGGTTTGGTAACGTATGGATATACTTGTACGGTATTGTACCATTTTGTTATGGTAAGGTACCGTATGGATGTACTTGTACGGGATTGTACCATTTTTTGTCGTATGGTACCTTATCGATATACTCGTACGGTATTGTACCGTTTTGTTTTGGTATGGTACCGTATGGATATACTCGTTCGTATTGTACCATTTTGGTGTGGTTTGGTACCGTCTACATGTTGTCGTACGTTTTTGTACCGTTTTGGTGTGATATGGTACCGTATGGATGTAGTGGTACGGTATTGTACCGTTTTATTGTAGTACGGTACCGTATGGATGTACCCGCACGGTATTGTACCATTTTTTGTCATATGGTTTTGTATCGATATACTCGTACGGTATTGTACCGTTTTGGTGTGGTACGGTAACGTATGGATGTTCTCGTACGGTATTGTACCATTTTTTTATCGTATGGTACTCTATCGATATACGCGTACGGTATTTTACCGTTTTGGTGTGGTATGGTACAGTATGAATGTTGTCGTACATTTTTGTATCGTTTTAGTGTGGTATGGTACCGTATGGACTTTCTCGTATGAAATTGTACCATTTTGGTGTGGTAAGTTACCGTATCGTCGAACTCGTACGGGATTGTACAATTTTTTATTGCAAGGTACCGCATCGATATACGCGTACGATATTGTACCATTTTGGTGTGGTTTCATACTGTATGAATGTACCTTTATGGTATTGTACCGTTTTGTTGTGGTAAGGTACCGTATGGATGTACTCGTACGGGATTGTGCCGTATTTTTATCGTATGCTGCCGTATTGATATACTCGTACGGTATTGTACCGTTTTGTTGTAATATGGTACCGTATGGATGTTCTGTTACGGTAATGTTCCATTTTTTTGTGGTACGGTACCGTATAGATGTACTCGTACGTATTGTACGATTTTGTTGTGGTATGGGACCGCATGGACATACTCGTACGTATTGTACGGTTTTGTTGTGGTATGGTACCGCATGGACGTTTCCGTACGGTATTGTACCGTTTTGGTGTGGTATTATACAGTATGAATGTTGTCGTACAGTTTTGTATCGTTTTGTTGTGGTATGGTACCGTATGGACTTTTTCGTACGATATTGTACCGTTTTGCTGAGGTAAGGTACCGTATCGATGAACTCGTGCGAGATTGTACAATTTTATATTGCATGGTACCGTATCCATATACGCGTATGATATTGTACCCTTTCGGTTTGATTTGGTACCGTATGGATGCACTTGTATGATATTGTACCGTTTTGTTGTGGTAACGTACCGTATGGATGTACTTGTACGGCCTTTTTCCGTTTTTTTGTCGTATGGTACCGTTTGGATGTTCTGGTACGGTATTGTACCGTTTTGATTTGGTATGGTACCGTATCGATGTACTCGTACGGGATTGTTACCATTTTTTTGTCGTATGGTACCGTATCTATATACTCGTACAGTGTTGTACCATTTAGTTGAGATATGGTACCGTATGGATATACTCGTACGGTATTGTACCGTTTTGGTGTGTGGTCTGGTACCGTTTGTATGTTGTCGTATCATTTTGGTGTGGTATGGTACCGTATTGATGTTGTCGTACGGTATTGTACCGTTTTGGTTTTGTATGTTACCGTATGGATGTACTCGTAAGGGATTGTACTATTTTTTTGTCGTATGGTACCGTATCGATATATTCGTACGGTATTGTACCATTTTATTGTGGTATGATACCGTATGGATGTTCTGGTACGATAATGTACCATTTTGGTGTGGTACGGTACCGCATAGATGCCCTCGTACGGTATTGTACCGTTTCGTTGTGGTATGCTATCGCGTGGACGTTCCCGTACGGCATTATACCGTTTTGGTGTGGTATTATACAGTATGAATGTTATCGTACAGTTTTGTATCGTTTTGGTGTGCTATTGTACCGTATCGATGAACTCGTACGAGATTGTACAATTTTTTATTGCATGGTACCGTATCATTGTACGCGTACGATATTGTACCGTTTTGGTGTAATTTTATACCGTATGGATGTATTTGTATGGCATTGTACCATTTTGATGTGGAAAGGTACCGTATGCATGTACTTCTCCGGGATTGTATTGTTTTTTTGTTGTATGGTACTGTTTGGATTTTTTCGTACGGTATTGTACCGTTTTGGTGTAGTATGATACCATATCGATGTACTCGTATGGTATTATATCATTTGTTTTAGTATGGTACCGTATCGATATACGCGTACGGTATTGTACGGTTTTAGTGTGGTTTGGTACCACATGGATTTACTTGTACAGTATTGTACCGTTTTATTTTGGTAAGGTACCGTATGGATGTACTCGTACGGGATTTTACCATTTTTTTTGCGTATGGTACTGTATCGATATACTCGTACGGTATTTTACCGTTTTGCTGTGTTACGGTACCGTATGGATGTACTCGTATGAGATTGTACCATTTTTTGTCCTATGGTACTCTATCGATATACTCGTACGGTATTGTACCGTTTTGGTGTGGTATGGTGCCTTATGGATGTTGTCGTACGGTATTGTACCATTTTGGTGTAGTATCGTACCGTAACATTGTACTCGTTCGGGATTGTACCATTTTTTTGGCGTATGGTACTGTATCGATATACGCGTACGGTATTGTACCGTTTCGGTGTGGTTTGGTACCGTATGGATGCACTTGTATGATATTGTACCGTTTTGTTGTGGTAACGTACCGTATGGATGTACTTGTACGGCATCGTACCATTTTTTTTGTCGTATGGTACTGTTTGGATGTTCTCGTACGGTATTGTACCGTTTTGGTTTGGTATGGTACTGTATGTACTCGTGCGGGATTGTTACACTTTTTTTGTCGTATGGTACCGTATCAATACAAATGTACGGTATTATACCATTTTGGTGTGGTTTGGTTCCGTATGGATATCTTTGTACGGTATTGTACCGTTTTATTGTAGTATGTACCGTATGGATGTACTCGTACGGGATTGTAGCATTTTTTTGTCGTATGGTACCGTATCGATATATTCGTACGGTATTGTTCCGTTTGGTTGAGATATGATACCGTATGGATATACTCGTACGGTATTGTACCGTTTTGGTGTATGGTCTGGTGCCGTTTGTATGTTTTCCTACCATGTTGGTGTGGTATGGTACCGTTTGGATTTTCTCGTACGATATTGTACCGTTTTGGTTTGGTATGGTACCGTATCGATGTACTTGTGCGGGATTGTTACAATTTTTTTGTGGTATGGTACCGTATCGATACACGCGTACGGTATTGTACCGTTTTTGTGTGGTTTGGTACCGTATGGATATCCTTGTACGGTATTGTACCGTTTTGTTGTGGTAAGGTACCGTATGGTTGTACTCGTACGGGATTGTAGCATTTTTTTGTCGTATGGTACCGTATCGATATACTCGTACGATATTGTACCGTTTAGTTGAGATATGGTACCGTATGGATATACTCGTACGGTATTGTACAGTTTTGGTGTGTGATCTGGTACCGTTTGTATGTTTTCGTACCATTTTGGTGTGGTATGGTACTGTTTGGATTTTCTCGTACGGTGTTGTACCATTTTGGTTTGGTATGGTACCGTATCGATGTACTTGTGCGGGATTGTTACAATTTTTTTGTCGTATGGTACCATATCGATACACGCGTACGGTATTGTACCGTTTTTGTGTGGTTTGGTACCGTATGGATATCCTTGAACGGTATTGTACCGTTTTTGTGTGGTTTGGTACCGTATGGATATACTTGTTCGGTATTGTACCATTTTATTGTGGTACGGTACCGTATGAATGTACTCGTTTGGGATTGTACCATTTTTTTGTCGTATGGTACCGTATCGATAAACTCGTACAATATTGTACCGTTTTGTTGTGGTATGGTACCGTATGGATATACTCGTACGGTATCGTACCGTTTTAGTGTGGTGTGGTACAGTATTAATGTTGTCGTACGGTTTTGTACCGTTTTGGTATGGTAGGGTACCGTATGGATGTTGTCGTACGGTATTGTATTATTTTTGTTCGGTATGTTACCGTATGGATGTACTCGTATGGGATTGTACTATTTTTTTGTCGTATGGTACCGTATCGATATATTCGTATGGTACCGTATCGATATATTCGTACGGTATTGTACCATTTTTTTATGGTACGGTACCGTATGGATGTTCTGGTACGGTAATGTACCACAGATGTCCTCGTAGGGTATTGTACCATTTCGTTGTGGTATGCTACCGCGTGGACATACTCGTACGGTATTGTACTGTTTTGGTGTGGTATGATTCAGTATGGATGTTGTTTGTACAGTTTTGTATCGTTTTGGTGTGCTATGGTAGCGTATCGATAAACTCGTATGGGATTGTACAATTTTTTATTGAATGGTGCCGTATCCATATACGCGTACGATATTGTACCGTTTTGGTGTGTTTTGATACCGTATGAATGTACTTGTATGGTATTGTACCGTTTTGTTGTGGTAAGGTACCGTATGGATGTATTTATACGGGATGGTACCGTTATTTTGTTGTATGGTACCGTTTGGATGTTTTCGTTCGGTATTGGACCGTTTTGATGTGGTATTGGTACTGTATCGAGGTACTCGTACGGTATTATACCATTTTTTTGTCGTGTGGTACCGTATCGAAGTCCGCGTACGGTATTGTACGGTTTTGGTGTGGTTTGGTACTGTATGGATATACTTGCAAGGTATTGTACCATTTTGTTGTGGTAAGGTACCGTATGGATGTACTCGTACGGGATTATACCATTTTTTTGTCGTATGGTATCATATCGATATACTCGTAGGGTATTGTACCGTTTTGTTGTGGTATGCTACCGCGTGGATGTACTCGTACGGTATTGTACTGTGTTGGTGTGGTATGATACAGTATGAATGTTGTCGTACAGATTTGTATCGTTTTGGTGTGCTATGGTACCGTATCGATGAACTCGCACGGGATTGTACAATTTTTTATTGCATGGTACCGTATCCATATACGCGTACGATATTGTACCGTTTTGGTGCGATTTGATACCGTATGGATGTACTTGTATGGTATTGTACTGTTTTGTTGTGGTAAGGTACTGTATGGATGTATTTGTAAGGGATTGTACCATTTCTTTGTTCTATGGTACCGTTTGGATGTTACTGTATATCGATATGGTACTGTATCGATGTACTCGTACAGTATTATACCATTTTTTTGTCGTATGGTACCGTATCGATATACTTGTACGGTATTGTACGGTTTTGGTGTGGTTTGGTACCGTATGGATATACTTGTACGGTATTGTACCATTTTTTGTGGTAAGGTACCGTATGGATGTACTCGTACGAGATTGTACTATTTTTTTGTCGTATGGTACCGTATCGATATACTCGTACGGTATTGTACCGTTTTGTTGTGGTATGGTACCGTATGGATATACTCGTTCGGTATTGTACCGTTTTGGTGTGGTCTGGTACCGTATGTATGTTGTCGTACGGTTTTGTACCGTTTTGGTGTGATATGGAACCGTATCGATGTACTGGTACGGTATTGTACCGTTTTGTTGTGGTACGGTACCGTAAGGATGTACTCGTATGGGATGGTTCCATTTTTTGTCCTATGGTACCGTATCGATATACTCGTACGGTATTGTACCGTTTGGGTTTGGAATGGTACCGTATGGATGTTGTCATACGGTATTGTACCATTTTGGAGTGGTATGGTTCCGTATCAATGTACTCGTACGGGATTGTACCAATTTTTTGTCGTACGGTACCGTATCAATATACGCGTATGGTATTTTATCGTTTTGGTGTGGTTTGTACTGTATGGATATACTTGTATGGTATTGTACCGTTTTGGTGTGGTGTGATACAGTATGAATGTTGTCGTACGGTTTTCTACTGTTTTGGTGTGGTATGATACCGTATAGATGTTGTCGTACGGTATTGTACCGTTTTGGTATGGTATGGTACCGTATGGGTGTACTCGTACGGGATTGTACTATTTTTTGGTCGTATGGTTCCGTATCGATATACTCGTACGGTATTGTACCGTTTTGTTGTTGTATGGTACCGTATGGATGTACTCGTACGGTATTGCACCATTTTGGTGTGGTTTGGTACCGTAACGAAGTACTCGTACGGTATTGCACCGTTTGGTGTGGTTTGGTACCGTATGGATGTACTCGTACGGTATTGCACCGTTTTGGTGAGGTTTGGTACCGTATTAATGTACTCGTACGGTATTGCACCGTTTTGGTGTGGTTAGTTACCGTATGGATGTACTCGTATAGATGTTCTGTTACGGTAATGTACCATTTTGGTGTGGTACGGTACCGTATAGATGTACTCGTACGTATTGTACGATTTTGTTGTGGTATGGGACCGCATGGACATACTCGTACGGTATTGTACCGTTTTGGTGTGGTATGGTACAGTAGGAATGTTGTTATACAGTTTTGTATCGTTTTGGTGTGGTATGGTACAGTATGGATTATCTCTTATGATATTGTACCGTTTTGGTGGTATGGTACCGTATCGATGAACTCGTACAGGATTGTACAATTTTATATTGCAAGGTACCGTATCCATATACGTGTACGATATTGTACCGTTTTGGTGTGGTTTGGTACCGTATGGATGCACTTGTATGGTATTGTATCGTTTTGTTGTGGTAAGGTACCGTATGCATGTACTTGTACGGGATTGTACCATTTTTTTACCGTATGGTAACGTTTGGAAGTTCTCGAACGGTATTATACCGTTTTGGTGTGGAGTGGTATGGTACCGTATCGATGTACTCGTACGGGATTGTGACATTTTTTTGTCGTATGGTACCGTATCTATACACGCGTACGGTATTGTACCGTTTTGGTGTGGTTTTATACCGTATTAATATACTTGTACTATATTGTACCGTCTTGTTGTGGTAAGGTACCGTATGGAATTACTCGTACGGAATTGTACCGTTTATTTATCGTTCGGTACCGTATCGATATAGTCGTTCGGTATTGTACCATTTTGTTGTGGTATGGTACCGTATGGATGTTGTCGTACAGTATTGTGCTATTTTGGTATGTTATGGTACCGTATCGTTGTACTCGTAGAGGAATGTACCTATTTTTGTTGTATGGAACTGTATCGATATACGCATACGGTATTGTACTATTTTGGTGTGGTTTGGTACCGTATGAATATAATGGTACGGTATTGTACCGTTTTGTAGTGGTAAGTTACCGTATGGATGTACTCTTACAGGATTGTACCATTTTTTTGTCGTATGGTACCGTATGATTATACTCGTACGGTATTGTGCCGTTTTGGTATGGTACTGTATGAATATACTCGTACGGTATTATACCGTTTTGGTGTTGTATGATACAGTTTGAATGTTGTCGTACATTTTTGTATCGTTTTCTTACCGTATGGACTTTTTCGTACAATATTGTACCATTGTTGTGTGGTATGGTACCGTATCGATGAACTCGTACGCGATTGTAAAAATTTTTATTGCTTGGTACTATATCCATATACGCGTATGATATTGTACCATTTTGGTGTGGTTTGATACCGTATGGATGAACGTTTATGTTATTGTACCGTTTTGTTGTGGTAAGGTACCGTATGGATGTACTTGTACGGGATTGTACCGTTTTTTTGTTGTATGGTACAATTTGGATTTTGTCGTACGGTATTGTACCGTTTTGGTGTGGTATGGTACCGTATCAATGTACTCGTTCGGGATTGTATCATTTTTTATCGTATGGTACTGTATCAATATAGGCGTATGGTATTGTACCGTTTTGGTGTGGAATGATACAGTATGAATGTTGTCGTAGATTTTTGTATCGTTTTAGTGTGGTATGGTACCGTATGGATTTTCCGTACGATATTGTACCGTTTTGGTGTGGTTTGATACCGTACGGATGTAGTTGTATGGTATTGTACCATTTTGTTGTGGTTAGGTACCGTATGGATGTACTCGTACGGGAATTTGCCGTTTTTTTTATCGTATGCTACCGTATCGATATACTTGTACGGTATTGTACCGTTTTGTTGTGGTATGGTACCGTACGGATGTTCTGTTACAGTAATGTACCATTTTGGTGTGGTACGGTACCGTATAGATGTACTAGTACGTATTGTACGATTTTGTTGTGGTATGGTACCGCATGGACGTACTCGTACGGTATTGTACCGTTTTGGTGTGGTATGGTACAGTATGAATGTTGTTGTACAGTTTTGTATCGTTTTGGTGTGGTATGGTACCGTATGAACTTTCTCTTACGATTTTGTACCATTTTCGTTTGGTATGGTACCGTATCGATGTACTCGTACGGGATTGTTACCATTTTTTTGTCGTATGGTACCGTATCGATACATGCGTACGGTATTGTACCGTTTTGGTGTGGTTTGGTATCGTATGGATATACTTGTATGGTATTGTACCGTTTTGTTGTGATAAGATACCGTATGGATGTATTCGTACGGGATTGTACCATTTTTTTATTGTATTGTACCGTATCGATATACTCGTACGGTATTGTACCGTTTAGTTGAGATATGGTACCGTATGGATATACTCGTACGGTATTGTACCGTTTTGGTGTGTGGTCTGGTACCGTTTGTATGTTGTCGTACCATTTTGGTGTGGTATGGTACCGTATGGATGTTGTCGTACGGTATTGTACCGTTTTGGTTTTGTATGTTACCGTATGGATGTACTCGTACGGGATTGTACTATTTTTTTGTCGTACGGTACCGTATCGATATATTCGTACGGTATTGTACCATTTTGTTGTGGTATGGTACCGTATGGATGTTCTGGTACGGTAATGTACCATTTTGGTGTGGTATGGTACCGCATAGATGTCCTCGTACGGTATTGTACCGTTTCGTTGTGGTATGCTACCGCGTGGACGTACTCATACGGTATTGCACCGTTTTGGTGTGGTAGAATACAGTATGAATGTTATCGTACAGTGTTGTATCGTTTTGGTGTGCTATGGTACCGTATCGATGAACTCGTACGGGATTGTACAATTTTTTATTGCATGGTACCGTATCCATATACGCGTACGATATTGTACCATTTTGGTGTGGTTTGATACCGTATGGATGTACTTGTATGATATTGTACCGTTTTGTTGTGGTAAGGTACCGTATGGATGTATTTGTACAGGATTGAACCGTTTTTTTGTTGTATGGTACCGTTTGGATGTTTTCGTACGGTATTGGACTGTTTTGGTGTGGTATTGGTACCGTATCGATGTACTCGTACGGTATTATACCATTTTTTTGTCGTGTGGTACCGTATCGATATACGCGTACGGTATTGTACGGTTTTGGTGTGGTTAGGTACTGTATGGATATACTTGTACGGTATTTGTAACGCCCCGAATTTTTAGTACGTTAAATAAGTAATTTTATTGAAAAATAAACTGAGTCAAGCTCTTTATTACAACAAAACTTAAAAGAAGTACTTTTATTACAAACGGAAGGGAACTAAGGTTCCTAACTACTGTTTTGCTTGTTCTTCCATCCGGGCTAGCTCTTCGGCTTCAAAGACCTCCAAGGTGTAAAGTTCACCCTGTTCATCTATGAAGTCTGACATATTATACCGTTGTCGCCGCTAATATAATAGGCCAGGGTCACCAAAAGGCAACACTGTGATCTTTAACGCTCATTAGAATAATCCAAACCCTCTAACCCTTAATAATACAACATATAGTCAAAGATTTCCACATAGCATGCTTATTTAGCCAATTTATCAACAATACATCCGTATCCGACAATCAATCAACGTTGATGTCCAAGATTTGTGAGTTTCTCCTACGTGACTCCTCGTAGACCGTGTCAACATTTTCCACATTTCACGTCGTATCACTTCTTCGAAAACTTGTTTTTAACACACCCAACCTCGATTCCGCCGTTCCGGTCTCCCGAGTATCCTCACAATGGTTCCGCCGTCTCGGGCTCCCATTGGCACACATTGCATTGGCTCCGTAACGCGGATAACCAAGCACACACCCAACCTCGGTTCCGCCGTTCCGGACTCCCGAGTATCCTCACAATGGTTCCGCCGTCCCGATCTCCCATTGGCACACAAAACACACACCACACAATGGGCTACAACGTCCGGCCACATTGCGGTTTCCAAAACATTTCACACTTTTCAAAACACGCCTTTTCATAAACCACACCCTAGGTGTCATGTTTCTACTTTCTCGATTTTCGTGTCTCATTTCTCATGCATAGACTCCGCGGTAGGACTTTTCACATACGATATCATTCATGATAATATTCAATCTAACAAGATCATCCATTTAAAACTACTTGACATGCTTGAATCACTTAATAACGAATATCATGCATTTCATACATTTCCAACAAAAGATAACATTATCTACTTTAGAAGAAATGATTAAAGTTTCTTCCTAACGAACTTATATGTGGTTACAAGACTATATTTGGGAAAATAGGTAAGGATAACTACTTGGGATGGAAGATAAGGAGATCCTACCTTGCTTCTTGGCGGTAGTAGTCGGCTAAGAAGATTTGGTCGTCGGTTTGGAAGTGGGCGGCGTAACGGCGTCGGTTTGCTTCGAAAGGAAGAGAGTTGATCTTTTCTCTTCCTAGAAACAACTTTCTAACTTAACTAAGCTACTTTAAAAAATCTAAAGTGGTTTTGGAAGGTGGTTTAGTGGTTTTGTTCAAGAACTTTCAAGAACACAAGAAAACTAGAACTTTGGAAGCAAGAACACTTAGAATTTCTAGAGAGAAGTTGGAGCAATGGTTGAAGATGTGAGTTTAAGCTTGGAATGACTTGCTATTTATAGACAAAGGCTTCCCTCCCTCTCTCTCTAGCCGAATCCCTCTCTCTCTTTCTCCCTCACCTTTCTTTCACATGTCAAGCTTGATTGAAAGCTTAATAGGTTAGGCCATGGGGCTATCTAGGCTTGCATGGCTAATCTTAGTACCTTGGATGGGATTTTTGGAAGATATGTTGGATAGGAGGAGACATTGGTACAAGATTCTTGGTTAAACAATTGAAAGTGGTACAAAGGAGGACAATGGTGGTAGATATGGAAGATATTCATCTTCCAAGTTTGAAAAGATGAAGAATATCAAAGTACAAGTCACATCCTTCTTCTTCCTTCTTCCTTCTTCCTTCCTTCTCTCTCTCTCCCTCTCCCTCTTTCTCTCTCTCGGCCTCTCTCCTCTCTTTCTCTCATGTACTAGCTATATACATATATATACATACATATATATATATATATATATATATATATATATGTATGTATGTACTAATATGTAAGAACACAAATAAATAAAAGGGTACTTTGGTACTTTAAAAATCTAAAATGACGTAAGGCCAAGATTCACCCTTTAAACTAATATAAAGGTACGAGTACTTTAATTAATATAATAATATACTTTTGTACTCCCGGGAATCTTAACAAAACATTAGTTTAATGGGATAAGTACATAGTTGGAAGATGGACCTATTACCCAATGGATAATAAATTTCCTAACGGTTATTAACTAATGGATAATAAGGTACGAGTACTTTAAATACTAAACTAAGTCTTTTAAAAAACTACATGTCCTTTTGAAATTTACACATGTGTATATATATACATGTACTTAACCAAATATAATAAAGGAAAGGCTATTGTCCAATGGGTAAAGATTAGCCTAACGGTTATCGTCCAATGGACCATAGCTACAAGGGTACTTTTATTGGTAAAATAATCGAAAAGTACTTTTAAAGTAATTATGAAAATCTATTTCTTAAAAGATCATAGTACTTGTTCAAATCTTTCAAAAATCCTTTTAATATAAAGAATTGCGTTTTTATTATCCAATAGATAATAGTTCCCTTAAAATTTATTGTCCAAAGGATAAAGAAAATAAAACCAAAACATTTAAAGAAAATAATTAAACAATTTCTAGAATAGAGTTTTGAAAAGGTTCAAAAGGTTCAAGATGGGCAAAACGGTCCATCTATGGTCAGGAAAAAGTAACTAGGTGACTTTCCAGTTTGGCTACTCCATCAAGCCGGTTAGAAGCTAACTAGGCTTGCTAAGTAGGGCTTGAAAGTAAAGAAACGATTCATGAGGGCTAAAGTGTAATTATAATCAACTACCGGAAAAATAAAAGAAAATCAAAGCAATCAAGCAATTTAAATAATAACTTGAATAAGAAATAACTTTTTATTTATTAAAATTCAGAGTTATTACAGTATTGTACCGTTTTGTTGTGGTAAGGTACCGTACGGATGTACTCGTACGGAATTGTACCATTTTTTTGTCGTATGGTACCGTATCGATATACTCGTACGGTATTGTACCATTTTGTTGTGGTATGGTACCATATGGATATACTCGTTCGGTATTGTACCTTTTTGGTGTGGTCTGGTACCGTATGTTTGTTGTCATACGGTTTTCTACCGTTTTGGTGTGATATGGTACCGTATTGATGTACTTGTACGGTATTTTACCGTTTTGGTGTGATATGGCACCGTATCGACGTACCCGTTTGGGATTGTACCTTTTTTTTGTCGTATGGTACCGTATCGATATACTTGTACGGTATTGTACCATTTTGTTGTGGTACGGTACCGTATCCATATACTCGTATGGGATTGTATCATTTTTTTGTTGTATGGTACCGTATCGATATACTCGTACAATATCGTACCGTTTTATTATGGTATGGTATCGTATGGATATACTCATACGGTATTGTACCGTTTTGGTGTGGTGTGGTACTGCATTAATGTTATGGTATGTTTTCGTATGGATATATTCTCGTACGGTATTGTACCATTTAGTTTAGATATGGTACCGTATGGATATACTCGTACGGTATTGTACCGTTTTGGGGTGTGGTCTGGTCTCGTTTGTATGTTGTCGTACCGTTTTAGTGTGGTATGTTACCATATGGATGTTGTTGTACGGTATTGTACCATTGTGGTATGGTATGGCACCGTATCGACGTACCCGTATGGGATTGTACCTTTTTGTTGTTGTATGGTACCGTATCGATATACGCGTACAGTATTGTACCATTTTTGTGTGGGTTGGTACCGTATGGATATACTTGTACGGTATTGTACCATTTTGTTGTGGTACGGTACCGTACGGATGTACTCGTATGGTATTGTACCCTTTTTTCGTCGTATGGTACCGTATCGATATACTCGTACAATATCGTACCGTTTTATTATGGTATGGTATCGTATGGATATACTCATACGGTATTGTACCGTTTTGGTGTGGTGTGGTACTACACTAATGTTGTCGTAAAGTTTTGTACCGTTTTTGTATGGTACGGTACCATATAGATGTCGTCGTACGGTATTGTACTGTTTTGGTTTAGTATGGTATCGTATAGATGTACTCGTATGGGATTGTACTATTTTTTTGTCGTATGGTACCGTATCGATATATTCGTACGGTATTGTATCATTTCGTTGTGGTATGGTACCGTATGTATATTCTGGTACGGTAATGTACCATTTTGGTGTGGTATGGTACCGCATTGATGTCCTCGTAACGTATTGTACCGTTTTGTTGTGGTATGCTACCGCATGGACGTACTCGTACGGTATTGTTCCCTTTTGGTGTTGTATGATATAGTATTAATGTTGTCGTACAGTTTTGTATCGTTTTGGCGTGCTATGGTACCGTATCGATTAACTCGTACGGGATTGTACAATTTTTTATTGCATGGTACCTTATCCATATACGCGTACGATATTATACCAATTTGGTGTGATTTGGTACCGTATGGATGCACTTGTATGATATTGTACCGTTTTGTTGTGGTAACGTACCGTATGGATGTAATTGTACGGGATTGTACCATTTTTTATATCGTATGATACCGTTTGGAAGTTCTCGTAGGGTATTATA
Organism: Rhododendron vialii; assembly: GCF_030253575.1. Taxonomy (NCBI): domain Eukaryota; kingdom Viridiplantae; phylum Streptophyta; class Magnoliopsida; order Ericales; family Ericaceae; genus Rhododendron; species Rhododendron vialii. The sequence continues at coordinate 15,000,839 of NC_080568.1, forward strand.
CCATTTTGTTGTGGTATGCTACCGTGTGGACGTACTCGTATGGTATTGTACCATTTTTGTGTGGTATGATACAGTATGAATGTTGTCATACAGTTTTGTATCGTTTTGGTGTACTATGGAACCGTATCGATGAACTCGCACGGGATTGCACAATTTTTTATTGCATCGTACTGTATCCATATACGCGTACGATATTGTACCGTTTTGGTGTGATTTGCTACCGTATGAATGTACTTGTATGGTATTGTACCGTTTGTTGTGGTAAGGTACCGTATGGATGTATTTGTACGGGATTGTACCGTTTATTTGTTGTATGGTACCGTTTGGATGTTTGCGTACGGTATTGTACCATTTTGGTGTGGTATGGTACCGTATCGATGTACTCGTACGGTATTATACAATTTTTTTTAGTATGGTACCGTATCGATATACGTGTACGGTATTGTACGGTTTTGGTGTGGTTTGGTACCGTATGGATTACTTATACGGTATTGTACCGTTTTATTGTGGTAAGGTACCGTATGGATGTACTCGTGCGGGATTGTACCATTTTTTTATCGTACGGTACCGTATCGATATACTCGTACAGTATTGTACCGTTTTGTTGTGGTATGGTACAGTATGGATATACTCGTTCGGTATTGTACCGTTTTGTTGTGGTCTGGTACCGTCTGCATGTTGTCGTAAAGTTTTGTACCATTTTGGTGTGATATGGTACCGTATGGATGTACTGGTACGGTATTGTAACGTTTTGTTATGGTACGGTACCGTATGGATGTACTCGTACGGTATTGTACCATTTTTTGTCGTATGGTTTTGTATCGATATACTCGTACGGTATTGTACCGTTTTGGTGTGGTATGGTACCGTATCGATGTTGTCGTACGGTATTGTACCATTTTGGTATGGTATGGTACCGTATCAAAGTACTCGTTCGGGATTGTACCATTTTTTGGTCGTATGGTACTGTAACGATATACGCGTACGGTATTATACCGTTTTGATGTGGTATGGTACAGTATGAATGTTGTCGTACATTTTTGTATCATTTTTGTGTGGTATGGTACCGTATGGACTTTTTCGTACGATATTGTACGGTCTTGGTGTGGTAAGGTACCGTATCGATGAACTCGTACGGGATTGTACATTTTTTTATTGCATGGTACCGTATCGATATACGCGTACAATATTGTACCGTTTTGGTGTGGTTTCATACCGTATGGATGTACTTGTATGGTATTGTGCCGTTTTGTTGTGGTAAGGTACCGTATGGATGTACTCGTATGGGATTGTGCCGTTTTTTTATCGTATGCTACCGTATCGATATACTCGTATGGTATTGTACCGTAATGTTGTGGTATGGTACCGTATAGATGTTCTGTTACGGTAATGTACAATTTTGGTGTGGTACGGTACCGTATAGATGTACTCGTACGTATTCTATGGTTTTGTTGTGGTATGGTACCGCATGGACTTTCCCGTACGGTATTGTACCGTTTTGGTGTGGTATGGTACAGTATGAATGTTGTCGTACAGTATTGTTTCGTTTTGTTGTGGCATGGTACCGTATGGAGTTTCTCTTATGATATGGTACCATTTTGGTGAGTTATGGTACCGTATCGATGAACTAGTACGAGATTGTACAATTTTATATTGCATTGTACCGTATCCATATACGCGTACAATATTGTACCGTTTCGGTGTGGTTTGGTACCGTATGGATGCACTTGTTTGATATTGTACTGTTTTGTTGTGGTAAGGTACTGTATGGATGTACTTATACGGCATTGTACCATTTTTTTGACGTATGGTACCGTTTGGATGTTCTCGTACGGTATTATACCGTTTTCGTTTGGGATGGTACCATATCCATGTACTCGTACGGGATTGTTACCATTTTTTTGTCGTATGGTACCGTATGGATACACGCGTACGATATTGTACCGTTTTGGTGTGGTTTGGTACCGTATGGATAAACTTGTATGGTATTGTAACATTTTTTTGTGGTAAGGTACCGTATGGGTGTACTCGTACTGGATTGTACCATTTTTTTGTCGTACGGTACCGTATCGATATACTCGTACGGTATTGTACCGTTTAGTTGAGATATGGTACCATATGGATATACTCGTACGGTATTGTACCGTTTTGGTGTGTGGTTTGGTACCGTTTGTATGTTTTCGTACCATTTTGGTGTGGTATGGTACCGTATGGATGTTGTCGTACGGTATTGTACCATTTTGGTTTTGTATGTTACCGTATGGATGTACTCGTACGAGATTGTAATATTTTTTTGTCGTACGGTACCGTATCGATATATTCGTATGGTATTGTACAATTTTGTTGTGGTATGGTACCGTATGGATGTTCTGGTACGGTAATGTACCATTTTGGTGTGGTACGGTACCGCATAGATGTCCTCGTACGGTATTGTACCGTTTCGTTGTGGTATGCTACCGCGTGAACGTACTCGTACGGTATTGTATCGTTTTGGTGTGGTATGATACAGTATGAATGTTATCGTACAGTTTTGTATCGTTTCGGTGTGCTATGGTACCGTATCGATGAACTCGTACGGTATTGTACAATTTTTTATTGCATGGTACCGTATCCATCTACGCGTACGAAATTGTACCGTTTTAGTGTGGTCTGATACCGTATGGATGTACTTGTATGATATTGTACCATTTTGTTATGGTAAGGTACCGTATGGATGTATTTGTACGGGATTGAACCGTTTTTTGTTGTATTGGTACCTTATCGATGTATTCGTACGGTATTATACCATTTTTTTGTCGTGTGGTACCGTATCGATATACGCGTTTGGTATTGTACGATTTTGGTATGGTTTGGTACTGTATGGATATATACATGTACGGTATTGTATCGTTTTGTTGTCGTATGGTACCGTATGGATGTACTCGTACGGAATTCTACCATTTTTTTGTCGTATGGTACCGTATCGATATACTCGTACGGTATTGTACCATTTTGTTGTGGTATGGTACCGTATAGATATACTCGTTTGGTATTGTACCGTTTTGGTGTGGTTTGGTACTGTATGTTTGTTGTCGTACGGTTTTGTACCGTGTTGGTGTGATATGGTACCGTATTGATGAACTTGTACGGTATTGTACCGTTTTGTTGTGGTACGGTACCGTATGGATGTACTCGTATAGGATTGTTCCATTTTTTATCGTATGGTACCGTATCGATATACTCATACGGTATTGTACCGTTTGGTTGTGGTATGTTACCGTATGGATATACTTGTACGGTATTGTACCGTTTTGGTGTGGTGTGATACAGTATGAATGTTGTCGAACAGTTTTCTACCATTTTTTTTTGTGGTATGGTACCTTATAGATGTTGTCGTACGGTATTGTACCGTTTTTGTATGGTATGGTACCGTATGGATGTACTCGTACGGGATTCTACTATTTTTTGGTCGTATGGTTCCGTATCGATATACTCGTACGGTATTGTACCGTTTTGTTGTGGTATGGTACTGTATGGATGTTGTTATACGGTAATGTACCATTTTGGTGTGGTACGGTAGCGTATAGATGTACTCGTACGGTATTATTATATTTTGTTGTGGTATGGTTCCGCATGGACTTACTCGTACGGTATTGTACCATTTTGGTATGGTATGGTACAATAAGAACGTTGTCGTACAGTTTTGTTTCGTTTTGGTGTGGTATGGTACCATATGGACTTTCTCGTACGATATTGTACCATTTTGGTGTGGTATGGTACAATATCGATGAACTCGTAGGGGATTGTACAATTTTTTATTGCATGGTACCGTATCCAAATACGAGTACGATATTGTACCGTTTTGTGTGGTTTAGTACCGTATGGATGCACTTGTATGGTATTGTATTGTAGGGGGATGAAAACAGTTGATGCCTTCTGATCAACTGGATTGCAACGGCTTTCTCGGGCCTCTTCACCGGAACCCTAATTCGTCGTCAGAACCCTAATCTGCAAAATAGACAGGGGTGAGCGCACCTCTGCTTTTGTTAGTATCACGTACTAGCAACCAAACCCTAATTATCAGTAGGAAAGCAAGAATGCAAAGTATTGCGTACCTTTTACCCCTAGGTTTTTCTTTTATTTATAGATTCACGTATGCTTGCTGTCCAAGCATCTGTGTTGCCCTAGGATTTCTAACTCGTATAGGAATCCCAAGATATCAAGGATTCTCGTTTCCTTTATCAGTTCATTACTTTAATCCTTGTAGGACTGTTTTCCATAACAAGCCGAACATCCCATACTCGTTGGGTATCTTTATCAGATCCTATATTCTCGGGATCTTATTCCTAAACGGAATACTATTGTTTCTGGACTCTTCCAGAATGTTCTTTATGCTCCAATACTTGACTGAAGTTCTTTCTTTTGTTCGGCCATTTCGTGGCCGAACAGACGTCTTGGACCGGTTACTTCACACGTAACTGGTCCTTGAGCCCATACAACTTTCCTGGACCATTGACTTCTCATGTCACTGGTCCATATTGCCGAACACTTGTTTAGCACGATGACTGTGCTGTCTATATTCAAACTATGGTCCCACGTACCATTTATTCGGATATCGATTGCATTGCTTTCAACCCGTGATCACTCGTATCACACGCTTGGTTCTTTACATCATCTGTTCGGTTGTATCATAACCGAACAGTCGGCTTGGACCAACTACTTCACATGTAACTTGGTCCAATGTAATCAGAATGTCTCTAACTGCCGAACAGTCTACTTATAGCCATGACTTCTCATATCATTGGTCCATATCGCTGTTCAGCAAACTGCCCGGCGGTAAGTCCTGTCGTACTTACCACTCCCTCTCGAATATCACGTGTTTCGGCGACTAGATGTATGTTCTTGGGAATACCTCCCTACATGTATCGTTTTGTTGTGCTAAGGTACCGTATGGATGTACGAGTACGGTATTGTAACGTTTTAATGTAGTTTTTGTACCGTATGAATATATACTTTTACGATATTGTACCGTTTTGTTATGGTAAGGTACCATATGGATGTATTCGTACGGCATTGTACCGTTTATTTATCGTATGGTACCGTATCGATATACTCGTACGGTATTGTACCGTTTTGTTGTGGTATGGTACTGTACGGATGTTGTCGTACAGTGTTGTACTTGTTTGGTATGTTATGGTACCGTATCGATGTACTCGTATGGGAATGTACAATTTTTTGTCGTATGGAACTATAAGATATACGCGTACGGTATTGTACCGTTTTGGTGTGGTTTGGTACCGTATGGATATACTTGTACGGTATTGTGCCGTTTCGTAGTGGTAAGGTACCGTGAGGATGTACTCGTACAGGATTGTACCATTTTTTTGTCGTATGGTACCGTATCGATATACGCGTACGGTATTGTACCGTTTTGTTCTGGTACGGTACCGTATGAATATACTCGTACGGTATTATACCATTTTGTTGTGGTGTGGAATAGTATGAATGTTGCCGTACATTTTTGTATCGTTTTCGTGTGGTATGGTACCGTATGGATTTTCTCGTACGATATTGTACTGTTTTGGTGTGGTAAGGTACCGTATCGATGAACTCGTACGGGATTGTAAAATTTTTTATTGCTTGATACCGTATCGATATACGCGTACGATATTGTACCGTTTTTGTGTGGTTTCATACCGTATGGATGTACTTGTTTGGTATTGTACCGTTTTGTCTTGGTAAGGTACCGTATGGATGTACTCGTACGGGATTGTGCCATTTTTTTATCGTATGCTACCGTATCGATATACTCGTATGGTATTGTACCGTTTTGTTGTGGTATGGTACCGTATGGATGTTCTATGACGGTAATGTACCATTTTGGTGTGGTACGGTACCGTATAGATGTACTCGTATGTATTGTACGGTTTTCTTGTGGTATGGTACCGCATGGATGTTCCCGTACGGTATTGTACCGTTTTGGTGTGGTATGGTACAGTATGAATGTTGTCGTACAGTTTTGTTGTGGTATGGTACCGTATGGACTTTCTCTTACGGTACTATACCATTTTGGTGAGGTATGGGTCCGTATCGATGAACTCGTACGAGATTGTACAATTTTTTATTGCATGGTACCGTATCCATATACCCGTACGATATTGTACCGTTTCGGTGTGGTTTGATACCGTCTGGATGCATTTGTATGATATTATACCGTTTTGTTGTGGTAACGTACCGTGGATGAACTTGTACGGCATTGTAGCGTTTTTTTTGTCGTATGGTAACGTTTGGATGTTCTCGTATGGTATTGTACCGTTTTTGTTTGGTATGGTACCGTATCGATGTACTCGTACGGGATTGTTACCATTTTTTTGTCGTATGGTACCGTATCGATACACGCGTACGGTATTGTACCGTTTTGGTGTGGTTTGGTACCGTAAGGATATACTTGTATGGTATTGTACCATTTTGTTGTGGTAAGGTACCGTATGGATGTACTCGTACGGGATTGTACCATTTTTTTTTCGTATGGTACCGTATCGATATACTCGTACGGTATTGTGCCGTTTAGTTGAGATATGATACCGTATGTATATATTCTCGTACGGTATTGTACCGTTTTGGTGTGTGGTCTGGTACCGTTTGTATGTTGTCATACCATTTTGGTGTGGTATGGTACCGTATGGATGTTGTCGTACGGTATTGTACCGTTTTGGTTTTGTATGTTACAGTATGGATGTACTCGTACGGGATTGTACTATTTTTTTGTCGTATGGTACCGTATCGATATAATCGTACGGTATTGTACCATTTTGTTGTCGTATGGTACCGTATGAATGTTCTGGGACGGTAATGTACCATAGATGTCCTCGTACGACATTGTACCGTTTTGTTGTGGTAAGGTACCATATGGATATACTCGTATGGTATTATACCGTTTTGTTGTTGTGTGGTACCGTATGGATGTTGTCGTACAGCGTTGTACTGTTTTGGTATGTTATGGTACCGTGTCGATGTACTCGTATGGGAATGTACCATTTTTTATCTTATGAAATTGTATCGATATACCCGTACGGTATTTTACCGTTTTGGTGTGGTTTGGTACCGTATGGATATATTTGTACGGTATTGTGCCGTTTTGTAGTGGTAAGGTACCGTGAGGATGTACTCGTACAGGATTGTACTGATTTTTTGTCGTATGGTACCGTATCGATATAATCGTACGGTATTATACCGTTTTGTTGTGGTGTGGTATAGTATGAATGTTGTCGTACATTTTTGTATCGTTTTCGTGTGGTGTGGTACCGCATGGACTTTTTCGTACGATATTGTACCGTTTTCGTGTGGGATGGTACTGTATCGATGAGCTCGTACGGGATTGTAAAATTTTTTATTGCTTGGTACCGTATCCATATTCCCGTACGATATTGTACCATTTTGGTGTGGTTTGATACCGTATGAATGTACGTGTATGTTATTGTACTGTTTTGTTGTGGTAAGGTACCGTATGGATGTACTTGTACGGGATTGTACCGTTTTTTTGTTGTATGGTACCGTTTGGATTTTTACGTACGGTATTGTACCGTTTTGGTGTAGTCTGATACCATATCAATGTACTCGTACGGTATTAAACCATTTTTTTTAATATGATACCGTATCGATATACGCGTAAGGTATTGTTCGATTTTTGTGTGGTTTGGTACCGTATGGATTTACTTGTACGGTATTGTACCATTTTATTGTGGCATGGTACCGTATGAATGTACTCGTACGGGATTGTACCTTTTTTTGTCGTATGGTACCGTATCGATATACTCGTACAATATTGTACCGTTTTGTTATGGTATGGTATCGTATGGATATACTCGTACGGTATTGTACCATTTTGGTGTGGTGTGGTACAGTATTAATGTTGTCGTAAAGTTTTGTACCGTTTTTGTATGGTACCGTACGGATGTTGTCGTACGGTATTGTACTGTTTTGGTTTGGTATGGTACCGTATGGATGTACTCGTACGGGATTATACTATTTTTTTGTCGTATGGTACCGTATCGATATATTCGTACGGTATTGTACCATTTTGTTGTGGTTTGGTACCGTATGGATGTTCTGGTACGGTAATGTACCATTTTGGTGTGGTACGGTACCGCATAGATGTCCTCGTAATGTATTGTACCATTTTGTAGTTGTTTGCAACCGCATGGACGTACTCGAACGGTATTGTTCCCTTTTGGTGTTGTATGATACAGTATGAATGTTGTATAGTTTTGTATCGTTTTGGCGTGCTATGGTACCGTATCGATGAACTCGTACGGGATTGTTCAATTTTTTATTGCATGGTACCGTATCCATATACGTGTACGATATTGTACCGTTTTGGTGTGATTTGGTACCGTATGGATGCACTTGTAAGATATTGTACCGTTTTGTTGTGGTAACGTACCGTATGGATGTACTTGTACGGGATTGTACCGTTTTTTATATCCTATGGTACCGTTTTGAAGTTCTCGTACGGTATTGTACCATTTTGTTGTGGTATGTTACCGCATGGCCGTACTCTTATGGTATTGTACCGTTTTTGTGTGGTATGATACAGTATGAATGTTGTCGTACAGTTTTGTATCGTTTTGGTGTGCTATGGTACCTTATCGAAGAACTCGTACGAGATTGTACAATTTTTTATTGCATGGTACCGTATGCATATACGCGTACGATATTGTACCGTTTTGGTGTGATTTGATACCGTATGGTTGTACTTGTATGGTATTGTACCGTTTTGTTGTGGTAAGGTACCGTATGGATGTATTTGTAGGGGATTGTATCATTTATTTGTTGTATGGTACCGTTTGGATGTTTGCGTACGGTATTGTACCATTTTGGTGTGGTATGGTACCGTATCGATGTACTCGTACGGTATTATACAATTTTTTTTAGTATGGTACCATATCGATATACGCGTACGGTATTGTACGGTTTTTGTGTGGTTTGGTACCGTATGGATTTACTTGTACGGTATTGTTCCGTTTTATTGTGGTAAGATACCGTATGGATATATTCGTGCGGGATTGTATCCTTTTTTTGTCGTATGGTACCGTATCGATATACTCGTACGGTATTGTAGCGTTTTGTTGTGGTATGGTAGAGTATGGATATACTTGTTCGGTATTGTACCGTTTTGGCGTGGTCTGGTACCGTCTGCATGTTGTCGTACGGTTTTGTACCGTTTTGGTGTGATATGGTATCGTATGGATGTACTTGTACGGTATTGTACCGTTTTGTTGTGGTTCGGTAACGTATGGATATACTCGTACGGTATTGTACCATTTTTTGTCATATGGTTTGTATCGATATACTCGTACGGTATTGTACCATTTTGGTGTGGTATGGTACCGTATGGATGTTGTCATACGGTATTGTACCGTTTTGGCGTGGTATGGTACCGTATCAAAGTACTTGTTCGGGATTGTACCATTTTTTTTCGTATGGTACTGTATCGATATACGCGTACGGTATTGTACCGTTTTGGTATGGTATGGTACAGTATGAATGTTGTCGTACTTTTTTGTGTCGTTTTAGTGTGGTATGGTACCGTATGGACTTTCTCGTACGATATTGTACCATTTTGGTGTGGTAAGGTACCGTATCTATGAACTCGTACGGAATTGTACAATTTTTTATTGCATGGTACCGTATCGATATAGGCGTACGATATTGTACCATTTTGGTGTGATTTCATACCTTATGGATGTACTTGTGTGGTATTGTATCGTTTTGTTGTGGTAAGGTACCATATGGATGTACTCGTACAGGATTGTGCCGTTTTTTTATCCTATACTACCGTATCGATATACTCGTACAGTATTGTACTGTTTTGTTGTGGTATGGTACCGTATCGATGTTCTTTTACGATAATGTACCATTTTGGTGTGGTACGGTACCGTATAGATGTACTCGTACGTATTGTACGGTTTTTTTGTGGTATGGTACCGCATGGACATTCCCGTACGGTATTGTACCGTTTTGGTGTGGTTTGGTACAGTATGAATGTTGTCGTACAATTTTGTATCGTTTTGTTTTGGTATGGTACCGTATAGACTTTCTCTTATGATATTGTACCGTTTTGGTGAGGTATGGTACCGTATTGATGAACTCGTACGAGATTGTACAATTTTATATTGCATTGTACCGTATCCATATACGCGTACGATATTGTACCGTTTCGGTGTGGCTTGGTACCGTATGGATGCACTTGTTTGATGTTGTACCGTTTTGTTGTGGTAACGTACCGTATGGATGTACTTGTACGGCATTGTACCGTTTTTTTGTCGTATGATACCGTTTGGATGTTCTCGTACGGTATTGTACCGTTTTGGTTTGGTTTGTTACCGTATCGATGTACTCGTACGGGATTGTTACCATTTTTTTGTCGTATGGTACCGTATGGATATATTTGTACGGTATTGTACCGTTTTGTTGTGGTAAGGTACCGTATGGATGTACTCGTACGTGATTGTACCATTTTTTTTTCGTATGGTACCGTATTGATATACTCGTACGGTATTGTACTGTTTAGTTGACATATGGTACCGTATGAATATACTAGTACGGTATTGTACCGTTTTGGTGTGTGGTCTGGTACCGTTTTTATGTTGTCGTACCATTTTGGTGTGGTATGGTACCATATCGATGTTGTCGTACTGTATTGTACCGTTTTGGTTTTGTATGTTACCATAAGGATGTACTCGTACGGTATTGTGTTGTTTTTTTGTCGTACGGTACCGTATTGATATATTCGTACGGTATTGTACCATTTTGTTGTGGTATGGTACTGTATGGATGGTCTGGTACGGTAATGTACCATTTTTTTGTGGATTGGTACCGCATAGATGTCCTCGTACAGTATTGTACCGTTTCGTTGTGGTATGCTACCGTGTGGACGTATTCGTACGATATTGTATCGTTTTGGTGTGGTATGATACAGTATGAATGTTATCGTTCAGTTTTGTATCGTTTTGGTGTGCTATGGTACCGTATCGATGAACACGTACGGGATTGTACAATTTTTTATTGCATGGTACCGTATCCATATACGCGTACGATATTGTACCGTTTTGGTGTGGTTTAATACCGTATGGATGTACTTGTATGGTATTGTACCGTTTTGTTGTGGTAAGGTACCCTATGGATGAATTTGTACGGGATTGTACCGTTTTTTTGTTGTATGGTACCGTTTGGATGTTTTCGTACGGTATTGGACCGTTTTGGTGTGGTATTGGTACCGTATCGATGTACTTGTACGGTATTATTCCATTTTTTTGTCGTGTGGTACCGAATCGATATACGTGTACGGTATTGTACGGGTTTGGTGTGGTTCGGTACCGTATGGATATATTGGTACGGTATTGTACCGTTTTGTTGTGGTAATGTACCGTATGGATGTACTCGTACGGGATTGTACCATTTTTTTGTCGTATGGTACCGTATCGATATACTCGTACGGTATTGTACCGTTTTGTTGTGGTATGGTACCGTATGGATATACTCGTTCGGTATCGTACCGTTTTGGTGTGGTCTGGTACCGTATGTTTGTTGTCGTACGGTTTTGTACCGTTTTGGTGTGATATGGTACCGTATTGATGTACTTGTACGTTATTGTACCGTTTTTTTATGGTACGGTACCGTATGGATGTACTCGTATAGGATTGTTCCATTTTTTATCGTATGGTACCGTGTCAATATACTCGTACGGTATAGTACCGTTTGGGTTTGGTATGGTACCGTATGGATGTTGTCGTACGGTATTCTACCGTTTTGGTGTGGTATAGTTCCGTATCATTGTACTCGTACGGGATTATATCGTTTTTTGTTTCGTATGGTACCATATCGATATACGCGTACGGTATTTTACCATTTTGGTGTGGTTTGGTACCGTATGGATATACTTGTATGGTATTGAACGGTTTTGTTGTGGTAATGTACCGTATCGATGTACTCGTACGGGATTGTACCGTTTTTTTGTCGTATGGTACCGTATCGATATACTCGTACGGTATTGTACTGTTTGGTTATGGTATGTTACCGTTGTGGGCTACCACAGCCCCGGGTGAGATCGGGGCGGCCCGAAAAACACATACCGCTCCGTCGAATCGATTTGAAAAATTTGAAGAGTCGCCACCCGGATTTATGGTTCGCCACCCGAGAAACCGTTTTTGATTTGAAAATTAATTGATTTGAATTGAAAACCTGAGATCATTCGAGGGTTCGGAAGCCATGTTACGAGGGGGGAAGGGTTTTACGGCACTCCCCCTCGCCCGACACGATGTCGGTCTCTACTAAACGTTTGTGGGATCTTTCAAATGGATTTTGTTTCGTTAAACATGTAGCAGGTATCCAGAGGTATGGCAAATAGAAGGTGTATGCTGGTGCTTGTGTACAAGGAGTGATGAAATGATGATGGACACATGCAAGATAGCAAAGCTGTATAAACTGATACTGGATCAACTCTCGAGCGCTTGAGAGTACTCTCGAGTGCTTGGGAGTGCTACTGACCAAATCCTGTAGAGTTTGTTAGTCTCAAATAGAATGCCAAATAACGGTGTACACTGGTGCATGTGCATGGGAGGGTAATTATGCGATGAAAGACAACAAGATAGCAAGAAATGAAATACTGCTCACTGGCTTCACTCTCGAGCGTTCAAGAGCACTCTTGAGCTCTTGGGAGTGTCTGATCCTTCACCTGCACTTTCTGTTAGTACTGAAAGAATATAATGTGAAGAATGCAAAATGAAATGCTGTCACACAGACCACTGGCTCAGCAGAGGACTTGAAAAATTGAGATGGGACCTCAAGTTTTCAAGTCATGTATCCTTGCCATTACACGAACGGATCTACAATTTTAAAAGAGCAAGTGTGCACATCTATGCATGCGGAAGCTCGGAAAACACAGAAGGCTGGGAAAATGAAACGCAATAGCACGCATGTACTCCCGAGCGCTTGGGAATGGATTCAAGCGCTTAGGAGTGAGCTATATACTAGCTTACTCTTAGACAGAAAATGGCGTTGCTTCACCATGCAAACACCCTTATCTAACTTTTTAACTAGAGAAGATCTTATTTAGGAAAACTTTTATTCTGACTTGAAATTCGTAAGGAACATTTATGTTTTAGGAAAAATGATCTTCTGTGTCTGCATGCCAAAATAAAACCATTTTGTTTAAGAGTGCATCTCATCCCAACCTGCTGCATAACAAAAATGCCATGCATAGGACTGGAAACAGTCCCGAGCGCTCTGGAGTACTTTGGAGCGCTCTAGAGTGTTTCCAGTTGGGGTTTTGGGACTACATCTCTTGTGGACTGCTTGCTCTTGATTTTTCATTAAGGTATCCCAACCATCCACCAGTATTGAGGACTGGGACAGGCTGAGAGACCCCCCTTAGAAGGGAGAACAACCTCTTGATTTGAACCAAGGATAGAAATGTTTCTACCTTTATTTGACACCTTGCTCCTTGGATAGTTGTGAAAGATCAGAAACTGAGAGAAAAAAAAAGATCTTTGAAGTAGGGCAAGAAGTTTTTGTTTTTGAGACCTTTTCCTTTGAACAAGAAAGAGGGAAGAAGAAGAGTTTAGAGAGAGAAAATCTTTTTCCTCCCCCTTTCAGCTGCAAGACATGGTATATATATAGGGGATATAACCCATGGTTTTAAAAATCAAGTGATTTTTGAAATAAATCCCTTTTTTAAAGAAAGAAATCTTCAGCTGATCTCTTTTCTGACTGAGGTTGAGTGTTGACTCACCTCAGCCGGTGCAATGATGGCTTGCATGGATAGTGGGAATCTTCTTCACCCATTGGGCACTGGGAGAGGTCTCGAGCGCTTTGGAGTGGTCTCGAGCGCTTGGGACTTCACTCTCGAGCGCTTGAGAGTGAGTCAGGCCAGTGGTTTTTGGAAAACAGTTTGGAGCGCTTTGGACTGCTTCAAAGCGCTTGGGAATGATTTTGGTCATTTCTTCCAAGGAGCAACGTCTCAATTGGTACATGGCTTGTTCTGATCCATATTCATCATCGGGGAGCCCCAGGGCCACAAATTAAGGAAATTTGACAAGTCCAAATTGGGGTGTCTATAGTTGCCCCTCTTTGGACGGCGCTTGACATCATGTTTGGATGCAAGTGTAGTCCAAAGATGGAGACAACCCAATTCGAGCCAAATCAACTCCTCAATTTATGAATCAAATGCAAATAAAAAGCATACAAGCATTCAATGCAGAGGGTCGTGTCTTTTCAGACTGCCTACGTACCCCATTTGTAGGGATCAGACCAGCGTAGTTCTTTGGGGCAAATGCAAACACGCGTGATGCATGCATTGGAAAGAGATCGACAACTGCTTTGACAATGATAGAGACAAGAAATGGGGCCCATCCGTTACTCTGTTCGGTGGACAAAATGATGAAAGAAGTATTACGCGCCGGGTAAGACTTCTTGCGAATGCATCGACAATTGCAGAATTTAGAAAATTTTTATCGACCACTAAGCAGAACCTTTTGGGTAAACTAGGATGATTCAGAATAGATCACGAAACAAAATCCGCCATCGATTGCTCTGTCTCGACTCGGATTTAAACAGGACTGAGATTGATTTTGTAAAAATTCTTGAAGGACAATGATCATTAGAAATGTATGAGCTTGCGACAAGCACCGAAAAGAGTCAAGCACTGGTGACCCACTCTCGAGCGCTTGGGAGTGGTGTCGAGCGCTCGGGACCATCGCTGGGGTCCACCGACCCTTCATCTTCCTCTTTTGATTTGGGGGTTAAGACCCTGGTTCTCGAGCGCTCGAGAACCAGACCGACCGATCTCATCCTTCTCAACTGCTATCACTCTCTCGACCCTCTCACTCTTCTCAGCTCTCTCAATTCCCTCAATCTCTCGACTCTCTCACTCTCGATCCAGTGATCCTTTCCCTCTCTCTCTCACTCACGACCTTTTCTCTTTCTCGATCTTGCTATGGCGAGGGGGAATGAAGACGAGGTGGTCGACGGCGGCGAAGGGGCGGAGCCCGCCGGTCAGGAGGTCGGGGTTGGTGCCACAGTGGTGGTAGCCGAGGGAGAAGGTGGTGGCACAGGGGCGGAGCCCAGCGGTGGGGATGACACGGTGGTGTTGGCTGTTGGTGACCAGGGAGCGGCGGCCATCGTCGGTGGTGGTGCAGAGGTGGCAGCAGCAGGGGGTTCCGGTAGCGGGGACGGAGGTTCGAACAGGCCTCTCACCCCTACCGTGGAGGAGTTGCTTGTGGCTGCCGAGCGGGCAAGCGAAGGGGGACTAGCTGACCTTGGGGGTGAGGAGGTTATTGTTGGGCAGTTCAGTGAGACGCTGGTGCTGAGGACGGCGATGGCGTTAGAGCCGAGGAGTGGGGATAGCGGGATCGGGTCCTCACGCCCTGTTCCCTTCGCAGACAGGGACTTCTTAGAGGACGCGGAGCCTCGAGGTGTCTTGGACGCGCTTGGTCTCGACTCCGTGGTTGCAGCGGTGCTGAGGGACGCTAGCACGCCTGAGGATCGGGCTTCAGCGTCGCTTTTAGGGGTTCTGCTGAGCGGAGTAGGCTCGGACGCCCAGGAGGTGGTTGTACTGGAGGCGGAGGAGCTGGGAAGGGATAGGGTGGATGCCAAGGCAGACGCTGAGGTGCGGGTTACCGCGGTGGACGAGGCGAAAGCCTACTTGGAGGGGCGGCGAGCCTACCTGGCGAGGGAGCGGCCCGAGTTCACTCCGGCTACGTATGCTCCTCGACTACACTTCTTTGAGCCTGTGGGGATGACGGCTTACGTCCTCGGCTACGCTGACTATCCCGAGGAGATGCTTCTCCGGGACCGAGCTTCACACATCTCCTCCGGATGGGTCACGGTGAGTTCCCGATCACCACTTTTTTTCTTCTTGAATTTCGCAAATCACTTTAAATTTTATTTCCTGCTTAAGATTTGATGCTATTTCTTACTTTGTTGAAACAGCGTACGACGGACGTGTACGGCCACGGGGGCTCAGCGAGCTCACTGGCGCACTTCAGGGCCTTGCCTGAGAGGGTGCGAGCACTGGTGGAGGCAGCAGGGTTCGGACCCTTCGTACAGCTGCTGACGGTGGTGAGGGTGGACCGGGCTGTGCTTACAGCGCTGGCAGAGAGGTGGTGGGACACCACCAATACCTTCCACTTCCAGTTCGGGGAGATGATGGTGACGCCCCTCGACTTCGCGGCGATCACAGGGCTCAGGGTCGGCGGAGACCCGATCTCTTATGACTTGAGCTTGGTGCTGGATGACGCGGCTCTGAGGTGGTTCCTGGGGCGAGTGCCACGCCACAGCGGAGGGATGGCAGCTTACGGGCAGTTCGTGGAGTATTGGGACCACGAGCTCGCGACTGACGAGGAGGCGGCCCAGATGGCCCGGGCGTACCTGCTATACTTGTTTGGGGCTTCTCTGTTCCCGAACAGGCGTAGCCGGGTGCACCTGTGCTATCTAGCGGGCTTGGTGGACTTGGGATAGGCGGGGCGCTTCGACTGGGGAGGTGCTGCTCTGTGCACGCTCTACTGTCTCCTTGGAGCTGCTTCTCGCGGGGTTGGAGATATAGTCGGAGGGTACTGGCGGGTGTTTGAGGTATGATTTCGAATTATTGCTTTTGAATTGCTTTCGACTGCTTTTTGACTTGAATTATGCACTTGAGATTGATCCGACTTGAATTATAAAATTTGCAGCTTTGGGCTTACGAGGTTCTCGGGATGTTCCCGCCCGAGAATACTTGTACGGACCCGAACCTACTTCCGCGTGGCTTAGCCTGGGGTAAGGCGTACCAGAAGGCGAAGGAGCGACGAGGGGAGGTGATGACTTTCCGGCGCTGGCTGGATAATCCGACAGGGGTTGTGGTACGATCGACATCTCTTGCTTTTCTTTTATCAAAATTTTCGGCTAGTGGACTTATGAATGGATCCCAAAATTTGAATTGCAGGTTCACTGGGACCGGTGGGCGGGGATGGAGGCTGATTTCCTCTCAAGGAGTCGGGAGGTGACGCGGAGCAGGGTCCTGCTGGAGTGCCCTCTGGGCTGGCAGTGGTACCTGGGGGATCGAGCGACTCGCCAGTCACTTGGACTTCTAGCTTTCATGGTTCCCGGGCTGCTTCCTCCGCGCATGCAGAGGACTGAGTCCTACACTCGTGCTGAGCTCGAGCTGTTCACCGTGTCGGACACGGATCTGGAGAGGCACCTGCGACGCTCCTTGGACTACGCTGCTTATGCGGATCGGTACCTGGCGAGGAGCCTGGGGGTGGAGGAGGAGTTCGAGAGACGAGTGGCTAGAGTGGGGGCTTGGAGAGACGAGAGCGGAGCACCGAGCTGCGGTGGTCGCTCTGCACGGGGTCGAGGATGAGGTGCTAGAGCCCCTGCTGGTGGGCGAGGCGCAGGCATTAGAGGTAGGGGAGAGGGGAGTACGAGGGTCCCAGAGACCGGGGAGACTTCAGCACCACTGGGGTTGCCGACGCTGAAGTGGACTATAGGCGTGACGAGCTCGTCGGGCGCGCGAGAGGTGATCGACGTGCCACGTCTCCCATAGCCGGCGATGTGGTTTCCTGCTCAGGTATAAACAATATTTCCGTTTGCATTGTATATTGACCACTCCCTGTTTGCATATTCTAAATCTTGGACTATTCTGCAGGTGCCGCGAGAGTGGGCTGATCAGGCCGTGATGCTGATGGTGGGGATGCGCCACCTCTTAAAGGACTGCGCTAAGGGGAGAGTCCTTCAGACGAGACCTGCTCCTGCGACTGCTTCTCCTGCTGCCGCTCAGGTATGACATGCACACATATTCCATATTTCGATTTGAGCAAAGTTACTTTCAAATATGCACAAAATGAGAAAATGTTTGTGATATGCAGGTGCAGCCACGACGTTCGGCTAGGACGCGTCCACGGGGTACCACGAGCCCTCCGGTTCCTGCCAGCACACGAGGTCGGGGTGCAGGACGTGCGCCACGGGCTGCTGCAGGTGCGGGACGGTTCGAGGTTTTACCTTGGGAGGCGTCTCAGCGGAGACCAGCTCGCGTGGAGCCGGAGGAGTCGGAGGAGGAGACAGAGGAGTCTTCCGAGTCACGTGTCTTAGGGACGTCGGACTCAAGTACTGCTTCTGGCCCTTCTGACGACGATGGTGACGACGAGCCCGAGAGTTCTGAGTCCGAGGGACCGCGACAGAAGAGGATCCGACGGGTTTGAGCCTCGGGTTTTGCTTTGCTAGTTTCACCTTGTATATAGGCCTGCGTGCCATCGTAGTTGTAGATTTTGTTCGGACCTGCGTGCCCCGATAGTTAGGATTTGGGCGCGTGTTTGCCCTAGTTCTTGTACTTCCTTCTTCACTCATTGTAAACACCATGTTCATTTATGAGAATTCGCACTTTGTTCTTTTATTCGTTCGCACTGCCGTCACAGAATTGTATTTTATGAAATATGTTCGTCTAGCTTTGAAAGAACATAAAGAGTACGCGAATTTCGACCGATACTCTCAAAGTGAGGAATAAAATTCGACATCGACACCAAATGACCAACTTTCGAGCGATTGACCATGAAATTTAGATTTAAGGGCTTTTGATCGTAACCGAGGCGGTTGACAATGAGTGCCATGACTCGACGGGACCGGGAGAATTATCAAAATATCTTTGACAATCGACACTTGCATTTAAAATGATGATTTTGGTACGATTGAATGACGAAAGCTTGAACTAAGGGTGCTGACACGTTTTTGGGGCGCGTCAAACAGTCATTGAGACCCGTCATGGCTCGAGCGCGTCGCTTGATTCAACCAAATGCCCAAAATACGGACCCCGACATGCTCAAGGAGTGAAAACTTTGGAAAACTTACGATTTTTCACGTAACACCCTTGAATACTCGACAAAACACATGGACAGAACTGCTGTACCCCTTAGACAACTGCTGGGAATTGTCAATCTTTCAATGTTGTATGGAAGCCAAAATGGGGGAATTAGAATCTGCTGGAAAACAGCAGAACTCTCGAGCGCTCGAGAGTGGTCTCGAGCGCTTGGGACTTCACTCCCGAGCGCTCGAGTCTTCTGTCATGGACTGTCCCTTGCTGTTTCCCAATGCCACTTGTTGGCTGTCCTTTGTTGTTTTCATCGGCTCGCACGTTTTCAATGTACCTGAATGGCTT